>NC_053148.1:39962976-40614567 GCF_016808335.1 Panicum virgatum | reverse complement strand
TCAAGAAGAGCTCAAGATTCAAGTAGATTGACAAACACTTTGACATAGGGGGAGGAGCCCCACTACAACGTATCAAGGTCAAGAATCCTACTATTGTCCTACATGTGGCATTTCAAGGTGGTCTTCATGCTTCCAGATGTTGTTGTTACAAGTGGTGTCAATTCCAATCAACTTGAAAGTATCCATCAAAAATGAAGATTCAAGACTCAACCATCTACCCAAGTCCAACTCTTTGTATCAAACCACAAGCGCTTCATATGATTAACTACAAGGGGTATTCAAGTGGTAACCCTACAAGTACAAGAGGTACAACTTCAAGTGGTAGCCATTGATCTTCACATGGCCAATTTCATGTGGTTTCGGCCCTTTTTATGGTCATTGATGACAAAGGGGGAGAGGAATGAACAAAGATATGAATTATCCTTGGATGACAAAGGGGGAGATGAGATGAGAGTGTGATCATGGATATGGATAAAGAGAAGTAATATTGAGGAGGATCAATATTCTTGGACAAGAGTAGCACACAAGTAGGGGAATGAACAAAGATATGAATTATCATTGGATGACAAAGGGGGAGATGAGATGAGAGTGCGATCATGGACATGGATCAAGAGAAGCAATATTGAGGAGGATCAATATTCTTGGACAAGAGGAGCACACAAGTGGGGGGAGCAAGCTCATGAACTTGGTTGTTTGCATTTGATTTGTGCATATTCATGTGCTTGCTTGCATTTGCATAAGTTTTAAAATTTATATATGCATTGCTTGTGTGTGATGTATGCTAGTCATAGAACTTGATTGATGATTTGATAACTAGCATGCATAGATTGTAGCTAGACATTTTTTTACAAGTAAATCAAGAGCCTTGCTAATATTGTTGATCTCATGAGGTATCTTGAGTTTTTGATGAATGTCTAGTTACTCATTGATGCTAAGGAATGAACTTCAAGGATGCAACTCAAATTGGTATCACGCTTCAAAGGTTTAACCTATATACCTTAGCATCACTTAGTAGTGATAACAATCCCACAAATTTCTTATTTATGCATGTGTGTGAGTTTAAAACCAAATCTCTTGAGCACACATGTAAGGGGAGTTATCACTACCAAGTCGGATTTTTATGGTTCTTATCCAATCTTTTACAAGTGGTCTTAATGGTGGATAAGAAACATAAAATCCAAACCAAGTTAGCTATTTACACGTGTGTGAAGTGCTAGCTTGGAATATGCTTAATTTCCATATCTTTGTAGAGTTGTCATCAATTACCAAAAAGGGGGAGATTAAAAGGCCCTTGTTTGGTTTTGGTAATTGAGTGACAACTTAGCTGGACTAATAAGTGTTTATGTTGAGATACACAGGAGATTAGTCCACACAAAGACACTAGTATGAGCAACATGTGCCATGGAGGAGAAATGGCTAAGGGTTGATGCTATGCTCATATAGTGTGATCGAGAAGCTCATTGCATATGAGACATGACATGGAGTTATGTGACCAAAGTGGAGAAGATCAAGACAAGTCTTGGCTTGATGGACCGGTTGCAATGGAGAAGGGCAAGTCAAGGCTTTGAAGCGAGGGACCGCGAGACGGTGAAGCTTGGGCAAGATTTGGCGCCGATGGACCGAGGCAACGGTGAAGAGCGAGCAAGGTCAAGATCGATGGACCAAAGAGGTCATGTGATGATATGGAGTGGATCATATCATTTAAGAAAGATCAAGCCAAGTGTTGACTCATGATGATGATCAAAAGGCTTGGTGGAGTTTGGTGCTTGTGTGGCATCAACATCTGGGAATATGAAATGGAATGCGCAAGGCAAAGGTATGACTTGTAAGGCATTTCATTTCACCGGTCAAAGGTTGTGTAGAGAAGTGCATGACCGGATTTAGGATAGATGGCCGTACTATCAAGAGGGGCAAACTTGTTTGCATATCGGTCATCTAGTGCCACTTGAGCGATCTAACATTGCGATGTTGCTAGGATCGAGTGGCGTGGTGAGTTCAAGTGAAAATCCTTTGAAAACATTTGTGAAATGCTAACACACATGCACATGGTATTGTTCACGTGGTGGTGTTGGCACATTTGCAAAGGAGAAAGAGTTGGAGTTGATGTTTAGCAACTTGGGGAAACAAGAAAGGCTTTTCGGTGTTCTTCGGAGAATAGGTTGGCTCTTGGAGTGAAATACTATTTTGATCCATTGTGTTTTGGATCAAATATTCAGTTAGGATGTGTAGCCCTCTGAATAAGCTTTCCATAGAGTCCAAGATCACCAAATTTGGACATTTGATCTAAGAGTTATGGCCGTTTTACTGAGATACATTTCTGCTGGAAATAGACCTGCGGACGGTCCGCTCCTTGGGGGCGGATGGTCCGCCGTTATCTCGGATGAGCTCGAACAGAACTGTTTTTGGCTCTGTTGGTGGTCCAAAATGAACTGCGGACCGTCTGGTCCATGGGGGCGGACGGTCCGCCTTTAAAAGCTGAAACGGGCGCAGAAACTTGGTAGTTCTGTCTTGGGTGTCCAAATTGTACTGCGGACGGTCCGGCCCTTGGGGGCGGATGGTCCGCCTCCTACTAAAAATTCTGGGACAAACACTGCGGTTTCTGTGTGTGCTGACCTTTTGAACGGCAGACGGTCCGCCCCTGGGGAGCGGACAGTCCGCCGGTCACTTTCAGATTTAGTCATAGACGTTTGCAAATCGGTTGGTTCGAAGTTTTGAACCGCGGACGGTCCGCCCCAGGGGTGCGGACAGTCCGCCCAGGGCTCTAACGGTCGACTCTGACACATAATCATTGCAGTTCTAGCCGTTGGTTTTAAATGGCGGACGGTCCGGTTTCTGTGAGGCGGACAGTCCGCGAAAACTCTGTTTTCACGGGTTTTGAGTGTAACGGCTAGTTTGGGGCCTCCCTCTATAAATAGAAGGTGTGGCCGGCCATTTGAGGTTGCTGAGCACCTTGGAGACTTGGTGTCCATGTGTGAGAGTGCTTGAGAGCCCTTTACTCACTCTAACTTGATAGTAATCATCCGATCGAGTGAGAGAGCGATTCAGTGCGTTTGCTTTGAGTGATTGCATCGAGTGGCACTAGGTGATTGTGTTGCAAGCCGGTGTGCTTGTTACTCTTGGAGGTTGCCACCTCCTAGACGGCTTGGTGGCAAGAGGCTCCGTTGAAGCCCGCAGAAGATTGTGCGGTGCTCCGGAGAAGAGATTGTGAGGGGTATTGTGCTCACCCCGCGGGAGCCGCGAAGAGCAACTCTGGTTGAGCGAGACGTGAAGAGCAACAAGTGGTCCGGCCGGATCATGTGCTAGAGCTCGGTGTGAGCACTCCACGTGGGAGAGTGTGACTTGAGAGTCACCACTAGCAAGAGGATCGGCGGCAACCTTGGAGTTTGTCTCAACGGGGATTAGCTTGGTGGCAACCAAGTGAACCTCGGGATAAAAATCACCGTGTCAATCTTGTCTACTCTTCTCGGTGGTTTGCATTCTCCAAATCACAAGCCTTGTATTTACATTCATCTATATCTTGTGCTTGTGTAGTTGCTCTCTAATGATTAGTTAGTTTGTGTAGCTTGCTAATCATCTTCTTGCTTGTGTAGCTAGAAGTAGAGATCCTAGTGTAACTAGTTAGCTTGTGTAGCTTAATTAGTTGCTCTTGCTTAGATTGTGTAGCTAAGCAAGTTGAGCTCTTGGATTTGGATTGTGTATCCTTGTCCTTGAGCATCTAGTGAGTTTAGGTTTGGCTTTGTGCTTTTGCTCATTAGAATTGTATAGGAACTCCCCCGGTTTGTGAAGTACTAGTGCTTAGGCTTGTATGACTTGGCATTAGAATTGTTAGGAGAGCTCTTACTAGATTGGCACTCTATTTGCTTTGTGTAGGATCTTTTTAGAGGTGCCTTAGAGTCATAGTTAGAGGGGTGAAGTCTTGGCTAAGCGAATAGTTTCAATTCCGCTTAAGTTTCGGTTAGCCGGAGAAATTAGTTTTAGAAAGGACTATTCACCCCCCTCTAGTCCGCCATCTCGACCCTACAAACCACCACAATACACATTCTACATATAAGCCAAAAGCACAACTGATTCTTTGATTTATCTAATACGGGTCTATCACATTAGAACTCTCCTCTACCAGCAAGTCAGGCATGGCACTGCATGGTACATGCACAAATAAAAAACTTATACTAATATGATGATCAGTCTATACATCACTAAGAGCGCACCACTTAGGATGCAAGTAGGTATTCCGTAGTGTTTTTTGGATAAGCTAATTAATTATGATGGTACGCTACTCTAGATTATTTCTCCTCCTAAATTACTTACATAGAATGACATTCTAGTTTATTTTATTAATTTTTTAAGTCGACCCAATAACCCTATATATATATATATATATATATATATATATATATATATATATATATATATATATATATATATATATATATATATATATATATATTGCATCCCTACACACCACCACCGGCAAATGTTGTTTATTTCATTATAAGCACCTTCCATTTTCAAATAAATTAATAATGATAATAATAAGCATGTGGATAGCTCGCATTTTGTGTCTCATCTAGAGGTGATAATGGATCATGGATCTAGTGGTCTTTTCATAATTAAACTTGGTCCTTATATATTTTTATCTCAAAATTATACAGGATTAGAGCCCAGCCCTTTAGGATCGGGTCCTTAGATTATCTAGACTAAATTTGAGACATTTTACTACCCCCTCATCTGCCCAATTAGCTCCCAATTAATTAATAATCACTTGGTAATATCCCGCGCGTTGCTGCGAGATTTTTTTAAATAAAATTTTAAGGTGAAATTTGAAAGTAGAAACACTTATGTTATAGAAAATTGGTAGAAGACATAAATAGATGATCCTAGTGGATGGTGATGTGGCGTATGATATAGTGGGTTCCTATATGATGAGGATTTTTTTTAGATAATTATGTGGATAGCTTGTATGTTGAGAGAAATAGAGTTAATGACTTTAATGAGTGTCATCTATATAGTATATAAATTACATCATCACATCATATACTCCTCGTTGGTGTAAATAATTTTCCGCAAAGACTCCTTGGTATGACATCATCATATGCAAGCACCATTTTTTATTTTTTTCTAGGGAAGTTACTACGCATGGAATAGAAATGATGATTCGTCTCAGATTTGAGACGGCAACTCAAATAGGACTATCAAAAGACACATTTTAGTTCCAGAGAATAGATCTATTGAAAGGAAACAACGAGAGTAATTGACAAGAATCGGACTAGTGACCAGTTGATTGACTTTTGTTTTTCATCCGCTTTTTATGTCAAACGAAGTGACAAGTTTTGAGGGTTCCAAACTTTGAATGCTTATTAGGTTTCACAAAAAAAAACTATGAATGTTTCATTTGGAAGTTCATTTTTTACTTTAACTTGAAACATCCGTGATGCTCTCCGAATAGTAAACTCAGCATGGTAGGTTGTTCGCTGTTAGTCTGTTAATGGACTATGGTCCTAATGCTCTCTTCACAATCCTACTTGGCTCTTAATTTTTTAGCTCAAAATTGAATAAGATTAGAGCCCGATTTTTTTAGGACCCGATTCTTAGATTATCTAAGGCCGTGTTTATTTCTTTTTGCAAATTTTTTTTGCAAAAGAATCTTAACAATTTGAAGTACTAAATGAAGTCTATTTACAAAATTTTTTGCACAGATGTGTTGTAAATCGCGATACAAATCTAATGATGCTAATTAATCCATGATTAATTAATAATTAGCGGATGGCTACTGTAGCATCACTGTTGCAAATCATGGATTAAGTAGGCTCATTAAATTCGTCTCGCGATTTACAGCCCATCAATGCAAAAAGTTTTGTAAATAGACTTCATTTAGTACTTCAAATTAGCAAGATTCTTTTGCAAATTTTTGTGTTTTTGCGTTTACGGGGTGGAAACTAAACAGGGTCTAAGCAAAAAATATTATGGCCCTTTACCACCTCACCATCGCGTTTGCATTGTTTGTTTGCGAGTGTGTCGTTCCTCTCGGCGTATTCATATACAAATTATCAAATTGCATCTGTCGCCTGTGTCGATGCATCACGAGAGACAGCGACACGGTCCTAAATTCCCTTTACGCTGGACGCCAAAATCGTAGTTCGGCGTCATTCTCGGAAACAATTCGATGTGTTTCGATTTCTCCTAGGATAACAAACTTTGCGTTCAACTGCTTGCCGAGACGATAGAGACGACCCCCCCCCCCCCCTCCCAAGAGCAACCCATGAGGCCATTCGCAACCTTTCATGATGTAGAATGATGTCTATATTACCACATAAAACTTTTAGTTTATGTGATACTATAATAAATTAGAGAAACGAGAGAGGAAGAAACCGGATCTCACGCAAAATTCGGTTTCAACGTTTCATAAAAAAAATTCGGTTTCAACATGAAATCATGAACACCAGACACTATTAAGTTTGCACTGTGAGAGTGTAGTATTTTCGTCATAGATGAAAAATAAATATGATATGTGGATAGAAAAGAGAATAAATTTATTAGCCTATACACTAACTATAGGTTGTAGAGTGTACTTTTAAAGATAATGTCTTAGGCCGTGTTTAGCTGCGCGTTGTAAAGTTTTTGAAAAAGACATCTTTCTACATTTGAAGTACTAAACATAGACTAATCACAAAAATAATTACAGAACTCGTCTGTAAATCGCGAGACGAATCTAATGAGCCTAATTAATCCGTCATTAGAGGGTATTTACTGTAGCATTACTGTAGCAATTTAGCATCTAATTACATCCTAATTAGGTTCATTAGATTCGTCTCGCCATTTACAAACAGCAGTCGTAATGCGTTTTTTATTTCGTCTAGATTTAAGTCTCCATGCAGGTGCCGGAAATTTTTTTTGGAATTTTGATTTTGTAACTAAACACGGCCTTACTTATATGAAATCATGAACATCATCTATAGATATCATTTGAAATTGTGCTGATGCCCCATGGTGTATCGTCCGACGGAAGATTTGACCGCTCGAGTCTCCAGGAGTCGAGGTGTCACCACCGACCCGTTCGGCTACATCCACGCCGGCAGGCGGCAGCGTGTTTATCTCGGCAAGCGAAGTCATCGCCCCGCCGGTCATCCCAACGCCCAAGCGACAGCGGACGCTCGTGTCGCCGCAGCGACACCTACCAGGGTTCACTTTATCGACGGTAAAGCGATTTTCGCCAACTAGCGGTATCGGTAAACCGGCGGTAAATCGCCGAAAACCGCTAGAAACCGCTCGAAATGACAATTCAAATTCAAAAAACCAGTAACCGTTGTTTACCGACCGATAATCGATGTTTACCGACCGGTAATCGATGTTTACCGACCGGTAATCGATGTTTACCGACCGGTAACCGTCGTTTTTAACCGGTAAACACCGTATGACTTTGGAAAATTAAAAATTTTGGTAGTATTTCACCGTAATTTTGTAAATATCATTACTGATGATATATATCAAACAATTATATAACATTTACACATACATAGAATAGAAGTTCATATCCATAAAAATAGAAATTCACATCCATAGTCCATATAGATCATCACAACAATAGTCCATGCAAATCATCACAACCATAGTCCTCACAAACCATCATCGTCAATATGTATAATACATAGTAGTGGTTTCCGGTCCAAATGAACAAATGAACAAATGAAAATATATGTACATATTTGAAATATGAACACACATATATACATATAGCTAAAATGAACAAATTAACATCCAACTACCATGAACAAATGGATCCATATAGCTAATATGAACACATGTTTTTGAATATAGCTATACAACAAACATCTAAAAATCAATGTAAAATCAAGAAATACTCACAATGCAGTGGTTTCCTGTCCAAACGCGCCGATTTCCGCTCGGAAAACGCCGAATACCGCTCGGGATTAGAGGATACCGCTCGGGATTACCGGTCCGAAAGTTTTTTTATTTTTTTGAGTGCCCAAACAGTCAAATATTTGAACATGTTCTATATCAGAATGATGTATGTTATCTCTACTTTCTTACCATATTTTTTCCTTTTTTATTTCAAATATTTTTGAAAATTTTAAATTCGGACGAAATTTTTCGAAATTTACCACCGGTATGGGTTGCCGCCTAGTAGCGGTATCGGTAAAAATCGGCGGTAACCGGCGGTTACCTATCGGTAAGGAAAACACTGCACCTACCCCACCGCCCTCAGCGCCGGCGGGCCAGTATGTCAGTGGAGCGGAGCCACTGTGGACCCCACCTGTCGGCGAGGCAGTGGCCCACCGTCCGACGTGGAGTGGAAGTGGAACAGGGCCAGGGGCTATCCCACCTGCCGGCTGCCGTGCTGCCGCCGCACGCAGCACGCTGCTCTCCGCAACGGACCAGCTGCTGCTGAGCTCAGCCGGCTGGAATCGAATAATCCTCCTGCGAATTCCCTCCTCCCGAAAGCCAAAGCTCCCACCTTTCCCCCTCGATTCCGAGCGCCAGCCCGCTGGATTCCGCGCGGGAACCACATCGCCGATCCTTCCTGCTCTCCCCGAAACCGGACTCTCCTGGTGCCGCGAGGCGGCGGCGTCCCAGGCAAGCGCTCCTCGTCTTGCAATCTTTCCCCCCACCTTCTCGCCGCCGTTTGATTCAGCGCTAGCGCGTGTCGATCTTCTTGAGCGTACGCAGCTTCTTGCTTCTTGATTTACTTTGGATGGAATATAGTTGGTGCTCTGAGAACCAGGTGGCTAGGATTCCCCTTCCCTCAGGTGGAATCGGGAACAAAGGGGATAAGGATAATCCTGATATCCTCTTCTTTTTTTTAAAAAGATACTCCGTTGTTTCTTGTTGATGTATATGCTACTGTTTCCGATCCCATGCTTGCATACGGATACGGTGTGTGATTACGATGCTGAAATCCTGTTCTTGTGACTCAATCAATTTGTTCGGAGTTCAGAGTTTCAGACAGCCTCCTGTTCTTGTTTGGTGTCTTGATTGCTTCCACTACTTGCGTGATAGTATTGTGCTACCTGGAACAGCTGTGCATGCCTGACCGATGATGCTTAACTCGGTTGCTATTCATTTTTCAGATTTCAGGTGCTCCGTGTGTTAAGAGTATATTAAAGAGTATATTAGGCAACTCCGGATATGGTTAGTTTATGATTGATTGTAATCCCGGGATAACCTTCCTTATTTCTAGGAAAGACTACTTGCCCTCCAAGTCATGTACTCCTATATATACCGCCCAAGGGGCTCAAGCAATATATCGACCACATTATACGCATCCTACTTTCCTACATGGTCGCCTCCAGCTGTTCTCGCGCGGACATCGCCGCCGATGTTCCTGAAGGAAGACGTCGTCGCCACCCCGATCTGAGCGCGACACTTGCTGCAACCTACGCTGTCGCCACCCCTGTCCTGAGCGTGACCTAAGTTGCAGAACACGCCGTCTACCATCATCATCCGCCGCACCGTCCTGCTGCTGTCTTCGGCTAGAAGCTGCTGAGTTTGTGTACTCGAGCATCTCAACGACGCTTCGACCCGCGCTCCCTCCACGGCTTCGACCACGTCCACCTCGACTTCGGCTACTACAGCACTAAAGGGCTATCATCTGCATGAGTCTCCAGTCAAAGCTTTCGCACCGGCGTTCCGACTGCAGGGGGGATACGTCTCCATTGTTCTCCAGTCTGACCGTTCGTGTTGCTACCGCTACGACTGGGGGGATGTTAGAGTATATTAGGCAACTCCGAATATAGTTAGTTTATGATCGATTGTAATCCCGGGATAACCTTCCTTATCTCTAGGAGAGGCTACTTGCCCTCCAAGCCATGTACTCCTATATATACCGCCCAAGGGGCTCAAGCAATATATCGACCACATTATACGCATCCTACTTTCCTACACCGTGTGTAGCCGATTGGGGGCTTCTTTTACTGATTTATTTTTGGGGTTAGTATCTGAACTGCTAGCATGGGGGCTGTACTTGGACGGCAAGACACCAACAAGCGGAGTTTCCATGGTTCAAATCTGGAGGCGAAGATGGTGGATGCCATGCAGCAGAGAGCGTCACATGGAACTTCACTGAAATCGTTCGATGGTATTGTCATGAAGTTTCCCAAAATCGATGAGAGTTTTAGGAAATGCAAGACTATCTTCGAGCAATTTGGTGAGTCCTACACCTTTGCCTGTACTCTGAACCCCCAATCACTCTCTAATATCCTTTCATGCATATAGTTTGTGAAATTTGAATGGGGGCAATCCTGTGATGGGGGTGATGAAGCATATCTTATCAACAGTATTCTCAATATTCAGAACCAAACCTGACAGTTTGAGTAACCCATTAAATGCTGTTTCACATATAAGTCTTCTATTTATTCATTTGAATCATTGTACTTATAGCTCCTAAGCATTTAAATATATAATACAATGGTTGTAGCTTGGAAGGTAGAGACATAGAGAGCTAGAGATATCCAGTCTCTACTTTGTACTTCAAAAGAAATCATGTATGACAGGAAGTAATCGAAACAAGCTATGTGGAACAAAGTGTTGTTCTCTGACGAGTACTCATTGACTGGTGCTAATTATTTTGGGTTTTATCTGTTTTTCATATTGTAACTCATGTGTCAAGAAGTGGATTGCTTTTTTTTTTTGCAGATGAAGATTCCAATGGCGAAATAGATAAAGAAGAACTGAAGCATTGTTTTCAGAAGCTGGAAATCTCATTCACAGAGGAAGAGATATGTGATCTCTTTGAAGCTTGTGATATAAATGAAGATATGGGCATGAGTTTCAATGAGTTCATTGTCTTTCTGTGTCTTGTTTACCTTCTTAATGAACCAGCTGTCTCAGAAGCAGTATCCTTCATAATTCATATAGTAGCAATCTGAATATTTCCTTAGCTTTATTGTCACACTGTGTAGTGTTGCTACGGAGGCATGCAAATGTTATTTTAGTTTCACATAAAGTTTCTTAACTTCACCAGCAAAGTTGGTAGTTCGTTTATAGAATTAAATATGCCTCTTACTGGCACACTTTAAGATGCAACTGCACTGTATCAACGTGAAAACTGTTTTTCATAAAGTTCTCATCACAATGCAAGTCTAATTGGATCATATAATTTTCAGCACAATGTACCTGTAAAAACTCCTGCATTCAGGTTCTACTTTAGATCTCCTATGCTGTTTCTGTCAGGCGCTTTCCTGTTCCCTTGACCTAGTTCATAGAAAATAAAGATGGGACTAGGAAATCTTGAGGCAACTTTTGAGACCTTGGTTGATGCATTTGTCTTCCTGGATAAGAACAAAGATGGGTACGTGAGCAAGGATGAGATGATCGAAGCAATAAATGAGACAACAGCTGGAGAGCGCTCATCTGGGCGTATAGCCATGAAAAGATTTGGTGAGTTTTCCATTTCTTGGTAGCTCCATACCACGACCTACTAGTCTTTGTCGAAGTGCCTTTTTGTGAAGTGAACCACCACATTTTCTTCTGGTTTGGACCAGTCTCTGATACCTGCCTGTGTTTGCTGACAGGGAAAACTGAAAAGGAGTAGAATTAGGGGGAAAGTGTCTTTAAATCAAAATGATTCTTTCAAAAGAAAGGCATCTACTCATGAAAATGACAAACTTCCTAACCCTTGTTCAACACCTCTAGTCATTTAAAGTTGTACTTTTCCAATGGTATATACAGAATATGTTCCCCTATAAGCCTCTAACAATAACTTTTACCAAATGGTTTGTAGCAATTGTCACTTATTATAAAAATACAGTTTTATAATTTCGGTTGCTGTTGTGAAACTCAGTGTCATTTCCCAATCCTGACATCTACTGATTTACCCTTTTTAAATGGCACCAGAAGAAATGGATTGGGACAAGAACGGCATGGTGAGCTTCAAGGAATTTCTGTTTGCATTCACTCGCTGGGTAGGGATTGATGAAAATGAGGATGATGATGAATGAAGACTGAGTGCAAAGACTGGTTATTGTTCAATTGTTAGGACCAGATCAACCCAGAAGTGGCTGGAAATGAATGACAGAGGAAAGGATTAGTCGGTGTTCATTGGTTGCTTGTTCATCTTGATGTTTATGTTCTTAATAGAATGCCTTGTATGTCCGAACAATCGTATCATGGTACAGTTGCTATCTGTTGCATCGTATGTTACAGTATGTACGTATTAACGAGACAGGAAATGAAAACCTCAAATACCACTATACCAGTCTCTTTTGCTAGAATGATTGTCTATAGAGTGGGCTGGACTTGTGCTGATGAAATGAGTCCATTTCTATGATTTTTTTTCTTTTTAATCCAGATACGGTTGTACTGACAGAACAAAGGATGTTGTTTGGTTTCTGTGTGCTAGTTCCTAGCACGAATTTCTTTTGCATGCACGGAGTATTAAACGAAGTTTATTTGCAAAACATTTTCACGGATGGGTGTAACTTTTCGACTCTAATGATAGTAATTAATTGATGATTGACTACAGTAATGCTACAGTAATTATCTTCTAATCGTGTGGTCAAAGGTCTCATTAGATTCGTCTCGCGAAGTAGCGCAGGAGTTGTGGAGTTAGTTTTATAAACTGTCTTTATTTAGTATCCTTAATTATTTGTCAAAATTTGTGCTACGTGTGCTAGGGCCCGAACCAAACAGGCCCTCCGTTTGGTTTCCTCACGCTACTGTGCTACAAAAAGAATCTTGTATGCATGAAGTACTAAATGAAGTTTATTTGCAAAACTTTTTCACAGATGGGTGCAACCTTTTGCGACGAATCTAATGATGATAATTAATCGATGATTGGCTACAGTAATACTACAATAACCATTCTCTAATTATGCGGTCAAAGGCCTCGTTAGATTCGTATCACGAAGTAGCGCTGGGGTTGTGAAGTTAGTTTTATAAACTGACTTTATTTAATACCTTTAATTAATTGTCAAAGTTTACAACAATAGCTTGTGCTACAAACAGGGCAACACATGTGTCTTTCTTTTCTAGACAACAAAAAGTTCTCGAATTCTTTTTTCGCCATTTGAGTTTTGGAAGTCGGCCCAAACTGAATCACATTGTTCCACCAAATGAATAAATACATGTGTTGCCTAGAATTTAAAAATCTACAACTTTACTATATATCAAAGTTTTGTAGATTCAAATCGTTTTCGAAATTCGTTGAACATAACATCTTATTTTGCTAAAAATTATAATATTGTACCACCATTCGTCTGTGGCTTCTCATGCTACCTCCACAATAACACGTCATATTTTAATAAAATCATTACTTTCATAAAAAATAACATATCTATTAATTGCAATATAATTTCGCAAATACATTAAGTTTCCGACTAATTGTGCTCCGCCCTCTCTAATAAATTATTTGACCCCTTTTTCACCCTAATAAATATAGCAACAAATTTCATAGCTTCATTTCAATACCCAAAATAATATACTACCTAAACAATAGCGTCACGACAATAGAATGCTCAAAATATATACTAAGTGCAACAGTGGGCTGCAGAACATAATACCTATGCGAAAATAATGAACCGACATATTTATCTTCACTGCATTGCTTAAAAACTACTATATACATCAACTAAAGTTTACTTGAACTACAATACTACGACGAGGAATGCGGGCTTTGCCGCGGGCCTTTCTAGTACCTCTAAATCTCTATTCTCCCTCCTAATCACTATGATCACCACCCAATACGGCACCATGCTTAGCTCAACACTAACATCAGCATACCACTTCATCAACTTCCAAATCCATTACATTTTCACAATACCCTTAGACCTCCTTCCTCGTCTTCTATATGGCTAGCTTCTGCCACCACACAAACCCATGCCCCTCTCCATCACTACTTAGCTAGTTGTCAAATGCCTCCGATCCAGTGCTTGGTCACATCATTGCTGCCTTGCTACATCGCTCTGCATTTTGAACCTAATCCTAAAAAGCTCATCGGATATACATATACTGAAAATGGGATGGAAGGATGAGAAAAAATGGGGCTCACTTCTCCACAATGCCTTCCTTGGGTTGGGTAATGATATAGCCTTTTCCATTACTAACTATTTATAAAAACAGTCGCCATGTAGCACAAATCTTCATGACCCACTGTGCAACTACGAGCCAGAGAGAATCTCGTTGATGGCCACAATTGTAGGAAAACTACTAGTAACCAAATGACCCAGCCGGCGGGCAGTTGGAATGGAGAACCCAAGGCCACTAGAGATAATGTTGACAAGCCACCATGAGTCCACGACCATGGCATGAGTCACTACCGAAACGGTTTATATGCCGAGTGCAAGAGAGTTTGCCGAGTGTAATATATCGGGCACTCGGCAAACCTCCTATGTACCGAGTGCCCTGTAGAAAGCACTCGGCAACATAAAGACACTCGGCAAACCTTTTGTTTGCCGAGCGGGAGCAAATGCACTCGATAAACCAATGCTATAACCGAGTGCCTACTAAGCTGCACTCGGCAAAGAGGGGCACGTGCATGCCACATGCCACAGCCGTGCCGACGCCGTGTCGGGCGTTAGCGTTTGCCGAGTGCACGTCAGTGTTTCCGAGTGTCTTTAGAAGCACTCGGCAAATTTTTTTTAAAAAAACTTCTACAAAAAACTGCCAACGTTGTACAACAGCAGCACTAGCTGGGAAAAGGCCTACCAAGGGCACCGGAGGGATCTGATCACCCGTTCGCAGCGAAGGCTCATGGCTAAGCAAGAGGTCTACACGGAGGACTAAACCACGCAATTTGCTTGCCCAAGCACCCGTGTATGGAGAACGCAAACGTGGGGGCGGCTGGAACGTGACCGGAGGCGAGTATAGCCACGACAAGGCCGGCCCACGGCCAACGAGGGAACACATAATCTCGGCCAAGGAGGCGGCGGAGCACGCCGGTGACGAGCAGATCGCTGCCTACGGCGAACACACATCAAAACTGGTGAACAAAAATTACATCTAATTATAGCGAGTCTAACAGTGGACGGAGGTTTCTCCGTCGGCTGATGAATCGGCACCCGAGAAGCAGGGGCGAAGGGGGGCGTCTATCTATCGCGCACTGCGATTTGAAGTCAATACGTCGCAGAAACGAAGAGGGCGGTCGCGACGCGCGCGAGCCGGTGCGCTCGAGGCTGTTTGGTTGTTTAGCACAAGTAGCGCGTGCAATTTTCGAAAAAAGAATCTTACATGTATGGAGTACTAAACGAAGTTTATTTGCAAAACCTTTTCACGGATGTGTGCAATTTTTCACGACGAATCTAATGACAGTAATTAATCGATGATTGGCTACAGTGATGCTACAGTAACCATCATCTGATCGCGCGGTCAAAGGCCTCATTAGGTTCGTCTCGTGAAGTAGTGCAGGGTTGTGGAGTTAGTTTTATAAATTGCCTTTATTTAGTACCCCTAATTATTGGTCAAATTTTTTGTGCTACTTGTGCTACTACAACCAAACAGGGCCCGAACGGACGCGGAACTGGAGACCCATTAAACTAACTGGATGCAAATGTTAATTCCAGAATTGTTTATTTCTTTACGTTCCAGAACGGGCGTCGACGTTGCATGCGAACATTAATTGGAGGCCTGCCATTCTTTGTTTATTTCTGTCTTTCTTTGTTGTTTCTTTATTTCTGAACAAGCCAAAGGAAATTTCTTTGAGAACCAGTCAAAGTGTTCCCAATAAAATGGTAAACAAAATGCTCACAAAAAAGTGTTTTGCACTTTTTAAATATTAGCAAACATTCCAGAAAAATGTTTCAAAATGTTGCAGAATTATTTAAAACATTTTAGAGTGTTCTGAACAAAATGTTTACCCAAAAAGACCCCCAAAAAATTATCAGCCAAAAATTCATATTGTTTATAAAAAATTTCAAAAATTCCAAATTTGTTTGAGAATAATTGTAAGTGTTCCGAATAAATGTATAACCAAAATGTTCCGAAGAAATATTTTGCACTTAATAAAATGTTCCTAAACATTCCAGAATTGTTGTTTGGAAACATTTTAGAATGTTCCAAAAAAATGTTTACCCCAAAAAGTTCACAAAAAATGATCAGCCAACTATTCAAATTGTTTATAAAAAAGTTATAGAAACTCCATATTTATTTGAGAACAATTCAATCTGTTCCGAATAATAGAAACCAAAATGTTCCCAATAGATGTTTTGCACTTTTTGAAATGTTCCTAAACATTCTAGAATGTTTAAGCGACTTCAGACCATAGCATCGCACAAGCATCAGGCGTTAGTTTTTTCAAATGTTAAACACTTTACAATGTGACAAAGTTTTGAAAACATTTTCAAATTGGTTTGAAGAAATTAGTAACTAAAAAGTTTCCCAAAAATATTTTGGATTTATGTTCATTTCAAAATGTTCGAAACTTTCTAAACATTGCATATTTGTTTGGAAACAGTTCAGAGTGTTCTGAAACATTTAGATTTGTTCTGGAACATTTTGAGATATTCAGAAACATTAAGATTTGATTTGATTTTGGGAAACATTCAAGAGTGTTGTAAGGATCGATGGACCAAGAGGGGGGTGAATTGGGCCTTTTTCAAAATTCTAAAGCAATTAAAACAACCTTAACATATGCAATGCTAGTAAGGCTCAATTCACCAACCGGCTAACTAAGCAAACTACACAAGCTACTAAAGAAAAGAAACTAAACAAGGTAGAGCTAAGTTATGATCTCTAAGGTCAAGCACATGAAAAGTTGCATGAAAGTAAATGCTTGAAATGAAAAAGTGGGCAAGAGACAACCGGATTTTTTCCCGTGGTGTCGATGTGTTGGCACACACCCCTAATCCACGTTGTGACACTCACTAAGAGTCTTGTCACCTCCCATGTCACCGAGACTTGGGCGCTCACTAAGAGTCTTCGTTCACCATCCCGGCATGGTGGAGCTCAAGCCACGTACAACCTTCTTCGGGCTCCCACAATCCTTGGCAAGCTCCGGAAGAAACACCTTCAATCACCAAGATCGCCTAGGTGCTGCCAATCACCAAGAGTAACAAGCTAGGGCCTTCACTTGAGCAAGAACCGATCACCAAGAACGGATGCACACAAGCTTCTCTCTACTCAAGTCCTTAGTCTTGCTTCTTGATTGATTGAATGAACAAGTATGTGAAAGATGAAGCTCAAGGTGGCTCTCAACAATGTATGAGTGTATGAATGTGTCCAAGTGTTAAGAGAATGCAAAATGACCCATTGGAGGGGTATATATAGGCAGCTCACACGAATAGAGCCGTTGGAGAAAAGCTGCCAGAAAACTGCGTAGCGTCGGTTAATCCGACAATCCTCCAATAGCCAGCGTCGGTTTAACCGATGAATGTAAACTGTCCCTTCTGAAAACTAGCCGTTACAACTTGGGCAGATTAACCGACGTATCATCGGTTTAACCGGTGAGTGTAGTTGTCCACTGATCAACTGAAAAACCAAGTCTCTGGACAACTGCACCGACGTTAACTCAAAATCATCGTCGGTTTAACCGGTGAGTACAACTTCAGAAATCCCTGGAAAAACCATCTCACTGGTCAATTGCACCGACGTCTTAATTCAAACAGCGTCGGTTTAACCGGTGTATAGAACCTTAAAACACCCTGGAAAAACCAACTCTGGACTAATGCACCGACGTTAAATTTAAATACGTCGGTTTAACCGGTGTATTGACTTGTCCAGACTATGCTGACTTCGTTTAACCGACGTATAGAAAAATGAAAGCGTCGGTTAAACCGGTGTTAAAGACTTTTTCTGATTTTACCTTTTCTGATTTGAGTCTTGAATGAAATCCAAATATTCTTGGGATATAAGTTGAAAACCACTTATTTGAACTTCTAGGAACCTGAGTGACCATAGTGTGCATCCATTTTTGATTGACCATGTCCATGCTCAAGTTACTTGGCCTTAACCCCTCTTAATAGTGCGATCACTACAAAACTATAAAACATATACTAACCTAAGTGTCCTTCTCATCCTTATGACACTTAGGACTAGAAAGATCCTTAGTCTTGACATATAATTGAGTTGAAAACCGAGATCGCCTTTTTGAATAATGAAATTGAGGGGCCTCTTTTTACATATGACCAAATGAGCGATAATGATCTATTAAGCTGCACAAACTCATTAGTCACAATAATGGTTGTCATTAATCACCGAAACATACCTTGAGGGCCTAGATGCTTACAAGTGTTCGGGAACATTAAGACAGTTTTCAGAAATGTTCCGGAACATTAAGATGTTTTCAAAAGTGTTCTAGATTTGATTTGGTTTTGCGAACATTTTTAAAAGTTCCTAAAAATTCAAAATTTGTTTGGAAACATTTCAGATTGTTCCGTTGGGCTTGTTTATCAAAAAACTTTTAAAAAATGTGTACATCAAATATTCCAAATTTGTTCAATAACATTTCAGAGTGTTCATGAGCATTCCTAAAAATGTTGGAAAAAGAAAATTTTAGAACTTTCTAAAGTGTTCCTAAACAAAACTTTTTAAAATGCTCCTGAACATTCAAAAAGTTCCCAAACAAGTTTGTGAACATTTCAAAGTGTCAAGTGAAAAATGTTTGAAAACAACTCACAATGTTTTGGATAATAGCTAGAAATGATCGAAAAAAGTTTTGAACTTTTTAAAATGTTTTTAAAGAATTGGTTTGGAAACACTTCAGAATGTTCCATTAGAACTTTTCAAAATGTTCCTAAACATTCAAAAAGTTCACGAACAAGTTTGTAAACATTTCAAAATGTAGTGAAAATGTTTGAGAACAACTCACATTGTTCTGGATAATTGCTAGAAATGTTCGAAAATAGTTTGAACATTTTAAATTGTTCCTGAAGAATTTGTTTGGAAACATTTCAGAATGTTCCATTAGAGTGTGAATTGAAAAATGTATGAGAACAACTCACTATTGCCAGAAATGTTCAGAAAAAAGTTTTGAACTTTTTAAAATGTTCTTGAAGAATTTGTTTGCAAACATTTCAGAATGTTCCATTAGAATTTTTTAAAATGTTTCTAAACATTCAAAAAGTTCCCAAACAAGTTTGTAAACATTTCAAAGTGTAGTGAAAAATGTTTGAGAACAACTCACAATGTCTTGGGTAATTCCTTGAAATGTTTGAAAAAAGTTTTGAACATTTTAAAATGTTCCTGAAGAATCTGTTTGAAAACATTTCAAAATGTTCCATTAGATTGTGAAGTGAAAAATGTGTGAGAACAACTCATAATGTTCTGGATAATTGCCAGAAATGTTCAGAAAAAAGTTTTGAACTTTTTAAAATGTTCAGAAGACGCGCACATGTTCCAACAAAACAAAAGGTTCTTAGCAAAAATAGAAATTCTTCTTGGAACAAAACAAATGTTCCAATAACAAAATAAAATGGTCCTAGGAAAATAAACTTTTTTGGAACAAATAATGACATAGAAAAATATTATCGAAGTATAATTAAATGCAGTCTTGTTTTGAAGATCTTGTCATAAGAAATACAACGTTGTAATCAAAATTTGATTTGGACAATCATCTTTTGAACTATGTTTGCTTACTCAAATTTTATTTGCATAAGAATCAATGCAACACTTTCATTGGTCGATGGCTGCTAGCCAATGAGACAAAAGCAGAAAGAAAGAAAAAAAAAGAAAACAACCAATGAAGAAAAATAAACTTAAGAATAAATGAAAAGAATGAATATGATTCCAAGTATGAAATAAGAATATCCAACAAAAAATGTTCCAAGAACAAAAAAAAAATATTTTGATGGTTTATTGTAAACTAAAAAATCTGAATGCATAAAAAATCAAAATATATTCATGTATGATCTTGTTTTCTTGTATTAATTGTGCACGATAATATGGTGCAAACACTTTTCAAAAATAGATAAATTTTCTATAAGGATATTTGTGTTGAAGATTGGGATTCCAAACCATTTTCTGACCAACAAATGGTCACGTGTTCTCGCGCCCCCCTTGCGTTGGAGTAGCTGCACGCCGTACACTCCTCGACTCCTCGTGGGCCATTGTCCACAGGGGCTATCATCGAACCTGCACGCATAAAAGCTCGGAAGTGGCCAGAGTGGAATCGGGAAGTCTTCTGCGTCTGCGATAGGTCGAATTCAATTCGTGCGCGCGATATATAGAACTGGCCCCCACCTTGGGCTTGCCAAGTGCACGTGCACCAAGGAAAATATAAAGATTCAGTGATTAGCTTCTAAATTTCACCATACGTGCACTCCCTAAACCCCAATTAGGTGCTTCGCACTATGGCACTGTCCGGCCCAACAGGCACAGCCCACTGCCCATCAGGCCCCCTGAGTGCCAACGGATAAATTTGAGAAATTAAGGGACTGGGTTTATGGCCACAGAGTCTGCCACGCCTAACGTTCGGTAGCGCCCCACCACCGTGGCGATCGAAATAGCCACCACACGCCGGGTATTCTAATTTACGGGTGAGCGTGCGGAGACTTCGGTACGATCGATTTCCGACCAATAGTTTTTTTCTCTTTTTATTATATTTTTATCATTTTGTGACAAAAAATTTTGAAAGAAAATTTTCAAGAAAAATATTTTGAAGAGATATAAAGGAAAAATTTGATGAGAAATTGAGACAGAAAAATTTCAGAAAAATTCGAAATAATTAGAAGAAAAACTTTTACATCCAGATCTAAACTAAAAATAAGTTTAGGAAAAAATTTCAATAAAACATTTTGATGATAGAAAAAGGTAAAAATTTGATGAGAAAAAAATTGAAACAGAAAAGTTTGAGAAAATAATGAAAAAGGTTTTGAAGAAAAACTTTTACATCCAAATCTAAACTAAAAGAAGTTGGGGAAAAAGTTTTGTAAAAAATTTTTGCATCCAAAAAGAAAAAAGAAAAATACACTACACCTCACCGTTGACGCCATCGGGGGCGAGCGCTCAGGGCGCCACCGCGCCTCCCCCGCTGCGCCGCTCCTCTCCGCCGTGCCCCTCACTATACCACAACCCCACAATGCCATCAGACATCAGCCGTCAAACCGTCAGTTGGCATAAGTGTGCATCAGACCGTCTGTCGTTATTGCACGCTATACCGACTGCACATCTGTCGGTATAGAAATTTAGATATTCCATTGAACTGTCCGTCGGCATATGGTAACGATTCAATCCAACTATCCGTCGGCATAAAAGAATTGGGCCTCCTGCGCTTAGCCAGCCGGACTCAGCCCAGTCCGGCCCCAAAATTTTGGCATGACCCCACCGGTCAGCAAACTGTGGCCAGGAGATGAAAACCTAGAATCTCTCCTGCCGCTCCTCCCTCCCTCTCAGTCTCCCCCAATTCACGCCGCCGCCCAAAAATCGCTGCCCCCCGACGCGCGCCCTCCAAAAATCACCGCCGCCTGACGCGCGCCCTCCAGATCGCCCGACGGCCCTCCAGCAGCGCCACCCCGTCACCAGACTCCTACGCGCGCGGTGCCGAACCCCCGCCCTCCACCGCTGCATGCCGCGCTGCCCCGCCGCCGCTGTGCCGGGTTGCCCCGGCCTGCCCCCTCCACCGCCGCAGTACCACGCTGCCTTGCTCCCCCACCGACGCTACAATTCCAACCTCCGCCACCAGAAATCTCCCACCCCCGCCGCAATCCCCCATCTCGATCTGCAGCTTAGTTGCCCAGCTAGCTCTGCTCCTCACCCATCCAACACAGCGCCACCCCTCCAACGTACAGGCATCCGCCCTTCGAAGTCTCAGCTCCTACAGCATGCAGGCCCCCTCACTGACTCCGAGCTGAAGTCCTCTGCCTCCCCACCAATAGGCACCCGAACTCAACCGTGGCCAAGTAACCCTAGCCCACCGTCCGGCCACCGCTAGGAGATGTGGCTCTTGGAAATCAGTATTGTGAAGTGGTTGTGAATGTTGTGCTGAAAAGAGATACAGTTCTGCATCGTCCTTATGGTTATGTGGAGACTATGGCTGATGCACATAAGATGTCAATTGCATGGCCATACAAAAGAGTACTATACTTATCTTTGCTACATTTTTTTATGTGTCATGAGAGTGACCGCAGCCACTAATTAATTATTTATATTTCTGACAGTTGAAGGTTACCAAAGGATCACAATCTACCCAAGGTACAATAGGTATTTTCTGAATTTTTGCTTTCAGCAAACAGCCCACTCTTCTACTATTACTATTTGATCTCATTTTAGTTCCAGCTTTGGGCGTGTTAGAATTTGTGGTATTCCATTAAGAAAGTACACTTAGTTGTATGAATTGCACACTAATTAGCCAATTTTCCTAGGAGTAGGCAAGTCAGCTAGCTGTAGCAACATACAACAGTTTTGTAGATTAATTTTCACTCTTCCTTTTGTTCCTGAATTTAATTTTCAGCATACTTTTAACTTGTTCAGGTGGGAGGTCTTAGAGGTGGCATGATGGTTGATCATGTAAGCAACAAGGGGATCAGCGCTCATGGACACTTATTTTGGGTAGTGCTTATGGGCATTTTTATTTTGGGTAGTACTCATTTGGAATATCTAGGCTGGCTTATATTATTTTGTAAATGTGGGTATGTGGCTGCTGCTTCTAATGTGGTCTGTGACAAACCCAACAGACTATCTAACTAGCTTGACTTGAGCACTATGACATCACAAATGATGTCTATGATGAAGCTTTGCCAACCAATTATGTATTGTTGAATATATGTAGGATTCATATGAAAACTATGAGCTCTATTTTAGTCAATACTATGTTTGATATCTGTTGGATTCAAATGAAAAACATGATCTATATATCTTTAGCCAAGTGTGCTTGATATGTACTGTTTCAAAAGATTATTGGTGCTGTATGGTCAATGAGGGATTAATTATATTATTTTTTGTGGATGCATAGCGTTGGATTGTTGGTTGCTAAAGAAAATTAGCTACTCACTATCAGTCGGCATAAACATTGTAACGGATCATCTGTTGGGAATATATGTCAGTTGGTATATCTTTGTGTGGCAACAGACTATCTGTCGGTATATGTATGTCCGTCGGTATAAGTTATACCGACGCCACTTACAACGACAAATATGTGGTGTCGGTATACATCTATACCAACTAATAGTCCGTCGGTATAATGGCTTTTACCGATAGATCATCAGTTGGTGTATCGGGGCTGTGGTATAGTGCCTCCCCCGAGGGGCAGAGCCCGCAGCCGGCCGGCCTTCCACGCCGCTCACCCTAGAGAGGAGAATCCGGCTGTGGGGATCCGGATGAAAAAGAGAGATAAGAGATAGGGGAAGGGACGGGAAGACTAGAGAGAGAGAGAGAGGCGTGGGTTTAGATGTTTGCGGCCAACCGTAGAAACAATATTAAGCCACACGTCACAGCCTTGCCACGGAATAACGACAAGTATAGGCAGAAAAACAACAGCTGTGGTGGCCGTAGCTTAAGCTGGAACCCATGACGTGCAACCAAACAACCCCTAAGGCTCACAAGAGAAGGCAAAGAGGCGTTGCTTGTTCTGCTGCTGCGTGCTTCACGACTGACAGCCTGTTCGGTTGGTTGTAACCAGCTGAGCTAGAGGCTGGGCTGATCAGCCGCTGGTGCAGCCGCTGAATCAGCTGACCAGCAGCTGAATCAGCTGATCAGCCGCAGCCCCACCAGCCAATTCAAACCGGTTGGACATCTTAAAAAAAACCCAAGCAAACAACCAATTCATAGTTGGCGCCAAAACCACGAGCTAATTCTAGTTCACATCACAACCCATAATAATCGAGTCCGTTCACAAGTCCATACAATACACAAGCATACAACATACCAGTACAATAAGTATTGTCAAATGGCTAACGTGACCTATTACATAAATATGGAAAATGGAAAAAAAATTGAGGACTTCAATAATCCACTAACCAAACAACAGATACTACACATTCCAAGCTTCAATTCATGTAAACCTTCTTCATGACATGATCTTTCCTCCATCAACTTGACTCTGCCATCATTGTGCAGGCCGAACAGCAACAGATACCAACTCCCTACTGAGGTATGAGTTGTAGTATTCATTTGCACCCACTCTGACAGATCGTAGGTCAAACCATTTCCATATTTTCGCAGCCACAAATAATTCTTCATTGCAAAGCACGATATGATGATCATTGCTTGCTTTTCCCTCTTGAAGAATGGAACCCCTTCCAAGATATGCCATCGCTCTTTGAGATGACCAAACATCTGTTCAATGATATTGTGTAGCTTCGAGTGAATGTAGTTAAATTTCTCCTGTCGATCTAATGTACGAACATCGATGCCCTTAAAATGTTTCTTATGGTACCTAGTATCCCAAAACGGAGTCATGTAACCTTGCTGGTCCATGTATCCCGAGTCCGCAAGGTAGTAACATCCTACAACAATTGAACAATTTCCAATGTTAGTACAAAAACAATCGACAACAGACCGGGTACATAAGTGCTGCAAATGAACGCTTGATAAATCAGGACAAACCTGTGGGTGGATGCGGGAACCTTTGATCCGCCAGACAATCTTGTAGCACCGCCATGTCATGACATGCACCCGCCTTCCCAGCTCCCACATAGGTGAATCGGCCATGCATGTCCACTATGGCACAAACATTAATTAAAACTTCTCCGTTCCTATTAATGAAGTCAACTTTTGCTTCTTGATTCACCTCAACCGGTATGTGAGTGCCATCTATAGCACCTATGCATCCATCAAACCATGGTGCATATTCAGCAAGTTCGCTGCTCACTTGTCTATAGTGCCTATCAGCTGGAACTACCACCTCACCAGTTTTCGGGTCATGACCGAGCCCAGTGTGGGTGCAACCGTCGCGCCAATTGAAGAACTGCCTTCTGAGATCGGTGAACTTGTTCTGGATCTGTTTCTTGAGGTAGCCTAGTTTAGTGTATTTGTTGAACGAACGATGTACATTAGTCCAGCCGATAGAGGTAGGGCCTTTGTCCGACCAGTGACAAAGTTCATTCTGTTTACCCACTAGGTCAAGCAACACAGATGTGGTGTGGTCATCCCAGTTAGCACGATCATGAGACATCTATATGAAGGTTTGGCAAATGAACGTATGTAAACTGTGCAACAGCTACCAACATGGATTTGTGGAAGGAAAAGATGACTTGCCTTTGGACAACGACGCTGGCGTTTCTCCTGGAGGTTGCATTGACTCGCTTCAGGTGGAGACCACGACGATGTTGACGAGGCAGCCAGCTGGTACTGTATTTAGTGATACATGGAACCTGAAATACACAGTTACAAAAATATGGGACACAAAACTTTATTTGAACAAAATTAGGTTCGTACTATATTTGACATGTGTTTGGAATCATATTTCGAAAAAAATTCTTTCACCGACATTTAGCTTTTAAGATAGAAGTACGGTCGGACATACTATACTCTGTTTTGTTCCAAAGCATATCAGATTGATTACAAAGTAGTGTCAGTATCAGCACGCGATGGAAATTTAGTGCAAGGGGAAAAGGAAAAGAAAAGGAGCAGTTCAAATTATTCTTCTGAGGTACTACTAGACTACCAGAGTCAGACATACACTTGAACCTGCATGCAGGATTGCATGACTGGACATTGCTCATGCAACAAGATTAAGCAATATATCAAGGTCAGTTGGAAGTAAAGTCAAAACCAAACAACAAGCAATGAAAGCAATCCACCATGCCGCAAGTTTTGCTGATCACAGCTAGCATGATTCAGCATTGCTTGATGTGTTCATGAAAAAGCATGTTACATCAGAACACAAACAATAACAGTATACATCTTACCATGGAACCAGCTCTCACCACAAATTAAACTGGAAATAACATGCATCCAACATGCCAGCAAGAGCATAGATAATTTAAATGTCCATTATACGTGTTCAGGTGCAGGATAATACTAGATTCACAGCGCGAACCATGAAAGCACAAGAGGAGGGGGGAGGCGAGGTGAAGCTCACGTGGATATCACGGGAGAGAGGGTGGGACGCGACGACCCCGTGCCGGTGCGGTTGGAGAGCTTGAGGGACGCGACGACCCCACCTTGCCTCCCCTATTGGTAGCCGCGTCGTCCTCTCCTCCTTCGTGCTGGAGGCGCGCTGGCACTCGGGAGGGGAGCACGACGGCTGTCGGGGAGGGAAGGCGCGGCGGCGACGGGTGGGCGGTGGGGCCGGCGAGGGGAGCGGCGGCGTCGACGGGTTCGGTGGTGGAAGGGGCCGGAGAGCGGACGGGCAGTGGCTCGGGCTGGGGCGGATCTGGTGGGGGAGGGGCCGGCGAGGGGGCCAGCGACGGCGCGCGGCGGCTTGGACGGCGATTCAGCGGGCGCAACCCTAGCGGCGCCCGAGCTTGAGTGCAGCGGCCGTTCGGGGGGATGGGAAGGGGCTGAGGCTCGGAAGGGGCTAAGGCAGTGGCTTATTGGCCAGCTGTTTGGCTAGGCCTGTGCAGCCGAACGGCTGGGCTGATCAGCCCAGCCAGCCCAGCTCCAGCTCAGCCAAAAATAAGCATCCGAACAGGCTGTGACATGCCGCACGAGAAGGCAAAACGATGCCCGCAAAGACGTTCACTCACGGAAGCTAATGAGGCGGCAGCATCGCAGGTGTCTGCGGCACCACTGCATGACTTGTCGCAGCAGGTTTCAGTGCTCTTTGTCAACTCCTTTTTCTCTCTGCCGCTGCTGCACATGTTTCTAGCTTCTCACTTTGCTCCACTCCACTTTATCATTCATAATCCTCTAGAATTTTTTTGGCCAATCATTTTCTTTGAAGTATTAAGGCAGACAGGCAGTGTTTCGTTTTATTGGTTATAGGTTCTCCTTACTTCAATTGAACTGCAGGATTATTTGGATCTATAGTTGAGGCGGTTTATTTTTGCAAGGATTCGTTGAGATTGGAGACTCTGAAAATTGATCTAATATACAAAAACCATGTCAAGTAAGTTTTATAGTGCATGATCAATTGATTCTTTAATTTTCTTCCCTTGATTCTTGAACAGGAGCACATAGGAAGCATGTAGCTGAAATTTTTAACAAAGTGTTGCAGGTTCGTTTAAGGAAAGATGGTTGAAAAGGAAAGCACCAGATGTTGCTGCTAATAATGTTGGTAATTCTCATCAGCGAGATGCCAATAATGTTACTTTTCATCCAATGCCATCAGCTCCTGAGAATATCATTTGGGAGGAGGAGATCCAATTTGATCCAGGCAAAAGGAAGAAAATAATTGCTTATCATTCTAGTATTAGAGACATAGTAAGAAGAAAGTACCTGGTAAATGGGCCTGGCCAACCTCGCACTCTTAATTTTCCATCAACTCGGATTGGAGATAAAAAATAGAAGGTTTAATTATTATAGGCCCTGTTTAGTTCCCAAATTTTTTTTGCATAATACCCATCACATCGAATCTTAGACACATGCATGGAGCATTAAATGCAGTTGAAAAAAATAACTAATTGCACAGTGAAAGGACCGTGATGTCGCCTAGAGGGGGGGTGAATAGGTGCACCTACAAATTTTCACTCAAATGCAGCGGATAAAATTGACTGTCTGCCAAACCCGGAACTTCCGGATTTGGACTAGACAGTAGGTGGACTCGGAACTTCCGGGTTTGTTAATCCGGAACTTCCGAGTTCACTCAGAACAGAGTGAACACAATAAGAGTAGTGCTAATAAATGAATGTAAATTCAAACCCCAATTGTAGAGTCTGCTCAGAGAAGTTCCTTGAGCAGGTTCACGCAGATCCTGCACATACGAAACAACAATATCTCCAAGACACAAGTATATAATGGAGAGCTCCTCAAATCCACAAAACAAATGTAAATGCAATGAACACAAGGATTTGTTTTACCGAAGTTCAGATTCACCCCGTGCACCCACGTGTGAATCCTAGTCTCCGTTGAGGAAGCTTATATCGACTCCAAGATCAAGTTATTTCCTCCTTCCACTATATGATCATGCGCCCTTGTGGCACAAGATCGGTGCTGCAACAAACTTGCCACTGCTCACCACAATCCTTGGGAGCTAACTAGCGACGCCTAGCCGTCTAGGAGGCTTCACCTTCAAGAGTAACAAATGCGAATCACACAAATCACGGCTAATCTCAAGTGCTCAAAGTTTGCTGCGCTCTCTAGTGCTATCAAGCATTCACTCTCTCAACCCAACTCAAGGATATACACTAATCACACAATCTCACAAAGAGAGGTTGGGGAGAGCTCAACTATGACTACCAAGCTTCTTGGGACGACCAGCAATGAACAGAATAAAGTCTGGAACAGCAGCCCACCAAGGAGGGGGCTAAGGGGTATAAATAACCGGTCCCAACAAAACTAGCCGTTATGTGACAATTAGAAACCGGAACTTCTGGATTCTACAACCCAGAACCTCCGGGTTTTCAAACCAACTAGCCGTTAGTGTCACGTGTGTCAAATCCGGAACTTCCGGATTCCAAATCCGGAATGTTAAAATGTATACGTGAGGCTTTTGTGTCTCTCTCAACTCACATGGGTTACTTGAGCACTGAGACTAAACCAAAGACCATTGTGATGCATCCCTCTTGATAGTACGACATACCTAAACTTAAGATCAAAGATAAATTACATTTCAACTTCTTGAGCTTCTCTTTTTCATCATATGCCGTGTGTTGATCAATCACAATCTGAGGTGTGCATCCAACTTGGCTTCTTTATTTTGAGCACATCTTCCTTGAGTTAGTGACCTTGAACCTTTATCCTTGAATGAAATCCACTTCTAGTTTAAGTCACCGTCTTCACAATAAGATTCTAGAAAAATTGATACTTGCCAACATGACCACCACACATGACCAAGATTCTTCAAGTTGAATCCAAAGAACATTTCGTCACCCTAGCATTGGTTCCTCGGCACAACCACAATTGCCCTTCTCCAAGCTTAGTACCTAGAAACCCATTCCCGAATTCCAACTCTTCATCCTTGCATCACATATAGCTTCATGTTGGCTTGTATCACATTTAACTTACAATGAAATCCATTTTGATCCTCAAGCTATTTTTCTTCTTCTAATGAATAATGCTTCTCAATGTGAAATTCTCCTTGTCTCTTAGAATTCTTTGATGTGAAGTTATGCTCTGATACCAATTGAAAGGACCGTGATGTCGCCTAGAGGGGGTGAATAGGCACACCTACAAATTTTCACTCAAACGTAGCGGATAAAATTGACTGTCTGCCAAATCCGGAACTTTCGGGTTTCAAATCCGGAATTTCCGGATTTGGACTAGACAGTAGGTGAACTCGGAACTTCCGGGTTTGTCAATCCGGAACTTCCGAGTTCACTCAGAACAGAGTGAACACAATAAGAGTAGTGCTAATAAATGAATGTAAATTCAAACCCCAATTGTAGAGTCTGCTTAGAGAAGTTCCTTGAGCAGGTTCACGCAGATCCTGCACATACGAAACAACAATATCTCCAAGACACAAGTGTCTAATGGAGAGCTCCTTAAATCTACAAAACAAATGTAAATGCAATGAACACAAGGATTTGTTTTACCGAAGTTCAGATTCACCCCGTGCACCCACGTGTGAATCCTAGTCTCCGTTGAGGAAGCTTATATCGACTCCAAGGTCAAGCTATTTCCTCCTTCCACTATATGATCATGCGCCCTCGTGGCACAAGATCGGTGTTGCAACAAACTTGCCGCTGCTCACCACAATCCTTGGGAGCTAACCGGCGACGCCTAGCCGTCTAGGAGTCTTCACCTCCAAGAGTAACAAATGCGAATCACACAAATCACGGCTAATCTCAAGTGCTCAAGGTTTGCTGTGCTCTCTAGTGCTCTCAAGCATTCACTCTCTCAACCCAACTCAAGAATATACACTAATCACACAATATCACAAAGAGAGGTTGGGGAGAGCTCAACTATGGCCACCAAGTTTCTTGGGACGATCAGCAATGAACAGAATAAAGCCTGGAACAGCAGCCCACCAAGGAGGGGGCTAAGGGGTATAAATAGCCGGTCCCAACAAAACTAGCCGTTATGTGACAGTTAGAACCCGAAACTTCCGGATTCTACAACCAGCACCTCCGGGTTTTCAAACCAACTAGCCGTTAGTGCCACGTGTGCCAAATCCGGAACTTCCGGATTTGCTCTGGCAGCAATGTTAAAATGTGTACGTGAGGCTTTTGTGTCTCTCTCAACTCACATGGGTTATTTGAGCACTGAGACTAAACCAAAGACCATTTTGATGCATCCCTCTTGATAGTACGGCATACCTAAACTCAAGATCAAAGATAAATTACATTTCAACTTTTTGAGCTTCTCTTTTTCATCCTATGCCGTGTGTTGATCAATCACAATCTGAGGTGTGCATCCAACTTGGCTTCTTTACTTTGATCACATCTTCTTTGAGCTAGTGACCTTGAACCTTTATCCTTGAATGCAATCCACTTCTAGTTTCGTCACCCTAGCATTGGTTCCTCGGCACAACCCCAATTGCCCTTCTCCAAGCTTAGTACCTAGAAACTCATTCCCGAATTCTAACTCTTCATCCTTGCATCACATATAGCTTTATGTAGGCTTGTATCACATTTAACTTACAATGAAATCCATTTTGATCCTCAAGCTATTTTTCTTCTTCTAATGAATAATGCTTCTCAATGTGAAATACTCCTTATCTCTTAGAACTCTTGGACTTGATCATTATCGATTTCCTTGCTCATGCCAAGCCTTTGCTTACATAGCCTCTAGAAACTCGCCTTTCGATCCCATCCATTTATTCTCAAGAGCCCTCTTGAACTCACATTGATTTTTACATTATAATGAAAACCATTTCTTTCATACTTGCTTGATCATCAAATATCACTTGCAATTCTTATGACAATTTTTCCAACATATGAGACTATGCATAAGCATACAACCTTGTCTCATTCTCAATACATTGACTTGTCATTTTGAGTACCACATACTTCAACAAGCTTCATTTAGATATGGGAGTGAATTCTTCACCAATAACACATCCCAATTAACACAATACTCATTGTTTGTTATCATTCTCATACTAGATCATGTTGTGGCATTCATCTTGTCATATGAGTTTTGTCTTGAACATTGATACATTTCATCGCATATATAACAAATATGATAATCAATTTCTGCTCATATCCTTAACAAGATGGTTAGTCCTTTAATCGTGGTGTCAATCAATCCACCAAAACACACTAGGGGTCTAGATGCACTTTCAATCTCCCCCTTTTGGTGATTGATGACAACACCGATTAAAGCTTACAAAAAGATATAATCAATTGAAGTTTTGAATTTTCAGATTTAGTAGGAGCTCTCCCTTACAATGTGCATTGAATGGAATTCAAATAATTTGGCCTCAAATGCCATTTTTCACATGTTCACAAGAAAACAAAGAGCTCCCCCTAAATCTCATCATCCATGGAGTGCAAAATACATGTGTGAACATATAATACGTGATGCATATGACAGAAATCTCACACAATAGCAAAATGAAATAAACTGATCAGTTCTGTCCACACAAACCCGGAACTTCCGGGTTCCAAATCCGGAACCTCCGGATTTGCCAGCAGAACTGGCCTAAAGCAACAAATCATCATTTCATCATATTTTATCACACTAACAAGTATCACATCTTAATTTAAAGCATCTAAATATGGTTCACCACACAATGTCACACATTACAAATTGTTCTCAAGTCCACATGGGCTAAAAAGAATTTATTACATGGCATGTGGCATACCACACCCAAATCCGGAACTTTCAGATTTGGAAACCCGGAACCTCCGGGTTTGCCAGACCAGAACCACTGAAATCTGAATAGAAGCTTTAATCTTTAACAATTTCTCCCCCTTTGTCATCCATCACCAAGAAGGGTCTATGGGGAGTTCTTCTGGAGCTTCTACTGCTGATCATCATCCTCTGGTGGTGGAAACTGAGGAGCCTGAGGCATGAAAGGAGCGGTCGAGGGGTCAACAAAAGCAGGGTTAACATAGAATGTGGTGCCACTACCATAGAGCTGCCCCCAATAATCTTCTTGCTGATATCTAGCATTCATTTGTTCCATAGTTTCAGGCTCACTTTGCTGTCCTTCTGAGCTAATGGGTGAGGGAGGATCTTTGGGCAACATGGATTCTTGCAATTTCTTTAGCCTCAAAGTGTCTTTCTTCCTCCTTTCCCTCTCCTTGTGCACCACATCATTTGTGGACTTGCACATCCCAAAAATCATGTTGAACATCTTTCTAATTGGAGAGGGAGGCTTTTCCCAATTTAGAGATATAGAGCCACCACGCCTAGAATAGGAGCGAGTAGGGACATGTGGTGCACTAGGAGCATGTGTAGGAGCATGTTGGGCTGTATCACCATCACCTGGAGCTGCAGCTTGCTCTCTAGATGCAATAATTTCAGCAAGAGTGGGTCCGGGGTGTGAGTCCATCTTGACATCAACATGAGGATGTTTGTAATCAAACTCTAATCTTTTGTTGGTCTTTTGATCAATCATGAACATGAGATAAGCTCCAAAATGACAACACTTTTGAGGTGATTCAGATATGGACTTGATTTCCTCCCATATGTAATCAAACACACTGAACTCTGGCTCACTAGGAGTTAAAGCATATAGCAAATTCTTTCCATATGACGATATATTGTGAGCATCACCCTCTATAGGAGCAAGTGTCTTCCTAAAAAACTTGTTAAGATATGCATAAAATGGAACTAGTCCTTTAGGCCCCCCAAACTCTGACTCCCTGCCAGGTAAGTACATGCATTTCATTTCTTCTTTGGGGAGAGGAGAGCTAAGGTGAAGTCTAACTCTTTCTGCATCAGCTCTCCCAAATCAAAACATGGCTGCAAACTCAACATAATTAATTTTATACCATTTTCCCTCTGTCATCCAATGGACCCATCTCATATCATCATATGTTTCAAAATAGCAAGTGGCATAAAATTGGACAATCACTTCAATGTTCCAATCATATTAAAATGCCATGATTTTGTATATGTGCTTAGCCTTGCATGTACTAATGATCTCATTAAATATTGGATCTCCCATGCTCTCAAGTTTTGGCCAATTCATAAATTGAGAGCGTGCCACTTTGTATTTCTTGCTAAGAATTTCACTCACATAGAAGTCTTGATGGAACTTGGTTTGAAATCTATAATAAACACTTCTTCCTTTCTTAGCACGCAAAGGATTCTTCAATCTTTCTTTCCTTACTTTGTCTGTCATTCCCCTCTTCATGTAATTAGTCATGATATAGTCATGGGGAACACTTGGCTTTCTCAACATGACTCCAGTCACAAAGAGTGGCTGACCGGACTGCTGTACATGTTCTTCTTCCTCCTCCTCCTCCTCATCATCATCGAGTCGAGCACCACCACTGCTAATCCCATGGCCACCACTGCTGCTGCTACCCCTCATTTGCCTACCACTCCTGTTTGTCCCATGGGGAGGTGATTCCTAATAGTTTGGATCACTTTCCTCCCCATCATCACTAGAGGTGTTGTTTTCCTCCTGAATCTCTGGCTCATCTGCAATGTGCAAGGTGCCTCTGGAAAGTTGCCTCATGGATCTCCTTGTCCCAATAGGAACATTAGGATTTTTGCTCCTCCTCCTCAAAACAAACCTTTCATCATCTGAATTATCTGTGGAAACAATGAAGGAACCTTGGATTTAGGACAGGAATGATTTTGAGCAAACGACACTGAGAATGATAGAACTGGTTTTTAGCTCTCTGGGTAAATCTGGAACTTCTGGGTTTGAAATCCGGAACTTCCGGGTTTGCCCAGAAAACCCTAGAATGGGACAACGCTTAGATCGACCAAGGAAACTTGATTCTTTTGCTAGGGATAACATCTATGGTCTAAATGTAGGTGTCCTACCAAAGGAATCGAACAGATCAATCCTAGGTAAAGAGATCAGGCAAAAAGATTGATTTTGTACCGTTGCTCATGGTGGGAAGGATTTGAAATTGATTCCGGAGGATGGATCCGGAACCTCTGGATTGTAATCACCAAGAGCCGCCCTTTAATCCTTGAAATCCTTGATCAAATGGCTGAATCGCCCCAAAATCGCCTCTCCCGAACAGTGTTTGTGTCTGGCAGTGAGTGGGAGAGAGAATGAGAGGTGAAAGGGTAAGTCACGGGCTGAATAGTGATATACCTGTTGAAATCCGGAACTTCCGGGTTTAGAAAACCGGAACTTCCGGGTTTCACATTACCCCTCGGTCAAGACTTGATTTTGGAGAATTTGTCCGAGATAAATGTGAGTTCCAACTTCTTAGATATCCATAAAAATTTTGGAACAAATATATCCATGGAAATTTCTCAGAACTTTAGTGGTGAATATTTTTACCCACTAAATCCGGAACTTCTGGGTTACAAACTCGGAACTTCCGGATTTACTGCTGTACCTGGGTAAACTTCAGAGAATCCGGGAGAAAAGCTAGAGTATCCGGGCCGCCCCAGAGTATCCGGGCTGAAACCCAGAGAATCCGGGAGAAAAGCCATAGTATCCGGGCCACCCCTGAGAATTCGGGCTGAAACCCAGAGAATCCGGACTATTCTCAGAATTGGGCAAAATATCTCAAAAGTGTTGATAGAGTTTGATTTCTAGATGAGAGGGCCTTGACAAGAGAAAGATTTTGGTATTTTCGTTCCTTTGTCTTAGATATCCATTTGAAATAGGAATCTAGGCTTGAATTTGATGAGAGAGAGCATTTCCAAAGAATATAGCCCTTGAGATGAGATTGGAATAGATCCTATGGACTTGAGAGAGTCTTGTTGTTTTGTGGTTAGCCAATAATCAAACAAGTGTAACTATAACCACAAGACAACTTGACATGGTCACAAAGACCAAGAACCAAAAGTTTCCAAAAAACACACACCTAGCATACTAGTTGGTTTTCGAAAAATCTATCCTATAACACTCATGTATCTAGTAACTCAAGTCAAGCACCGTCCTTAGCATATTTGGCTCATACCTCACAACACTTTTAAATCTTTTGACACTGAGTCAATCTTAAAAGAAGGTATCAACCAAATATCTAAAGATACAAAATGACTTGGAATTACTTGATACAAAACATGCACACACTAGCATGTAGAGGGTCTAGATGCACAACTTAAATACTTGACCCAAATAAAAACATACCTTGGTCCTTTAGATTTCATGTCCTTCACAAAAGAAGGATATCTCACACATGGTTTGCGCATGATTATCATAAATACAACTTGAACCCTTTTTGTTTGAATGAGTCATGATAAGCTCAAAAGTCCAAGTAAATCATATTAGTAGCACAAACCCTAGCTTTGTGCTTGATGACTCTTGAAGTGTGGAGGACAATGAGTCGTCAAGCAATAAAGCCTCATAACATGGACTAAGTTTCTCAAGAGTGAATAATGCACACATGTATATGGAGGCAAGTATATGTGCATCTTTTGATCGATTAAGACCAAATGAGAAACTTAAGCCATATTATGGAGAGCAGCCACACAAAGTGATAATCAATCCAATTTTGAGTTTAGATACACCTTTTTCAAGTTGGATTGGTGTCCTTGAAGTCAAGTGGCATACTCGTAGTGAAGCATATTACCCTTGTGATCATGTATATGTTTTCTACACACATGAAGCCTTGAAAGCGAGGTTAGTAGCAAGGCACAAAATATGAAATAAGCTCCCCCTAAATAAGTGCATCAAGGATAGGATTCTTGAGATATGCACTTGTGATCAATAAAGACACTTGAGGAGACTCATTTCATATCTTGGTCGGATTTAATCAAAGATTGTATCTAAAACATTGAGTAAGTCAAGAATGAGCTCACAGTCCTAAGAGTCAGGTCAAGACCACTGTCTTTCTGCAGATATTCCTCGACTGTGATTTCTTTGGAAATCCGGAACTTCCGGGTTGCGAAATCTGAAACTTCCGGATTTACCAGACTTTCTTGACGTAGTGTAATCCATGAATTCTTAACATTTCTTCATTCTTCAACACTTGTAGATGCTCCTGTAATGTTACTAAAGCACTAGCTCCACCACAGAGCTTGTTAAGAGCATCACAATTGATATTTGCATAGATAACTCAAATTTACAAAGGATGCTAAACAATTCTTCTACTTGAAACCACACTATGCAATTTCAGATATTAGAACTTGATTAGCTAAGAAGAAAATACTTGTTATCAGAGATGCATTGGATTGATGGATCGGTTTGAGTTGAACTTGGCGATTTTCTAGATGATCTTTTGGACAATGATGTTGAAGTGAAGCTTTTCTTAAGTTTGCCAAGTCCACAATGCATCTCTGAGTACCTGCTAATTCTTTTAAGCACATTTTGGTACCCAAGCCAAGTTGGGTCCACGAAGGTTAGTCAACAAAGATTTGGGAACCCAAATGTCTCTTGGGCGAGTAGTTGATGAACTCACCATCCTACCGGCACCAACACCATTTGAAGGTCTCCTATAGCATAAATGTACATTGTTGATCAAGTTTGGCTTAGGAGAGTTACCATTTGGACAATCCTTACCAAGATGTCCTTTTTCTCGATATGTATAGCAAACTTTGTGCTTAATGTTGCTTGATTGATTGTTCTTATTGTCCTTAACTGCTTTCTTCTCCAAGTATTTTTCTTGAGTCTTCTTGAAGCCTTTGTTTAGCCTGAAATGCCATTGTGATTTGAAAACCGGAACTTCTGGGTTGTACACTCCGGAACTTCCGGGTTTGCTTGACTTGTCTGGGCAAGTTGCAATTCTGTGTCCCATTTTGTAGCAGTCAAAACATCTTCTTTTGGCAAGGCTTCTTTGTCTCTTGGAGAGAGTTTGCTGGCCTTTTTGCTTGAATGAGCACATTGAAGCATAATGTCCCATGTTGGAGCACTTGAAGCATTTGACATGAGCTAAATTCTTTTTTTTTGTTTGAGACTTGCTCTCCTTTGACTTGTGTATAAGATTGCGTGAGTTTTGCACGGTGGACCCCTTCTCAAGCTTCTTCACCATGGTCTCATGGTTATCTTGAGAAGGTTGTACAACACTCTTGCCTTTCAATTTTGACAAGTCTTGTGAGAGTCTCTCAACCGCTTGCTTGAGCACTTCATTTTCTAGGGCGAGATCATCATTGCAATATTCCACGATCACTTGCTCATACCAAGATTGTTTCTCTTTGTTCTCATTTTATGAGCAAGTGTTGTCAATTTGCTTGTATGATTTCACCATTGTAAATATGACCTCATGAGCAACTTCTAGATTGACAAATGAATCCACAAGTTGGTCATTGGAGCACTTGAGTTTCTGATGCAGATTTTGAAGGTCCATATACTTGCTAGTAAGCTCATCCAATTCAGTCTTGAGAGCATGATTTCTCTCTTCTACTAGAGCAAGATATTTGATTTCATCATCCCTTTTGTTGAGAACCTTCTTTTATTTCTTTATTTCTTGATCTTGCTTCATCACCTTTTTCATCAGCCCAAGGATTGTTTCTCTGCTCTTCTTGCTTATTTTTCTAAGTTCAAGCATTAGCTCCTCGTCATCATCATCACTATCACAATCACTACCACTATCAATATCTGAATCTGAATTGTCTTCAGCTGTGTCCATAAAGCACTGATGATGACCATAATGTGATTGAGCAGAACAAATTAGAGACTGATTCATCATTTGATTGATATATTTCAGCATTATTCTCCAATCCGGAACTTCCGGGTTCTGAATCCGGAACTTTCGGGTTTGCTGAAATTTTTGGAGTTGAGTCAATGCCTTTTGAATCTTTGTCTTCCTGACTCTTGTCTGCGGCACCACTGCATGACTTGTCGCAGCAGGTTTCAGTGCTCTTTGTCAACTCCTTTTTCTCTCTGCCGCTGCTGCACATGTTTCTAGCTTCTCACTTTGCTCCACTCCACTTTATCATTCGTAATCCTCTAGAATTTTTTTGGCCAATCATTTTCTTTGAAGTATTAAGGCAGACAGGCAGTGTTTCGTTTTATTGGTTATAGGTTCTCTTTACTTCAATTGAACTGCAGGATTATTTGGATCTATAGTTGAGGCGGTTTATTTTTGCAAGGATTCGTTGAGATTGGAGACTCTGAAAATTGATCTAATATACAAAAACCATGTCAAGTAAGTTTTATAGTGCATGATCAATTGATTCTTTAATTTTCTTCCCTTGATTCTTGAACAGGAGCACATAGGAAGCATGTAGCTGAAATTTTTAACAAAGTGTTGCAGGTTCGTTTAAGGAAAGATGGTTGAAAAGGAAAGCACCAGATGTTGCTGCTAATAATGTTGGTAATTCTCATCAGCGAGATGCCAATAATGTTACTTTTCATCCAATGCCATCAGCTCCTGAGAATATCATTTGGGAGGAGGAGATCCAATTTGATCCAGGCAAAAGGAAGAAAATAATTGCTTATCATTCTAGTATTAGAGACATAGTAAGAAGAAAGTACCTGGTAAATGGGCCTGGCCAACCTCGCACTCTTAATTTTCCATCAACTCGGATTGGAGATAAAAAATAGAAGGTTTAATTATTATAGGCCCTGTTTAGTTCCCAAATTTTTTTTGCATAATACCCATCACATCGAATCTTAGACACATGCATGGAGCATTAAATGCAGTTGAAAAAATTAACTAATTGCACAGTGAAAGGACCGTGATGTCGCCTAGAGGGGGGTGAATAGGTGCACCTACAAATTTTCACTCAAATGCAGCGGATAAAATTGACTGTCTGCCAAACCCGGAACTTCCGGATTTGGACTAGACAGTAGGTGGACTCGGAACTTCCGGGTTTGTTAATCCGGAACTTCCGAGTTCACTCAGAACAGAGTGAACACAATAAGAGTAGTGCTAATAAATGAATGTAAATTCAAACCCCAATTGTAGAGTCTGCTCAGAGAAGTTCCTTGAGCAGGTTCACGCAGATCCTGCACATACGAAACAACAATATCTCCAAGACACAAGTATCTAATGGAGAGCTCCTCAAATCCACAAAACAAATGTAAATGCAATGAACACAAGGATTTGTTTTACCGAAGTTCAGATTCACCCCGTGCACCCACGTGTGAATCCTAGTCTCCGTTGAGGAAGCTTATATCGACTCCAAGATCAAGTTATTTCCTCCTTCCACTATATGATCATGCACCCTTGTGGCACAAGATCGGTGCTGCAACAAACTTGCCACTGCTCACCACAATCCTTGGGAGCTAACTAGCGACGCCTAGCCGTCTAGGAGGCTTCACCTTCAAGAGTAACAAATGCGAATCACACAAATCACGGCTAATCTCAAGTGCTCAAAGTTTGCTGCGCTCTCTAGTGCTCTCAAGCATTCACTCTCTCAACCCAACTCAAGGATATACACTAATCACACAATCTCACAAAGAGAGGTTGGGGAGAGCTCAACTATGACTACCAAGCTTCTTGGGACGACCAGCAATGAACAGAATAAAGTCTGGAACAGCAGCCCACCAAGGAGGGGGCTAAGGGGTATAAATAACCGGTCCCAACAAAACTAGCCGTTATGTGACAATTAGAAACCGGAACTTCTGGATTCTACAACCCAGAACCTCCGGGTTTTCAAACCAACTAGCCGTTAGTGTCACGTGTGTCAAATCCGGAACTTCCGGATTCCAAATCCGGAATGTTAAAATGTATACGTGAGGCTTTTGTGTCTCTCTCAACTCACATGGGTTACTTGAGCACTGAGACTAAACCAAAGACCATTGTGATGCATCCCTCTTGATAGTACGACATACCTAAACTTAAGATCAAAGATAAATTACATTTCAACTTCTTGAGCTTCTCTTTTTCATCATATGCCGTGTGTTGATCAATCACAATCTGAGGTGTGCATCCAACTTGGCTTCTTTATTTTGAGCACATCTTCCTTGAGTTAGTGACCTTGAACCTTTATCCTTGAATGAAATCCACTTCTAGTTTAAGTCACCGTCTTCACAATAAGATTCTAGAAAAATTGATACTTGCCAACATGACCACCACACATGACCAAGATTCTTCAAGTTGAATCCAAAGAACATTTCGTCACCCTAGCATTGGTTCCTCGGCACAACCACAATTGCCCTTCTCCAAGCTTAGTACCTAGAAACCCATTCCCGAATTCCAACTCTTCATCCTTGCATCACATATAGCTTCATGTTGGCTTGTATCACATTTAACTTACAATGAAATCCATTTTGATCCTCAAGCTATTTTTCTTCTTCTAATGAATAATGCTTCTCAATGTGAAATTCTCCTTGTCTCTTAGAATTCTTTGATGTGAAGTTATGCTCTGATACCAATTGAAAGGACCGTGATGTCGCCTAGAGGGGGTGAATAGGCACACCTACAAATTTTCACTCAAACGTAGCGGATAAAATTGACTGTCTGCCAAATCCGGAACTTTCGGGTTTCAAATCCGGAATTTCCGGATTTGGACTAGACAGTAGGTGAACTCGGAACTTCCGGGTTTGTCAATCCGGAACTTCCGAGTTCACTCTGAACAGAGTGAACACAATAAGAGTAGTGCTAATAAATGAATGTAAATTCAAACCCCAATTGTAGAGTCTGCTTAGAGAAGTTCCTTGAGCAGGTTCACGCAGATCCTGCACATACGAAACAACAATATCTCCAAGACACAAGTGTCTAATGGAGAGCTCCTTAAATCTACAAAACAAATGTAAATGCAATGAACACAAGGATTTGTTTTACCGAAGTTCAGATTCACCCCGTGCACCCACGTGTGAATCCTAGTCTCCGTTGAGGAAGCTTATATCGACTCCAAGGTCAAGCTATTTCCTCCTTCCACTATATGATCATGCGCCCTCGTGGCACAAGATCGGTGTTGCAACAAACTTGCCGCTGCTCACCACAATCCTTGGGAGCTAACCGGCGACGCCTAGCCGTCTAGGAGTCTTCACCTCCAAGAGTAACAAATGCGAATCACACAAATCACGGCTAATCTCAAGTGCTCAAGGTTTGCTGTGCTCTCTAGTGCTCTCAAGCATTCACTCTCTCAACCCAACTCAAGAATATACACTAATCACACAATATCACAAAGAGAGGTTGGGGAGAGCTCAACTATGGCCACCAAGTTTCTTGGGACGATCAGCAATGAACAGAATAAAGCCTGGAACAGCAGCCCACCAAGGAGGGGGCTAAGGGGTATAAATAGCCGGTCCCAACAAAACTAGTCGTTATGTGACAGTTAGAACCCGAAACTTCCGGATTCTACAACCAGCACCTCCGGGTTTTCAAACCAACTAGCCGTTAGTGCCACGTGTGCCAAATCCGGAACTTCCGGATTTGCTCTGGCAGCAATGTTAAAATGTGTACGTGAGGCTTTTGTGTCTCTCTCAACTCACATGGGTTATTTGAGCACTGAGACTAAACCAAAGACCATTTTGATGCATCCCTCTTGATAGTACGGCATACCTAAACTCAAGATCAAAGATAAATTACATTTCAACTTTTTGAGCTTCTCTTTTTCATCCTATGCCGTGTGTTGATCAATCACAATCTGAGGTGTGCATCCAACTTGGCTTCTTTACTTTGATCACATCTTCTTTGAGCTAGTGACCTTGAACCTTTATCCTTGAATGCAATCCACTTCTAGTTTCGTCACCCTAGCATTGGTTCCTCGGCACAACCCCAATTGCCCTTCTCCAAGCTTAGTACCTAGAAACTCATTCCCGAATTCTAACTCTTCATCCTTGCATCACATATAGCTTTATGTAGGCTTGTATCACATTTAACTTACAATGAAATCCATTTTGATCCTCAAGCTATTTTTCTTCTTCTAATGAATAATGCTTCTCAATGTGAAATACTCCTTATCTCTTAGAACTCTTGGACTTGATCATTATCGATTTCCTTGCTCATGCCAAGCCTTTGCTTACATAGCCTCTAGAAACTCGCCTTTCGATCCCATCCATTTATTCTCAAGTGCCCTCTTGAACTCACATTGATTTTTACATTATAATGAAAATTATTTCTTTCATACTTGCTTGATCATCAAATATCACTTGCAATTTTTATGACAATTTTTCCAATATATGAGACTATACATAAGCATACAACCTTGTCTCATTCTCAATACCTTGACTTGTCATTTTGAGTACCACATACTTCAACAAGCTTCATTTAGATATGAGAGTGAATTCTTCACCAATAACACATATCCCAATTCACACAATACTCATTGTTTGTTATCATTCTCATACTAGATCATGTTGTGGCATTCATCTTGTCATATGAGTTTTGTCTTGAATATTGATATATTTCATCGCATATATAACAAATATGATAATCAATTTCTACTCATATACTTAATAAGATGGTTAGTCCTTTAATCGTGGTGTCAATCAATCCACCAAAACACACTAGGAGCCTAGATGCACTTTCATACAATCTAACTGATTAGCACGAGCTGAATCTTTTAAGCCTAATGTTGGGGACGCCACCTTCGCCCGATGGCGAAGCCCGTCGTCGAAGGCGTTCGGCTCCGAGCGAGGAAGCGGACGAACGACGATGTGTACCACGAAGGCAAAGAGGGTGGACCCGAGGGGCTCGGAGCGAAGCCTACCAAACGAAGGCTTGAGTTGCTCGAAGCCGCCCGAAGAGGAGCGAAGAGGCGGCGCCCGCAGCGTGGGGGAGCGTGCGTGCCGAAGAGGCAGACGGCGAGGCGAAAGCCCCGTTGTGCGGAGTAGCGAAGACCCACAGTCGCTTAGAGACGCGAAGTGGAGCGGCCCCACTATCAGAATTCTGTACGAGATGTACAGTTGTAATTCCACTAAGTTATGTCGAGTGTTGTAACATTATGTTTTTGCCCAAGGAATATTCCAAGATGCTGGCAGTTAGGGGGTAGAAAGGGAATTTTGGGTGGGGAGTAGTTGAGTTTCTGAGCTATAAATACTCCTCCTGTAACTATTGAAGAGATTTGAAATACAGAGCAAATTGCTGTTGCTTTGATTTTCGTGTCATAATCATGTCCGCTGCTATTTATTTAATGACTTCGCCCTCCACTTCTCTAGCTGTTGTGACCTCTTCGCCCCGAAGAGTGTCTTACACCGACACCTAATTAGTCTGTAATTGGATATTATTTGTCAAATAACAACGAAATGTACTACAGTACCAAAACCCAAACATTTTCACCAACTAAACACACACTAAAACTAGCCCGGGTCGAACCATACAAAGATCAGATGCTAGGCCTTTTAACACGGATCAACACATAGGGCCTGTTTAGTTCATTTTGCAAAATAATTTTGCAAAGGAATCTTGGTTTTTGAAGTACTAAATGAAGTCTATTTGTAAAACTTTTTGCATAGATGGGTTGTAAATCGCGAGACGAATCTAATGATGCTAATTAATCCATGATTAATTAATAATTAGCGGATGGTACTGTAGCATCACTATTGTAAATCATGAATTAAGTAGACTCATTAGAATCGTCTCGCGATTTACAGCCCATCCATACAAAAAGTTTTGTAAATAGACTTCATTTAGTACTTCAAATTAGCAAGATTCCTTTTCACTTTAATGTGTTTACGATTTTTTTGCGTTTACCTGTAAAGAACTAAACAGGGTCATAATCCTTTAGACCTCGCATAACAGCTGTTTGGCGTTGGCCCAATAATAAAATGAATGCCGGGGCCCAATAATAAAATGAATGCCGTCGCATCCACGTTCCACCTACCAACCTGCTGCTGCCTCCAGACAGCTGCGGAGAGCCCGGGGAGATCTCATCTTGGCTTGGGCTTCTCCGCCGCCGTCGCCGCCATGCCTCCGTCCCCATCCTCCGCCGGCGCGGGCGCCGCCTCGCCGTCCCCCTCCGCCTCCGCATCAGCCTCAGCCTCGGACCCGACCCCGTCATGGTGGGAGTCGGTCTCGCAGGCGCGGTCCCGCATCCAGGCGCTCTCCTCCATCCTGCCCCCGGCCGCGTCCCAGGACGTCGCGGCGCTGGCGGACTCCGATCGCCCCGCGCGCGCGCTCCTCCGGTCGCCCGCCGCCTACGCGGCGCTCTCCGACGCGCTCCGCGCGGGCGGGGGTGCCGACGACCCCGCCTGCCACTGGCTCTACGACACGCTCCTCTCCGCTGACCCCGACCTCCGCCTCGCCGCGCTCGCGTTCCTGCCCCTACTGGCGGCGCTCTACCTCCGCCGCCTCCCGCCCGAGCTACCCTCGTCGCTCTCCGGCTTCGAGGCGGTGCTCCTCGCCGTCTACTCCTCTGAGGCCAAGAATCGTCAGGGGAAGCCCGTCCTCGTCCAGGTCCCGGACCTCTCCGTCCCCTCGCTCTACCACACGCCGGCGTCCAGCCCCAGCTCCAAGTCCCCTCGCCGGCCGCAGCCCCCGCCGATCCCCCCTCCACAGGCAACTCCCGTGGTGGGTGTGCTCTCACCACCGTTGGAGCCGCAGGCTGCTGTGAAGTCCACGAAGCGCGCTGGGATAATTGGGGTCGCGTTCGAAGCTTACTATTCCAAGATTCTGCAGATGCCTGCTGCATCGAAGGTGGATGCCTGCAATGCTGTGGCGGCGTGGGCGGGGCAGTACTGCAAATGCCGTTTTGAGCTTGATGACAAGGAGCTGGAGGAAGAGGAAGGAGACTCTCTGGGGTCTGTGTCACCAATGTCATCAGAGGCTGAGAATGGGAAGGAATTGGAGGAGGAACTGGCAGGGATGCACATCAATGGAGATACCAGTGGGCGGAATTGCCGTGAGGATTATGACAAGGAGGCAAGGGTGCCGCTACCCTGGGAGCTGCTCCAGCCGGTGATGAGGGTTCTTGGGCACTGCTTGCTTGCACCGCTGAACCCAGTCGAGGTGCGGGATGCAGCTGCAGGCGCTGTGAGGGTTGTCTATGCTCGTGCATGTCACGACCTTGTGCCACAGGCGATCTTAGCAGCCCGGAGCTTGATTGAGCTTGACAAGAGTGCACGGAAGGCTGCAAAGGCAGCAGCTGCGGCGGCTTCTGGGACAATTGTGGCTGCTGGCACTGCTGGAAGCACTGCGTCGAGCTCGAGGCCAAGTTCAAAGCCAAACACACCCAGCAAGCAGCGCAAGCCTGACACACTACTCGTGTCCAAATGAACTCAACTGTATCCAGGGAGTGTTTGCATGGTGGTAACGTGTTTCTTTCAGATGATTATTGCCTATGTGTGCAACTTGAATATCTGTGAAAGTTAAGTAGACCTTGCAATGTGGGAAAACTGTAATATGGCTGGATGACAATTGGCTGAAGTTTCCAACTTGCCGTTGTATTTTTTTTTTTTTTTGGTTAGCATTTATATGAAACTAGAGAAAGCAACTAGGGTTAAATATTTTACCACTTTACCAGTTACTACTGGATCTTGTGCTATACTACCATTGCACATTGCCATGTTGTATGCATTTTCTGTGTCTATCTGCAGAAGCAGATTTATCCTGCAGTTACAGAGATGATTAGCATCCAATAATATGTCATTTCTGTAACTATCAATATACAAAGGTCCTTAGTTTTTTTGGCGTTGTTGAATCACGAATATGACACACCATCATCTTGTTTCTTTTCTCATGGAAAAACATTGTAATTACTGTAAACAACTGTATGCGCCAGTCATTCATCACTCAGGATGATTCCGACCGTGACTACATGGTTAGACAAATGAAGAAGTATGGCATCCCTGTTCTGAACTATGCTGGTGAACGTACAAGGACATGGCCGCTAAACATTACTCCAGAGTTAAGCAGATTGGACCAAGCATTTGTCCCTATTTTTTCCATCCTCTTTTCTAACTTTTATTCATGCACGCTAACCATCTTCCCTTGTTCCTGATTATTATGGTCACTCCTTTTTGTGATATCACCAATCCTAATGTTTTCTTGATATTCACACTTAAAGCATGCCTGGGAACTGCGCGATAGTAATATTGACTGTTCTGTTTATTCTCCTATGGCAGATGAAGCAACTTGGGATTTACTCCCGACTTGATCAAGAATTTAATGCCCCTGATGCTGTAAAAGAGGTTTTGATTAGTCAGGCGATTTTGGATGATTCGGTATAACTACATTTGTTGTGTTCATAAATCTGTACCATATTATTACTCCCTCCAGTTACAACAGATTGTCTTTTTGGACATTGGCATGGTCCTTAGAAATAACTTTCACTACTAATTTCTTCTAGAATATATCTCCAAATCACAGCAAATTATATGATTATGAGACCTTTGTTGTTACAAATTTACCCGTACCATTATCAGATGTTCGATTTCAGTGCACAAATTGTAATTCGTGATCACAGTTTTGATAAGCTAAACAGTTTACTGAATGGAATAAATGAACCTTGCACTCAAAATGTTGTTTTTTTTAATCTCATTGACGCCCTTTATATGTTTATTTAGTACAAGATACAGATGAAACTCATCGCAGAGAAAATGAGGTATCAAAGATAGCTATTTCGGACTTTTGGACTCCGGATAACCATTACCGTTGGTCCAAATCGAGATATGGTGGCCATATTTCAGGATTCGTTGATGCAGTCCATCCTTGACTTTTTGTGTCCAGTATGTGCTATAATCTCTGCCTTGATAAATTTGTCATTTATATAATTCACCTGTCATTTGTTATTCTTGTCAGTCTTACACGCAGATCTTGATGTAAGCGACATCGAAAATCTTCAACTTCAGAAAGAACAACACAAAAAGAATATTGAAGGAATGAATGAAGCTATAACAAAGTTTCGGAAGAAACAGAGGCATTTAGAAGATGAAGAGGCAAATATACTCAAGCAAAAGGTTCTATTTATTTTAATCTATTCCCTTCCATTTTTTATTTTTTAGTTGTTTCTGGTGATTCTTACCTTTTGATGATTACATTTTCTAGGAAGAAATTATTAACATGATGAGGTTCCAAAAGAAGACACGAGAAGAAAGACAAAGTCGTGTTGGTACGAGACTTTCTCGGTTTCTCCTGTGAAATTTTCTCCTTTCCTTCTCCATGTACAGTCTATAACAGTTGGTTTTCTTTTTAGATATGAGAAGGAGACTGCTTGAAGACTTATTCCAAGAGGATGATGTGGAATCCAGCACAAGAAAAGCTGGTTGATCAGGTGGCTAAGTTAAATGACAAGAGGTTTCAAGCAATGATAAAACTTAAGGTTAGCGGGGCCCTTATGCTAATTACCAATATCTGTAGCTGTTTATCTTGAGAAACATCAAGTTACTTTGTACTTCAGTTCCATTTCAATTGCCTTAGGATTTGCTTACTGAAACTGTTGCTCTCAAATGGAGTCACACAGAAAAGCACATGGCTTCCATTGAACTCGATGCAAAGGTATGTCCTCAATTACATTTGCAAAAGTAGAATTCTTAGAAGGGATTTCCTTTGCATACTACATTTCAAAATATAAGGCATGGTTTGGCTTGTGGCTGGTGACAACAAAATTATAATACTTGTAACATGAATCTGGCGGTACTACTTCCGTGTCACAAAACCAACAAATTGTTATGCTTGTTTGTAAAAAGCCATAAAGTTTGAATCTTGAATAACATGCACGAAATGAACAGTCAATAAGTTGTGAAGTGTGTACATGAACAGTTGGATGTGAATATTGGAGAGAATCACCGGGCAGTTTTTATTTTCATTCTATTTTTATAATCATGCAGAAAACTGTGCAGATGCACATGAAAGAACTGGAACCAAAAAAGGAGAGCCCCAAAGAGTACAAAATACAGAAACAGTTTAGACAGACAAACATTTGTGTGCATTGAAGTTCTATTTCAGCTTGCAGTCTTCTTTCTTTCAGTGCAGGAGATTGTCTCTTCCCATATTTTTCTTGCCGTGTTCTTCCATAGCATCTACGTTTCAAAGCAGTTTTGTTTGATAACTTGTTCTGGTATGGTGATCCCACAAAAAGTCCTCCTGTTCCTTGCTAACCTAATACTATATTCCAAGCTATCACTATGTCTCTATGGGTCAGTGCTCGGCTTGGAGATGACAATGGGTCAGTGCTCGGCTTGGAGATGACAATGCAGTATTCGTACCAATTTGTGGGATCGTTGACAATTGTAATCGTGTCCAGAATTGAGATGCATGCGGGCATCTGAATAACATGCGGTTTATCTTTCTGACATTGTCCACGCTGGTGTTGGCTTATTCACTTTATGCCCAAGACGTTTACCATCGACATACATTGTTGTATTGTCCATCTTACCCAACGGAAGTTTGGTTGTGTGCCAATCTTGTGTAAAAACTTTTAAGAGCAAACTGATGTTTTGCTGCTCTATATTTTTTATCGCCCAATAACCACCTTCAGTTAACGCCGGTCACACGCAGTTTTCCCATGCTACCATGCAGATACAGAAAATCCCAAGATACTATGTCAAAAGCTGTCGTAAAGTCCAGTTTTTTTTTTTCTTTTGAGACAAAGGCAGGAGATCTGCCCCTCAAATAAGATGAAAAAGAGTTTAGGTACAAGAAAGGATAGCTCAGTGAGGGGCCAAACAAAGACGAAAGGATAGCTCAGTGAGGGGCCAAACAAAGACTTCTGAGGGGCTAACCAGTAACCAACCCACACAATATGATTAAGCACAAACATGACACACTGCAATAAGTCATCATTGCCGAGTTGCCAGCAGCTCCAACTTCCCATGGCAGCCAGTAGCTCCAACTTTCCATAGTAGGTCGGTCACGAACTATGCACCGAGGGTCACGAAAAAAGCGGCCACAACCGGTTATTGATGCGGAAAGCAGCTCTGACTTTCGATCATGGACCCACGCCTCGTCTCCGGTGGATGTAGACCCCAGCAAAGTCTATCCACTCCGATTTCATCTGCTAATGACGCCATCCAAATGCGACGCCTTTAAGGGAGTGACGCTAATGATGCCACCATAGCATGACCATGTTTTCACCCTTGGATGTCAACGCTAATGACACCACTGCTGCCATCGCTATCGAGACCTGCGCCCTCCTGAAGAGCAACCTCCGTTCTCGCTGCCCGCCCAGGCCCCGGAGGCTGCCTCGGAGGCGCCCGCACCGCGAGCCGCTTACCTGCCAACTGTTACCCCCGGCCGATCCGCAAGGGCTAGGCCCAATCATCGTAGATGAGGACGGCAGGCGTCAGATCAGCGACCACCATCGCCATATCTACGCCCCACCGGCGAAGGACGGCGGCGGCGGTCTCCAGCCAGCAAACCAACTCCGGTGAGAAGATGAAGGGCGAAGGAATCCACAAGGGGGGGGGGGGGGGGGCGGTGCCTGCCGCCACCCTCATTGCGGCCCGGTGGGCTTCCACCGGCGAGGCGAGGCAAGGCGGAGGGGAGGAAGGAGCAGGGTGCTCTGAGGGAGGGGGGCGGCTGTGCAATTACCAAGCAAAATAATCCACTTTAGCTTTCAAAATGCAATCTATGCAACCAACAAGCTTAGTGTAGTGCTCAGCATTATGCAGTGACTTAAAGTGAGCTGAACGCGCTCTCACCAAAAATAAGAAGTGTGATTGCATAAGTAACATAAAACTTATTGTTCTGGAACACTTTGGCAGTGCAGTGCAGTGCAGACTAGTCTCAACCCTCCACCTCAGCTAGTGTTCATTGAATTAACTACACTGCCATGTAAGTAAAAATCTGATGTGGCAAATAAATTAAGGATTGCCTGGCTGCTTTCAAACATAGTAAAGTACACATCAATTGGTACCAAATGATGCATTAGCTCGATGCTGTACTTGAAGTTAGTTTTCATGATAATAACTTTTTATCAGGTTTACCATGGCTCTTAGTGGTGTGTGTGTGGGGGGGGGTTGATGCATGTTCTTATGGAGCCTTATCCATACCACCTGGGCCAATGCTTTACAGACTTGCATCCTATTGAAGATCTACAATCTGATGAAAATACGGCATGAAGTCAGGCACATATTTGGCTTCTCACCTGCCAATTTACGTGGGGGATTTTGTGATTCTCTATAATAACAGGTCATCATTTGTTTGCATATTCCAGTTCATGTTTAAAGTACTTAATTACATGAAGGCCAGTTGAAGCCACCAGAAACTGAAAGCAAGATATTGGCGGCTTTCATTTGTTTGCACATTGTAACTCTAATCTGGACTAATTTTCCAAGCAGGGGCGGACCCAGAATTCACCAAAGACTAAGACTATGATCAATTGATCATAGCCCTAGTGGCCCTAGTGCTAGGTCCGCCACTGTTTCGAAGTATATATTTTGACTGTAACTATAATGACCGTAATAAAGTTACTATTAGAATGGTTAGATGATACTGTAACCGGAAACTATGAATTGGAAACAATTGGTACAAAGCTGGAATCAGTTGTAACTATATTGTACCAGTTTTTATACCAACGGTCATTGTTTAACTGTTTGCCATGACTTCCAAGCACATTAATTTATTCTTATGGTTATGATAGGTCACGCAAAGTACTGAATGTTCTAGTTCTACTGATTGAGAGGTATCCACTCCAGCTCCAGATCCACCTCCCCGGACTCCACGTTCTGTAGCTTCAACGAGACCTCCTGCTTCACCTTACCATTGACGACATTGACGGGGCTGTCCCTGGCAAGCGCATTGTCCGGGGACTTGAGCCACTTGCCGATCTGCATGTCCGCGAGCAGGTCAGCATCACCGAACGCAGTCGCTGCACTGATCATCGGCTGCAGGTCAATCTCAGCCTCGCCCATTTTGTCGTCCTTCGATAGCATGTCATAGTCAAACACTTGCTGGTTGCAAAAGGGATAAAAGGAGTTTATTAGATGTCTTTATCAATGTAATTTTGAATCCAAAGTTTATGGTTAAGAAGTTTGTGCCAAGGAGTCTAACAAGCTTGAGAGGTCCATATTGCTGAGGAACTGACAGCTTAAGTTCTTCATTCCAAACAGGATTTAGGTTACGTTTAATCACTGATGTCTTTGCTTTCTGCAGAGAGCAATACTGTTATCAATTAACATGAATACATGATCTGAAAGAGATGAGGGTAAACAATCAGGAATCTATCTGACGAGGATTGCTCAAGTTGGTGAAATGCAATACCTGCTGCCCTAGAGTCAGTACAACATAGGGGTCACTACTTATCAGGTCTCTTACAGCTAATTTAGTCCCTCTTATTACTTTAACTTTTAGTATTCCAATAAACTCAACCATGCCAGCCTGCAAAATATATAAACCAAAGAATACTAAAATAGCATTATGTAACTAAAGGTAAAATTGGCAATATCATATGGTTAAATTTGTAATTCCGGATCAAGTCAGACTGTCAGACTTACCTCACTGTTGAAACTTGCAGAATGTGAAGCATTGCTGTCCATATGTTTTCGAGAGTAGGTAGCCTCCAAAGAGCTATTACTAGAAACTATCCTTAGACTTGGCTTCAGAAATTCTTGAGACTCATACTTGGACCTGAGAGGTTTCAAAAACTAACAGTGTTCGGCGGTCCCATTACCGTATATCAGGTAAAGGTTCTAATGGCATAGGAAGTCTCTAATTTATACTTTCTTTGGATGGCAAGATCTTTAATGAAGTGTAAATTAGCTACTCCATATTTGAAACTGAATGACTGGGTAATGTCGGCAGGTACAGTGGTTGAGATAAAGGACATTTCTTCTCATATTTCAAACTGAATACTAACAAGGTATTGTTGTCAAAAATTAAACTTTGTAATTCATTGCTAGAATCCTAATTTTTTACAAGACTCGTGTGCCATTTACCTGATGAAATCAGCTCTCTCTTCCTGGGTAGAATCTGGATGCGGTTTGTGATAGCCCTCTGGAAGAAATGCTTCATATATAGCATTTGCGTAAGAGTTTCCACCAACTTCTATCATTGAGTTAATTTCATCATCAGTCCATTGATCTAGAGTGACTGACAGAACCTGTCTAAGCAGATGTTTGTTTCAGTCAGAATTCCTTCATGCTGCTATAATGCATAACAATTATGGAAAAGGAGTGATGCATTTCCTGTTGTGATTTTAAATGCGCAGCAATCATCTTGCAGTTTAAAATGTTCTGCTTCTATTAATAAGCCTGCTGCAAAACTTACTTCATTCGAAAACATCACTAACATACTACTACTGAAACAATTAACATTATTCTAGTTGCAATCAAATGACCTTTGAAACATGTGTCCCAAGGCTTCTGTGAACACCAGAGCATTTTAGGCATATGAATACTCCAATATTAGCGGATCTGCAGGTGCAAAGAAAGTTATCATGCAAGCAGTCAAGTAGTCAACAAATCAAAGATGTCGGTATAGGATTGACTAATAACTGTGCAGAACACTGGGTAATGCAGAATTACCCCCAAAAAAGTGACAATCAGGCTAACTCTAATATTCAGATTTATGTCCCGGTACTACATATGAAGCCTTGACATGTGAGAAAGCAGCAGCAATTTGAAGTCGAGATTACTTACGCCCATTTGGGATCAGGTGCACTGCAGTCAGCACATATGCGGTTGTCGCTCTTGTGCAGCAACTCTCTGAGCTTCCTCATCCCATCTGAATTGGGGAAAGAAAACATGAGCCTATGGCTATGAATTAGTACAGTACAATGTGGGACAAGCCCACAATGGATCTGAACAAATTGTCAGAACATGTAGCAAGTTGCTCGGAAACAGTAAGAATTTGTGTCCGGTTAGCAATTGATGTTTAGTAACGCACGCAGGTAAGCATCACTGAGCAAGTGAATATTCCTCAGTTCAGCTCTGCTTCATCCAAGATATTGCTTTCAGGGGCAGCAAGGGAGAACAGTGCAACTCTGAAGGCTGGTAAGAAAGTCAAAATGCAGCTCCGCCTCCGCATCACCTGAGGCAGCCCTCCTGCTGTTAGCACCGTCTCCGCTGCTCATCTTCGCCGGCGCCGCCGCGAAGCTCTGTCCTCCAGCTCCACAAATGTCACTCGACACTGCAGAAACGATTGGAAACAAGTAAGCAACCACGAGGCTATCTTCGCGCAGAATAAAGAGGACACTGACCAAGAAATCAAGGTGCGACTGGAAGAAGAATTCCCCAATTCCTGAAGCGGCAAGAAGTGGATTTGATGGCGACCTGTAGCTCCCGGTTCCCCTGGCTGCGTGCCGGGGTTTAGATCTCCAGAATTTCTCCCCCGCGTCTTCCCAGGCGATGGTCTGCCATGAGTAGAGCAGAGCACGGCAAGGGGGCCTCTGTTGGTCGCCTACCAGCCTTCGGAATTTAGGCTTTTTGGGGAACTTCGGAATTTACGCTTTAGACTTGAAGGTTAGCCATATACAATACGTGGACCAGAAAGACCGGTATGAATGCGCTGCCGACACGGGAATGGATTTTTTGAAAGAGAAAAAACTGTTGAAGCGGACATGAGAATGTTTTTTTTTTGCGGGTATGAGAATGTTTCCTTCTTCTTTTTTCAATAAGTTTAGTATGCATTACATGGTGTTTATGTGTTTTGCTGAAATTTGTGAAGTCAATTAAATCTACAGCCCGATCACTGCCAAGTTCTTCGTCTTCGTCATGCTGAAAAGCATCTAGATAAAATAATTAAGTTAAAATATTTGGTCATTCTCCAACGAGGCGTTTACGGAGAAAAAGCTTAGACGACATACTTTTCCGACTTTTTACAAAAATGTAATACGACACCTAAAAACAAACGGAGGGAGTATGAGCCTGATTTCTAAAGGCGCAGTTAAGGCATAACTCGAAGTATACCCATCTCGTGGTAAAAAAAAAACAGAAATAGGATTCTCTTTGTGCTAAAGTGTTAAAAGGCAGGTACTATCACGACGGTGAATTCCTAGAAGCTACAAGGAAAGAAGCATGTCAAAGATGGGAATGGGTCGGCTCGGACCGGACCGGGTCTTGAACTTGGCCCTATGGCCTCATGGCCAATTTGTGAGGCTATAGGCCAACTCAATCTATAATCTGCATGTGGCCTCGTTGGCCCAACGGGTATAACGAGTCGATCCATCCAGATATACCGTTTATGCTGAATATTGCAACATCCAATGAAATGTAACCGATACCTAATAATATTTAGTTCAGTTGTTAATCATCATCAACAAACACTGTTACAACAACAATCATACATGAGATTGATGATCACTTAACTAAATATATCTACAGTATATATAGTGCATTAGCTCAGTGGGTACAGAACAAATGAGTGGTAAATTAAAAGAGAATTTCTATGGAAATATGCAACGATAATTTTCTGCCGTGGGAAAAAAGAACAGCATAGGCCTCAAGATCATGAGAATATCTTGTGTTTAACGAGATATCCCAGCCACAAAAGGTTGCAAGCTTGCAGGCAGGCACATGCCACAAATAAGTCAATGAACCCCAAGCTAAATGTAGCCTCCATTCATCGTCAATCCTTATTAAGACTAAGAAAGTAGAGTAGTCAATGGACACTGTCACACACGCACCGAGACTAAGAAAGGGTGCGTTTGGTTGGAGAGCGAGGTAGGATGGAGCGGTTCCATTCTTATTTTTCGGGATGGAGCGGTTCTTATAGAGTTGTTTGGTTAGAGGGACGGAGTGGCTCCATTTATTGTTTGGTTAGAGGGATAGGATGACAGAATTTTTAGATCTGTTAGCCTCCGTTTGTGGGGCCCGCTCGCAGGTCATCTTCCTCCTCGAGCTTCTGTTCGCGCGCCACACATGTCGCCGCCCATCCTCGCCACCGGGAGCGGCTCCGTCCGTCGCGCCACCACGCTGCCGTTGCTCAGGCCCTCCACCCCGGTCGTCGCGCAGCCATCGCCCTCTGCTCAGGGTCCGTCCCACCGCCGCCGCTCCGGACCTCATCCCCAAGTCCGTCGCGCCGGCGCCGCCGAGGCCCTCCGCCCCGGTCCACCGCGCCGCCATCGCCCCAATCCGCCACCTCCAACCTCAGCGGCCGGGCCCTCCGTCCCACCGCCACCGCTCCGGACCTCATCCCCATGTCCGTTACGCCGCCGCCGCCGAGGCCCTCCGCCCTAGTCCACTGCGCCGCCGTCACCCCAATCCGCCGCCTCCAACCTCGGCGGCTGGGCCCTCCGTCCTCCGTGTGCCATGAGACTCGAACCGCTTGAGCCCACATTTTTCCTTGTTCGCTAAAGGCAAGGGCTTCTTGGTAGATAGATCTATATGAGGCCCCCGAAATCTTTCCCATCAAAGCAAGCGCAGCCTCTGTGGGGAGTGGCAGAAGCCGAAAGAAGCATACCTACACTGGCAGACCCAGGGCCCGGCTACCTTGGGCACCGGCCCGGGCTCCCGTGAGTCTGGCAATTGGTGCGCACATTTAAGTCTGGCAACCAATAGCAGTTGGGCAAGGCACAATAAACATCATGTCTCCATCGCTCGTATCATCTAAGCAACAACAGATAGATCAATTGATTTGCTAGTTATAAAATCTCATGGAGCCAAGCAGCTTATTGAAAATTTGTTTAGTTTTTGCTTTTATTTTTTATGAACAGTCATATTTAATTGATAAGATTGTCAGAAAATAACTAAAGTAGACCAACACCGTCAAGTTTGCTTAGATTAGTAGTCGATGTATTTGTGTAAACTTTTTCTCGACTGCTATCTTGGCCCAGGCTCTATAAAATTTCTGGGTCCGCCACTGCATACCTATATGGCAGTTATTCCTTGATTCGTCTCCACCACTGCACGTCTTGGTTCTAGTGAGCACCGCAGGCGACAGGCGTCGGCCATGGTTGTTTTCGTGTGGATTTGCCTGGCTAAGGTTCCTCAATATCATCGGTTTCAGGGGGTTGTCAACTCTTGGATCCTTAGAGGCGCCCTCAATCAAGTAGACCAAGAAGATTTTGCATCTCAAGTCCGCATCGGACACAAACTGGTGCTACATTGTGTAGGTTTTTTCTCTCCATGCTCATATTTTGTCTAGATTTCTCTAGGTATGCAAAAATATTTAGGTTTCTATTAGGCAGTCGTATCTTCTGGTTTTGTTGATATAGGACATGAATGAAATTGTCTTTTGCCATGGATTACATTTTAAAAGTATAATTAGCCATGTGCTACAGAAGGCGTGTCTTCTTATTCTCATGATAAGCACACATTTGCCATGGATATATTGTATTTTACATGTTAAGTTATGATTTGCTAATTTGGAAAATGCTATGTTCATTATTACAGTAGTCAATCTGTTTTTATAAACCGGAATTTAAAAGGGCATAGTGTAGGCATGACTGCGAATTGTTCTAATCAAGTGATCAACATAGCGAGGAGGAAAAAACTATCTCTTGAGATGCTTATGTAGAACCTGTGGCAAATATGAACATAACTAAAAAGTAAACAACTTTCATTTTAAAACTTAAATAACAAATGTAGGGCTTCTAAAATTGTTATTCATGACAAAATAATGCAGGATGTAACATGAAAAAAATAATACAGGATGTAACTTGAGCTAACTTAGTCACATGTGTGCTGGCACAGGGTTATGTAAATGTTGAGCTGAATTACGATGAGGCCAACCCATTTTTTGCTCGCATTGTCTCGGAGGCTTCGGAGAAAAGTGTTGGAGGTGCATGCAGGGCGGGGAAGGAGCTAGCGAGTACTTAGAAGATAGCAACAATGGAGCAGATTTAGATCCGGGAATCAAGGTGGTGACGCTCGACAGAGGAAGGCGAAGGGGCAGAACAGTAAAAGTGAAAGTGAAAGTGTAGGACTTACCTTAAGCCACCGCACATATGGGTGGGCAAAATACCCGAAACCCGAAGACCGAACCCGAAAAACCCGAGCCCGAACCCGAAATACCCGAGTCCGAAAAACCCGAACCCTAATTCGGGTTCCAACCCATGTTACCCGAAATTATTACGGGTAATTCGGGTACCAGGCAACGGTACCCGAATAACCCAAAAAACAGCCCAGCCCAACTAATTTTCAATCAGCCTAGCCCACCAAACGTCATCCTTTCCTTCCCACTAACCCTAGCCCCCATGTTGCCTGCCACGCCCCCCACCTCCAAACCCCGAGTCCCCGAGCGAGACCCAACGGACCGACCGCCGCCCGCCACCTCACCCGCCCTCGCCGGTCTCCCCGTCGGCGCGTCGCCTCCCCCACACGAGCAGCGGCTCCCCGCCGCCGTCCATCGCGCCGACGAGGCGAGGCGCGGCCGGCAGCCCGGCGCCGGAACTCGCGGTAGGGTCACAGGAGGCCGGGAGGACGAGCATGGCGGCGGAGGATGGGGAGGGGAGGAGGCGAGATCTGGGCGGGGACGGGGGAGAGGAGGGGGCCACTGCCCACCGCCCCCTCGCCATGGAGCTCGACACCGGCGACGCCCTCTACGCGCTCCTCTCCACGTGCCTCGCCCTCCTCCCATGCCTCGACTTCCTCTCGCGCCGCCTCACCCCGCACCCCGTCGCCAACGCCTTCCTCAGCGTGCTCCCGCCCGCATCCCGCCTCTACCTCTTCTCTGCGATTCGGGTTGGTCGGGTAAACCCAAACCCGAATCCGAAATGTCGGGTACCCGAATTTTCAGATTTTGATTATTTCCAGCGAATTTTGGGTTGCAGTTTTCAGAACCCGAAATTTTGAAAACCCGAAAAACCCGACCCAAAATTTTTGGGTAACCCGAAGGCACAGCCATAACCACACAGTTAAATAATCAACGGAAGGGTAAAGGGGTTATCCTATGGAAGCTAAAATGTTTTTCTCGGATAAGATTTGTTCTGAGCGACAATTTAGGGTTTCGTTTCAGGAAGTTATTTGTTTAACCATTTTTTGGGAATTTTATCCTGAAAAAGGGGTTTTAACATTTTTGAACGAATAAGCCATTTGAACCATCAACTCTATTTCTTACAAATATTCTACACCGCATGCCATGATGTCCTAGATCTTTTTTCCAAATCCGGAATTTGGATTTAAAGCTTGGGGTTGCAGGATACCTGTTGTCAGCGACTTGTTTTTCAAATCTATTTGAAGGCAAAAAAAATTCAAACTCAAATTAGACCCTCAACCTGATTCTTCGATTCAGCCTAAGACTCGGGGTCTACTCCATAAATGGAGTGCGATTTATCGCACCCCATATATGAAAATAATTTTTGAAAATTATTTCTGAAGATTTAAAATCTACTCGGGAAAGAGAACCACACAGTCTCAGAGCAGCCAAGAAGATAGTCGGACAAATTCTAGACGAAGTTCAGAAGAACTTGAAGATGCCATCAGAAGTACTCAGAAGCCTGCACTATCGTCTACGAAAAACTCGGGGGATTGTCAGATCCGGAGCCACGGGATAACTTGCGTGGCACAGATCTATACGGAATAAGGGATGAGGCATGTCCCATACTCTGACATTATGTAGTGTACTCGTATTAGCATAGGACTAGTCTGAGGAGGATTCCTAGGCTTGTATCAGGTTAGATTTCCTTGTAACCCTGTCCCCAGACTATATAAGGGTGGGCGGAGACCACTCCGAACTATAACTTATAATCTATACTCTTAGGCAATACAAACTACCAAACAAAACATAGTGTATTACTATGTAACACGGATTACGTCCAAAAGATGCCGTATTGCATATCGGATACATATCCTGCGAGTATCCGATTTTTATTTGATTTTGGGAATATTGAGTATGCGGTCTGATATGTATCCGACCTGTGGATACAGCCCAGCCCAGGGGAGCTCGCCCCCGTCGCGCCGCCCGGGGGAGCTCGCCCCCGCCGGCAGGGGGGAGCTCCGGCTGCGTCGCCAGGGGAGGGAGCTGTGGCCGCCGGCGAGCCCAGGGGAGCCCCCCCCCCCCCCCCCCCCCGCCGAGCCCCGGCCGCGCGCCCAGGGGAGCTCGTCCTCCTCCCCGCCCCCTCGAGCTGCATCCTGCGCATGCGCGCCGCCTCCCGCGCAGGAGATGCGGCAGCGCCACTCCACCCCCTCTGTGCCACCAATCGAGAGAGAGAGAAGACGAGGCCATGAGGGGCAGGCTGGGGACGAACAGAGCAGCAGCCACTCGATAAGGATCAGTTCTTTTTCATTTTACCCCTTCTACTTTTCAGTTATTATAGAACATATGAATATATGAAGTTGTGATGCATTCTAGTCCCTGAAACTTCTTTTTTCTCTCATTATAGTCCCTGTAACTTCAATTTTCTCACAATCTAGTCCCTGAAACTTATATTCACTCACATTTTAGTTCCTAGAATTTCTATTTTCTCACTACTTTCACAAATTTAATATGTATCATTATTTATTTATTTAAAAAATAGTAAAACATATCTGCGTATCAGGTTTTTTAGAAAATCGCCGTTTCCGCGTATCCGTATCCTTCCGATACCGATACGCGTATCCGTATCAGTGCTGCATATGTGTATTACGCAACTCGCGGTCCGAATCTGTCTAAACTCATGCTGAGAATCTCGGTGACACTTACCTACAAAATCTTCTTCCTCACGGTATGAAACACCGACACTATAGTTCGTAGCCCGTTAGGAGAAAAGCTCGTGAAACCAATTCCAAGAATCTGAATTTTGAACCACTGACATAAGTTGGACCTAGTAAAACACACTGGATCAATTCAAATCTTTTGCGCTGTGTTATTCAACCAGTGGTTAAATTCAAATCCATGCCACATTTTATCCTCTCCTAGTGATCAAAAAGCCACTACCTACCTTCTGCTTTCTCTCCACTAGCTAGATTCCTAGTTCAATCTACCGAGTGATAAAATGTCCAGGTCATTCATTCTCCATGATCTTCACGACCAGTGGACTTCTCACCTGATGGCTCCCATCAGACCAGACCATGGCGCCAAACGTGTAGCCCGTGACCGGGGCAGGGTTCCTGACCGTGAAGCTGACGTCGAACTCCTTTTCCTCGCCGGCTTCCCTGAACACCAGCATCGCCGGCTTCCCTGAACACCAGCATCGCCGGCGTCACTGCCACCTGCACTCCTTCCGGCTCCCTGACGACGGTGGCCGTGTACGTCCCCGGCATGCCGACGTTCTTGACCTTGCGCCGCACCATCGTGGTGGTGCCGGCGTGGAGGCCGTGCGCGGTGATGGACGGGTAGTTGAGGTCCTGGAGGCTCATGGCGGCGGTGGGGCACACGAACGACCCCCTGTTGAAGGTCTCCATGGCCGTCGCGTTGTAACCGAGCGCGCAGAGGAAGTCGAGGTAGTCGACGATGGACATGTCGTAGACGAGCCCCGGGTCCAGCGCCCGGTTCGGGTAGACGTGCCCGGCGCCGTAGCTGAACGGCGTCGCCGCCGCGTGGGATGAGTTCTTGATCGGGTTCCGTTCGGCGTCCAGATCCGTGGCTGCGGCGACAACACAAACATACAGCTCGATTCGTTAGATAGATGGTCGGCAGCGGGCGGCGGCGGCGGCGGCGACGCCGGCGACGAACGGGGAGCTTTGATTATTACCGCTCGTCATGATCGCCGACTTGATGGCGGCGGGGCTCCAGTCCCGGTGCAGGGTCTTGATCAGGCCGGCGACGCCGGACACGTGCGGGCACGACATGGACGTGCCGGACAGGACGTTGAACGGCACGCGGCGCAGGTCGTACGGCCGGTTCGTGGGCGCCGCCGCGCCGGTCCATGCGGCGATCACGCTCACCCCCGGCGCCGTGATGTCCGGCTGCGAACGAACGTTTCAGTCCAGAGTGACATCATGCTCAAGGTAGATCATGAACAAGATATGAGTTCGATCGCGGCATCCAAACAAAAAAAAATCACCTTCAGGATCTGGGGGTTCACTGTGTTCGGCCCCTGAGACGAGAAATCCGCCATGACCGGCGCCGGCCTGATGCCGATGATCGTCTTCCCCTTGATGACGAAGCCGGACGGGACCCTTGCACAAACACACCACCCTTGCACAAACACACCCGGTTCAGATCAACAGCACTTTTCTTTTCTGATCAAGTTTTGCGCGACTAGCTAGTGGCTTACTTGCTGTTCTTGATGTAGTCCGAGAGCGTGAGCCCGTCGGCGTACGAGATGTGCACCGCCGGGAGCACGTGGGGGTCGGCGTGGAGGTCGTTCCCGGAGACCTCGTCGTTGACGAGGATCATGGCGGCGCCGCCGGCGCGGCGCACGGCCTCGCCCTTCTCCACCCTCGTGATGGCCCCTCTCACGCACACCACGATCTTTCCCTTGGCCTTCTCCGGGTCCAGCGACCCCAGCAAGCACGCCTGGCTGCAATAACACACGTTGTAAATAAAAGGGAAAAATTCTTGCGTTCCAGATAGCAGCATGATGATTTGTTCTTACGCGTCTTTCTGCGTGCTGCCAGGAGCTGTGGCTTCAGCGCCATTGATGATGATGTAGAAGCCTTTCCCGTGCAGCCACCTCTCCGAGAGGCTCCGACCCTGGAACATGAGACGATCCATGGAAGAAATCAAGAACTTGCAGTGGCTTCAGGAGCGCATGGTGGCGGGGCCGTGCAGCCAGAAAGACCTGGATCCGCGTGCGGTTGAAGACGGCGAAGGCCGGGAACTCCCTGTCGGTGGAGCTCGCGGCGACGGTGAGGATCCACGGCGCGACGTTGGTGACGGTGCCGGGGTCCGGGCCGGAGTTGCTGGCGGACGGTGACGCCGGCCTTGACGGCGTGGAGCGACCCGATGGCGACGGCGTCGTCGAGGTAGTCGGTGGCGTCGCCGCCGACGGAGGCCGAGATGACGTGCACGCCGTCGGCGATGGCGGCCTCGAAGCCCGCGAGCACGTCGGCGTCGAAGCACTCGCTGCCGTTGATGGGGCGGAAGCAGACGCGGTAGGCCGCGACGCGCGCGCGCGGGGCGCCGCCGCGCGCCGTGCCGCCGCCGTACCCGAACGCGGCCGCGCCGCGCACCGCCCCCCACCCCCCCCCCCCCCCCCCCCCCCCCCCGACGCGGACAGCGTGTGCGTGCCGTGCCCGTTCTCGTCACGCGGCGTCCTGAGCGCGTCGTCCGCGGGCTTGCCGGCGGCCGCCTCGTACCCCTTGTTGAAGTAGCGCGCACCGATGCGCTTGCTGGTGAAACAAAAACACAATTGGATCAATTACCATCCCAGCACGATCAGACACCACCTGCGTTGCTCGTCGATCTGATCTGACTGCAAAAATCTCCCAGGCCGACCTGTGAGCTAGCTGAACCGACCTGTTGCAATGGAAGTTGGGGTCGTGCTCGTTCTGGCAGATGCCCTTCCAGTCGTCCGGGATCGGCCCCATTTCGCCCTCGCCGAATCTCTTGGACTCCGGCCACACGCCTGAGTCGAGGTTCCCGATGATGGTGTCCTCGCTGTACCTGGCCGTCTCCCAGGCCGACCACGGCGGGACGTCGCCGTCCCTCTCGAGCCTCATGAACTGCCACGACCTCGTCGTCTGCAGCTTGCGGCCCCGGTTCGGGAACACCGACACCACGTGGGGTACAGCTAATTTACGGTCAACCGCACGGAGGGGTTCCGTGCGGTCGATCTCCCGACCGTTTTTTTTCAATTTTTAATATTTTTTTTGTCGTTTTCCGATTTTGGAATTTTTTTAAGAGAAATTTTGGAGAGAGAAATTTTTTTGACGAAAAATTTTGGAGACCAAAAAAAATTTCAAGCAAAAAAAGGAGAGCAGAAAAAAATTTCAAAAGGAAAAAAATAGAGAGCAGAAAAAAAATTCATTTTTTTATCATTAAAAAAATATTCATCCGAAAAAATAAAAAATAATTCAAAAAAAATGTTGAAAAAAAAAACTAAAACCTAGGGAGCTCTGCCTCCCCGCCGCCGCTGGGCCGCCCCGCCAGCTCCCCGCCGCCGGAGCCGCCGCGCCGCGCCTCCCCGCCGCATCCAGGGGCGGATCTGGCCGCGGCGGCGCCGGAGCGCGGATCCAGCGGCGCGCCAACGGGGAAAGCTCTCCGTCGCCGGATCGGCGGCCCAGTCCGCCTGCCGCTCCTCAAGGTGCTCCGCCGCGGCCTCCCGCACCAGCACCGACGGCTCCCGCATCGCCCGCCGCCCGCCCCAGCCACGCCGGAAGCAGCGCCGAGTCGAGGTGCGCGTCGGCGCGGGGGCTTGGGGAGCGGGGCGTCGCCATCGAGGGGAACCCGTGGGAGATCAGGAGGAGAAGGGAGTGCTTCCAGGGAAAGGGAATGGGGCACGGATTTGGGGACGAAAAAAAAAGAAAGGGAAGGGCGCGCGTGGACATCGACCGTGAGCGTCGGCACGGTTGGTCAGTGAGCTCCACAATGGAAGCGGGGGCGGCGGCGCACTTACTCCCCCAGGACGGCGCCGAGGAGGTCGCGGTGCGCGTCGGCGGCCCTCCGGGACGCCTCCTCCGGCAACAACACGCCGTCGCGCCGCGGGTGTCCGCCGAGGTACACCACGTAGGCCGCCGCCGCCGCCGCCTTCCCGGAGCCGCCTGTCACCGCAAACGCCGCCGCCGCCGGGGCCAGCAGCTGCGAGCACAACAGGACGAGGAGGACGGCGTGGCGCGTGGATCCGCTGGCCTCCATGTCCGCACGACAGAGTTAGACTACTGGAGGGCGAGCTAGCTAGAATGCTAGATCGGCCGCCGATGCGGGCGCGGCCGAGTCCAAAGAGCATAGTGGTCGGTGAGCCACTGAGCCCCGGCCCCCCGAGCTCGATCGTGCTATAAAGGAGGGAGGGGGGAGGTGGGGCGAGTGGGGATCGGGGGAGGAGGAGGCGGACTCCGTCGTGGCCGCGACGGCGGTTACGGCCCCGTCGTGGCATGGGTGGCTGCGAGGATCGGTCGGGAGGGGCGGCGCCGCGCCGCGCGACGGAGGATGCGTCAAGCTAGACACGTCGCGCGCGTAGGGACGACCCGATCCCTCGTGTTGGTGGACGACGTGTGGCAGATGGACTCGTGGACTCTGGGCGTGTTTGGTTCGCTGCCTAAGGCGCCACAGCCTAACCTTAGGTGCGCCATAGCATTAGAGGCATGCGTTTGGTGAAAAGCTAAAGTTAGTCGGCCATACTATTTTAGATGCGGTTCCATCAACATGCCACACAATTTTCACGCCGCACCTGCGGCGGTCGATTTGAGCGCCGCACCTGCGGCAGCATGCTAACCTTAGACGTGGCGCCTTAGGTAGCAAACCAAACATGCCCTCTGTCACTCTGTGCTGGTTGAGTAGCACAAGCTCCTTTAGATAATTTTGACTATTAATTAAAGGTATTAAATAAAGGTAGTTTACAAAATTAACTCTACAATCCCTGCGCTACTTCACGAGACGAATCTAATGAGATTTTTGACCGCATGATTAGAGTATGGTTACTGTAGAATTACTGTAGCAATCATGGTGAAATTTATCTAATTAGATTCGTCTCGAAATGTTGTACCTATCTGTAAAAAGATTTTGCAAATAATTTCATTTAGTATTTCATGCATGAAAGATTTCTTTTATAGTGCAAGTTGCGCTAGTGAAACAAACATGGCCCTGATAGCTCAGGCGGCTTCGAGTCCGCCGACCCGTTGTGTCCATGTCCACGTGTAAGTCCTAGCAACCGGACCAGGGACCTGCGCGTCGCGCCGGTAAGAAGAAGGCCGCCATGGACGCGGTCAGGGAGAGGGAGGAGGGGAGGCTTTCTACCGATACTGGCACGAGCTCGCCGTCGACGCGAACCGACTCAACCGCGGCGAGAGCGGCCGCCCTGGAGCAAGAAGAGAGATCGAGGAGGAGGAGGAGAGGCAAGGTCCTGTGTGCAGCCCTGAACGGGCCAAGCTGATGAGTGACACCATGATTTGGTGATTTGTCCATTATTTGTAAATATAAATTTTGAGGAATTATGGAAGTTCCAATGGCTGTGTTTGGTTTCCATTCTATATTCTAGAATACGCCTCTCGAGAAAAGAGTTTTGCATGTATGGAGTACTAAATGAAGTCTATTTGCGAAACCACTTCAGGAATGGATGTAATTTTTCGCGACGAAACTAATAATGGTAATTAATTGATGATTGGCTATAGTGATGCTACAGTAAGCGGTCAAAGGCCTCATTAGATTCTTCAGTGTTCCTAGCGCGGGGTTCTGAAGTTGGTTTTGTAAATTGTCTTTATTTGACACCCCTAATTAGCGGTCAAAGTACGTTCTAGCCTATTCTAAGAAAAATCAAACAAGGCCACTGTGTCCTGTTCAGATTTTTTTTTCACATTTTGACAGCTGCTCTCTAACAAATGAGTAAAATTTGTTGCGGCGGTTTCAGCGTGTTACTTCCTTATCTTCAATACATGCATCATCTAAAATCACCACAAATAAACTAGAACGGAAGGTGTAGATCATGTTGGCATTTCCTTATTACCTAGCTATAGGTCGTTTTCATTTTCTTGTTATCTCTTCCAATGAAACACATATAACAAAAGGCGTCTCAGTAGACTAACGACTACAACCATTGCCATGCGCATCCATGGTAATTTGACAAAACAACAAAGCCCGGAGACAGCGTAAGTATGCGTTTGATGAATATAATTGTCGTCACAGAGTTCATTACCCATGGCTAAATGCACGCCATAACATTTAGATCATGACCATGCTGAAATATGCAAAAGGGTATACGTTAACTTTTAGCATCCAATTGCAATATGATTTGAAGGCTCATTTTGAAGGCTCCATTTGAAAACACCTAGAATCCTAAGTGGACCTAGAAAAAGAGAGAAATTCTAGAAATTCTTTGAAAAGGCAAAAATTTCTAATCATCAATCAATATATGATAGTCATCATTGAAAATAATAGCCTAAATTACCTACATATGCCATTTTGAAGAATTAGCCTAAAATAACCCCTATATCTATATCTTAATTATCCACATCTGCCATTATATAAAAATTAGATCCAAACAAATTTAGATCCTATATTTATATCTTAATTACCCACATCTGCCATTATATTTTAATTACTCACATATGCCATATAGAAACAATTAGATCCAACCTAATTTAGATCTTTCGAAATGTTGAGTCTATAAAATAGCATCGGTCACATCTACCATAACTATCCTTCTTAATCTTTTCTCCTCATTTAAATTAGATAGTCTATCCTAATGGGACGTGCACATCCATCTATGATAAAGAGAGCTGATGTTCATTCCAAAAATAAATACTTTTGTGATGAGCAACATGTCGTGGTGTTTGACCTAGATGACTGATATTATGATAGAGCTGAGCTTACAATCGCATTAGTCATGATTGTGATATATACAAGTTAAATTGTATTTACTCACAAAAGAGTTAAAACATATTCAAATTCTATGTATTATGGTGTATAAGAAAACTCCATTTTCCTAGTCCCTTCATTCCAAACTATAAGTCATTTTAGTTTTGTTCTAAGTTAAACTTCTTTATATTTAATCAAATTTATAGAAAAATTCATGAATATTGATAATATTAAATAAGATTCACTAAATAGACTAAAACATGCCTCCACCCTTATTTACCATAAATTTAGTCAAAATTAGATGATTTTTCTTTAAAATAAAGATAAACAAACTATAATTTAAAATAGAGGGAGTGTTAACTAGGGACATATAATTTGTTGGCGAAAAAATTTGTCTCACGTGCAACATACTGTCTGGGAGATCTGCTTAGCTCTAGTGTAGGTATAGAATCTTGAGGTTCGCAACATGACAGTCAGTTTAATCTAGCAGATGGATATACTGTTGATCAAAGAACCGATTGGTCAAAAGACCAATGTAGCGATATCAACCAATGTCAGATAGAATTTTAAATAATTGACTATTTGTCTGATGTAAGATTCTGATGAATAAATAATGATATAAATCAATCATCCGATATTGATACAGTATATTAAATCTAGGCTCAATATTTAAATCATACCTGGTTGGGAAGATGTAAAAATAACTTCTTTTCTAGTTCTTGATAAAAGCTATCGACTGGCAGTCCAATGAGGATGGAGCGATCACTAAATATCAATCTCATCGCAAAAAGAAAACCGCCAAACCGCCAAAGATCAAGGTGATGCAACCCTGTCACGAAAGCTTGCGAGCAAACTGGAGATCAAAATGATGCATCTTTGCTTGTTGAAGAACTCGTCGAATTCTGCATTACTCCTACTCTTATTTCTAGAGGTTGGTGTTGAGCCAAGAAAAAAAATTGTGTTTTATTGATGTGGAGATAGATTATAATGGCCAGGGGTATACCCTAGACTAATGACTCTTGGTTAAACTGTACCAAACTTGTCTAACACTCAATAGCTAAACAAAAAGAAATATTAAGATATATGGATTCTAATTTCTTTTTATAGAAACCATGATAATAAAGCTTCCTTGACTGTAACACCACAGGTGTTAGTCACCTATAACTAAATTTAATCACGGATATTAGTTTTAAACTTACGTGATAAACCACTAGATAAAAATTTTCTGTCAGCTCGGGCCGCACCGGTCCGACCGGTATGAGTAAACGGTCAGACCGGTTGAACTTGTATGACTTGATTGGTCCCACAATTATTAAAACAAGAAGCAATCTCTCTCTCTCATCTCACTCCCTCTCCCTCACAGCTGTGACAGAACCGCCTAAATTAAACCGGCTTAAGTGCGCAAACTATCATCTTAAGCATTAATCAAGTAAACACGCACTTAAAACGGTGTAATTCGGCAGCCTGTTGGGTTAAGGATCGAAAACACTGGAAGTCTCACCCGAAGGCGAGCGCAGATGATTATAAGCAGGCAAAATTTTCTCAGATTTTAAATTCCAAAACAGAGCTTAACAAAATGAGTTTTAAACAAATTATTAGAGTTCAACATGCAGCGGAATTTAAATAGAAGTTTAGTTTAAAAACCACAATAACTACGATGACGTGAGGACGTCACATCGAGCCCACCAATGTGAATGCTGGTTAGCTCCAATCAGCAGTAGTTACCTGAAAACAGGGTGACAACAAACCCTGAGTATACTAATACTCAGCAAGACTTACCCGACACGGATATACTTAGCCCACTATCTAGACATACAAAGCTTTTTGGCTCTGGAGTTTGTTTTGCTGAAAGGCTACTAATACTGGATCCTTACTTTCAATAATTTAGCTCAATTTAAGTTTATCAAGTACCAACTAAATTTGCCTGACATCTAAAGCAAGCATAGTTGATCACATTAAACCTCTATTAAAACCATTCAAACGTCTTCAACTCATTCTCATTTCATCATTTACTACGATGTGACGAAGTGACCAAGGTTCTCTTAACCGAGAGAGATGGCGAATCGATCCGATTTAACCTTGCAAGGTGGACCTAACTCACACGACACGTGCAGCCACGCCGGACCACATATGTCAACCATTCCCATCATTACCCCGACATCTGAATCACGCCTGCCAAAACCTGGGTGAAGGGCCCCTCACGGCGAACTCCCAGAGAACCCGGAGGCGACATACACTCCAACACCCGCCATCATTCCACTCCCAGAGTAGCGGGTTGCGATTCAAAGTATCGTTGCAAATCAGGTAATTAGCTTACCGGTTTTGACTACCTCCTACTTCCGGCATGTGGTTAGTACTATTCAAACTTGGTCAGCACGGCCAACAACGGTACGGTCCTTAATCAACATAGGCGGAGGCTTACTTTCCATTCCTTTCATATCCAGATCCAATTCCTCTCCGCCCGGTCTCCATTTTTCTTTCCTCACAGATTCATTCTCAAGCTACTTTTCCATAAGTAACAAAAACCTATAGCTCGCGAGTGACAGCAATCACTCGACTTCTACCAGATCCTAGTTAAGCTTGGCAATACTAACGACACCTGTATACTAGTATAGACTCATAGGTACCTAGGGAGAAACATGCATACTAGAGTTCCATACAACTCCTAAAAACGTAAATGCACAAATACTTAAATAAACATTGAATACTCAAATTAGGGGTTATGCTCCGGGGCTTGCCTAGGATTAACACTAAGTCAGTGTTAGTTAGATGATACTCGCTTGGCGAGCATCTTTCTTTGGTCATGCACATCGGGTTCCATCCATCCGTCTTCGAGATATGTCCGCCAACATCGTCTTCGGGTTCGGCTCCAGTAGCACGTCCTTCATATGGTTCATCTATCGTACCTAAATCAGATGTGACAATGCATATGTATGAATGCATGGAAGTACAACACGCAAGGCATTCATAAAAGTACAACATGCTAGCATAAGCACCTAGAGCTATTTAACTTAACCATCACTCAAGCATCTCATAGGAGATGGTAAGCACATCAAACATGCCACATAAATTAACTTAAATTAAACCATTGCAAGCATCCAACATTCAGGAATTAGCCAAATCTTCTAGCCAACAAAAGTTAACATGATTCACCCAAAAATGACATACTTGATGTATTGAACCATGCATAAAAGAATCGCTCAGCAATACTTTTGGAAAAAGAAAGCTATAGCTAGGAACTACACAAATGCAAAAACGTAACTTGAGGACATGATCTAACAACCAAAAGTTACCAGCATGATGAGCTATTGATAAAGCATGCAACAATATTTTTCCAACATTTATTGATAACAAAAAGTATTTATTTTGGCCTTAGCAAGACAAGTTGAACAATTAAAGATCTACCAACATGCATACAACTTATGTGAAAGGATCTTAAGATGCCTAGAGGGGGGGTGAATAGGCAATCTGCAATTTAAAAGTAGATCACCTCTCAAGCCCAAGGTTACTTTATGTGATCCGGAGTCTCCGGGTATGAACGACCTCTCAAGCCCAGTCTGGGTTTTGTGATCCGGAGTCTCCGGGTATGAACGACCTAAAAGGAAACTGCAAGAATCTATGTATAAAAAGTAGATCGAGTCAAAGTATGAGTACCAGGGGTTCCTTAAAGTTGATATCCAACAAACAAAACTTACTAGAAACTCGTGAGTGAGTAGATCGAGCTCAAACCCTAGAAATGAAGTTTCACAAGCAAATAGCAAAGAAATCAAGTAAACTAACACAAAGGAGACAAGGATTTGTTTTCCTAAGTTCACACCCGAAAGTGCTACGTCTCCGTTGTGGAAGGATTCGAGAGACGATGCTCAAGAACCACTATGCTCCTCTTCCAAGGACGAGATCACCTCTCAAGCCCAAGGTTACTTACTATGGATTCCTCGGCGAGGAATGGAGCTTACAAACTTCTTGTGCAGCTCACAATCTTGATTGAGCAATCACAAGCACGCCTAACCATCTAGGAGCACAAGGCTCCAAGAGTAACAAACTTGAATCTGCGGGCTTTGACCAAAACCAAGTGCTCAAGAGATGGGAATGAGGCTCACTTTCACTAATCCTTGCTCTTGCTTGCTTCTCACTCAAATCCCTATAGGGGATCACTCAAGAATGAAGAAAGGGGAGTGAGAGAGCTCTTTCTTGGCTTAGGTTTGAGTTCAGCTCGTCAAAGTGGGAAGAGAGAGGGCTGAAGGGGTATGGTGGGGGTATTTATAGTCTTCAGCCCAGAAATAGCCGTTGGGCGAAAGGGTACCGGAGACTCCGGGTGTATGCCCGGAGACTCCGGGCAACTCTAGTTTTTCAACCCGGAAATAGCACCCGGACACTCAGGGCAAAAGGGTCCGGAGTATCCGGCCCTATACCCGGAGTATCCGGGTTAGGCAGGGAAACTTCGATTTTTGCTCTCTTGAATTGTTTTTTGGCTCACAAGTATTTGTCTAGGTTCTCTTGAGCACTAGTTTCAAGTCAACACCTTTGAATTAAGTCCCTCTTGATAGTACGGCGTCCCTATACTCAAATTTCAAAAATAAAATCTAATTCCATGAGTATGCTTGAACACCGCCTTTTTCATTTCCTTTTTGAGGGGCCATACACCATCACTTGGTTCACCTATACATATTCATCACCTGCACACATGCTTGATTACACAATTAAATATACATGTGTTTTGTCATTATTCACCAAAACCCACCTAGGGGCCTAGATCACTTTCAATCTCCCCATTTTTGGTGATTGATGACAACCCACATGTAGCTCATTTGATTAACATAAAATGATAAACATCTAGCATATAAGAGCTCCCCCTTAATGTATGCCATGAACTTTGAATTTCAATTTTGACTTGACATGTCAACAATTTTGGCATATATATCAAGAGAACCACAAAAGCTCTTATATGTTTTACAGTGGGGTGAACAGGTGAGTGCAAAGACACGTGTGATGCATATGACATGTTATCCACTCAATCCTTTTCAAGAAAATGTGTGTCTACCAGCAAGACCCGGAGACTTAGGGTATGAGCCCGGAGACTCCGGTCAGGGAATCCGGAGAATCCGGCATTTATCCAGGAGTATCCGGACCTTCTGAACCAGAACACAGAAAAACAGTCACCAATCAGGGAAAGAAAAATTTTCACCCTAGCACAACTTCCTTAAAACAGAGATAAACAACACATCTAGGTACAAAGTAGCACACATTACAAATGTTCTCACACCACACATAGTCCTTAAGCACGATCGAGGAATTTCGAAACGGAAAGGAAACGACATAAGTTCGATACAAAGGCGACACATGCCCAAATGAGTACATAAATGGCAGTTTCACTCCCCCTTTGTCATCAAGTGCCAAAAAGGGAATGAAAAGAAACATGAAGGCCATCTACTCATCATCTTCATCTTGGGCGGCATCCTCGGAGGTATCCTCATCTTCATCAGAGTCGGGGTGCTCACGATAGTCTATGGGCGCATCTTCCTCGGTCTCCTCTTCCTCATCAAAGATTTCTTGGCCACTTGGAGGAGCACGGCGAGAGGAAGTAGAAGTACGACGACAAGGAGAACGGGCTTGGCGACGAGCACGAGGAAGTGGGGCATGAGCAGCAGCAACAGCAACCTCATCGGCTGCATCCCACTCAGCAAAAGGATCATCAAAGTCCGGGAGCTCGCGGTGAGAATCCAAAGGAAGCCCCAAGTGACCCCGAATTTCATTGATCGATCTTGTGTTCTCATGAACATCTTGTGCAATGTTCCTGCACATTCCAAACAAGCTACGGAGGGCCCTCTTCACAAAAGAGTCATGGTGACGGTGACGAGACGATGAAGAGGCACCCACAGAAGATGGAGCGGGATCATGTCTTGGGTTTCTTGTTGCACCGGCATGAGATGGAGGAGGAGGTGGTGCATCACCAGAGCGGGCATGCAGGTGAAGAGGTTCATGCTTGACTGTCTTTGGAAATGTGACCTTTGTCACCCTCTCTATCATGTACATGATGTATGGTGCTGCAGGAAGTGACTTCTTGGCCTCAATCATAGGCCTTCTTAGCTCATTCCAAATGAAGTCCATAATGCAAAAAGGTCTTCCACTGGGCAAAGTACGGGCTAGAAGGTTTACTACATAGTATCTCAGTGCCACGGAATCACCATCCTTTGCATCAATGGTGGCTCTGAAGAATTGATTCATTGCATAGTACACCAGTAGAAGATGGTTGGCCTTTCCTTCTTGAGCACAAATAGGATTGTAGAACAAAGTAGGTACTTGATATGGCTTTAGTTGTTCCTCAACATGAATAGGATCTCTTTTCTCATCCTCAGTGCCAAGTCCAAGTAACCTAGAGAAGGTCATGTAATCCACTCCATATTTGGCTCCCTCGGTGGTCCAATAGAATGCTATCTCCCTTTCATCATAGTACAAAGAGGAGTGAAATTGAGCTAGAATCTCCTCATTCCAATCATAGCGAAAACCCATGATATCATAAAGACCCATTTCCTTGCACTTTTCCATAGCCTCATTAAAGAATGGATCCTTCATATTTTCATAATATTTCCAATCCACGTACTTGCATGGGACAATGGGAGCACGAGACTTACGCATCACCACTGAGGAATAGAAGTCTTCATGAAGCTTGCTCCAAAAGCGCCTCTCAAGACCTTCACTCTTGTCATATTTGTATACTTCCTCCTTGCGTGCCTCCCTAAGTGCCACATCTTACTTGTAGTAGTTTCTTTCCATCTCAACCACAAAGCCAGGAACAATTCCAGGTCGATGAAGCCTTGGAACGCTTGGATAGTTACGCTGCTCAGAGGAGTATTCAACTCGCAAGCGAGGAGGGGTTTTAGGACAAATGTCATGAGCAATACCCTTACTTGTTGGAGTTGGACGGGATGGAGGAGCTGTGGGTCAGCTTTGCATAATGTAAGGAGCTTTCCTTGGCCCCTTTCCTGAACTGCTGCCAGCGGGTTCCTTGCCCGCACGATGACGTGGACGCAGCTCCCTTGGAGGATTTCGAGGGGGATCCTCCCTTTGAGTGCGAGGATCATGACGCCGCTTTTGCTTTCTTTGTTCCGCGCCCTCCAAGGACTCACTAGCACGTGGCCTCACCATGCCTAAAGAACATATAACTGAGATCAAGACCAAGTTGGATAGGATCAGGAAGAATATGATGTGCCAGTGGTGACCCAGTCTGGAGACTCCGGGTATATCCCCAGAAACTCCGGGCCAGAGGGTCCGGAGTATCCGGGTGTATATCCGGAGTATCCGGACATGAGCACCTAAAACCCTAAGATTCAAAAATCTAAGGATTTGACCATGGGATTTGAATGAAACTTGAGCCAAAGGTTCCTACACAAGCTAGGAAGAGATGCCCTAAAGATCTGTCAAAGAAACCTACGGCATTGGGAGATCGGGCGATCCGAAGTTCAAAATACCTTTGAGACCGTTGAGAGCGCGGGAACTTCAAATCCAAAGCCTCCCCGGAGTTTCCGGAGGGAAGGAGAGCCTTCCTTCAAAGATTGACGAGTTCGTGATGCTTGGAAGGTAGAAATCGCCCCTAGGGTGAGAGAGAGGGAGAGGAGAAGGGAGAGGGTGGCGTCGGCAGTGAAAAAGAAGTGAGGAACCGTTTACCCCGACCTCCCCCGCGGTATATATAGGAACATTTTACTACCCGGAGTATGCAGCCTCAGGGTCGGAGTATCCGGACAGTCCGGAGTATCCGGGCCCTGGGCCGGAGACTCCGGCTCCCCCTGAGACTGAGCAAGAAAAAGTTCAAAAGAACTTGATCTAGATAGATTTGGTAGAGATAGATTTTGAAGATCTAATGGTGTGAGAGAAATTACTCAACTCGAGATCTGTCAACAATCAATCAAGGAGAACAATGATCTCAAGTGAGTAAATTGAAGAACCAAGCCAAAAGTCACCCAATTTTTTTTTGAAAGTTTTCAAGATCTTTTTATTTTGGAGAACCACTTAATCTAAGATCATTCAAGTGTATGCAGTAATTCAAGCTAGGTTACGAGAATCCAAGATGTTTAGTTCACTTCTCAAAGCACAAAACCTTGACTCATCTAGAGGCTTAGTAAAGATATCGGCAAGTTGCCCGTCGGTGCTTACATGTTGTAAAGCAATATCTCCCTTAGCCTCATGATCCCTTAAGAAGTGATGACGAATATCTATGTGCTTTGTTCGAGAGTGTTGTACCGGATTGTTTGCTAACTTGATTGCACTCTCATTGTCACAAAATAGAGGAATTGCATCAAAATGACAACCAAAGTCACTCAACGTTTGTCTCATCCACAAGAGTTGTGCACAACACGCACCGGCGGCGACATACTCGGCCTCCGCCGTGGACAAGACAACCGAATTTTGTTTCTTAGAGCTCCAAGCTACTAAGAACCGGCCAAGGAATTGACAAGTCCCCGTAGTGCTCTTTCGATCCACTTTGCAACCGGCATAATCCGAATCGGAATAGTCAAGTAAGTCGAAAGATGAGCCCTTGGGATACCATAAACCAAGGTTAGGAGTGAAGACCAAATATCTTAGAATTCTCTTAACCGCTATCAAATGACATTCTTTAGGATTAGCTTGAAATCTTGCACACATGCACACACTAAGCATAATATCGGGCCTAGATGCACAAAAGTAAAGAAGGGATCCAATCATGGAGTGATATACCTTTTGATCCACGGCCTTTCCATCTTCATTGAGGTCGAGATGCCCATTGGTTGGCATGGGAGTTTTGATGGGCTTGGCATTTTCCATGTCAAACTTCTTGAGCATATCCTTGATGTACTTGGTTTGACTAATGAAAGTGCCATCCTTGAGTTGCTTGATTTGAAATCCGAAGAAGAATGTCAACTCACCCATCATAGACATCTCAAATCTCTTTGTCATAATTCTACTAAAATCATCGCACCAAGTTTTGTTAGTAGAACCAAATATAATATCATCGACATATATTTGGCACACAAAGATATCTCTATCAACTTTGCGAGTGAAAAGAGTAGGATCGGCTTTGCCTATTTCAAAGCCTTTCCTCAAGAGAAAGTCCTTAAGGCATTCATACCATGCTCTAGGGGCTTGCTTGAGCCCATAGAGCGCCTTATGGAGCAAGTAGACGTGGTTTGGGAATTTGGGATCTTCAAAACCCGGTGGTTGCTCAACATATACTAATTTGGAGATTGGACCATTAAGGAAAGTACTCTTCACGTCCATTTGATATAGCTTGAAATCATGGTGAGTAGCATAGGCAAGGAAAATACGAATTGATTCAAGCCTAGCTACGGGTGCATAAGTCTCACCAAAATCCAAACCTTCGATTTGTGTGTAGCCTTGAGCAACCAACCTTGCTTTGTTCCTTGTCACCACGCCATGTTCATCTTGTTTATTTCGAAAAACCCACTTGGTTCCAATTATATTTTGCTTGGGTCTTTCTACTAAGGACCAAACTTCATTCCGAGTGAAGTTGTTCAATTCCTTTTGCATAGCCATCACCCAATCCGGATCATCCAATGCTTCCTCCACCTTAAGAGGTTCCAAGGAAGAAACAAACGAGTAATGTTCACAAAAAGTAGCCAAACGAGATTGAGTGGTTACCCCTTTACTTATGCTTCCAAGGATATTATCCATGGGTTGATCCTTTTGAATTATGTGATGAACTCTTGGATGTGGAATGGAGGATTTATGTTGGATTGGTTCAGTTTCTCCATTGTCTTGAGACTGGTCTTGATGTTGAGTTGGTGCTTCGGCTTGAGTAGCCCGGTCAATATGTCCGGAGTCTCCGGCTTCGTATTCGGAGTTTCCGGGTTTTGCAGCGGATGTAGATGTAGATGGCCTTTGAAACATCAACTCATCGTCATTATCGTTGTCCATTTGTTCTTGAGGCTTTATCTCACCAATCGCCAACTTCTTGATGACTTGACTTGATGATTCTTCCATACCTACAATATTTTCAACTTGCTCTCCTTGAGAGCCATTAGATTCATCAAATGTCACGTCACACGCTATTTCAACACAACCGGAGGTTTTGTTGGAAACACGATAGCCATGAGCATTTGAGGCATAACCAAGAAGAAATCATTCATCAACTTTAGGTGCAAACTTAGAATTCTTGGGCTTCTTGTTAAGAATGAAGCACTTACTTCCAAAAACTCTAAAGTAAGACTCATTAGGCTTTTTACCAAGTAGAAGCTCGTATGCCGTTTTGTTCAAGATCTTGTGAAGGTATAGACGGTTGATTGCATGACATGCCGTGTTGATTGCTTCCGCCCAAAATTGATCCGAGATCTTGTACTCATCAAGCATTGTTCTTGCGGCCTCAATGAGAGTTCTATTTTTCCTCTCAACAATTCCATTTTGTTGAGGAGTGTATGGAACCGAGAACTCATGACCAATGCCCTCTTCATCTAAAAACTCTTCTACATTAGTGTTCTTGAATTCGGTGCCATTGTCACTTCTCACTTTCTTGATCTTAGTCTCAAATTCATTTTGAGCTCTTTTTGCAAACTTCTTGAAGGTATCTTGCACTACACTTTTGTCATGCAAAAAGAATACCCATGTGAAACGAGAATAATCATCAACAATGACAAGACCATATTTGTTACCACTAATGCTAATGTACGCCACTGGATCAAAGAGATCCATATGTAGAAGTTCAAATGGCTTGACGGTGGTGACAATACTCTTCGATGGATGTGGAACACCAACTTGCTTCTCGGCTTGGCATGCACTACAAACACGATCTTTCTCAAAAGAAACATTTGTTAGTCCTAGGATGTGATCCCCCTTTAGAAGCTTGTTGAGATTTCTCATCCCAACGTGGGCTAGTCGGCGATGCCATAACCAACCCAAGCTAGACTTTGCTATCAAGCAAGCGTCAAGTTGAGCCCTCTCTTGAGAGAAATCCACAAGATAGAGCTTTCCCTTGAGCACCCCCCTGAAAGCAACAGAGTCATCGCTTCTTCTAATGACAGTTACACCCTCGTTAGTGAACAAACAATTGAAGCCTGAATCACAAAGTTGTGAGATGGACAACAAATTGTAACCAAGTGACTCAACTAGAAGAACTTTTGAGAGAGTGAACTTTGAGTTTAAATTAATGTTACCGGTACCAAGCACTCTTCCCTTTTGATTTCCCGCAAATGTAATGAAATGATCTCCACTTGATGCGGTTATAGTTTCGAACATACTCCTTTCTCCGGTCATATGATTTGTGCATCCACTATCAATCACCCAAGTTGATCCACCGGAGGAGTATCCCTACAAAACAAAGTTACTCTTTTCTTTTAGTTACCCAACAATACTTGGGTCCTTTAATGGTAGTCACAAGAATTTTGGGCACCCAAACATGACTTTTTACTTTTGTGTTCCATGTACGATGTCCTATAAATTTGGCAACCACTTTACCACGGTGGTTCCTTGTCAAAACATAATCGGCGTAAAATGATACATGAGATGATTCTTGTGCCTTGATCTTGGTTGAGTTAGAGGCCTTGAACTTGTCTTCTTTCAATGAAGATGCAACAATCTTAGAACCCTCATCACATGTTGTGCCTCTCTTGATGAATTTGACATGACCACTTTCTTGAATCACATCATTTGTCTTGTGAATGGGAGTGGTCATGTTTACTAGACCTCCTTGAGCACCCAAGGCGGTCTTGTCCTTGTTCTTGGTAAATAGAATGGCATGTGGAGTACCTTGCCCATTCCTACCAAATCCCTTACCTTTTTCGAACCCAAACTTGCTCATGTATCTTGACCCAAATCCCTTGGTGTGTTTCTCAAACTCACCTACTCTTGTTGAGGGATTTTTCTTTGGGACTTGAGTGTGTGGTGAAGCTTCTTCTTGCAACAAATGAGTGAGTCTAGAAATTTCTTTCTTCATTGCATTCATCTCAACAAGGTTAGTAGCACAAGTTTGAATATCAATATTAAAGCACCGTGCACATCCATTACTCGTAGAAGGACTAGATGAATTGGATGTCTCTCTAGTCTTAGAAGTACTTTCCCAAAGAGTATTAAATTGAACTTCAAGTGCAGTGTGATTAGCTTGTAAACTTGTCATGCTCTCTTGAAGTTTCTCATTATCCTTCCTTAGGAAAGTGTTAGTGTCATTGACAAAAGAAAATTTTCTAGTCAAATCATCCACTATTTCTTTTTCGCTAGAGAGTGACTCTTTTAACTCAAGAAGAGTGCCATCCTTGACTTTGATTGAGTTCACAAGCATCTTGTTTTCCTCCCTTTCATAGGCGAGGTCCTTTTCAAGAGCTTTGAATTTTTCTCTTTCAAGTCTAAGCAATTCTTCTTGTGTTTCAAGAGTCTCATCCGCTTCGTCTAGTTTCATAACTAATTTCATCATTTTAGTTGTGGCCCCTTTACCATATTTCTTGACTAGTTTAGCAACTTCTACTTCATTATCAATTTCATCATCCGATGAGTTTGGAGATGTTACCTTGGAGTTTTTAGCCATGAGGCACATGATAGGATCTTCATCCTCATCGTCGGTGAGATCTTCAAACAAACTTGTAGGATGTGGAGATGATGCCTTGAAAGCCATGGTTGCAACATCTTCTTTCTCGGACTCACTTTCTTGTTGTGAATCCCATTCTTGGCCAAGATGAGCTTCTCTGGCTTGCTTCTTGTATCTTGATCTATCTCTATTGGATGAGCTTTCTTTGGTGTCTTTGTTCTTCTTCTTCTCTTTCGGACAATCGGCAATGAAATGCCCAACTTTGTTACACCCAAAACATGGCCTATTAGATCTTCTTCTTGGCTCATATTTCTTGTTCTTCCCAAAGTTTCTAAAGTTGCTTTTCTTCAATACCCTTGTGAAGTTCTTGATAAAGAAGGTCATTTGCTCATCATCAAGCTCGTTATCATCATCACTACTAGTGCCTTCAATTTTTGAAGATTGGCTTGCCTTTTCTTTGCCTTTTGACTTAGCTTGAAGTGCCAACCCATTGTTTTTGGCCGCTTGTTCTTGAAGCTCGGCTAGATTTTGATTAATCTTGACTCTCTTCAATTGATCATGGTGAGCTTCAATTCTTCCAAGGACATTCTCGGCGGTGAAGTGCTTGAAACCTCTTTCGGCTCTAATCAAACTAGGTAGAGTAACATCCCTAGCCATATACACAATCAAGAGCTTGTCCACAATCTCACGGTCACCCCACTTGTCACCACCAAAAGATTTGATTTGATTTGTGATCTTCTTCATGCGGTTATACATTTCTTTCACACCTTAATTCTTCTTCATGGAGAATAAGCTCAATTCATCTTCCAAAGTTTTGATTCTTGATTCACATACTTTTCTTGACCCTTGATGATTCACTAGGAGAGTGTCCCAAGCATCTTTGGCGGTTGGTGCATCCTCTATCTTGTCAAACTTTTCGGGACTCATGGATGTATGCAGGATGTTTAATGCTTGAAAGTTCATTTGTAGCACATATGCTTGAATCGGTGTTGGAGTTTCATCTTCTTCCGGAATTTCACATCCAACCTCCACAACTTTCCAAAGATCCTTGTGAATTGTATTTATGTAACCGAACATCTTAGTCTTCCATTGGTTATATCCGGTGCCATCAAAGAAAGGTGGCTTGCCCATATGAATTGATGCATTGTGCTCACTAGGTAGTGAAAATGTGTAGTCATGAGCAACTCTTCGATAGTCACCTTTGCCTTTTGACCTTGATGAGCTGCTCTTGTTTGAAGAGCGTGAGGCTCTTCTCTTGGGATCGGTATCGGAGTCATCACTAGAATCTATAATAACTTGGGAGCTAGACTTTTTCTTCCTTTGCTCCTTCTTCTTTTTCCTCCATGCCTTCCACTCCTCATAAGACATGTCATCATCGGATGTCTCTTCTTCACTTTCTTCTCCACCATTCTTATACTTTCCCTTCTTGTTGTTGTTGGATGGCTCTACATTCTTATCTTTGTCTCTTTTATCACTAGGATCACATTTTTCACCTTCATTAACCGGATTCTCTGGATTCTTCTCATCATCTGACATCTTGACCTCTCCGGACGGTTAAGCCCCTTGAATGGAGAGCCTTGCTCTGATACCAATTGAAAGGATCTTAAGATGCCTAGAGAGGGGTGAATAGGCAATCTGCAATTTAAAACACTTAACAAAAATGTCAGACACAAACCAGCCCGGATACTCCGGGTAAGAGCCCGGATAATCTGGGTTTTGTGATCCGGAGTCTCCGGGTATGAACGACCTAAAAGGAAACTGCAAGAATCTATGTATAAAAAGTAGATCGAGTCAAAGTATGAGTACCAGGGGTTCCTTAAGGTTGATATCCAACAAACAAAACTTACTAGAAACTCGTGAGTGAGTAGATCGAGCTCAAACCCTAGAAATGAAGTTTCACAAGCAAATAGCAAAGAAATCAAGTAAACTAACACAAAGGAGACAAGGATTTATTTCCCGAAGTTCACACCCGAAGGTGCTACGTCTCCGTTGAGGAAAGATTCGAGAGACGACGCTCAAGAACCCCTATGCTCCTCTTCCAAGGGCGAGATCACCACTCAAGCCCAAGGTTACTTACTATGGATTCCTCGGCGAGGAATGGAGCTTACAAACTTCTTGTGCAGCTAACAATCTTGATTGAGCAATCACAAGCACGCCTAACCATCTAGGAGCACAAGGCTCCAAGAGTAACAAACTTGAATCCGCGGGCTTTGACCAAAACCAAGTGCTCAAGAGATGGGAATGAGGCTCACTTTCACTAATCCTTGCTCTTGCTTGCTTCTCACTCAAATCCCTATAGGGAATCACTCAAGAATGAAGAAAGGGGAGTGAGAGAGCTCTTTCTTGGCTTAAGTTTGAGTTTAGCTCGTCAAAGTGGCAAGAGAGAGGGCTGAAGGGGTATGGTGGGGGTATTTATAGTCTTCAGCCCAGAAATAGCCGTTGGTTGAAACGGTACCCGGAGACTCCGGGCAACTCTAGTTTTTCAGCCCGGAAACAGTGTTGGCGCTCCTTAAGTACCCATTTTAATATACAATTAGGAGTTGTTTTGGTAAATTCTTCGGGATGATTCATGTACTAACCCGCCACTTGGCACCCGAACTTGACCGTTTTCGATTTTGTCCTGGATTTTGGAGCATGTTGCATTTTGACAGGAATTTGGACATTTTTGTATATGTTTTGACGCATGGTTACAACTGGGCTAAGATGAGAAATAAAAGGAAGATTCAACACACAAAAGATGGGACCGAAAGGGGCCAGAAAAGGCCCAGGCCGGCCGGCCTGGAGTCCTTGGGCCGGCCGGCCTAGCCCTTTTCGGAGCCCAATCGGTCTCGGTTTTCTTCAGCACGAAGTATGCGTCAACCCTAATCTATGTTTTACCAAAACCACCGACCATATCTGCCTATAAATACCCCCGAAGCCGCCGTCAAAGAGGGGGGTACTGCGGGAAGATCGCAGTGATCGCAGAGAAAGAGCATCCAGAGATACATTCGAGTTAGACACAAGAGAAAGGCGACACCGGAGGCCTCATCGTCCCTCGGCGCCACTGCAAGTTGGAGGACAGCAAGGGATCCATCCCTTGCCGGAGATTTCGTCACCATGATCGACTACGCTTCGCTTAGCTTCATGGGGTAAAGTCCTCGTTTGTTCATGGGGTTGTAAGGAGATCTTGAGTTGTAATTGCCGAATCCTTTATGAGATTGATCTATCACAATTCTTGTTGATGATGCTTTGATGCCTAATAGTTCGCGGCTTGGCTTTGGGTTTGTTGTGCTCTTGCATGGTTTACTTAGATTACATCAACTATCGTGTTCTTGTTGATTCGTTACCGATTATCCTCGTGGTGTGACAGTATGCGGAAGGGAAAGGTTTTGATCTTGGAACACACCTTTGGTAGATTAGATCTGTTCTTTATTGCTTGGCGATTACATCTCCAGTGATCCTAGACCCTATGGACAAATGCTCTTCATATCTTGTGCACACGTTTATCATTGCTCACTAGTCTAGATTATATTAGATTGGTTAGATTAGATCTATTTCACACTCAATCACTCAATATAGATATTTTACCAACATCATTAGTGCTTAGTTAAGCATAGTAATATACTTGTTCCGTGGATTGATAAACCTTGGGGGAATACTCTAAGGGAAAAGTTACACGATCCGTGCGCTTGCGGTACGTAAATTGGCGCTTTAAGAAGTGTCAACAAGCTTTTCTGGCGCCGTTGCCGGGGAACAAGCGATTTTGCTACATTTAACTATGTATTAATTTTGTTGGTTACTAACACCTAACCTTTTCCCTAGAAAATTTTTGTTTTTGTTTTGATTGTCTAGATGGGCCATCTCATTCAACACATGGAGTAAGGAGAAAAATCACTAAGGGACTATGCAAGCCCGCAATCGGAGGACTTCGACATGCAAAAATCAGATTCGGTGGTGTGAGCTACCGAGTACGAGATCAAGCCTCAAATCATCAAGATGGCGGCGGCAAACCCCTTTAGAGGAGATGAGACGGACAATCCATATAGACATATCAAGTGGTTCACAATGCTATGCAACACGGTACAACAAGACGGAGTTCCGCTAGCTTGGTTTAGATGGAATCTTTTCCCATACTCACTTGTGGAAGAAGCGAGAAGATGGTTTGCACTTGCATCCTTCGAGGTAAAAGGAAATTGGGATGACTTGATGAAAAAATTTGCGAGCGGTTCTTTCCGTTAAGCAAGGTTCAACATATTCGGAAGCAAGTGATCAACTTCGCGCAAGGAGAAGAAGAAGGGATAGATCAAGCATGGGATAGATTCAATGGATTGATTGAACAAGGACCGAAGCTCGGATTTTCTGGTGAAGTACTCTTGCATACTTTTTACTTTTCCCTAACCCCCGAGTGCATGCAGTTTGTTCAAATGTGTGCAGGAGGAGATCTCATGGAGAAAACACTCACGGAAGCCGCCCAACTCCTACAAAAAATCAGCAAGGGTGCGGCCATGCGAAGAGATTGGGAAAAACGATGTTCGGCAAGCTCCGAGGAAGAATCTCAAGTGCGGGTGCTTGCTGGAATTTTCAGAAAAGAGGCATCGGAAGTGAGGGAAGAACAACCGAAGCATGGGAAAGTCATAGAGACAAACAACGATGAAGAAGCATCAATCCGGAGTGCAACGAAAGACGACCCGGAAAAGAAAGGAAGAACCATGGGCACCGCCAAATCGCTAAGGGAATTCGAGCAAATGGATTGGATACCAATTGACTTCAGAAGATTGTTCGACAAAGCAAGACCGCATCCAAATCAGCGAGGAATGGCGAAGGTGATAGCGGAAGACTTCCCGCCGAATAATCACACGGGATATACATTTGGCAAGGAATCGGCCGGTGATATTATTCGGAAACTTTTTGAAGAAATAGAGGAAGAGATTGACTTAGACGAAATGCTGGAGATCAAAAGGACCCTAGGAGTGAACTCGGAATCGTCACCCTACGCGCACATAGCCCAAGTATATGCGATTGGAAGCGATCAAGGCGAAGGTAATCCATCACCCACACCTCGTGTTGATTGCACGATAGAAGGAAAGAATGTTGCAATGTTTTATGTGACGTTGGCGCCCATGTTAGTGTGCTGAGTTCCAAGGTTTACGTTGAGCTTTTTAACAAAACATCAAACCTAGATGCCACAATCATTAAATTGATCATGGGAGATGGTAGATTAATCAAACCGCTAGGAGTGCTTAGAAATCTAAATGTTGCCATAGCAGATAAAAAAATTCCTACCGACCTTTTTGTGATTAATGCCAGTGATGATGAGCATGAAGGCATAATCCTTGTAAAACCCTTTCTCAAATTAGTAAATGTTGTTCTAGATGTTGGAAAAGGGATTGTCACTTTTGACCTATATAGAGAGAAGCGCTCATTCGACTTTCATTCAAAACCGTCTTTTGCTTCACCTCTACCTCTTGATAACGAAGAGGTAGAGAGCATTCGTTCCATTGATTCACTCAGGGATCCTCTCCAACGCGCTTTGGAGAATGGAGACGCTCAATATGATCAAGACGGAGAACTAGTGGAAACAATGGAAGAGTTGAAGCCGCAACATGGGAATTTGGAGGAAGAAAAATTTGAAGACATTGGAGAGTTAGATCAAGAAGAGGATGGTGCGCCCGATGTTGAAATGAAGCCACTCCCCAAGGGATTGAAATATGAATTTTTGGGAGATGGCAAGACTTTTCTGGTGATTATTAGCGACGAATTGAGCCCGGAAGAGACGGAGAAGTTGCTGAATTTATTGAAGAAGCACAAAAAGGTGATCGGCTACTCGATTAACGACTTGAAAGGTATTAGCCCCGCTTTTTGCACACATCGTATACAACTTGAGGAGCAATACAAGACGGTCGTAGAACATCAAAGAAGGTTGAGCCATGCTATGCGTGATGCGGTGAAGAAGGAGGTTATCAAATTATTGAATGCCGGAATAATATACCCCGTGCCACATAGTAAATGGGTAAGCCCTGTTCATTGCGTTCCAAAGAAAAGAGGACTCACGGTTGTGAAAAATGAGAAGGAGCAATTGATACCGCAAAGAACCATCACGGGATGGAGGATGTGCATCGATTATAGAAAATTGAATAAGGCGACGAGGAAGGATCATTTTCCACTACCATTCATTGACGAGATGCTAGAAAAGTTGGCAAAGCATATTAAATTTTGGGAAGACATCACAACATCATACAAAGGTAGTGGAAACTTATTTTCTATTTTAGCATTTATATATTATTTATAAACTATTTACTTAGCAATCAACAAGTTAAATCAATAACTCGGTCATACTGCACTCAATGAACTTGAATTTTTTACCACAACACACACATCACAAGAATAGCCTACCATAAAAATTTCATAGCAAACAAAGCAACGTAACTATAAATATGAATTTATTTCTAACAAACATAGATAAATACCTAGAGCAATATTTTCTACTAAAGCATACAATATTATGCATCTACTGCATAGATCTATTTGCAAGGATTCCAAAATATCTTCATTTTCTATTTTACAATTTTTCTACCATTTACTATGCATTTTCAAAGCTTGCAACCACTTAAACTAACATTTAAATTAGAGCAAAAACAATTTAGAAACTGAAGTTCAACCTGTAAGGAAAGTTGTAGATCTTAGAACAAGGAATCCAACAAATTTTAGTTTGCATTTTTTTGATTTTTCTATGATTTACTACGATTTTTCAAAGTTTCAGCCAATTTATTACAAAAGAACCCTTCGCAGCACTATTCATATGAGTCATAGACTTCGCAGAAAACCCCCTGGACTTTATTCAATTGCTGCAGGAGATCCTTGGTCGCATACAGAGTAGGGAACGGCTTAGGGAACGGCGATTCCGGCGATGGGGGTGCTCACCGGCGGCGATGGAAGAGTGGATGAGCACAAGGAGGTCGAGAGCTACCCATTGGTGGGTTCGGACGGGGTTGGGGGCGGCCGGAGAGGGCTTTCCACGGAAGCAGGGGCGCGACGGTGGTACTGAGCGGCGGCGGCGGCCGTCCGGTGATGGAGGGCGAGCGGGTTCGGGCCGGGGAGCACCAGCGCGTCGGGGCAAATCCGTTTGGGGGCTCGGCTTGAGCGAAGGATGGCCGGAGGTGGGGCGCAGTGTGCAGGGCCAGGCGGCGGCCATGGTGGGCGGCGGTGCTGCGCAGGCAGGCAGGGTCGGCCGGCATGGTCTGGGCGGCGATGACAAGCACAGGGTGGGTGGCGAGGAGGCGACCTCAAGATGGTTCGAGAACGAACAACGCGGCAGCCGGGGAGGGGCGGGGGTTTGGCCACGACCACGCACCGGGAGAGGGGATGAACCGAGACGTTCGAACCATCAATGCGACGGATGAGGCCAGCACGAGGACGCGGCAGGGCACGTGGCGAGGCAGTGGCGGCATTGACGAGCCTGTTGCCATCGTCGGCATAGGCGCACAGGGCGATGGCGAGCGGGCGCTTGCCGCGCGTCGCGTGGCCATGGCTGGCGGAAGTGAGCAGGTAACACAGGGAGAGAGAGAGAGAGAGAGAAAAGTTCAATGAAACTCAGCTCAATTTTGACCATCCAAAATTCAAAATTTGATATTGAAACTTGAATTTTTGCCAAAACAAAAGTTGTAGAGAAAGGAAAAATCTACAACTTTGATGTTGGGCAACACTTGATTTGAGCTTTAGATTTGACAGAAAATTATGGATTAAAGCTCAGCTGACATGAAATGTCATTAAGCGAGAAAGGTTAACATTAATGACAATGTTTAAGCAAGGATTAGCGACTAAAGCATATGATTAACCCAAAACGTAACACTGGGGTGTTACAACAGCCCACTCCCTCTCTCCCTCACCGTGCCCTCCCTCTCCCCCCAAACCCTACACTCCAAATCTCTCATCCCAAATCAATCTCAAGGCCATGGGAGCTTCAAATCCACGTGGAGGACCATCTTCCCCACGTATTCCTCCCCGGGGAGCCTTGGATTTCAAGTTCTTCGCGCGGGGAAAATCTCGTTCAAGGTACTCCAACTTGTGTCGGTCCGATCTATCTTTCGAGGAGGTTCTAAGTGATTTCCTTTAGTCAATCATCTCTATATGCATCCCTTCACTACAATCTAAAGGGGTTTTGATTTTGTTGGTTAGTTTTTCCGTAATAAGAATTTCTGTTTTTGGCTGAAAATGTGTTTATCAGAACTTCCGACGTGTTGTCGGAACTTCCTACACGATTATTTTGGATAGGCCGAGCACTCCTTGTCGGAAGAAGCTCAAAACTTCCGATGGTTATCGGAACTTCCTACACATTTATTTTGGTTTGGCCGAGCGCCTCTTGTCGGAAGAAACTCAAAACTTCCGATGGGGGTCGGAACTTCCGACCCTGGGTCAGAACTTTCGATCAGCACTGAGCAGCAGAGCTTGTAAAATGCGTAGAAATTTGTAAAAAAATCAAAAAAATGCAAAACTAATTTTGTTAGCTTCGTATCTTCATGCTCTATATGATAGAACCATGAAATGTATTGTTTGACAACTGTGTTTATGTGGTTTTATTTATGCAAGATGAAATGCTTTTATAGCTTGTTAAATGCATAACTGGAGTTAGGGCCATGCGGTAAATGTAAAACCAATTGGGTTAGCTTTGTTTTGACATGTATTAACTTTTGCATTGCATTAATTAGCATATCATATGCATCTCATTTAGATGCGCTAGATGTACAAAGTGTGAACGTGAAGTACATGATGCTGGAGCAGAACCACAAGACGGTGTTTGGTGGGCATCTCCAGAATATGGAAGGACCAGCTAGTGCAACCGAAGACCCGGCCCAAGGTCGGAAGGGCCCAAGGCCTTGATAGTATTAACACTAATCTTGTTTTACCCTCAGGCAAGCACCGGTGCATGTCCTATTATTTTAAATTATGATTCACTATATATATATATATATATTACTTGTGCATTACGTTGTAGGAATTATTTGGAACTCTAGTTGCACAATCCTTAGGTTTCCTTTAGTTTATACTAGTATGTATAGGTCGATAGCGATGCCATGCTTAATAGGTCTCGGTAGAAGACGGGTGATTCCTTATCACTCGCCAGATACATGATATTTAAAAGTCGAGTAATTGCCAGTTACTCGCAAGATATAATTATCTTTATACTTCAGTATTTGAGATATGGAATGAAATGTGGAAATGATAGAAACTTGAGACCGGGCGGGGAATGATGATGATATGTAGGTATGGCAGCAGAACAGGGTTCCTGGTTGTCTTAGCCCCGTCTGTGTCGATTAAGGACCGGTCGTTGTCGGCAGTGCTGATTGGGGATTGAACTGTACTAACCGCATACCGGGAGTAGGAGGTAGTCGAAATCGGTAATCCTAGTACTACCTCACTTCGAAAGTACAGGACCCCATCTCACCTCCTGGGGTAGTCGAGTAATCGCGGAGAAATGGAAATGCATGTATTTACTTTTGGTGGTCTCACGTTGAGCTCGGCTGACCATATGATGGTGGGGCGGTCCTGTAGTTCGAGGCGGGGAGGAGAATGGTTGGTGCGTGTGGTCCGACGGGATTTATGCGCGCCGTGTTGGTTAGGTCCACCTTGCAAGGTTAAATCGGATCGATTCGCCGTGTCTCGCGGATATGAGGGCCTCGATCTCTTTGTCGCCTCGTAGAAAATGAGTTAGAATAATTGTGATCTATGATGGATACTACTTTGAATTAATATTGAATGCTCCACCATGATTGTTTTAGATGTGCAAACATTAGTTGATAGTCTATCCATATAAAATATGCGGCTAAAATATTAAAAGTAAGGACCTGCCAATAGAGGCATTTCTGCAAACAAACCACTAGCCAGAAAACCGTGCATGTCTAGATAATAGGCTAAGTATACTCTTAGTCGGGTAAGTCTTGCTGAGTATTAGTATACTCAGGATTTATTGTTTACCCTGTTTCAGGTATAGAAGCTAACCAGGATTCGCATCAGTGGGCTCGATGTGACGTCCTCACGTTTTCATAGTTATCGTTTTATTTTATTGGTTCTCAAATAAACTCCCTTCTCTCAAGTTATATTCGCTTCCACTGTCATCATTTATTGTAAGTAAATTCTAAATTTAAAGATGCTTTTGTAAATATTTATGTTGTTATCTATATTTGTGGAATTATATCATGCTAGTACCATCTGCGCTCGCCGTCATGCGAGACTACTGGTGATGTTTCGATCGGCCTGTGGGTTGAAAACAGACTATCAGGTTACACTTAATTAAGCTAATGCGCCTGATAAGTTCAAATGATGGCCATTACGCTTAATTAATCATTTTAACTTGGTGGTTCTGTCACAGCTAGTATCAGAGCTGAAACGCATCAGGGAGGGTACTAGCGTGATTATTTTGGTGACTTAAAAACTAAAAGTGAGCTTTAAAAAACCACATTTCTTTGCCCTTAAGGGATTAGGAGGGATTAGTTTGTAAGCCCTATATAGTGTAGGCTATGATAGGTGGCTGTAAATATAGTATCAACTAACTCCTAGTCAATTAGTAGTGGTGAATATATATGTGTTGTGATTTTTCTGCAGATACACTAATCCCGCTTATGTAGGAAAGAATTAGTAGTACACGGTTAGTATATAGGGAGAATACGTATTGTGCCACCGAATGATCTCCGTATATTGCCATAGTTGATTTGGCAAAAAATTTCTTTTGTAAGGACGTATAGGTCATGCGTGCATGCATCATGTCATTCATCGCATTGTGAAATTTTGATTAATAGAATTTTGTATGTATTGCTTCGTTTACATAAGAGCACATCTCCCTTATTTTGAGGTTTCGCATTGGTAATTTGTAATGCCGTTTTGGGTCATTTAGACCGCTTTTCTTCAAAACTCTCAACACTAGAAAAGAGCCGGCTCGTAGTCTAGTATGCTAGTTAAGTTTAGGAGTAAAAATTTGAAGTATGGTTAATACTTTTGAGCCTAGTTTTCAAAAGAATTCCGAAGGCACCACAGTATTGAGGGTAAAAATTTGACATGTGTAGGTTCAGAATCTATTCTAATAATAGGTACCCGGAGATTCCGGATATTGTGTCCAGATAATCCGGATATTGTGTCCGGACATTCCAGACTGCAACTCGGATTCTCCGGAGCTCTGCTGAGACACTATCAAAAGATCGTTTTAGAATAGTATTTGAGAATCTCGTGGATTTGTATAGGTTCTTTTGAGCACTAGTTCCAAATCAAACTGTACAATTTATCCTTGTCTCTAGGCCCTTCGTTTTCATATTCAAAGATAATTCATTCGGCCATCCTTGATGACTAAAAGTATTCTGTTATTCCTTCCATAGTTGGTATTTGTTGATTCCTGCTCGTCTTGATTCATATGCCTAAGATGGGTTCACTTGCATTTTTGCTCAAATAAATAAAAGTAAATTCTAAATTTAAAGATGCTTTTGTAAATATTTATGTTGTTATCTATATTTGTGAAATTATATCATGGTAGTACCATCTGCGCTCGCCGTCGTGCGAGACTACTGGTGATGTTTCGATCGGCCTGTGGGTTGGAAATAGACTGTCAGGTTACATTTAATTAAGCTAATGCGCCTGATAAGTTCAAATGATGGTCATTACGCTTAATTAAGCGTTTTAGTTTGACGGTTCTATTACATTGACCGTGTCCTTCTTTGATATCAAATCATTAGCTTGCTTCCATATACTCCATTTGCTATAAAATTTTCAAATTTTGATTTGAACATAACTATAAATAACTTACATGTGCATATTACAATAAAGTCACATGACGTCAAGATCAAGGGCTGAACATTATGATGGAAGATACCATGATACATTAGAAGTTTTTAATATAATACTACTATCAATATATCATACAATCCTACTAAGAGATCTTACTTTGAAAAAAATGTCATGGCATAAAAATCGGAAAATTGTGATGCAATTCGGAAGCAGAATTACAAGTTTTTTTTTCCCGTTGTCCACGTGGTGCAAACACACGGCGGAGAGGCTTCTGCCGTTCTGCGAAGCTTCCCCAAAAGGCCAAAAGTCAGCGGGCGCTACGTAAAAATAGCCATTCGCATTTCGCAGGGCGGAAAACAGGAAAATTCCCCATCTGTGCCTCGTGATCTCCGGTCCCCTCCAACGCCGACTCGCCGTCGCCTCCAACCCGACCGGCGACCGCGCGTCCCCGACGCCCTCAGCGCCCGCCTCTCGCGCGACACCGTGGCGACTAGTGTTTCCTAGCACCGCCTGCATCCCCCACCTCCGACCGGGTCCGCAGACGTCGGTGTCCTTCGCATTCCTCCGCTGTGCACGTCGTCAGGCCGGCGATCTCCGCTCCCCCGTCGTTGGCTCTCTCCCCGAGGGAAATCCCCTCTTCACCCGTCCGTCGTGTTCCTCCGGCCGTCCCAGCCGCAAGGAGGTAGGGGCCGACGGCTTCCCCATCTCCCTACCCCAACAGCAAATTCCTCTGTTCGCGAGGTGAGGTGAGGCCGCCCTTGGTTCCCCAAATCAAAGTGCTTGTGGAAATTTTGAGTTATGAACTGAGGATAATAGATTTTGGCTTGCGCTTCTGTTGTCAATGTGGGTTAATTTGTATCCTATACTTCTATTTGAGTTTTTCGGAAGCGATTTCTTACAAGAATTGCATGCACAACTAGTTGGTAGGAGGTGATGTCGACACTGGAGGAAGGAGAGTTCAGCTGCTGATTGTAGCAACACAGTCTCCTTCCTGATAATTTATTCAGGCCGTGAAGTGGCATCCTTGCTGACTATGTTAAATTAGGCGACCTCATTAGAGTGATGAAGAAACATTAGTTTCTCTGCTGATGTTAAGTTGGCCATGTTCTCCTGCACAAATAAAAGTCAACTGGCTTAGTGGTGCTTACCTCATGTTGGGAAATGAGCATGTGGTTTACAAATACAGGGAGCCACAAAATCATGCAAATTTTGCATCTCGGTTTCGTATATTTGCTGCCTAGCTTCTAGTTGCTGCATGCTGGGAATAATTTTAGCCAATCCTGATCGGAGCTGGTTCTGTGCCTCTAAGTCTGGGTTCAGGGTTCTCATTTCTGAAAAGTTAGCAAAACTAACCTGCATCTTTGTCAATAGCTAAGAGAGGATATTAATAAACAATGTCTTATTTCATGAATTTTTTTGGTTGGTTGTGCCATTGCAACTTATGGGCAAAATGAGAACATGTAGATAGTTACTGTTGTGTGCAAAGGAAATAAGACAACAAGTAAATTCCCAATAATCACACTTAGGGGCAAGGGTGGGTAAAAAAAGACAGTATAGGGGCAGAGTGATGGTGAACTGGTGATGGCAGGCACACCATGACCACCAACTCCATTGTTTTAAGTAGTACGGATAAACGAATTTCACAAAAGCAGACATATGCACATTACTTCTTTGTCTTTTTGCCCCCACAATGCCATTGTATTAACGGTGATTTTGTGGATTATCCTACCTGAGGACCTGAAGGTGTAATTATCAAATGGACAACACTACCTATTACCACCAAAATACCTATTGAAGTTACAGCTTTTATCTTTGTTCAATGGTTGCATATAGTGAATTTCTGAGTCCCTTAATAGTTTTCACTTTTTAGAAGTACCTAGTCTCTTCTCCGCCATAGCCATTGTGCCAGCTCATGCTCCATCTCTGCAAGTGGAACCAAATACTTTATACTCTGAACTAAGATCGTATAAGTAACAAATGAAGTTGTGATCTATACATAATGTACCAGTTCAGAAATTCACCTGTTCTAACTGTTTTTACATTTCAGGGGAAGCTAGCACATGTGACACATCAGTGACAGATAGAAGTCTGTGTCCACTGGATGTGAATTGTGAATTTCATTCGATTTGAGTTGAGATGGCTGTTGGATTGACATCCCAGCTGTTCCTAAGGCTGCCTGCTTCTCACATATTTTGCCAAAGGAACAAATTTAGGGTACATATTGCTCACTGATTTTTTGGTACTCAGTCTTTTTTTTTTGTTATTGTTTTATGAATCTCTCTCTGTCTCTCTCTCTCTCTCTTGTTTTGTGCAGAGCCATCAGATGAGGAGTTCTCTTCCCTTGTCATCCACTTCGTTTCCTTCAATTGCTGATGTATGCTTTCTTTCTTTTCAATTGTTAAGCTAACAGCACTGTTCATTCATTCTAAGACCAAATTTTGAAGGGGTTGTGACTAGGGATGCTTCTTTTCTCATGCTCTGTCATAAGGCATGTAACTGTTCATTTATCCTTTTTTGTCACCTTTCTGTTGTTTCAAAATTGGAATTACAATCAGTTTAGCTGTAGCAAATGGTTCTTTCAAGTGTGTGTATATTTTGACAGAAGAATTAATGAAAACTAACCATTACCTCTTTTTCTTTCATGTAGTTGTAATACATAACTCCGCGTATATCATGATATTATTTTTCAAAACTTTTTTTATTTTGAAATATTTTCTGAACAATTTAAACTTATTCCAAATTCCAAAAGAATGTGTTGAGTATATTTGGTAGTATAGGAAATATCTCGGGGGGGGGGGGGGCATTACCACTATATGTTCACCCTCAAGGCTCAATGTAATACAGACCACAATCATACGCAATCTATCCTTCCTACAGAATGAGGCATTTGGGTGTATTTGGTTTGAGTTGTGTAGAGAACACAGCCACTCAGAATATCAAAAGGCATTAGTCATACTCACTAGGAAATAAAGTTAAGCAATATGCTGCTGCTTTTGGGTGTAAATGTATTTCTTTGAACTAAAGGCTTATCTGCGTGCCTTTTGATCAATCGGTTACATGAAACATACTTCATCATATTTGTTGATAGGTTGAGAAATATCAAATAAGGCTCTTTATATAATATACTCCCTCCATTCACCTTTGATAGATATATTTCAAAAATTCAAATGTTCATAAATGATAGATATATTTGCTAATGCCGACGGGGGTTCTTGTGGAAGGGCCACAAAGATGTTAGAGGCGGCCATTGTCTCATTGCTTGGCCTAAGGTGACAAGGCCAGTTGAGCTTGGTGGTCTTGGCATTACAAATCTGCAGCAACTTAGTTGGGCCCTCAATTTGCGGTGGTTATGGTTGCAGAAGACCGAACCCGACAAGGTGTGGAACTTCTTTCCTGTCCATGCACCAAAGCAGGTCAAGGCTTTCTTCTCAGTGGCCATTGTTTCTGAGGTTGGAAATGGAAAAAACACTTGTTTTTGGTCGGACAGATGTCTGCATGGACAAAGATTGGATCAATTACTGCCTCATTTGTTTGCTGCAATAGCACCTAGAGCTCGGAAGAGATCGGTGTTTGATGCCTTGGATGATGCGCGTTGGATCTCAGACATCAAAGGAGCACTCACTCTAGAAGTTCTTGCGGAATACCTTGAATTATGGGACTTCCTCTCTAATTTTTCCTTGCAAGCAGAAGTGGAAGATGTTCATGTGTGGCAGTTTTCTACCACTGGACAGTACACCAACAAATCTGCCTATGAGGCTCTTTTCATTGGAGCTACTAGCTTTGGCCCCTGGAAACAGATTTGGAAGAGTTGGGCTCCAGGCAAGTGCAAATTCTTCCTTTGGACAGCTGCTTTGAACAGAATTTGGACTGCAGATCGCCTGGCCAGGAAAGGTCTTTCCCACCCTGCTGCCTGCCCTCTCTGTGATCAGGCTGAGGAAACTGCGGATCACCTGCTGGTTGCTTGTGTCTTTTCCCGACAAGTATGGTTCATGGTCTTGCAAACATACTCTCTACAAACCTTGGCTCCACTGAATGACCTCTCTTTTTTTGATTGGTGGATGGCCGCTAGCAATAGAGTGGATGGTCTGGTTAAAAAAGGCTTTGACTCCATTCTTATTTTGGGAGCCTGGACCATCTGGAAGCATCGCAACCGCTACGTCTTTGATGGGATTACTCCTGATGTGTCTTGTGTTGTCTCGGTCATCAAAGAGGATCTAAGACAGTGGTCCTTTGCTGGGGCTCGAGGAGTGTCACATGTCCTCGCCCTAGGAAATCAGGTGGTTTAGGTGCTTGTCTCGGTTCTTGTTGGTCAGGTCTCACCCCTTGTGTGTGTTCTTGTAATAGCTCTTAAGGGGTCTGTCTTGGGCTTGGTACAGGCCCTAATTGTACCTTTTGGGGCTCTTACCCCTCCTTTCTTCTTAATATATTGAGGCGCAGTTCTCCTGCGCTTTTGAGAAAAAAAAAAAGAGAACTACTAACTGATGTTGATAAATGTTGTGTATTTATCTGTGCTTGCATTCATCACACATGCTTCACTAAGCAACAATGCTGTTTATAAAATCATAATCCACTATGTCTCTCCAAACATAGACTTGGGGGGATTGTGGAGTCAAAATTTGTTGGCCTTATCAAAACGCCATTTGCACTTTCATTGCTAAAACTACTTTACAACATTGTATTTTACAGTTTTATCAACAATATTATTTTCAGATGTGTGCCTTGGAGACTGAAAGCATAAAACTTAGAATTAGGTATCAAAGAAGACTGTAGAACCGAAACTTGACGTACTTTATGCTTTATAGTATAACTAGCATAATGCCCGTGCGTTGCTACGGGTAACATAATAAACCTACATAATACTACCAAAACTTTATGCTCTTTCACTTCCTGTACAGGCCGTGTCATGATCGTGGGAGGCATTCATTGTCCGGGTTCTGATTAGGATTCCGATTAATTTGTCCCGGTTCCAATTAGGATTCCGATTGATATGTCTGGTTCCGATTAGGATTCCAATTGACGGACCAAGGAAACATTTCTTGCTTTAGAAATAGTAGAGATAGAGATGTGTAATCCACAGCCTTCTCTTATTTCCATCCTACCTTGAGTGTTGCCATTGGTTCCAAGATTTGTTCCATGATATTATTGTTGTATAGAAATAATTCTGTTTTTTTCCTTATAATTTGTGCCACTGCAGTCGTTAATAGCAATGTTGCTTGGACATGGCTGTGGGTGTCAGAGACTGATTCGTGTGTAGGTGTCTGACTCAGCAAAGGGGTTGGGATTCAACAATGGCGTGGTGTGCAACTGGACAAATCTTTTTTAGAAATGATGGTGTCCAAGTTATACCGATTAAAAAGTGCACTGATTTCGCCCAACTGTTGTAGATCTTACATAGTAACTCATGTTTTTATTTTATTTGTTTCTGTTTTTGCAGCGACAAGATTATTGGGGTCATTATGTGTTGGAGAGTAACTACAGGCTCATGCCTTATATTCCTAACAGATATAGATCTTTGGGCTTTAGGTCTTTTGCCTTGCCAGTTCCTTTGCAGGAAAATCCTCTTATCAAGAGCACGTCATTAGCACTGACTAGGTAGTTATCCTTATACCATTCTTTACTTATGAAGTTTCTGAATGCTTAGATAGTTCTTGGCATCCAAAGATGGTAATTTTGATCCTACCATTTTCTTGTGTCAGCAAGTGAGTAAACATTGGAGAAGAACAATTATCTAATGTATGTAGTACCATGCATTGGCAACTTAGTATTTTCCATTATGTTGGTAAGGGGAGCATAGGAAAATTTGCATTCAGTAGGGTGATTACCTAAACCTCTTGTTGCTATTGTTGAGGTCTTCAGGCTTTAGTAACCTATTGAAGTTAGATGATAAGATGGCGATGGTACTAAATTTGATGTTTTGGCATATGTGGCGCATATATGTCATGTTATTGGGGTATTTTTTTTAAATTTTTCATTTCTAAAGTAAGTTATGGATTAGTCAATAACTCTACCCATTTGTTAGGTTATATAGTTGGTGGCTAATCTAATAGAACTACAGTTTTAAACCCGTTCATGCTCTTACACTGGCTACATCCCTTAGGCAGTTTAAATTGACTATTTGTTTCTGACTTATTCTTTCTTGAGATTATTACTATGACACTATGCAAATTCATTAGGTTAACGCTTGAAATTGTCTCCTTTACTTTTAGTCAAAATGCAAATATGCCCATGGCAATGATACGGTGGTACCATTGTACCCATTTCTGCAGAAGCGTGTTGTACTTCATAAAAAAAACTAAAAGTTTCAGAGATGTGAAGCATTTTATTTACTTCAAAATTGTTCATTGCTATATCGTGTTTGCAGTTCATATCTTTTTATTAATTACTTTTATTTTTCTCCTTGACAGGTCATGTGATACTTTACTTGCAAATCCTGCTACTTCGCTTGTGTTCACTGCAGTTGGAATTATTGTGTTTGCTCTATGGGGTTTTTTGCCTCTAATGCGGGATATTAGAAACCGTTTTGATGTATGCTTCTGTTACATGCAACCATATTTATATGATTATATACTGGGCTAGCTAAATATATGGCAACACATAATGGACCTTGCAGCATGGAGGCAACTGGAAGAAGAGCCGTACTTATTTAGTTTCTTCGTCCTACCTTCAACCTTTACTTCTCTGGACAGGAGCAACACTAATCTGCAGGTATAGCTCCATATTATAATAGTTGCTTTCTGCAGTGGTAACCCTATCTGCTTGATATTTCATTGTTGTAATGCTTTGGACTCTATGTAATGTTGGAATTCTTCCTGTTTCCTATAGGAATTGCACTACCTACAATTCCTGCAAAATTCATGTGGTCCAAATGGGATTTAATACTTTTTCAGTTTTTCTTAGTTTTTGTTTTCTGTTATTTATCTTTCTTTGTCAATGCAACACAGGGGTTTGGATCCAGTTGTGTTGCCTTCAGCAGCAAGTCAAGCTGTGAAAACGCGCCTGATAACTTTCGTGAGATCATTATCAACTGTCCTGGCTGTTGCTTATATTCTCACAAGGTGCAGATACTACATTCTATGAAAAACTTCAGGTGTTGTTTGTAAGTTGCAACTTTATCGATTAAATCATGCTCATGTAAGTTACTTCAAGCTAATGGCAAAGCCTTCAAGCCAATAACAACATATCTAGATAGTTTATGATCAAGTACTCGAAGAGTCAAGATAGCTGCACCAATTGCAAAAGCACATGCTGGAGACTACAATTTAGACCATTGTGAATCTAGTAGTGTCAACCTTATGTTGCAAAACTATTTGTATTTTTAGCTATTGATGCTCAAAACTACAAAACAGTTTGACTTGGACAAACCTAAAACTACTTATATTTGTGATTGAGGAAGTAATTTCAACATTGTTTAGCAATGAACCAAAGAATTAGTTAGGCTACAATGGTCTTTCATGTGTTGCAATAGAAAGATATGCAGATCAACGTTAGTAATTGCTACCCCGATTTGCATTATCTTAAAGGTGCCATTATTTTTTTATGTTCTCTTGCCTATGATTGAGTTGGTTTCTTTGTGTTCAGTTTTTTTTTTCATTTTTAAAACTGACATAAATTTTATTCTTTTAGCTTGACTCAGCAGGTACAGAAGTTTCTTGTGGATATGCGTAATCCCAATGATACAAGAAATGTAAGATCCTTGTATCATAATAAGTAAAATTTGATATCTACCATAGTTCTTTGAACCATACCTTTTCTTTGTTAGCAATTTACTTCTCTTTATTCACTAGTGCCCTCCCCCTCCACCAACCATTCACTAAAAACAAACATGGAATGCGTGGCAAACTAATTGTAGAATGTAGAACTGTCTTTATGGATCTTGAATCCTATCTCTTGATCTCCAAATAAGGGATCCAGAGGTGCAGGATCCAACATTGCTTCTTTTGAAACAATTACTTCTAGTAGTTCACGGAGGCCACCATCCCCCTAAATTCTACTGGCAGAGGAACCTTCTTCCCCAATGAGTTGCTTTACTGCTTCAACTTTGAGGGCCTTATCAGATTTAAGCTGACAGCAAAAAGAATAAAAAAGAAGCAATATTTTATGTTATAAGAAGTGAATATTTGGGAAGAAATGGCATAAACCCAAGATCCTAAGCACACAGCTACTTTCTTTTGTAACACATAAAGCACTAAAATGTTTAAGATGCGGCTTAAGCAAACCAACAAAAGCCATAAGTGGGAGCACTGCTGACTTGCGCCAGCAGGTTCCTTTTTGAGCTATGAGCAACTAGAGAAGCGGAGAGAGTTCCATGTGCACGTGATACAACAACAACAACATAGCCTTTTTTCCCGAGCAAGTTGGGGTAGGCTAGAGATGAAACCCGAAAGAAATAAGTTCAAGGTTCAGACATATTGATAGCTAGTCTCCAAGCGCTCCTATCCAAAGCTATCTCTTTAGAGATATTCCAATCCTTAAGGTCTCTCTTAACCGACTCATCACACGTCAGTTTAGGTCTACCCCTACCCCTCTTTACATTATCGACCCGCTCAAGAACCCCATTACGCACCGGCGCCTCAAGAGGCTTTCGTTGGACATGTCCAAACCATCTCAGCCGATGCTGGGTAAGTTTCTCCTCAATTGGTGCCACTCCGACCCTATCTCGAATAACTTCGTTCCGGACTCTATCCCTCCTTGTGTGCCCGCAAAACCACCGCAACATCCGCATCTCTGCTACACTCAGTTGCTGGACATGTCTTTTTTAGGCCAACATTCAGCACCGTATAGCATCGCCGGACGAATTGCTGTCCTATAGAATTTGCCTTTTAGCTTTTGTGGCACCCTCTTGTCACAAAGGATGCCAGAAGCTTGCCGCCATTTCAACCAGCCAGCTGAAATTCTATGCCTAACATCTTCATCAATGTCGCCATCCTTTTGTAGCACCGATCCTAAATACCGAAAAGTATCCTTCTGAACCACCACTTGTCCATCTAGACTAACGTCTCCCCCCTCATGCCTACTCGCGCTAAAATCGCACATCATGTACTCGGTCTTGGTTCTACTAAGTCTGAACCCTTTCGACTCTAACGTGCGTCTCCACAGCTCTAACTTCCTATTAACCCCTGCCCTACTCTCGTCAACTAGCACCACATCATCAGCAAAGAGCATACACCAAGGGAACTCACCTTGTATATCCCTTGTGACCTCATCCATCACTAAAGCAAATAAATAAGGGCTCAATGCTGACCCCTGGTGTAGGCCTATATTAATAGGAAAGTCAGTGGTGTTGCCATCACATGTCCGGACAAACGTCGTCGCATCCTTGTACATATCCTTAATGAGGGTAATGTACTTAGTTGGGACTTTGTGCTTCTCCAAGGCCCGCCACATGACATTTCTCGGTACTTTGTCATATGCCTTCTCAAGGTCAATGAAGACCATGTGCAAGTCCTTCTTCTGTTCCCTATATCTCTCCATCAATTGTCGTATTAAGAAAATCGCCTCCATGGTTGATCTTCCAGGCATGAACTCAAATTGGTTTTGGGTCACACTTGTCACTCTTCTTAGGCGATGCTCGATAACCCTCTCCCAAAGCTTCATCGTATGGCTCATCAGCTTAATCCCACGGTAGTTAGTACAACTTTGAACATCACCCTTGTTTTTGAAGATAGGTACTAATATACTTCTCCTCCATTCTTTCGGCATCTTGTTTGACCGAAAAATGAGATTAAAAAGTTTAGTTAACCATACTATTGCTCTATCTCCTAGGCATCTCCACACCTCAATGGGGATACCATCAGGGCCCATCGATTTACCTCCCTTCATCTCTTCAAAGCCTCCCCGATCTCTACCTCCTGAATTCTCCTCACAAAACGTCTGTTGGTATCGTCAAAAGTCATCTAACTCAAGGGTAGGGCCCTCACTCTCCCCATTAAACAACTTGTCGAAGTACTCTCTCCATCTATCCATGATCTCCTCATCCTTCACTAGCAGTCGATCTGTCCCATCCTTAATGCATTTGATTTGGTTGATGTCCCTTGTCTTCCGCTCGCGGATCCTAGCCATCCTATAAATGTCCTTCTCCCCTTCTTTCGTGCATAGCCGCTGATACAGGTCATCATACGCCTTACCCTTTGCTACATTCACAACTCGCTTTGCAACCCTCTTCGCTAATTTATAGCCCTCGATGTTGGCTGCACTCTTGTCAAGGTGGAGGCGCTTGAAACACTCCTTCTTCTCCTTAATAGCCCTTTGCACCTCGTCATTCCACCACCAGGTGTCTTTCCCCTCCTGTTTGCCTCCCCTACTCACGCCAAACACCTCCGAGGCCACCTTCCGAGCACATGTTGCCATCTTTAGCCATATGTCATCTGCGTCTTCTCCTTCTTCCCAAGGCCCCTCACCTAGCATCCTTTCCTTAAACGCTTGTGCTGCTTCCCCTCTAAGCTTCCACCACTTTGTTCTCGCAATCTTGGCACGTTTGTCCCGGTGGACACGTACCCGAAGACGAAAGTCCGCCACCACAAGCTTGTGTTGAGGGACAACACACTCCCCAGGTATCACCTTACAATCTAAGCAATCACGTCTATCCTCCCTCCTAGCAAGGATAAAGTCGATCTGGCTCAAGTGTTGTCCACTACGAAACGTCACAAGATGGGATTCCCTCTTCTTAAACACGGTATTCGCTATCAACAAGTCGTAGGCTAACGCGAAGTTCAACACATCCTCCCCCTCTTGACTCCTGCTACCTCAAATTTAGAAATTAATAATTTAACAAATTTAGTTGCCACCTCAAACTGACTAGTCATCATCTGACATTGTTAGTCAATAGCAATTGTGATAAAGTCTGCTAACATATTAGCAAGTCCAGGATCTGATAGTTTAATGTTTAAGTTGAGGTAGCTAGTTGGAATCATGCTAGTTTATGGACCTACAGTGCAGTTTTCTCTTGATAATTGTCTGTTTAGAAATAGCCCTTCCAATGTAGTGTCTAAATGCCCCAAGGCCAGAAGATAAGGGTGAATGCAAGGGGTGTACTACCTCCATCCCAAAATAAGTGCATTTCAGTACCTGCCCAGGTACATAGTCAGAATGACTTATTTTGGGACAGAGGTAGTACAATGCAAGATGCTCAGTAGTCAGAATGACTTATTTTGGGACAGAGGTAGTACAATGCAAGATGCTCAGACATAAGTGCTTGGAGGGAGGGAGGGAGGAAGGGCGGATGGAGCTTGTTGTTACACAGTTAAGCACATATATAAAAGTTAATCCCTACAATGTAAACCTGTCTTAAATAGGCTCAGCCAACCTGTTAGCACAGCTTAAGCATCTCATTCATCATATAAGCGCACCTGGTGCATGTGACCTGGCCGAAAACAAAATGGTTTTGTCATCGAAGCACCTTCATTGTGCATGCCCTAAGTGAAACTACCTTCCTCCGGTGCATACTCTTCTGGATTTTTTAACAAGGGCTATGTCTTGCATGAGAGTATGAGACATCACTACCTTGTCTTTCTTCCCAAAGTCTCCTACCTGGCTACCTCGTCTCATTTCATCCTAAGGGGTAACCTATAAGCTATCATGGATTTATCCTAGATTTAATACAAGGTCTGTTTGGGATTGACAGAAATATGGATGTGAGTATACAAGGACAATATTAAGAAGAAGAAAAAGTAGTCCACAAACGGAGCTCAAGAGCTCAAGGAAACACCAAAAACAAAGAAGAGGAGAAACAAGAAACAAGAAACAAAACAGGCGTTCTGGCTGAAACACAAAAGAAAGCAGAAAATACAATAAGAACCCAGGGAAAAACCCTGGCCTGCACATTGGTCCAGAGTGTTGCCTCATCCCACATAGCTAGCTGCTGTTCATCCGTTTTGATGTTTCCATATAAACCATTCTGTGAGGATGATGAGGGAGTTTAGACTGCGGTGCTCACCCTACCTGTTTTCTCTTCAGTTTCTAGAATTCTGCATCAGAAGTGGGAGGAAAGGAGTGGAGGCTAAATCAGTGGGGTTATTATAATATAGAAAATGAGACTCTAATTCCTTTTTTAATAATAATATATAATTAATTATTGAAACTTTTGCTGAATGACTTTGTGTGTTTGAATCACGAAATTCCATGCCAACATTTACTCGCTAGTAGCCCACACTCTCCATTTGCTATACTTCTGAGTGTCTGATATGAGTATATGACATTTAACCTTACCAAATCTACAAATAAGTAATAAACTCAAGATATTCTTCTGATTTTTAATATTTTTACCACATAATACATTTTTATAAAAAAAAATTCATGTTGCTGTATCACTTATGCAAGTTTGTTTGCGGCAGATGGGATTTGATTTTATCACAAAAGCTCTTTATACTGGTATTTGGATTGCTGCCGTTTCTCTCTTTATGGAATTGCTGGGCTTCAATACCCAGAAGTGGATAACTGCTGGAGGTTTTGGGACAGTATTGCTTACACTTGCTGGTCGTGAGGTGCCACAAAACACGCTGCTCATGGGATCAGATTATTTTCTGCTATTGTGTTAATAGCTATCATAATTCATTGCAGATTTTCACTAACTTCCTCTCGAGTGTCATGATCAATGCTACAAGACCATTTGTAGTCAATGAATGGATCAATGCAAAGATAGATGGTGTTGAAATCTCTGGCATTGTCGAGGTCAGGATTATCGTGCCTTATTTTAGGTTTCAACTATCTTTGGTTCTGTTCCTTGCGTTTTATGGTCCAAAACTACACCATCTAGTTATGATAATGTTTGTAGCATTACTTAAGGCTTTATTTGAATGTACTATAATATCAGTTGGATCCCCATAAAATATCTGCTTAATGCTTCATTTCATCATTTCACTAACTTAAAAGTGATTTGATTTTCAGCATGTTGGTTGGTGGTCTCCAACAATTATTAGAGGTGATGATCGAGAAGCGATATACATTCCTAACCATAAGTTTACAGTTTCTATAGTAAGGAACAACACCCAGAGAACCCATTGGCGTATTAAGACCTATCTTGCTATAAGCCACATGGATGCTGGAAAAATTGGGGTAAGCACCACTATGAAGTACGTAGCATAACCCAAATCTCTCGTCTGTTTAACCAACCATGCTTCATTTTTCTTTGGCAGGTTATTGTTGCAGACATGAGGAAAGTGTTGGCAAAAAATCCACACATAGAACAACAGAAGCTGCATAGGAGAGTATTTTTTGAGAAAATTGATCCGAAAAATCAGGCACTTATGGTAATTATACATTTAGTAATTCCATCTTTTGGTTGGAATACTATTGCACAATCAGTCCTCACTAAAAACTCTGACCATCACTGGTACATCTTTTTTAGGTGTCACCTTATTGAGCTGTCTGCCAAAGACCCCCCCCCCCCCCCCCCCCACATACTGTTATCGTTGGGATTTTTATTTTTCTGATGTAAATTTGGCCTGTTTACTGTTTATGTTACCTGATAAACTTACCTTAGCGGTGCGAACTACATAATGCTTCGTGGCCATAACATTATTCATGAAGTCCAGTCTGTTCTGATGTTTAAGTTGGCCTGCTTTATGGAATGCTGGCACTAAAATCATGAAACAGTTTTTTTTTTTTTTGCTTTCCTTTTGTTTCCCGTAAAATGGTCCACTTGTTTGCATGCAACTGGTGTCAATATTCTAGTTCAATGCACATTTATATATTTGTATACATTCTTAGAATACTACGCTTTTTCTCCATTCTATTGCTTTGGGTTTATAATTGGCCACCAACTCATTTTATTTATGATGTGTTTCTTGTAGATTTACATATCCTGTTTTGTGAAGACATCGCATGTCGAGGAGTATCTCAATGTCCAGGTATAATGTCTATCCATTTCTAGAATTAGTTATATGTTCTATGGGCATAGGCTTATGGTGTCTGCTGAACAAATATGTTTTGTCAGACTATTATTATCTAGCATGTATTCTTCAAATAATTAATCAGGCCTGTAGAACCTTTATGGAGTTGTTAGCTCTCATGGTTTCACTCATTGGGTGTCAGAACTAAGCACATAATTTCTAGCATGTGGGATCTTTCAGAGTGAAGTATTTCAGTTTGGAGTTTCCAGTTCCTTTCCAATATGGTGCTACTGTTCTGAGCAGTTTCCAAGATGACATAAAAAAGCAGATAAATATAACTATTTTAAACTGCATAATTCTTGCACCCAAAATAATTCTTGCATAGAACTGTATGGCTACATTAGCATGTCCTAATGTTTGAATGTTTGAGCCCAATGTTTTTGGTTTTTGCTTGAATCCTGCTATTGATGTAACTTCCGAGGGTTTCTGAACTGTTCTGTTTGCTTTGGAATCGTATGTGTTGCTTCAATATATTTGATGGTTTCTTACATGATAAAGTTATTCAATAGTTCTGCCCTTTTTCTATTCTGACAAGATTTCATTGGAGAAGCTTAGGATGCTATTTCGGCATGCCACACATTTTAATCAATTATTTCAGCTGGATTAGGCTGCATTTAGTATAAACTAGGTGTCACGGCATACTAAAGCATAACTAATACATTTTTTCTATGTTCTGAATAACACAGGAAGCTGTTATGTTGGATCTTCTTAGAATAGTTGGCCATCACAAAGCAAGGCTTGCTACCCAAATTCGAACGGTTCAGAAATCATATGGCAATGCAGACTTTGATAACATTCCTTTTGGAGAGGACATGTATAGCCGCACCCGTGGCCGTCCACTTCTGATCGATACATCTGCGAGGATCAGTGATGACAAAGCCAAACCTCGACAGGCACTGTCACGTGAGGACCAGAAAGGGAAGACAAATGGTTCGGTACAGATCAAATCCGCTACACTTGAAAATCGTAATGTAAGCAACTCTGAAAAGCAGGAACAGAAAAAATTGGTAACTGAAGATGCTAGGATGAAGAACAGCAAGAGTGATAACGTGACACCAGTAATACCGTCTTCAGATGCTGTTTCGTCAACTTCTAAGACTGGTAAAGGGAAGGCACAGGAACTTGAGGCCACTGAACGTCAAGGAGATGGTTCCGTGTCGTTGCCTAATCCGAAGAAAGAATCTAGTCCAGCTTTCGAAGACAACATTGTTCTGGGCGTTGCTCTCGAGGGCTCCAAGAGGACGCTGCCTATTGAAGAAGGAAACCCTTATCCATCACACACCAAGTCTGAGACTGACACCGTAGAGGCTGCTTCATCACCGAAGGAAAAGATAGCTCAAAGACCGAAAATTTCAGGTCAAGAGAGGACTGACCAGAGGAATGTAGATAGGTGATCCGAGTTCAGATCGAACCCTTATGAAGAATTGTCACCAAGCCTACCTTTTTTTGTGCGCTGGTGCAAATGCGATGTGATCCGCATCATTCATGTGTGTTCAAGGTGTAAATTGCTGCTGATGATTATTCTGGGAACACAACTTGAAATATATCTATCAGTCCTATTGTATAGGCTTGTAAAAGTTTCAAGGGAACATACATTTTGTACATGCACTGCAGCAACTGATTTAAGTTGGTTTTTGCATGGGCATGCATGCGCTGCAGCAGCTGCCGTTTCCTCAGCAGCCTTGCCCTGGACCTGGAAGCATTTCCTATGAAACCGTCAAGGGCGCCACACGAAATTAGTTAAGTAATGAGATCCAGGGCTCCATCTGGACCTGGCTAAGCAGGCAATCTCATGCTGACAAAGGTTAAATGTCTAGCGAAATACAGTAGCAGTAATGAACGAGTGGTTAAAGATGTAATAGCATTGAGCAGAAACACTATACAGAAAGGTAGCAAGGGGACGTTTTTATGGTATCTTTAATTTTGAAGTTCGAAAGATTTATGGTATCTTTAATTTTACTCCCTGGGAAGGTTAAGATGAAACTCGGAAACTCTCTGACCGATTAGGGCAATCCCAATGGAGAGTTTCTAGTGCAGTTTTCAACGAAAATAAATTTCATTGTAGACTCTACCGCTCCAATGGATAGTTTCTTATACTCTCTTCTTACACGTTTATAAGGCATGGTGGACATATCACGGTCTTCTAAACAACATTTTGATCATTTATTCATCATATATTATATCACTTATGATTATAAACCTATAATCATTGTAAACTATATTTGATTACGAATCCAATTATATAAAATTTACATTATAAAAATAAAAAATAATAGTTAAATTATTTGTCAAAGATGGGAAGGTTTGAATCTTGATAGGCGTGTGCGCTTTATAAACGTGGAATGAGAGAGTAACAGTTATTAAAAGTACTAACATTTATTGGGAAACATCATCATATATATTAAAACTGAGCGTGATCAGTTGTGGCAACAGTCAGACCACACTGCACCCTTCTCCTTCTCACTTGTTCTCTCTTCTCGTCCTCACGCTGTCACGCACCTTGCCAAGAATAGAAAGAAAAATTCTCTTCTTGCTCTCCCACATCCCACCTCCAAATCTAAAAATCAGGTTATGCATATCAGACCAGCACGTTCTCCATCACAAAAGCTTTCCATTCTCTTACAGGACTGTCGCTGGTGTAGAGTATCGGAGGAGATCCAAGAAGGTTGGCCTTCATGGCCGCCTCAGCAAATTTCGCTGGCAAGCAGCAGCGACCCATGCCGGAGCAGCAGCGAGCCGCGATGCAGCAGCAAGCGCGTGGCAGCAACGAGTGCTGGAGCAGCGAGCCACGTAGCAAGCGCGCGGCCGCCGCGAATGCCAGAGCAGCCAGCACAGGCAAAGAAAAGCACGCGAGGGAGCGAGGCCGCGATGGCGCACAGGATCCACAGGGAAGAAGATAGAAACGAGTAGAGTCTTCCTAATGCTATTTTCAAGGTTTCTTCGCGTCTTGGTCCGTGCGACGATGCCGTGTCGTAGAGAAGAAATCGTTTCTTCGTTTTTCAATCTCTCTCCGTATAAACTCGGTTGCCACGTGAGCAATTTGCTTAGGTGTCACTGTATTTAAGATAGATAGAAACTATCATTAATGTTCCATTGAAACTGCCCTTAGAGGATGGGATCTTTTTCGGTCCAGGAGTTGGCCCGGCAATTATTTGTTTCCAAATTGAGGGCAAAAAAAACACGAAAAAAATAGCGAGGCTCGAACATGAGGTGAGGCTGCGTGTTTTTTTGTCTTTATACATAGCAGCATTCTCTCTGGTCCGAAAAAAATATAATTCTCGCTTTCTGAGGAGGCTCGAACGGAGGATGGATCCGATTTACATATAGGATGGACTAATAAGATCCACCTATCAGTAACACATAACAGATCAATCAAAAATTTGGATGAAAACCTTACTTGCATTAGAAATATAGATATAGATACATAGCAGTACTCCATTCCGAAAAGAATGCAGCTCTCGTTTTATGAGGAGTCAAACAATTCAAAATTTCATGAAATTTATATAAAATAATATTAACTCCTAGCTCAACATAACTCGGTCAATGATCAATCGTGGGTGATGCACCTTGCTTGTGCTGTCTTAGCTCCATCTAGATCTAAGGTTCAAATTATGGAATTTTCCAGATTTTTTATTATTTGTTCCATCATACACGCGTCAGACCGTACCCTATATTTTTTTCAGATGCAGCAGACTTATTATCAATGCTGTTTACGGCCTGACATTCAATTCCAATGGAGATTGCCGATGTGTTTGGCTTCTTAAATCGACTTGTCTATCTTTGCATATATAAATAAAACCGGTTTGTTCCTAACTTCCTATGCCATCTTCTAAATCTAATTGCTATGAATCTCGTTGCAAAAGCTATGGAGATTTAGTACCACACCCCAAAACCACAAGTGTTATTATTGTCAGCACATTTTATGAGTAATCAAAAATATTTGTTAGACGACTTGTAGAACAAGTGGTACTCTGCACTCAGTAGGGGGCGTGCCCCTCCTGTTCTCCTCAAAAAATCGGTACTCTGTACGTGAGATACCTAGATTGCCATCCTAAAAATCATGGTATTTGTGGTTGAACAAACAATATTTCAGTTTCTCCGTTATCTCTATCTCTATCTAGAAAATGTGGCTTATAGAAGGAAATTGATGATTAAATCATTCTTCTTGTCAAATCAATTGGCCGAAATACATTTGGCAACCTTAATTATCTTGCCTTGCATGACTAATTACAATTATTAAAGAAAAGAGCAGCAAGTAAAAAAAAGTTAAACTCATCTAATTAATAAGTAGATGACACTATTACTCTAGGGGAAAATAATTATTATAATTACATTTTTTTATGGGATGGAGGTAGCGTGCGATTTCTAAGAGGAACATGCAGCTAGTTAGTCCAAGAAGCGGACAAGTCCATCCTTTCCGAGGCGCCGCTTGCTTTCCTTTTCCTTGCAACCTTCCGGCCGGAGCACGGAAGAGTCCAAGTAATCGAACCGTTCGGGATCAAGGTCGTAGGGCTCCACCAGGTGGTCCGGCGCCGGGACGATCCCGAGCTTCGCCTGCCACGCATGGACTAGCGCCCAGTGCTCGTCCGCCACGGCGGCCATAATCCACTCCGCAAGCTCCCTGTCCTCGTCCTCGTCCGCCGTGGCGGCCACCCACTCCGCAAGCTCCCTGTCCTCGTCGTCGTCGTCCACGTCCGTCGCCACCGGCGGGATGCTCCGCAGCCGGTTGGCGGCGGCGGACGAGAGGCTCTCCGCCAGCATGTAGTCCTGCATCGCTTCGTCTGCTTGGCGGTCTGGCTCCGGCTCCGGCTCCGGCTCCTTCCGCTTGGTGCCAAGCTTGGGCGCTCCGCCCGGCGCAGCATCAGGTGCAGCCACGGGAGCTGCAAGGTGGCTGGCCATGGTTGCAATCTGACCGGAAAAATCTATTAATCTAATCTGGATGCAGCTCCCTCCTGCAGGCCTCCTACTGATTTATTAGATTATGGACTGGGATCAAAGGTACGCAGCCGTGGCGATCGAGCCCGACACGAGCACGGACCAACAACGATCTCCACGGACTCCGATCCGGCCCGGACTCACTCGCCGCCTATTAGCGCGAGGATGGCACGGTCATTGCGTGATGCGGTGATGCCATTGATGTGCCGCGCGTATTCGGAACCCACCTGGTGCGTCGCGCCTCGGCCTCGCCACGGCGGCATGGGACGCCAGCGGAGCGTCCCCGGTCACGTTCCCTGAAGCATACACGTAATCGCACATGTTTGACGGCGAGGGACAGGTCGGCTACGATCGGCTCCGTTCACATTTCTGCTCCCGACCGATGATGGTAAGCCAGAAATTTCGGTTCGCTCCGTTACGATCTTGCCCCGCGGGCCCGGTCCGGTCGATTCACCGAATCGCCGATGCCGAACTTGTTGCTGAAGGGTTGGCCACCCAGAGGGAGCCTCGACTTGCGACTTGCGACTTGCGAGTTGCCACCGTGAGAATTCCTCGACATGAGCGACCGGGCCACGCACGCGCAGGACACAGCTAGCACTAGCAGATGATTGAATAGCCAGGCCAAGAGGGCGCAGCCTTGTAAGTTGTAACCGGGCCGAAATTCCATTTGGGGCTCCTATACATCTTGTGGAAGGTGTATAAGTCATTCATCTTTAAAGCTCATTTGAGCCAATTAATTGCTGCAAATATATTCAACATTTCAACAAAATTATGTCAACATTTTTTATAAACATGTTTAACATTGAACTTCGAATTGTTGAAGCTGTAGAGATAAATGTTAGAATTGGAGTCACGCAATGTTGAAAAATACTAAAATTAAAAGTTGAATCCGGTGACCTGAACGCATTCTTCTCCGGCGCCGGCGCGTGGAGCAGGGCACCTCGCGGCGGCGGCGCGCGGCAACAGCGCAGCAGCAGGCCACGGCGCAGGAGCAGCAGGCTGCAGGGGCGGCAGCGCTGCCGCACAGGAGCAGCAGGCAGCCGCGATGCAGCAGCAGGCAGCAGTGCGCGGCGGTAGCAGACTGTAGCGGCCGCAGCACCGTGCCGCAGAGCAGGCAGCCATCCAGCAAGCAGGCCGGCTCGGTAGCAGCGACGCACACGTGACCAAGCAGGTGGCCGTGAGGAGGCAGCAGCTGCGACGTGGGGCGGCGGCGCAGCGGGTGAATTACGGGCAACGGCGGTGGCGGCGTGGGGGTGAGGAAGGAGGGAGAAGAAGATTAGGATTGAGAAGATCTAACCGACGAGATGTTTTGCATGATTCTCAAACACTGAAAGGTGGGGAAGAAAAAATCTTGTGGAAGATGTATAGAATTTCTGCAAGAGGGGGAAGGGGGTTGTCAAGTAAAGTAGGCCGATGTTGGGCCGTCTTGACATCAGCCGACAAATAAGCCCGCCAGCGGCGAGTGACAGCAATTTTCCAGAATTCCCCCAAAAAAGCAATTTTTTCAAAATTTCTATTCATCTTCCAGCAGATTTTTGCTTTGATATCTTCCAGTATTTGAGATTCATGCAAACAATTACAACCCTCAAATTTAATCCAAACCCTAGCTTCCTCTCTCCCAACCACTGCTGGTCGTCCCCGTGGCCATGCGCCGCCCCCATCCTGCCCCGCCACTACACAGATGTCCACGCGCTCCACGCGTAGCTGACCGCACGCAACGTCGCTCGCGCCCCTGAAAGCGATCGGACCGCGCTCTAGCCTAAAAGGGGGAGGGAGTGAATTAGGCAAACTAAAAACTTAGACCTATGGCTCTAACTATTTGCACAATAGTAAACTAAAATATGCTATCTAGATGTGCAACTATGATTGTTCTAGTGTGAAACCCCTATCCCAAAATAGTTTAGCAACCTATAATCTTTTCTATCAAGAAACTACTCTATGAAAATAAAGGCACACAAATTGATAGTATGAAATGCGGAAGCTTAAAGAGAGGAATAGGAGAAAGCAAACTGTTGACGCGGGTGTTTATCCCGTGGTTCGGTTAACCACAAAGGCACACCTACATCCACGTTGTTGTAGCACTCACTAAGAATATTGCTACTCGGCCACCAAGTCACTTCCGTGCACACAATCACGGTCACCTTGGCCCCGAGTTCCACTAAGGAGCTTCTCCACAAAGGATGGGGGTCTCCACGTCCCCCGCATAATATTGTCGTCGCCGCTCCACACCATGTCGGAGGGTCGATGACGTGCCGGCGAGCCTTCAAAGCTCCAAGGTGCCGGCGCACCAAAATCTTCTTTTGGTTCACTCAAAAATCACAGCACAAAGGCTCAAAGCCTTGCAATCTCACTCACTAAGAGCTAATTCTTTACACAACACTCTCAAAGTGTGCTAAGGACTAAGGATATGAGTGCTAAGCTCTTGGATGGCTTGGAGATGTTCTTGGTGTGTTTGTGACTTCCTTGAACTCCAGCAATCTTCAAATGGCCGGGGGATGGCATATATATAGGCCACCAAGTGGAGAGAGCCGTTGGCCACTTTTATGTGTGGCGTCGAATAGACCGACGGGTAGGCACCGGATCATCCGGTCACTCTGTGCCTTGAGATAGCCGTTGGGACTTCTAACACGTGACGCAGAAGGCACCGGATGAACCGGTGATGTGGCGTCGGTTCATCCGGTGGGGCGTCGGATCTTCTGGTGCTGAAGGGATCTTCAGCTGCTGCTGACGTCATTACACCGACGCTTGCTCCGGTGCTGCTTCGGATTATTCGGTGTAGTAGACTTCGCTCCCACGCCTTTGACATGCTCTCTCATGTATACTCCGGTCAATGCTCCGACGCCTTAGTTTTGGCAGCGTCGGATCATCCGGTCCCACTTAGTTTTCTCCCACATAGTCTGGCACACGGATAGAATTGCTCCGACGCCCTTGCGTCGGTTTATCCGGTGCCAGCCGGATACTCCGGTGCCTATGCACCGGTTCATCCGGTCCCACAGTCTTTTGCAGAACTCGTCCATTTCTTCATTTCTTCGAGTTCTTTCCTCGTGTTTTGTTTTGCTTGGCCTTTTTGCTTTATCCCTAGGATCTATTAATGTTTACTTGACAAACACATTAGTCCCATTGATTACGTTGTTACTCAATCACCAAAATCACAAAATAATGGCTTAATGAGGCTATTTTTCTTACAATCTCCCCCTTTTTAGTGATTGATGACAACACAATCAAAGAAGTATAAATTTGCAAAAATTGACAAATTGATACCAATTGAAAACAATTTGAAAACCATTTACACTTACTTGGATGCTTACCATCATCCAATGATGACTTGGTCTCCCCCTAAATCCATTATCCCCTTTTGTTTCTTTCTTTTTTTTCTTCTTTTCTTCCTTTTTGGAATCAAAGTTGCTCCTCCTTTGGGTGATACTCATTTACTCCTTGCTTTGATCCAAAATTCTCCCCCTTTGGAATCAAATCACCTAAAAAGGCTTGGCAAACCAAAATAGCTCAAAGGAAAAAGTTAGTAGCCTAAGGAGTTAGTTACATGAATCATGATCCAATTTATATGATATCAATGAAAATACCAATTGAGTGATTACTAAAGTGGATCACAAAATTACGAAACTAGCACGGAGGTAACCCTAAAATAACAAAAAATTGACAAGAATACCAATTGAAGGGGTTATAGACAATGCATACCTCCGAGTGATGTAGTTATCTTGCATGTACCAATTTGAAAGTGACTTGTGTCAAATGAAACCAATTGAAGTTGGAAACCAATTGAAAGTCTTTGAGGTCATAAACACTTGGTACACCAAGGTGAACAAAAACATGAGCTCATAGTCTATGAATTTAGATATGGAAGTTTAGTTTAATAGGTCATGGCTCAATATGAGACTACAAAGGATAAGCTTGAAAGTATGTTAGTCTCAAATTACAAACCATAGGATGACTCCCCCTAAATATGTGCATTTAGTATTTGAATCACTAATCAAATATATGCACATTGTTTATGACAACAATGGAAAGTTTACCCTATAGCTTGTGTTCATGGTACAAAAAGAAATACATACCTTATGAAGTCCATGTACCATGAGATGTAACATTGTGTAACTTTCTACACATTTATCAAACCATGTAGGTTGCTCATTGATTAGAGTCATGACACAAGCAACCCACCATATATAACACTAGGTGATGCAAATGCAAACAACCTAGCAACAGTAATGAAGCTATATGATGCTTGAATTGAAATCTAACTATCATTACCTTATGGGAGACTTGGGCAATAAATATCCAAAATGCGAGCTTGGCTTCTTTAGCTTGAGACCATCATCTTTTAGGTAGCCAAGCCTCCAAATACCCCGTAGCCATTCTTAGGCTTCAAGTCTCCTTTGGAACCCACACTATTTGAGACCCCTTCATATTGGTGATGACATCCTTGGGCATCCAAATGGAGTGATTCCAACTCCTTTCTTGCTTCCCAATCTTATGAGCAATTACCTTGCCATTTGTCTTCTTTTTTATCACATAGGTGGTGCTACAGCTCTTGTTCCTCCGGTTGGGCTTGGTGTAGATAAGAGAACTCTTGATTGTAAGTTTCTTCTTATTCTTCTCATCCGAAAGCTTCTTCTTTGGTTGAGGGCACATGTTGGACTTGTGGCCTTTTTTATGACACTTTGAGCAAGTCACGGTGGACCCCTTCTCAAGCTTCTTCACCATCTTTTCACGGTTATCTTGAGAAGGTTGGACATTGCTCTCTAGGTCCTTTCCTTTTAATCTAGCCAAGTCCTTCATGAGTCTTTGTACTTCTTGCTTGAGTTCATCATTCTCTTTGGCAATGAGATCATCATATGATTCTACAACAATATCCTCAAAGTATTTCTCATTGCAAGGGTTAGGTTTATCAAAGCAAAAGGTTGAAGCATTATTAGTGTCGTTAATGCTCTCAATTTTCAACTTGAGCTCTTCATGCTCTTCGCTAAGCAATTTGAATTTGTATAACAAATTTTCATAATTTATAGTGAAAATAGCATTAAAATCATTAAGAGCATTAAGATTTTCAATTTCAGTTAATTGCTTCTTTATGACTTTTTGGTGCTCATGAACTAATTCAAGAAGTTCTTCATATGAAGGAGCATCGGAGTCATCGTCACTTACATCGCTATCCATACCTTTGCATTTGATTCTTCATTTGAGTTTGCATTTGATTCTTCACCACTACTAACCCATTCACCAAAGATGGCAAATGACTCATGCTTGGGCTTCTTCTCCTTTTCTTTCTTCTTCTTGAATCTCCTCTCAACCTTCATTTGTTGGTGATAATGTCCATCTTTGAAGAAGACCATATACCCCATTGAATTGATTTCTTGCAAATATTTGTTTATCTTTTTGACTTGCATGTAGAGGTTGGGGTGCATTGACTCTTTTTCATCATTAGAGGAGTTTTGGTTTGCCTCCTCTTCTTTCTCTTCACTTGAGCTACCCTTAATGACCATCTTCTTCAACTTCTTGACTTGCTTGCATGCAAGTGCGCTATGTGTTGGTGAAGAAGGTGGCTTTCTTGACTTGATATCATGGCGTAACTCATGGTTGATCACCTTGGTGAGGACTTGATTTGGTGTCAAGGTGTTGATTTAATTCTCATAAAGGATTGTGATCACCAAATCATACTCCGGCCTTCGTAGTGAATGAAGGATCTTGCGAATGAACTTCAAATCATCAATTTTCTTCACATCTAAAGAATTAATCTCATTCACAAGAATATTCAACCGTGAGTATACAGTTTCGGCATTTTCATGATCAAGTTGCTTAAAACTATGAAGTTTATCAATGAGGACATGATATTTTTTATTTGCAACATCTTTAGTTCCTTCATGGTTCTCACTAATAGTTTTCCAAAGTTCCTTAGCATTTTTACAATCAAAAACACGGTTGAACACATTATCACCAAGAGAGTTTAAAATATCACATTTGGCTATAGCATCATGTTGCTTCTCTTGTTGACTATTGCCATTCATTCCCTCACTAGTTACCCTCCAAATATTTAGACCCTTTGCTTGGAGGTGAGCTTCCATTAAAACTTTCCAACATTGGAAGCCCGTGCCATCGAAACGTGGAGGAGATCCTAAAGAATACATCCCTTCCCCTAAAGGAGCTAACTCACTAGGCGGTGAAGCCTAACCGATCAAGTGAGCCGGTAAACACAAATTTCCAATAGAATTGGCTTCCTTTGTGAGAGGTGTGAGCCTCGGCTCTTATACCAATTGAAAGTCCTTGGATTGGAGAACACTTGGTTTAGCACTAGCACACTTGGTTTAGCCTATGCACCGGTTCATCCGGTCCCATAGTTTTTTGCAGAACTCGTCCATTTCTTTATTTTTTTGAGTTATTTCCTCGTGTTTTGCTTTGCTTGGCCTTTTTGCTTCATCTCTAGGATCTATTAATGTTTACTTGACAAACACATTAGTCTCATTGATTGTGTTGTTACTCAATCACCAAAATCACAAAACAATGGCTTAATGAGACCATTTTCCTTACAGCCCCGCGCCGCTGCCTCGCCGGATCGCCTTCAACATTTTAAATTCAACATGTCAATATTTCACGCTTCCAATTTCAACATTTCGTCTATACAATTTCAATATTTTGATGTGGAATCTATTTAATAAGAATATTAAATTAATCATATTAAAATATTGAATATGTTTGCAGAAGTTCACACATGATAATTGGATTAAGATGGACTTTAAAGATAGCTTATCTATCTTCCATAAGATACATAGAAAGTTCTGCAATTTTCCTCTTTTTTGCGAAAGTGATAGCAATTTTTCTTCTTTTAGAAATTTTCTTCTCGAAGAATAAATTCTGAGCGGTTTGGGTCTTGCCCTCGTGCTGTAGTGGGTGACACTCTCCACTTAACACGCTACGTGGGCTTTCAAGTGTCAACAGGTGGCTCAATGAAGACGACCTGGTCATAACAGGTAAGCTTAAAACAAACTTTAAAACAATTGACAATTGTACGCTAGATATTTGTCGAGAGAGAGAAGAGAGAAGCAAACTCTCAACCACCCAAACCTTGTTTCGTAGCCACCTCATCACATTGCGCACAAAATGAAATGATCACCCGATGGCTTGACGTCGTACATACACGTTAACTTATGACACAAGCAATGTACCAAACATGTGCTATTCGTAACCTCAGCTATTTGGTTCACTAATTTTTATCCAACTATGAAAATTTGCCTTAGAATAAAAATGATTACTAAAATATGGCAATTCTAAATTAGGAGTTTATTAAGCATATGTTTGAAGCCTAAAATATATTGCTTTGTAGCCAAGCCAAAATGAAATACTTTTCTAAAAAAGAAGACATGATAAAATATTACTTCCTCTGTTCCAAATTATAAGTCATTTTAGTTTTACTCTTATTCAAACTTCTTCACTCTGATCCAATTTATCGGAAAAAAACAAAAAAAAAATTACGAGTTTCATTAGATATACCATATAATATATATTTATAATGCATTTATTTGACAATATAGATGTTAATACATTTTTTATAAAAATAATCAAAGTTAAATAAGTTTGGTTTAGACGGAAGGGGTACGTTGATATTGACATGTTGTACATTGATGTGATAAATTATTATGCTGTACTCCTACATTACATTAGTTTAGTCAGACCTCCATTGGATCAAGATGCTAATGGCTGAAGTGCTAAACTTTAATACTAGCATATTTAATTAAGAGGGGTAATGAATGGTTAAACTTAGCCAAGATCTAGAAAATATCTAAACACTTTAGCTGCGAGAAAGGAACTAATGGATGCTAATAGAAACCGATCACTTAGGGAAAGATTAAAATACCCTCAACTTCATCTCTTTCACCATTCGTTCCAAGCTACTCCCTTCTTCTCAAATTATTAGTCGTTTTGACTTTTTTTAGATACATAAATTTTGCTATGCATCTAGATATATAATTATATTTAGATACATAACAGAAATTATACACCTAGGAAAGCTGATAAAATGACTAACTATTTGATATGGAGGGAATAAATAAATAGCTTTCACTCATCCAGCTAAATTTTAGCCATGACTCCTCCAAACATCCCCTATGCTAGAAATTTATCAGAATAGTTGCACTAAACTTTTCCTACAGACGATCTAAACATAACCTTTTAAAAAAACAAACCTCCTTAGTTTCGAAGATTCAGGCCTTGTTTAGATGCGAAAATGTTTGGGTGTAAAGTACTTAGTACTTTCGTCTGTATTTGGTAATTATTGTCCCGTCAAGAGTTAACTAAGCTCAAAAGATTCGTCTCGCAAATTATAGTCAAATTATGTAATTAATTATTTTATTTAGTTATATTTAATATTTCATACATGCATTCAAAGATTCGATGTGACGGAAAATCTTATAAAGTTTTGAAATTTTAAGTGCATCTAAACCAGGCCTCATTTAGCCTTGTAAAGCACTTGCAACGATCGAAATTTTATTGGTAAAGAAAAGCCGTCAAGAATAAAGTGGAACCTGGCGTCCCGTGTAGCCGTACGTGCGTGCACGTAACCTTGATACGCTACGCTCGCCACTGACTTTTTCTCCGACGAGTGGATAATCATACAGCACTCAGCGCTCACCACCGAACGCCTCTCCTTCTGGGCGACGATGACCGCGACAAGTAGCCTTCTTTTCAATCCCAGCAATCACCGTCGTCCCCTCCCCGGCTCCGAAGCTTCCTCCGTCGTTTTCCCCGACGGGTCGTTTTCCCCGACGGGCGAGGCCGGGCGCGGGAGCGCGCGGGGGTCAGAGACCCCGGCGGACAAGAAACCTCCCTCCCCGCCTACGCTGCCGCTGCCACATCATCGCATTGCATTGCCGCCGGGTGGAGCAATAAGCAATTGACTTGACTTCCCCCCTCCACTGCACAGCGGGGTCTCCCCTCCGGTTATTATTGTAACCGAGTGCGCTGCGCTGCATCCGGTGGGCGGCCCGACTCACTCCCGTCGTCGTCTTCCTCGTCCTCGCCCTCGTCGCGGAGCGGAGGCGCGCGTTCTTGGACGCCACCGGGGCACGGGCGTGAGGTGAGTGAGCCCCACGTGGGTTGCTGATTCGGTGGTCGGATTCCGTGCGGTGGTGTATCTGCTCTGGTTTTCTTGGCCCGGTCTCGATTTCTCGCACCGGCTAGTCCGTCTCATCTGCCCAATTCCCCTCCCCACTTCTCCTATCCTCTTGGTGAGGACGCCGAATTCTCGGTTGGCTTAGGAGGTGTCTGGATCAAATCGTGTCAGGTGAGTTTGTCCAGTGTTCGTCCCCGAGTATCTGAGGTTTGCGCTTTAATCTAAAAAAACTGAGGTCTGTGCAATGCCGAATTCTAGTTTCGTTAGCGGCCTTCGATATGGTCGATGCTTGTAGTTGACCCGGCGCATGTTTGGTCGATTTTAGCCAGGGAAAATTCGAAAAAGAAAAATAGTGGCCATGGAAAGGAGATGGGGGGACGATGTTGTGGATGTTGTAGGGTTATAGGAATTAGGAAATATGCCTATTATTGGCAGTGGGGAATCCCAACCTTGAATTAGGCATCCTTCAAAAGGTCCCACTATAACTTCTTGAGACATGTCATAAAAGGCTATGCTTTATTCCAGTTAGTTAGTACTTATTAGTGTGTGAATGTAGTGATGTTTTTCTTCCATGTACCAGGAAGCTCATCTGGGTGTTGGGGTCATCCGGAGCCCGGAGGTGCAGGCTGAACAATGGGGCAAAAGGACTCCAAGCCTTCCTATAGCTACTCTTATGATCACGGCAATACTTCGTCGGGGTATACTTCCAGGTATGCTGGAAATCCATCATCCAGTTATAGCGCGAGGTACGCGCCTTCTTCGGAGAACAATGTGCAGCCAGAAACACACGCCAGGTTGCAGAGGAAGTATTCCAGGATTGGTGATGACTACCGCTCTTTGAGTCAGGTATGTCTTCATGGCATGGCCTGCATTGCTGTTTCTGATTTGTGGTTTCCACTAGGTTCTTAAAATGGTGTTATTCTTCTTTTTGTTAAATCATCCTTGGTGAACTTTGGAAGAAACTAATTCGATAGGATTGCTTTCTCAAAAGGATTCCAACAGGAGCTGTATTTTTGCATTCTCTTCACTAGTGTCTTGTCATGAAATCAGTTGTCACTATATCAAATTCATATCTTGCTTCAGTTCCTAAGGGGCCATAGTCACATTGTGCATGTACTAGAGTCTTGCACAATATTCGTCTTTCAGTTATGGTTCTGTTACTTGTACAGGTGACTGAAGCTTTGGCACAAGCAGGCCTTGAATCTTCAAATCTTATTGTAGGCATTGATTTTACAAAGAGCAATGAATGGACAGGTTAATAGATGATCTTCCCCCTTTTGACTTTGGACGCATACTTGTGCTTCGTTACATTTGTTCTGTGTTGTACTGGTGCTCATTACACACTAAGCTACCATACTATTTTTCTTTTGAAACAAGAGCTACCAGACTATTTCTTGATTCCCTGGTTTTAGGAGAAGTTTTTTATGTTAGGTAAAATGTCCTTCAATCGCCGCTGCCTGCATGATATTGGAAGCACTCCAAACCCATATGAACAAGCCATATCTATTATTGGAAGGACACTTTCAGCTTTTGATGAAGATAATTTGATTCCCTGCTTTGGATTTGGTGATGGTAATTATTAACTCCTTTTTCTGTTGACCGCTTGATGGATTTTTCAATTACATGTCTAAACCACAGTGTTGATCTAGAGCTTCTGTTCTCTGATGAGCAGCATCAACTCATGATCAGGAGGTATTCAGCTTTTACCCAGAGAACCGTCCATGCAACGGTTTTGAAGAGGTGCTAGAAAGATACAGAGAAATTGTTCCAACTCTTCGATTAGCTGGTTCGTTCAGTAAAGATTTAATGTATACATTTTCTTTCTTTCTTTTGTTCTGAAGAAAGTAGTTCTTTCTTTCATAAAGGAGAAAAACTAAGTAGAATTTGCTATTTCACATCATTTTATAACTAGCTGTTTATTAAATGGTACTTCATCCATCCCAAATTATAGGTCGTTTTGGCTTGTCTAGATATGTAAGTTTTTCTATGGATCTTGATATACGCTATGGCTAGATGCATAGTAAAAGTTGTGTCTCTAGAATAAGCCAAAACAATCTATAATTTGGAACGGAGGGTGTACTTAAATAGGAACTGAGTCTAGATCAGTTGGATGAGGGTGTGGATGTATGCCCAGACCACCCAAATTTAGTCCTTGTCAAGGCAAATTTGGGTGACTATTTGGTTAGTTCTTCTTAATACAAAGCCGCCTATTTCCTCCTAGGTTGATCTAGCTTTTTTTTTAATAGTACTAAAGCATGGAAACTAAGATTTTAGTAGTTTATCAGGGAAAGAAGTGCATAATAAAATATTCATAGTTATTTTCTAACAGGGCCAACATCTTTCGCTCCGATAATTGAGACAGCAGTTGGAATTGTTGACAGCACTGGTGGCCAATACCATGTTCTTCTGATAATTGCTGATGGACAGGTTGGCGAACATATTATCAAATTTTTGCCTTTGTTTAAGTCACCTGTTCTTTCTGAACATTAAATGTTTGTTAGCAAAGCTTTTCTCTAGTAGAGCTTTTGTTTGTGTACACTTTTTTCACATGGATAAAACTTCTGGTTATAGGTAACCCGAAGTGTTGATACACAATATGGACAACTAAGTCCGCAGGAGCGAGATACAATTGACGCAATAGTAAAAGCAAGGTACTCTATCTGACAGAGGTTTTCGAAGTAAATAAGTAATACCTTCATGTTTTGCTGAATCTAATGTTTCAATAAAGTAAACACAGAATAATCTCTCTCCTTCAAAAAATATTCCAGCCAGTTCCCTCTGTCAATTGTTCTTGTCGGGGTTGGTGATGGACCATGGGATATGATGCACCAGTTTGATGACAATATACCTGCTCGCTCATTTGACAATTTCCAGGTGATTGTCCTACAGATTATGTCTAGTATTCAACTGAATAATCTGGTTCGAAATAACATAGGTATGGAAGTTTATTTTATGCAGTTTGTGAATTTCACGGAGATTATGTCAAAGAGCATAGCTGCTGAGAGAAAGGAGGCAGAGTTTGCATTGTCAGCACTGATGGAAATTCCTGAACAGTACAAAGCAACACTTGATCTTCAACTCTTAGGGTATCTACTATGATTAATAATGCTATTCTGGGTCAGTTAGAACTACAACTTGAGCTTTGAGAAATGATGTGCCAATTGACCACTTTCTTAATTTTTTCTACTATTTCAGACGCCGACACAGAATAACTCCAAGAGTTGCTCTGCCGCCACCAACAAGGAATGCTTATTCGCGGTCAACTAGCTTCAGTCAGCAATCTGGTGTTTATTCACGATCTAGTAGCTTTGACCAACAAACAAGTGGCTTTCAGCAACGTTCTGAGAGCTCCAAACCGCAGCAGCAGCCTGCCGCCACAAGGAGACCTGACACTTATGCAGCAGAAAGTGCTTTAGAGGACAGATTGGTACGTATATCTTTCTTATTTTCACCATGCCCGGTCATTTCATGCCCAAATCCAAAGTTAAACTGAATCACTGGAAATTTGATTTTACCAGTGCATTCACATGTTATTAGGCTTATTGATATTCAACCCTTGCATTTTGTTTCTTTAACTTCCCTTATAAACCTAGACTGATTTGACTATTTCTCAGTTTCACTTGTACCTTCTTATGTTCCATTTGATCTGGAAACCATAGTAGTCAAGCTTTGCTGTTGTACTTGGACACATATATTTGCATCTTGTGGTCATATTGATGACTTTCAAATCCTGGAGCAAAGGGTATTCCATGTTTGGGTTTCTATCTGCTGACGAAATATGTGCTAAAACTATTCTCTCTGCCCTACAAACTAAGAGCTTGACACTTATTACCTGCAGCTGTGCCCCATTTGCATGTATAAATCGAAGGACCTTGCATTTGGCTGTGGACATCAGGTGCGGGAAACTTTTAGCTGACTGGACTCAACGTTTTCGCTGCACAATTCCTGTTCTGCATTCTAGGCTGCTAACATACATGTGTTTGCAGACTTGCTATGAATGCGGGAAAATTTTGGAGCGCTGCCCTCTATGCCAGCAGAAAATAACTACAAGGATCAGGCTGTACTGATCGGAAGCCTATGGAATGGCACATATTGGAAGAGACTACCGCGCAAAATTGTTCAGAACCAGAGTGCTTCATCAGATTGTAATTGGTGTGTTAGTCTTTCTGCATAATAAGAAGGCTTAATGTAGATAGTGGTGATGTCACTGCCCCAGTAGTGCACAATATGTAGTTTAGCTACAGTGTTTACTGTAGAAAAGATCGCAGCACCAAATAATGTACATGTTTTCAACCCTTTCTTTCCCTTCACATCTCTTAGTAAATAAGTTGGAACACCTGAAAATTTCTGGATTAGATATGAATCTTGTGAAGCAAATATAGTGTCGTTTCTGAGCTCTGAAATATGCTGTATGCAAAGACCCCATGAATCAAAGCTTCAGTAACATCCATGTATTACACCTGTATCTTCAGTAATACTAGTATCAGTGTACATGCAAACTGCAAACAAATCAACATTTTGGGACGGTGTTTTGGTTAACTAGATGCTGGAGGGAAGAGACAGTTTAGTACACAACACAACTAGACAAGTGAAGCACATATATCCGCACGAATCTTGACATGGTCCAAACGCTGCCACGTGGACCACAAGGATTATTGGGTCCCAGGCCGAGGCCACCGGCGTGGCAGCGGCTAGTACTTGTACCCCTTGACGTACAAGCTCTCGGAGGCGGCGGCGTCCCCGGCGCCGGAGCCGGCGTACTTGCCGAGCGTGGCCTCGGAGTTGGCCTTGCACCGAGCGACGAAGGCGGCCTGCGCGGCGGCGACGTTCTCCTTCTTGCCGAGCCACTTCTTGAGGGTGCTCTGCTGCAGCGCGCGGCCGAAGGAGAAGGAGAGCGACCAGGGCTTGAGCACCTCCAGCTTGTTCATGGCGTTCAGGTTCTGCGTCGCCTCCTCCTCGCTCTGCCCGCCCGACAGGAACACCACCCCGGGCACCGCCGGCGGCACCGTGCGCCGCAGCGCCGCCACCGTGTACTCCGCGATCACCTCCGCGCCAACCTGTGTACAAGTTGCAAGTGGCACCCATGAGAAATGAGCCTGGTACATAGTTTTGCTAAGCTGGTCACAAAAATGATGGCAAACAGACTTGCTCCGCTTCTTGACAGCATGGTGGCTTCTAATCAAAGTGCTTTCATTAGAGGTCGATGTATCCATGACAACTTTATGCTTGTGCAACAAACCATCAAGGTACTACACCGCCGCAAAGTTGCAAGTCTTTTCCTGAAATTGGATATCTCTAAAGCCTTTGATTTAGTTGCTTGGACGTTTTTGTTGGAAATTCTTTCACTTGGGTTTTGGGCCTTCTTGGTGTACACTCATTGCCAATCTCCTTAAGTCTGCCTCCACCCAGATTATTCTAAATGGCGAGCCAGGGGATTACATCTATCATCAGCGTGGTCTCAGGCAGGGAGATCCTCTTTCTCCCATGCTATTTATATTGGTCATGGATGTTTTGAACAGCTTATTTTCTCAGGCAAACAGGGAAGGCCTGCTGAGACCTCTTCATTCCACGGGACAAAGACTATCTCTCTATGCAGATGATGTGGCTCTTTTTATTCGCCCAGAGGAAGCAGATCTTCAGCTTACAAAATCCCTACTGCAGATTTTTGGTGAAGCTTCAGGTCTACACACCAATCTCCACAAGAGTAGTGTGATCCCCATCCAATGTGATAATAATATTGCTGAAGTGGTAAATGATACCTTGCAATGCACTACTGTAGCTTTCCCTTCCACTTATTTAGGACTGCCCATTTCGGACAGAAAACTAAGAAAATGTGATCTGATGGCATGGATTGAGAAAATTGGCAACAAACTGCCAGGATGGAAGGCTTCACTCATTAGTCTATCTGGTCGCGCTGTCCTGGTACATTTTGTTCTCACAGCAATCCCAATCTACTTGCTGGTAGCGCTGAAAGTTCCTAAGTGGTTCATCAAGGCTATTGACAAAATAAGGAGTTTTTTATGGAAAGGGAGAAAAAATGTCAATGGTGGCTGCTGTTTAGTAGCTTGGGAAAAGGTCATGCGACCATTTGAGCTAGGAGGTCTCGGTATCCACAACCTCGAGGTCATGGGATGGGCATTACAAATGAGGTGGCTTTGGATTGAAAAAACAAAACAAGATCGTCCTTGGGCCGGCCTGGAAATCCCGGTCCACTTGAATGCTTCTGCTTTGTTTGCTATTTCAGTCGTCACCATTGTTGGCAATGGTGAGAACACCTTATTCTGGTCTGACCGCTGGCTGCATGGACAGAAATTAGAAAATTTGGCACCCAATGTTCTCAAATGTGTCCCCCCAAAAGTGAGAAGAACAAGGACTGTGGCAGAAGCCCTCCATGAGCTAACTTGGGTATCTGACATAAAAGGGCCTCTTGGTTGGCATGGGCTTGCTGAGTACTTGCAGCTCTGGGATTTAATTTCGGGCTTTGCACTTAATGCCATGGAAGATGCTCACCACTGGAAGCTTGATTCTTCAGGTTCTTTCTCCACTAAATCGGCCTACCGTGACTTCTTTTTTGGGTCCACTACGTTTGAACCTTGGAGGCGATTGTGGAAGTCTTGGGCTCCAGGAAAATGCAAAACTTTTGTTTGGTTAGCAATCCGGAACCGTTGTTGGACAGCTGACTGGTTGCAAAAAAGAGGACTCCCTCACCCGGACCGCTGTCCCCTCTGCGACCAAGAAGACGAAACTGTACAACACATCCTCACAACCTGTGTTTTCGCTAGACAATTCTGGTTCGCTGTCTTAGTGCCCCTGAATCTGGTCGCTTTGGTCCCCAACCGAAGGACGGTCTCTATGGCGGACTGGTGGTTGAAAGCTTGGAGGAAAGTACCAAAACAGCACAAAAAAGGTTTCAATTCACTGGTTATGTTGGGGGCTTGGATCCTTTGGAAACACCGCAATGCTTGTGTCTTTGATGGATCAGCTCCTTGCCTACAAGTTGCCCTGCAAGCTTATAGGGATGAATTTCACCTTTGGCAAGTTGCAGGTGCTAAGGGGCTTAGGGCCCTCGGCGTTGACCGGGTGGATTAGCTGTACCATTAGGGTGTTGTGGTCAGGTCCTTCTACCTATTTGTTTATGTAATAGTCTCTTTTTTTGTGTGTTTTTCTACCATCACCCACTCTGGCCCAAGGTGTGTGATTGGTTATTGTAATTGGCCATTTCTCTCTTCTTAATACAAAGATACGCAGCTCTCCTGCGTGTTCAAGAAAAAAAAAGAAATGAGAGAAATCTTGCACGGTGTACGGATTGGTGCATTCATGGAGAAGAAAAAGAAAAAGATTGCAAGAAGGATCGGAGCAGGATGGCACGTGCCTTGGGGCTGTCGGAGCCAGGGGTGACCATGTTGGTCTTGAGGAGCGTGCCCTCGAGGAGGACCTTATGGTCGCTGAGCGACTTGTAGACGGCGGCGAGGACGCGCTCGGTGGCGGCGGCGCAGGTCTTGATGTCGTGCCCGCCGTCGGTGAGGATCTCGGGCTCGACGATGGGGACGAGCCCGTTCTCCTGGCAGAGCAGCGCGTACCGCGCGAGCCCCTCGGCGTTCTGCCTGACGGCGAGCTCGGACGGCTCCCCGGCGGCGCCGACCTTGAGCACGGCGCGCCACTTGGCGAAGCGCGCGCCGGCCTCGTAGTACTTGGCGCAGCGCGCGCCCAGGGAGTCGTGCCCCTGGGTGGTGGTCTCGCCGTTGGTGCCCGCAATCTCGACGGTGCCCTTGTCCACCTTGATCCCCGGGACCACGCCGCCGGCGACGAGCAGGTCCACGAACGGCGTCCCGTCGGAGGTCTTCTGGTACAGGGTCTCCTCGAAGAGGATGACCCCGGAGAGGTAGTCGAACGCGCCGGGCGCCGTGAAGAGCAGCTCGCGGAGCGCCTGCCGGTTGGGCTCCACGTTCTCGAGGTTGATGCTGGCGAGGCGCTTCCCGATGGTGCCCGTCGACTCGTCGGAGGCCAGGATGCCCTTGCCCGGCGTCGCCAGGCACTTGGCGGTCTTGATCAGCTCATCTGCAGACAGCAGACGCGTGGCGTAGGCACAAGAACGGTGTGTATTACGCATACCACTAATTACTCGATTGTCTATTAGAGTTTCTTTTTGGAAATCAATGTTTACTTGACTATAAACCAGCTATGTCAAAGATGGAAATGGAACTTTTTTTTCAACTTAAAATTTTAAAACACAAGAGTTCGACATGAATTTCGGTAAACGTGACTTTCTAAGAGACAAACAGCTCAATTTTGTTAAAATACCCAAGTGTAGCGCGCCCACTACACTACATGGTACATACTGCTTAGCAAATTTGAAATTACTTTGGGATTGCTCTACTAGCTAGAACTGCACCCAAAAAATATTTTTAAGAAAAATAAATACTGAAAAGTGTGATGCAGATGTACATCAACAACTTGCAGCTTTGCAAGGGCATGAAAAAGTAGAATCAGAATCTCAGATACGGAGCAACAAGAACCTGCGTTTTTTCCCACAAAAGCAGACATGGTGGCCCTGTCAGGTAGAACTGTAGAAGAGGCCTTGTGCGAGGACTGAGGAGGGTCAAGGGAAGGGAGCAGGAACAAAATCCAAACGTGAGCGTTTTCAGTGGCTGCCCTTTATAAACCATCCCCAGGACACCCATCCAAACGAGAGGGTACACGTACACAAAATACCCACAACGATTCAGAGATTCATAACCGCATGGGCCCTTAGACACCCATCACCCGTTTCCGGATAGGAGAGCCACACTGCGCCACCCAAATTTCTGACGGCCAAACCAAATTATAGTTCCACTAAAAAAATCTAAGGGATCACAATTCCCTTTTAACAGAAACGATGAAAGAAACCAGAGAGAGAGAGAGAACTAAACAAGTGGTGGCCATGTGGACTTTATCCCTGCAGGGTGAACGTAGGGTTGAGAACAGCTGATAGTAGTCTGAGCTGAAAGGAAGGTATGAGAACATGAAGCATACATGTATTCGCTTCCTCTGCCATGAGCACAAATTGTGGCCCAGTTTTTTTTTAAGAAAAAAAAACATTGTGGCCCAGTTTGAGATACTTTGTACAATGTGATCTCGGTCTAAATTCGTTCTATTTCGAAAAAATCTTAGTCTAAATTGATGCAACCAAACTCTATGCAGGCAACCTGAGTTCTTCATTTCTACCTTATAAGCGTTGGGCCCAACATCGTTCCTCAAAATCAAGTTACTGTATAACCCATGTTTTCAAGTCGTCCGATTAATCGCGATTAATCGCGATTAATCGCCCAGGTCGGTTCTCCAAGTCCGACCAGCACCACCGACCCGACCAGAGCGACCAGAAACCTGGTCGTCCGATTAGTCGTCCACTAATCGCGATTAGTCGGTCGACCAGGGCATTTCTCGACCAGGGCAGCAGGGATTCAGCAAGAAGAATATGGAGTTTTGGACAAGAAGCTGGAGTTCTGGAGAGCAAATATCAAAAGTAAGTCACCAAAACCTACAGAATTGCTTGCTGTATACTATATTGTATATATATAATTATATATACACTATATAGTATATACTGAACATGTAGACATATGGACGATTAGGGAACGACCAGGCTCGACCAGGTCGACCTGGTCGTCGACTAATCGCGATTAATCGCCTGGTCGGTCCCTAGGCGACCAGGACCGACCAGCCGATTTGAAAACATTGTGTATAACTGGGTTCAGTGCTTCAATGTAGCATCAAACTTCTGGGAGTAACGAAGCTGCCCATGCCATAACGACGAAGATAATACACAGAGCACAAGATCGTTCCATATCAGTTCTTCAATCAGCACTGGGAAGCAGTCCTGCAGAAGCAGAAAGATGACATTTAGGTAAATGAGGATTGTATACAAACGGCATCAGAATAGGAAAGGGAAATATAGATTGACTAGAATTACGACTTATCATACCACTGTCAGGATTAGCCACACAAACAAAAATAATCCTGCCTAGAGCTGCTAGATGGCCTAGATGACAACTTATTGTGTTTGAGCATTGTGCTCTTTTCACAGAAAATTTTTCAAACTTCATACTAATTTTCACTTCACTGCTGCTCAAGTTTATCCAAGCAACAAAGGTTTTGATCTGAGGACCATTTCACAGAAACTAATATGGTTAGTAAGTTGCAAATATCTTTGACAATCGTGGCCTACAGTGATTTTGGTATGCAGAGTCTCTAAGCCAACATGGAGCTTAGCTAGGGAGCAGTGAGAACAAAAGTGTAACAGGCTGGAATAGATGGGCCACAGCAACTAACAGGTGAAAACTCATCGCCCAAAGCATCTCAGCACCGAGGACACAAGAGTGGATGATAGAAACTTCATTCCAGCAGATCCACCAGGGAAGTATGAGATGGTGTAATATGCTAGAGCAAGGACCTGGTAAATACAAGAGAAAAGTTTGTTAGCTCAAGCCGTTATAAATTATTGCAGATAGGCACCAGAAACTAACAAAGCCCAAGGCTGCAGTGCGAGAGTTACATGGCCTATTCATAGACTGAGGTTTCTCCTCAGAGTTGTCCCTAGCAGACAGCAGGAAGAACAGAGGATGGTCCTACTTATGCTGAAAGGAGTGAAGGTGCCTATTGTATATGAAAGTCTAATACCATAGTGCACGAGAATTGCAGAGTGCAAAGAGGTTATCACCTGAAGCACGGAGAAGAAAACAGAAAGTATGTAGCTATGCATCACCATTGACACATAAATGGTGGCAACCATGCTGCCGACAAATCCCACAGTGAAAGGTAACCTCTGTGACATAAGGAAATCAATTTCAGGAAATTGTAGCATAAATGCGTAGTTCTTGAGATAAGATTTAAATTTCAGCATATGAACTCATGATATAAGCCATCCACTAACAATGAATCTAGATATCACAGTATACCAAGACTCACCAAGTGATCTCGTAGATTGTTGAAACCAAGTTATAAGCAATAAGCTACAGTCAATAAATGCATGTTATCATCCAAAACTACATCAAGGTTACAAAGAATACATTCACTAGGGGTGTTAATTGGTGACCCTTAGGTGCACCTCCAACCCTCTTTAGTTCAAAATTTTGTACTACTTCAAAATGAGATCTCAATTTGGAAAAGTAGAAATTTTGAACTAAAGAGGGTTGGAGGTGCACCTAAGGGTCACCAATTAACACCCTTAACATTCACTATGGCCGCATGTTAATATACTTGAAATTTAGTACCATGCATGTTAATATGTCTTAACCTAAAAAAATAAAGCACGTTGAGTCATGTACAGAAACGTCTCCGCCGAATTAAGTATGGTATATCATGCCAATGCATCTACAAGAATGGTTTTTTGTTAAGTTTGGTTAAGCTACCCGCAGGCTAGGGCTGGTGTTTCTACAGCCATAGCAGCTTCACAATTTGACAAACACTTGATAGCTTATCAGATTATCAATACCTCAATGATATGATATGCTTTGATAGAAACTTGGTCCTGTGATTTCCTTTTTATGATACAACGATCTGTGGGAAGGTAGCTCAATGGTACTTTTACAAGAAATTTAGGTGGTAGACAAGGTATTGCCCTTTTTCTTCACTACAAGATCATTGTCCATGTGTGAAAAGAATAATAATAATATGTCCATTTCATTGTGAAATAACTTTTTTACAAGACAAAAGTATGATGGAATTTCACATAATTGGTAGCAAGAAGATCAGTGAGTCTACAAGCAGGCTGTTACTGGTGTTTCCATTCACAGCCATAACAGTTTCACAATTGGACACACAATTGATACTTTATTAAACTATCAGTACCTCAAGATTATGATATGACACCAATTTGTTCAGTTAGCATTGTACAAGCAAATTCATTGGCATATAAGAAATTAGCTCTTCTTCATTATGAGATCAATGAATGACAAGAATAAATTTATGCCCACTTCACAGGGAATTAAAGTTTAAAACAGTACAGGCAATGCCACACAGCACATCACAGAATTCATAGCAAGAAGATCTGAAGATGACAAAGCTTACGAGACAAAAACAAAATTATGACAAAAGGTGCAATACCTCTTTGGAAATCATATGATAGAGCTGATTCTTAGGCCCTTTCAGTGCAAAGAATGATCCGATTATGAAGGCACATCCCGCCGTGAAACAGATTGCAAACTTTTGAGGCATTATCACCATGACTGGCAGAAATATCGTGAATGCAATGAAAACTAGGAATACGCCACTAGCAAGAAACAGACTGAAATACATGAGAGATCCGCCAGATGTAACACTGCTTGTTGTGGACTTGAAGCTGCCAGGCAACCCTTTAACACCTTTCGAGACCCTGGACAGATAAGAATAGCAGAACACCATTAATTAAAAGAAACATCAAAGTTCAAAGCAAATGTCCTTATGAAGACAAGGAGAAGGCTTGCAAGAGGCTAGCCCAAGGCCATCAGATGTGTTGTCCTTTCTTTCACCAGCATGTTTTGATCCTTCTCCCATTTCCAAGCATCATTACAACTAAATTCAATTCTAAGCTTAGACAAACTAAACATTTAAACAGCTCAACATGAATTTTCATGAAATCTAAATTGACATTTTTTTTTCCTAGTTCAAGAAACCCACTTGCACTTGGAGATTACCATGGGAAAACAAATTGCTTCAGAGCTCAGCTGGAATTGATCGACCATCACCACCTCATCTATGCTACAGCTGGAGCCCTGGAGCGGCAAATTGCTCCTGTTCTCCTTAAGCTCAACCTAATGGACTCACTAATAAATGAAATAAATTTGTTCTCCCTAGCTCAAGAACCCGACTTGCTATTGGGACCACTATAGGAAAACAGACCATTTGTTGGCCAAAATTGCTTCAAAACCCAAGAGGAATTCGTCAAGAACCTTGTGTATGATTCGGCTCCAGCTCTGGAACGGCAAATTGTTCCTGCTCTCCTCACGCTTAACCTAATGGCCTCACAAACTGAAACCCCATCCATTACATTCCGGTCATATACGATGTGGGAACTCCCCACAGTCATTTCACATAAGTAGAAAAATAGGAACCGGAACTAAGCTAGGTATGATCCTATTGCGCAGGCCCAAGGAGGATACTGAGCGCTGCAGGAATTCGTCAGGCACCTCGTCTATGCTACACCCGGAGCCCTGGAGTGGCAAATTGTTCCTGATCTCTTCAAGCTTAACCTAATGGACTCACCAACTGAAACGCCATCACACTGACTCCGCGGAGACGATCTGGGAACTGCCTACGACTGCGATTCCTTCGATTGTGAAGTAAAATTGCAAGCAGGACTAAGCTAGGTACGATCCTATTGCAAGAACAAAGAGGAGGGGTGAAGGGCGTGGGGTGGGGGTTTCCGTTTACGTACACGCCGAAGGTGCCGGCGACGCGGTCGTTGGCGGAGCGGACGGCGGCCTCGATGTCGATCCCGAAGCCATCGCCCGCGTCCTCGGCGGAGCGGGCGGCGGCGTAGGAGTTCCAATCCGCGAGCAGCGACGGCTGGGAGGAGGAGGCCGCCGCCGAGGAGGAGGGCCCGGAGCCGGAGGAGAACCACTGCATCTCGGCCCCACTACGCCAGAGAGGACGAGAGACGGAGGGAGAGGAGCAGATGCGGGCGCTTTTCTCTTTTTATATTTAAAAAAAATCAAAATTTCAAAAATATATGTCCGTTTTCAAAAATTTCAAAAATACCCCGGTCGTCCCCATAGGGCGACATGCCCTAAACGTAATTTTTTTTTCAAATTCGCAAGAAGATCCCTGGGAAAAAAATGCAGGGGGCCTGTCGTCCCCCCCAACGGGCGACAGGGACCTGTCGCCCACCTCAGGGGCGACAGGGGCCTGTCGCCCCTCCAACGGGCGACAGGGTCCCTCCCCTTCATATAAGCCCTGGCTGCCATTCGCCGCCATTTCCATTGTCATTTGAGCCTAAAAATTCAGAAAAAAGGGGTGATGAGAAGAAAAGCGGCGAAACTCTGCCGAATTGCGTACTACTAATCTACAGGTAACTTCCGTATGAATCCATTGATATTGTATAACAATTTAATTTAATTAGCGGATTAGCTGAATTAGATTTGGTGCTTTAGAACACTCGTTTAGTATTGCAATTTCAGTACTATTACAGACCTGTTTTTAAATTAATTATGAATTAGAATAGAATTATGAAAGTACCTTATTGATATTGCAGCATAAGGCAATGGCTGCCTCCAATTGTGGAGGATTTGCATGGACCGAAGAAAAATCTAGTATAATACTTGATATCATGATCCATCTTGTTATCAGTAAGAAGTTGGATCCGTTAGCAGATGGTACAATAGAGATAGTGTTGTCCAAAGTAGTAGAGTTTAAAGATTTCACATTATTTCGAGGTATTACGACGCAAGATGTAAAGGGACACCTGCTAGAACGTCGGAAGATATACATAAGAGTATGTGAACTAGCGAATCATCCTAATATCATTGGATTCTTACAAAATTCTTGTAAGATATGGATGCGGCCAGAGGTGTATGAGATGCACATTAAGGTAACTCTCGTTCAGTTGTAATCCCGTCCGTCATTTCGAATCCATATTTATGAAATAGTAACATTATTTTTTAATTATATGCTAGGATTACCCCGAGGACACAGAGTTGATTAACAAAACGATACCAAATTTCCGTAAATTGGTATGTATCTTCGGTGGTGGACTTATGCCGCAAACTAGACGAAGGAGGCGGATAAGATCTTCGGGTGATAGTACTTGGCCTGCGCAAGAACAGATGCCCGGAGGTTCGTCGAGTCATGCTGCAGCACCTCAACCACCAAATTATGTTAACTGGGATGACGATATGGATGACTTCATGCCCCCCAAATCATGGCCTCCAACACATAATGTTCGTCCCCCTTTACATGAACCTAGAATCAGAAAAGAGACAAAGGGAAAGGCAAGAGGTTTGTCAAGTAATGTTGCACCACCTGCAGCACAAACTTGTGTTAACTGGGATGACGACATGGATGACATCATGCCCCCCAAACCATGGCCTCCTACACATGATGTTCCTCCCCCTGTACATGAACATAGATCCAGAAAAGAGAGAAAGGGAAAGTCAAGAGGTTCGTCGAGCCATACTACACCACCTGCAGCACCACCATCTGTCAACTGGGATGACGACCTAGATGATTTCATGCAATGATCTATAATATATGATGTTCATCGGTTTAAGATGTATTCGCATTTAGTATTGTTAATGTTGTATTATGCTTGTATGTATGTCTCGTACCTAACTTGTATTCACTGGACATGTACATAATGTCGAGTTTGAATCGTACTTAGTCGTAATGAAGCATCGAAGTATAAATATACCATCTATTGTATGTAATGGAAAATACGAGAGTGATCAGTGACGAACGTTGAAGTGTATAAATAAGCGGTCCACAGCTATCTCATTACAAACAAATATCAGAGATACAAACATCAGATATATCTAACCACTCCTATGGCGTCGGACCCTCTTAGGCCTCTGCTGGGCACGGACATGGCCCTCGGAGCTTTTCATGTCACTTGAATACTAAAAAGCACAAATATAATTAATATAACGATAAGAAATAAGAACTAAAAAATGTATTACGTAATGTGAACCATCAAATTTTACATCATAATACAACGATAATGAAACACACATCACACATGCAGTGGCATGTCAGAACCCGTTGCAAACTACGGTAAACAGATTCCGGACTAACCTAACATGCCTTAGGTAATTTAAAAAAAATAGAACAAACACAACGATGCAGCATGTCACTAGCACTAGGGTAGTCCTAGTAGCCGTACCCACACGTAGCAAACTGCGTTGAGCCTTCTCCGCAGTATCCACCCATTACAGGTGGTGCAGGCGGTGGTGCCGGAGGCGCAGGGCCCTTCTTCTTGTGACAAGGACAGTTGCAGTAAGGAATAGTACATGCTTAATCTTGTGAACCGGCTGCATTGCTGGTATCATCAACTTCGTCGTCTTTGTTACCCTCGCTCACTTCCTCATAATGGTTCACCTTGAATTCCAGATCAAAGATCTTTATCTGGAGGTACTCGATGAACTCCTGAACAGAATCAATTGGTGCAGGATCTACCCGCCTAGTAAAACCACAGTTTTCTGGAGCATCGGAAGACTGCAAAACAAATTTCATGTAAGGTGTCTCATTGAAGATAAAGAAATGAAACAACCGAGTATTACCCATGCGTGTGGACATTTAAAGAAACACCGACCGCCATCCATCCCGTCGGTGCACATCTGCACTAAGCAGTCCTCACCATATCTGTATTTTGGCCACGGTTCTCTACGATTATCGTATTGTCGAAGAGGAGTTTCATTGGTAAATTCACTCTTGTGCTGTGGCGGAAACTCAAACACTGGTTCCGAAAAGAATCAGATCCAAGAGGCCCCTCCCATATTATGGGGTCTCACTTTTTCCCCCTTTTCCTTTCCCAAAACCATAGTAATTCTTCCCGCTAGACCCACCTCCAGACATTGGGTATACAATGAGCTTTGGTGTTTGAGTGATGCTGGGAGTTCACAAACTTCCGAGTATTTATAGGCGCACAAAGGTCTGATACCCGGAGTGTGGAGTATAATGCACCTAAAAAACCTACATGACAACACAGTGAAGAGGCTATCTGACCTAACACTGAAAAGGCTAGATTCGATTCTCGAAATGACTACTCGATGCATCTCTGTGCATGCAGACTCACAGCACTGCATTGCTGCCGCTCGGTCGATCGCGCCTAGATGCCGCCTTCCCCACTACACGCCACAGACCTTCGCTGTAGAATGACAGGTCCGTCGTCTTTGCCAGAGAGACTGCTTTGAAGGTGAGCTGGTGTGATTGCCGTGTTGTCACATCTTTTTTAAATGGTGGAAGAGCACTGCTATTGGGTTGTCGTCTTTTGTCACGTATGTCTGGGCAAAGAATGCGACATTTGGGGAACCCGTGATCGCCGTGCTGAAGCAATGGCAACTTGTGATCTCGTACTCGCAGCTAGATACACGATGGTTCCTATTTTGAGCTATTCGAGCGTGTAGTCGTCATCATCGTCGGCGGGATCTCGGCCGCTAACTTGGGAAGCCGTGTGCAGTACGAAGACAGCCACGGGTCGTCCCAGGCCTCATCGTCGTTCCCGTGTCCGTCGACCGTGCACGGGCCGACGTCGCAGTTCTACACAACTGTAGGTAACGTAGAAATCTCTTTAAAATTAGATCAAGTGTTCCTACATATTTACTAATATCACAAATAGGATACGGTCCAGCTACTGCGTTCGGCGATGTATTTCACAGCTAGGATATTTGCCCTTCCTAATTGCTTCGGGCCCGGCTTCCTTCGCAGGAAGCAATGCAGACTCACAGCACTGCATTGCTTTATAATTGCAGGTGGTGCTTGGGGTATTCACAGCTAGGAGGAGCACATCTTGGGATCTCTCTGCATCAGACACCGCAGCCCCTTTCGCGTCCTGAGCGACAGGTGAGGTCTCCGGATGCTTTTTAGTATTCTAGTGACATGAAAATGTGTGCTTTTTAGCAGCAGACCCCGATGTATTTCTTAGTTCTTAATTATTATCGTTATATTAATAAAATGTGTGCCTTTTAGTATTCTAGTGACATGAAAAGCTCCGAAAATATTAAGGACAAGTTCAAAGATTTCATAGATTCCCGGCTACAACCAAATTAATGGTAAAGGTTACAACACACAGAGTTAAGCTCTCAACTTAAAACATAAACAACTAATTGCAGTGGCATGTGCACGCGACAAGATAATTTCTTGTTGCATCTAAACCTACCATGCCTTATGGAATGTAAAATACCGAGATTACATGATACTGCTCTACTGAGTGCACCTAGGATATTTGCCATTCCTAATTGCTTCGGGCCCGGCTTCCTTCGCACGGCGTGCCCTCTCTCGCTTTCTCTCCCTGTCAGCTTCACGTTCGGCCGCCGCCTTACGATCCACCTCCTCCATCCTCTTGCGGATCTCTTCTTGCTCTTTCTTGCGCTTCTCCTCTTGCTGTTCCTCGTGCTTCATTCGGCGCCAACGTTCTGCAGCTCACCTTGCTTTTTGTTCCACAATGTCCTTTGCATGCTGTGACTGCACGGTGTCGAACCACTGCATAAAATCACAAAGAGGCGGAGGAGACTTTGTCCAACAAAAGTTAGAACCATAACTCAATGTTAGGTCACAGAGAAAAATAGCGTATGTTTTCCTGCTACCTTGGCCCGGTCTTTGCCGTATCGCTTAGGTGGATCATATTCGTAGTTCACACACATAAAGAATCTCATGCCGTAGTTATCTCCTAAAACCTCAGATTGCATGAACTTGCATAACGAACCGCAGAAGCACATTGGCACATCAATTCCTTCGGGTACGGTGGCTTTACACTTGCTCCACAGAATGTAGGTTGATCCTGACGAAGACATTGGCGCTATAGTGTGGTGCGCCAAATAACAAACAATGATTTAAGCAATGCACATATCGTATACCAAATCGATGCGTGAAAATATAGGTACTGTCATAATTTTATGGTCTTATACTGCAATATCAATAAGGTACTGTCATAATTCTATTCTAATGTATAATTATTTTATTTGAAAAAGTCTGTAATAATACTCAAATTGTAATACTAAACCAGTGTTCTAAAGCACCAAATACTAAACCAGTGTTCTAAAGCACCAAATCTAATTCAGCTAATCTGCTAATTAAATTAAATTGTTATACAATATCAACGAATTTAGACGGAAGTTACCGGCAGATCACAAGTGCGGAATTCGGCAGAGCTTCGCCGCTTCCCTTCTCCTCACCCCTCTCTTTTTTCTGGATTTTTTGAGGTCAAATGAGGAGGGAATGAGGGGGAGGCCTTATATAGGGTGGCCTGACCCGGTCGCCCGCGGGGGGGAGGGGGGCGACCGGCCCCCTGGCACGCCTGTAGGCTGGGCCCACTGGTCGCCCGAGGGGTGGGCGACAGGCCTCCCCTGTCGCCCTTTGGGGGCGACAGGCCCCGTCTTTTTTTTTCTCCAGGGACTTTGTTGCAAATTTGAAGAAAAAAATTTCATTTTAGCCCTGTCGCCCCCCAATAAGGTGACCGGGGTATATTTTTGAAATTTTCCAAAACGGACATATATTTTTGAAATTTTGATTTTTTTTAAATATAAAAAAGAAAAAACAACCAGATGCGGGCTGTAGTAAAGCCTTTCCAAAGAAGGTTGCAAAACCAGCGAGCGAGGCTGCAGCTGGATTCCTGAAGAAGGTTGTTCCTTATTTTTTCTAATTAATTAGTGCTACCTCCATCCTGAAATGTAAACCATTTTATTTCTCCTAAATCAAAATAATCTATTTAATCAAATTTGTAGAGAAAAATATTAACAATTAACCCATCAAATAAGTAAATTACAAAATATATTTTATAATAGATCTAATTATTCTCATTTACCATTCAAAATATTATTATTCATTTTTATAAACTTAGATCAAATTTAGAATATTTTTTATTTAGTACAAATTAAAATGTTTCATATATTAGGATGAAGGGAATACTTCTCTATACGAATCTATGCATATAAGACCTGAAAAGGTTTGGCTTTGGTTTTTTTGCAGTCAAATGTTTATACATTGATAATCAACATCTTTCTTTGTTCAATTTCTGCAATTGCATATTTGGTTTCAGAATTTTTTCCTAAAAATTTCAATATTTCACATACACTAGTGGAGATGTAGGTGCCACATATATATTTATCTTTTCTTCAATTAAGCAACGTTGTCATTCATTTTTCTTTCCAAAAATAATACACGTCTTTCTTTTGCTTCCATAAAAACAATGATATCAATTATTATCCTTCGAAAATAAATAGTGACGCAAATTATGTACATGTGCAAAGAAAAGTAAAATGTGTGCTCAAGAAAAGTAATACATGGATACAAGAGGTGAGGAAATTGTTGGTGTAAAAAGTATTAGTTTTTCGGTAGAAACATTTTCCTTCTATCAAAAAAATAGATTTGCACCCTTTTTCGTCAAACCTTTTGAGACCTCCGTGAGGATACGATGGATCTAATCTTAGTGAAAAAAAGTTTCAATTATTTTAACTTTTATAATATAAATATTCTTCGTAGACAATCACTCAAATGTATTGTTAAATGTGCTGATACATATTCTTCGTAGACAAGCTAGGCAAGCACTGTGTAGACAGGCTAGGCAAGCACTGAGGAGCCAGTGTGTTCGCTGCTCCAGCACTGACAATAAGGAATCGATAGTAGATGACCCACCACAGACGCGATCGATCATGATAATAGAGCTTATAAATACACCTTTGGTCGGATAAACAAACACAAAGGTGTTGCACCAAACTTACACAATGAGACAAAATCCTGCTTCGCAGACACAGAATAGACAACTGAATTGAAGATCCAGGCGCTGCAGCAAATCCACCATGAAGAACAAATAGGCAATGAAGCGACAGTTTCATCAAACCAAGGCCTCCACCCGTAAACGCAAAAAAGTTGTAAACGCAAAAAAGTGCAAAGGAATCTTGCTAATTTGAAGAACTAAATGAAGTCTATTTACAAAATTTTTTGCATGGTTGGGCTGTAAATCGCGAGACGAATCTAATGAGCCTACTTAATCCATGATTTGCAACAGTTATGCTACAGTAATCATCCGCTAATTATTGATTAATCATGGATTAATTAGCATCATTAGATTCGTCTCGCGATTTACAATCCATCTGTGCAAAAAGTTTTGTAAATAGACTTCATTTAGTACTTCAAATTGGCAAGATTCCCACCCAAAAAAATTTGCGTTTACATGTAAAACCAACTAAACAGGGCCCAAAATTGGCACTAGAAAGATATGGCAGAAATTGAAATACACATTACTGAAATATCCCCAATTTATTAGCAGAATATTTGTTTATTAGCTCATCTGAGGTGATTGATTACAAAACAATAGCATAGCATGATATCATACATAAGCTGTCAGGCTGGCATGTGGCTTCTCTCTGTGTAATTCTGACATCTTCCTAGGAAGATCTTCATTAGTATACCCGAGTTCCAAGATACTCGCAGTATCTGGACTCCAACATGACCATGTCAATGACTGTAAACTGCAACATAGAAGTCTTTTACTTAATAACAGATCTGATGCATGCCGTCTATAGCCATGAAAAAAACTAACCTATTGCAAATTTAGTAATCTGTAAAATAATAAATTATTTTCTGTCATGTTGGGGATTTGATGCATCATGCTAAGTGTGAGTTGTTTCATTTGTGACTATTAATTCTTAAAGAGTGAAAAAGCACCATGGACCCAACTCGGAATAAAAGATGGAGAAGTACCTAATTACATAGCCATTTCTGCTTGTAGAGCTGCCAGTTCATCATCTTCGGTTTTACTACTCTGGGCCGACGGCCGAGAGGACTGCTGTGCAGTAGGCACACGCACTGGAGCGGTGGTAGGAGCAGTCGTGGTGGGTGCAAGCAGCTCTGCCTCCAACTCCTCCCCCTCCAGATCCGCAAGTTCAGCTTCCAGTTCATCCTATATGAAACAGAACAGGTTAGGATCCTTTTTCCTTGTTTTTGCATGCACGAAAGCACAAACACGCATGCATGGCCATGAGTGTGACTGCGTGCGCGAGAGATACCTCATCAAAATCAGCTGTTGCGCCCATAGGTGCTGACAGTAGATCCTGAATTTGTCTCATGTTCTCCATATTGTCATTGATTTCATCCATGGTTTTGTCAACATCATCAATATTTCTGTAAAAGCAACACGGTTTTTTAATAAAGAGGAAAATATACAGCATTTCCACAAACCAAGAAGTAGCAAAAGTGATAGCTTCTGGTATCTATTAATCACCATGATAGGTGTGCACTTAATACGGCAAATCAAGGCACGATAAGTGTGCACTTAATACTACAAATCAAGGTACACAAGCATAGACACTTATTGATGTAACATGTAAGGACGACTGTACTGAAGTTTGTTATCAACGCATATCTATAGGAACAGTAAAAACTGTCCATATTAGGTGGCATGAACTCTCATTTCTACTACGTGAACTCTTTCTAAGACTTCTGCTGTGCTCATGTTTCTATTTTAATCTGTAATTTAAGTAGACATGCTTTGTTGCATCATTTCAGTTTAAGAATCAGTGTGATAGCCCCCCTGCAATAGTTACAAAATAAGATGATCTTGGTCCAAGTTAATAGCGAGTGGTGGCTAATATTCTGAGAAGATACATTCACAATGGATTTTAAAGGCTCAAATCAGTTTAAATAATTTTTTTTAAAATCCAAGAAATACTTAAAAGCATGATAATTGATTCTATAAGGCAAAGTACTATCATGTGATGGTACATACGTTGATTTGTGCATAGCTTTCATTGCGGATGCTCCAGTTCTCAATGCATCCACAGTCTCTGTTGTAGCTTTTGCGGCTTCTAGCATAATCATCTAGAAAGAAAAGGTAAGACAAGTAAGGAACACAATAAGCCTTAATAATCAACAATAGGACCTAGACAGAAAACAAACTAAGTGATTATTGGTGTCTTCACCTGATCATGTATCCTTAGCTGGAAATTTCCAAGCTGCTCAATTTGTTGCTCATATAACCTCTTCCTCTTCAAGCACTGTATTGCGGCTACAATGCAAAGTTCAAAGCTAACAGTTAAGCCATGCTTCAACTGAAACTCATTTTGGTACAGAAGAAAGAAAACTTGTCATTTCTGATGAGTATAAAATCTGCGCCTCAATGACTTACGAGAAAACTTGTCAGTTCTAACTAGCCTATTACAAGATTGGTTGAATATCATATGGTAAACTATTAATTACATGGTGGAATGACATGAGGTCACCAAGTATAAAACCTGGTCTGTCAGCTCACTATTAATCTTACCACTAGCAGTGTCAAACTAGGAATGCAAGCAACTGAAAATTCATGAATGAGGCATAACGGAGCAAAATTAAAATCAACACATTAAACAAAAAAATGAATGGGATCATTATACTGTACCTCTCTTATTCTTGGCTTTGGTGAAATTCTTGGCCTTCTCTACTTCAAGATTCGCCTTTTTCACTAGCAAATTTTCCTTCTTTTCCAACATTTCAAGTGTCTGAAGCATATTAATAAAGTTAGTTTTACAGATACTAACTACTACAACCATCTTAAGAAGGGACATAACCAGTAGGGGGAGCCATGGCCCCCCTTCATGGCTTATCTACACTATTATATTTATATACAAGGTAAATTTGTTGGATATTATTTTTTGCCCTCTTTTGTTGCAAGGATGCCCTTTTCTGGCCCCCTCTTTGATTCATTTCTTGTTCCATCCCTGGTCTTAAGTTTTACATAGTTACACGCTTTACCGGAAGAAACTCTTTATTCTGAAAGAGAGGAAGGTGCTCTAAAACCTAGAAATCATCTATAAGGAACAGCGTTGAATTGGGCTTGCAAAAAAACATATGCTGTTTGCATTTAATACTTCCATGCATTGAATGATTCAGAGATTGGGTCTATCTAACCCTGAATCGGCAGCAATATTCTCTTTCCAAAAATAAAACTAGCAGCAACCCTTGCAATCACAAAAGATTTTAGCTTCCCCAACACGTAGGGTTCAGTCACTGCTTAGAACAGAGTTAGGAATGGACAGCGGGATTAATGACAGGTTTAGATCGCCTAAAGACTCATTCAGGTTCCAACTGCAGAAAACTACTACAAATCTGGTACACATCCAGATGGATAAAATTTGCAAATCAACCGAGCAACCCCTATATAAGCTTAATCACAACAGCAAGCAATAGCTCATAAATTCCACCCCTGACAAACATAATCCAACACGGGCAAGGATATCATCCGATAGATTCATTCACCTCGTTGAGCTTGTCCAGAGAGGCCAGCGCGGTGGCCTGGCTCTGCTGCTTGGACTTCCCGAACACCCTGCCGAACACGCCCGACATCGCCGCTGCTCCCGAAGGCTCCTACCAAATCACCGCGACCCCCGATCGAAATGAATCTGCGAAGACCCAAACACAAGGGGTAAGGGTGAGCCAAGGAAACAACTACTAGGTTGGATAGTTATCGGGTGATCGAGCAGACAGATAACTGCAGCGGGATCGAGGAGCCTCCTCTCCTTCCTCGTCGCAACTCGCGATCCCTACTTCGTCGGCCGGCGGGGATCGTGGTCTCCGCCGTGCGGTGCGGGGAAAAGGGTAGCGGCCGGGACGCGGAGTAGTTGCTTTCCGGCCGGAGAAGGAAGATGGGGTCAGGCTGTCAGGGACTCGGGATGATGGTGCGCGCGTGGCACTGGCATGGGAAGGGCCGAACCGGGGCTTGTGTGGCTATTAAAAGGCCGGGCCGACTCGGATAAAATGGGCTCGAAAATAGGGCCTACTATCTTTTGCTTCCAACCATAGGAAAAAATATTTTTTTGCCCCCCTCAACTATATGCGAAATCTGATTTGCCTCTCTGGACCGCAAAACCGGCTGAACTGGATCCCTGTTCTTCCCATATCGGGCACGGGTCCTTCTTTAGCGGGTTTGAGGCCGGTTTCGTCCGACTTGGCGCAGGGTCGACGACACGTCCGCTGGCTCGCGTGGCATCGCGTGGCATGGGCCCACTTGTCAGTCCCCTCTCACCCCTCTCACTGATAAACGGTCCGCCGCCGCCGCCCGCGTCCTCTCTCCCCCATTTCCCTGTCTTGGCTGCCACCGCCACCCGAACCCTAGCCCTTTCTCTGCCGCTTAGGGGTTCGATTCCCCGACCGGTGGAGCAGATAGGGTGCGGGCCGTGGAGGACTAAGGTGAGTTTGGAATCTATATATGTTCTTAGGCTTCGATTTTGGGTATATAGATGTTGGATTCGGTATTGGGGTTGATTTACAAATGTAGGATTTTGATACATTGGCGGTTAGGTTCCATTTTGGGGTCAATTTGTCTGCCATGGCCAAAAGAAATCGTATGTTCGAGGAAGGGAAGTAATGTCCTACATTGATAGAGATAAGGTATCTCTACCAGAAATAGTTGGCCACCTGCGCGACCACTACACTGTATATGAAGGGGGTTTGCTGCATTGGTTGTTTCCTGGAAATGAATTGGATGATGGTCTGCGTGTGTTGTTTGATGATGATGCATGTCTGAAGATGTCACAATGTGTCGTGGTGTGGCAAACCACAGCCGGGTGGCGGAATGCACCCGCCTCAGCCCAGAGGGTGGATACTCGGGGGTTAGCTAGCGACTAGTTCGATCTCGCTCAAGAACATGATGAACACAGCAGGATTAGAGTGGTTCGGGCCGCCGGAGCGTAATACATACGTCCACTGTGTGTTGTATTGCTTGGGTCTGGATCAGCTTGGAGCTGAGCCTAGCGTGTGTCTCCGTGTGAGTGTTCTAGCGTGCTCCTGAGAGCTTGTCGTGTACAGCGAGCGCTACCCTTTTATATCTCAAGGGAGGCGCGTACATGGCCGTTGGGTCCCCGACAGGTGGGCCCAACCGGTGCAGTATAGAATAGAGTGCTATTCATATGTTATGGAGTTGCAGGCGAAGGAGATCTCTCTCCTGGGGTTCCCTTGCCTGCTCCTGGAGTCCCCCGTTCAGCATGTCCAGGCGCTGTCTTGTCGGAACGGTGCCAGGCGTAGCTAGCGGCGTCGCCTACCACGTAGCTGAACGGGCCGCGTAGCTTGCGGCATAGGTGGCATGATGGAAAAGTGACGTGCCGTCATATCCAATTAATGCGGCAGACGGGTTCTGCGTGGGTGCGGCGCAGGCGGCTTCACTGTGTACCTTGGTAATACGCGGTGCCCAGCGAGGCCTGACAAAGGCTGCCCTCGCGTGCCGCGACGGCAGAGCACGCCTCAGCCACCCGCATTGAATGCGGTGGGTGGGCGAGACTTCCAGCGGAAGGCTCGCGCACGAGCCCGCGCCCGTGCCTTCGGAACACGCGGCGGCTCCGGACCCCCCGGCGGTATGTTGATTCTACCGCGAGGGGGGTCCGGATGGACGCGGGAGGTTCCGGACCCCTATAGGGGGTCCGAGGCCTCGGCTGTCAGCTCGGAGCTTCCTTTCCTCAGGGACACGTGGCGTCTCCGGACCCGTCCCCAAGCGGGGAACGGGTCCGGGGCCGTTGGCCTGGTGAGGCAAAGGCCTGACCCGTGGGGCACGGCTGCTCCGTCCTTTGGGCATAGTTACAGATAACTACGCAGGTCCTGCCTTGCTGCAGTAGGAGTGGGTATCCCTGCTACAGGGTACCGACAGTGGCCCCCGGGCCCACCTCGGGGGAGGTACGAACCCGCAGGTGGGGCCACTACTGCGATTTGGCTCTGCATAGCTTGAAGCTTCTTACTGCAGGGGTCTTGACCGGCTTTGACCATCTATCGGGTTGTTTGCTGCCTCATCACATCGCAACGGCTCACTGACTCATGGCCCCCACGCATAGTGGTTCACCTAGTCACGCGTGCGATGCTCGGCATTGTTGCGGCCGGAGCAAACGGGATATTTACTACCGGCGCAGTTCCCGAAAAGCTTGGCCACGCCAGCGCTTAATACGCGCACGTCAGCTCAGCTTCCGCCTCGCTTCGCACGCGGGCGACGGTTCAGATCCCGCCCTTTCACACCTTTGTCTGTTACCCGCCCTCCCTGACAGGTGGGCCTGGGCCCTCTTGTCATGGACTGGGCGGTTAACACCAGGTGCGGGCGTCGCTCAGGTTCCAGCGACGGTTCCAGGGCGCGCCGGTTGAGTCAGGCTTTATAATGGGGCGAACCGCATACCGCAGTTACTTTCTCGCATTCGCCTTCTTCCTTCCAACCTTTGCGCCCCCTTGCCTTCGAGCTTCCTTGCCCCTTGCTCCCCCGCGTAGATTGCTCCTCATCTCCACAGAGAGATGGCATCCCTTGTTCATCCCTGCCGTTTCCAGACCGAGGAAGAGCTGAGCACGGTGCACCGCCTGCTTGGGTGGAGTGCACAGGAGACCGGCTGGGGGATCCGAGTAGGCTCGGTTCCCCTCGGCAACCTTCGCGCCGGGGAATTTGTGCTATTCACCTCGCACATTTCCACCGGCGTGGGGCTGCCCATCTCTTCGTTCCTGCTGTTGCTGCTGGAAGACTTCGGCCTCCAACTTCAGCACCTTACGTCCCACTCCCTCCTCCTGACTGTCCATCTTCGTCCATTTGTGCGAGATGTTCGTGGGAGTGCGGCCCTGCGTCATCCTCTTCCGCCACTTCTTCATACTGGTGAAGTCCGGGAGGGCGAAGGATGAGGTGGGGGCGTATTACTTCTAGACAAGGAGCGACCTGCCGGCGCCTTACATTCCCGGCCTCACTGGCGGGAAGTGGGAGGAGTGGCGCAAGGATTGGGTGATCGCCACCACCGACGCCAACGAGCGCCTCGCCCTGCCAACCGAGGGACCCGCCTCCGACCGAGCATCCTGGAGGGCCAAGCCGTCCCTGCAGCCGGATTTCGACTCCGTGCTGGGCAAGATCAGGTCGCTAGCGGAGAGCGGCCTCACCTCGCTGCACGTTCTCGGAGATATCTTGAAGCGCCGGATAGCCCCCCTAAAGCAGCGGCCGCGCCCTGCTTGGAGCTTCACCTTCCTCAACGATTGCAGCAGGACCCACCGCGGAGAGGGGAGCGATCTGACCCAGGAAGCCCTGGAGGTCCTAGTGCGGGCGGTGACGGGAGAAGTCTTTGTCCCGGAGAACCTGATCCTTCCCCAGGGCGTCGTCCCCCTCTGCGAGGACTCTGCGAAGACGGCGGTGCTGGCTACCCTGCCAACTCTTGACGACGGTGGGCTGGCCCCACGCCAGATCGGAGGCGACCCGAACCGTGGGCTCCGGATCCCTGGTGCGTCCGGGGATCAAGATATTCCGAGTGCCGCGGGGTCCGGCGCCACTATGAAGGGGAAGCAGGCCGTGCCCGACAGCACCGCCACAAGCGGCCCCAGCCAGGTCCGGAGGAGCCCTGGCGCGTCGTCAGGAGATGCAGGCCGGCGCAGGCTACTCAGGGGCGACGGGACCCCAGTCACGGAGCCCGCCGCGAAGCGTCAGAGGACCGCCGGGGGCGCGGGCCAGGGTAGCTCCCGGGCCTCCGGCCCTCGCGGGTCCTCCGGGGTGACCGCGCCGCCACCATCCCCGCCGAGGGATAGTTCCCTCCGGCAGCAGCAGCGGCGGCGGCAGCCACAGGAGCAGCAGCAACAACAACATCAGGAGCAGCAGCAGGAACAGTCCCAGGTTGTGCCTCCGTCGCCGCCACGGGAGCAGCGGCAGCAACAGAAGCAGTCGTCGAGCCTCCGTGGTCGCTGGGTACCCGGCGCCTCTGGGTTAGTGTTATTCTGCTCACTCCTCTTGTTCTAGGTGCCATGTTTTTTGCTGAAGGCTTCTTCTCTTTGTTGCCAGGGCTCTTCGCCCAAGCATTTCTTCCACCATCGCTGGCTCGTCGGCTGGTGCCCAAGCGACCGGGGCCTCGGCGGCGATAGCGGGAGCGACGGCGGGTGCGGGAACCTTGGATGCAGCGACCTCTGCAAACCCGGTGGTGCCCGATGAGGCGGTGACGGGCGTGCCATCATTAGGCTCTGCAGCGCCCGACGCTGCGGCGGCGGTTGTGCCTGCGGCGGACGCAGCGGCGGCGGAGGCGCCGGTGCTGGGCGCAGCCGCACCCGACGCAGCGGCGGCGAGCGCGACAGCGACAAGTGCTGCAGCGGTGAACACAATGGCTACCGAGGCCCCGATGCCTGCACCGGAAGCTCCCTCCTCCAGCTCCAATCCTGTAGCAGATGAGGAGTTGGAGGTGGTCTTTGGCAGGCAGCTCCTGCAGGGTCCCTCGGAGGAGGAAGCAACTCCGCTGCCCCGGGTGTTGGTCTAGGTCCGCGAGTCGATAATGGAGGCAACCTCTTCCGCCGAGGCAGCCTTCCGGCGGGAGTGGGCTGCCCTGGAGAGCGAGCGCCAGCGCCTCTCCAATTGGCACACCCGCCTGGAGGCGCAGACGAAAGCTGAAGCCTCCCATGCTGCGGAAGCTCGGTCCAAACTTCGGAAGGTGTTTGACCGGGAGTTCGTAGTATCGAGCCGGGAGAAAACCCTGGTGCAGTGGGAGGAGGTTGTTGGCTTCGCGGCTCAGCGGTCCGAACTCGAGACTCGCCTCGCGGCCTAGCAGTCCGAGCTGGAGACTCGCAGCCAGGGTCTCGAGGTCCGGAAGCAGGAGCTCGACAATCTCTCCGCGACTCTAGAGAAGCTGGCTGTTGCCGAGGTGGAGCTGGAGGAGGACCGGAAGTCCCTCGATAAGCGGGAGTCCCTCACCGCCAACATGGAGAAGCTGCTTGGGCACCAGCGCGACTCCCTCAAAAATCAGAAGGAGTCGGTGGAGAAGAGGAAAGCTGAGCTCGAGGAGAGGTCCCGCGAGATGGAGGTGGCCAAGGCGGCTCTGGACACCCGGGTGCAGGAAGCGGTCCAGGAGGCGGTCCGGAAGCACCAGGATGACCAGCGCATGGGGGCCTAGCGAATCGCTGACTGGGCGGCCGAAGCGAGCTTAGCACTGGTGCCACTTGGAATGAGCCCAATCCAAGTGGCGGAGCCGCCAGCTTCGATAGCCGACGCCCTCCCAGTGCTGAACTCCGCTTCGGATAGGCTCCGGCGTCTGGAGCCGATCCTTGCTGGCCAGCTTGAAGCCGAGGGCCGCGAGCTGATTCGGATGGTGGCGGAGCACATCCTGACCTGCCTCCGGAGCCACGACCTGGCCATCTCGCTGACGCCCGTGGTCGATGGCCCTGTGGCGGTGACGGAGGCCGCCGCTCGGGACAGCGTGCGGGAGGTCGTCGATTTCGTCGCCGCCTACTTCAAGCGGGAGCCTGCAGACCCTTGAGCTGGGCATTGTACCTTTTTTCTTTTGCGTTATGTAACAAACATTGTACTAGTTGAAAATTTTGAAATAGAAGAAAACTTCAACTTAGTTGTTTGTCAGTTGCTAGTATGCGGTATGCAGCACCCCGGCGCCCTGGCCCCCTGGCGGATAGGTTCAGTTGTTTGGACCTATCTGCCACTCGAGCCGTAGAGGACGCTCCGGACCCCCGTATGAGGCTGGGCAAGCGTTCTTGGGCATAGGTGTACCATAGTTTGCAAGCCGAGCGAGCGTCTTATTCCCTTCTCTGTGTAGCAGAAAGAACTACAGATAGAAGAATCAAACTCGCTTGTATGAAAGTAATGATACTGCAACTTAGCTGTTTGATGCATGTAGGATCGATCGTTGGTGTCTGGCTCAAAGCAAACGCCCTGGGCCCCTGGGAGATAGACTCAGTTGTTTTGAGTCTGTCTACCACCAAGACTGGACCTCGATCTGCAGGAAACCTTTAAAGCGGATGCCGGGACCCCCTGGTAGGTAGGCTCAATGGTTTGAGGCTGGCTACCACCAGTCAGGGCTTTAACCTGTGTACCACTTCAAAGATACAGCTTAGTAGCAGGCCCGCGGGACCTATTCTGGACCGGCTCCCAGGCTAGTACGAGGTCCGGAGCTCTAGAAGCATAGGTCCAGGTAGTTCAGTGCTTGTTACAGAGTGGTGGAGTGTGTAGGTTTAGGGTGCGGAACCAAGCTAAGGCGCTACACAGAGCTCCGAACCACTCAAGGAAACAACACGATCTTTCCGGACCTGGCTCCGACGCTCCAGACCCTTCCTAGCAGTGGGTGCCACTGGCGGAGATAAGGGTATGCCTGGGTATTCCTTGGAATACCCAAGATTTCAGCACAAAAAATAAATACATATACCAAAATACATGTATATTCTATTTTTTAATTACCAAGATGCAAAAGCCCACCAAGTTGGAGTGAGCAGCTGAACAGCCCATCATTTGGCTAGGCCCAAGAGCAAAAGTGAAGAGGCCATCTCCCGTCAGCTCCCACTGGCCTTGCCCTTTCCTATTCTGAGCATCGAGCATCGTGCTCGTGGGCGACTCCCAAGCGGAAGCAGCGGCGGCGCATCTCGCTGTGGCCTGTGACTGTGCGAGCTGAGGAGGCCACATCTCAGCCGGCAAGCAGGTAGCCAGGTAGACGATTTCTTTCCCCTTTCGTCCGTCCCCTTGCGTTGCTGTCTTGCTGACGTCCAATCCCCAGACCCCAGATCTCGTCATTTCTATCTGCTTCTTTTGCAGTGCTGTGGCGACCGACGACGGGCGGCCGGTGACCAGCAACCAGCAGCCAGCAAGCACCGGCGCGTCATCGATCTCAATTGCAGCAGGCAACTAGGTAAATATTTTATTTTTCTGTTCTAATTTATTTGTTTTTATACTGCTGTATGTGTGCTACTTTATTCAATAATTTTGTAACATTTATTTCTATGTAAATTGTAATCTAGATGAAGAAGAAGGCTACTAGCAGTATATTTACAATATGGGAGAAAGCAAAGGCAAAAAAAGCAGATTTGGCATCTACACCAAATCCTCCTCCTGTTGAGATCGAGAACAATTTGCAGATAGCACTTGTGCAAGCACAGGATGATGATGAAGCACTGGCACAGTCCGCTGTTGAAGCAAATGATGAAGCTCCCCAATCGGACAGAGGCTCCCCAACTCCAATTGTACAAGATGATGCAGCAACTGATGAAGAGGGTGAAGATGGAGCAGATTTGGAAGCACTTGAGCATGATCCTGGGAAGCGAATAGCCATCTCAAGGTATGCTGTAAATGACCAAGATAGAGTTAGAAGGAGATATATTGAGTTGGGTCCATGTCAGCCAAAGAATCATGATTTTCCATATAGAGACATAAGTGATCATCCACGCCGCTTTTGCCCAGTTTGGTTTAAGCAAAATAAGTGGCTTGAGTACAGTGTAGAAAGAGATGCCGCTTTCTGGTTCGTTTGCTATTTGTTCAAAGATAAAAGAAAATGCCCAGGTGGTGATACATTTGTGAAGGGTGGGTGGCGAAATTGGCACCTAAAATCAAGATTGAAAAAACACATGGGTACTGTCAGTAGTGCTCATGCTGAAGCTCAAGAGAAATATGATAGGTTCACTACACCAAGAACATCAATTCGAGAGTCTATTGCTTCAAACACCACAGCAGTACAAAGCTTTATATAAGCTTCGTTTGACATGGACACTCAAGTGCTTAAGGTTTCTATTGCGCCAAGGCTTGGCATTTAGAGGGCATGATGAAAGTGAAGACTCGCTAAACAAAGGAAATTTCCTTGAGCTTTTAAATTGGCTTGCAGGAAATTTTGAAGAGGTTGACAGGGTGGTTCTAAAGAATGCTCCACAGAACTATAAGATGACATGCCATCAAGTACAACATGAGCTCATCAAATGTTGTGCACAAGAGACTACTAAGCTAGTAATTGAGGAACTTGGTGGTCAAAACTTTGCAATACTTGCTGATGAGTCTGCTGATGTGTACCAGAATGAACAGCTAGCTGTTTGCTTGCGTTACGTTGATAAGAAAGGAAGGGCAGTTGAAAGATTTCTTGGTGTTGCCCATGTTGAAGATACTAGTGCTATGACACTTAAGGCTGCAGTGGAGCATATGCTTATGAAGTATAATTTGACCTTTGCAATGGTTCGTGGGCAAGGATACGATGGAGCTAGCAATATGAAAGGTAATGCTAATGGGCTGAAAAAACTTATTATGGATGAGTCTCCATATGCCTATTATGTTCATTGCTTTGCTCATCAGTTGCAATTAACTCTTGTTGCTGTTACTAAGGAGAGTGGGGATTGCACATGGTTTTTTGGACAGCTTGTTATCTTGTTAAATGTTCTTGGCAATTCTTGCAAAAAGATGAGAATGCTTCGAATGGCTCAGGCTGAGGAACTAATTGATGCATTAGAGTTGGAGGAAGAAGAAACCGGAAAGGGTTTGAATCAAGAAATGGGTTTGGGAAGGCCGTGTGATACTCGTTGGGGCTCTCACTACAAAACTGTGATGCATGTTATCTCTATGTATCCTGCAATCAGGCGTGTTTTGGTGAAGATTGGAAAAGAGTATACTACAGCGGAGGCTCAATCAGCTATGACTATGTTGACATCATTTCGGTCATTCGAGTTTGTATTCATGGCACACTTGATGCAAGAAATATTTGGTTATACCGAGGACTTGAGTAGGGCCTTGCAAAAGAAAGACCATGATATTGTGAATGCCATGGAGCTTGTTGATCTTACAAAGTTTCATTTGCAGTGCTTGCGGGAAGAGGAAGGATGGAATAATTTTCTTCAGAGGGTTACTTCTTTTTGTGTGAAGTACAAGATTAAAGTTGTTGACATGGAGGGTTCTTATTATCCTGTTGGGAGGCCTAAAAGAGGGTTCTATAATGGCGCAATGAACTATCATCGCTTCCATGTTGACATGTTTGTGAGCGTCATTGATAGGCAACTTCGAGAACTGAATGACAGATTCGATGAGGTAAACACAGAGCTACTTTCTTGCATGGCAGCATTTAGCCCACTTGATTCATTTGCTGCTTATGATCAAGCCAAGTTGGTTACACTTGCTACAAAGTTTTATCCTAAAGATTTCACAACTGAGGAATTAGGGAAACTTCCATGGCAGCTTAATATGTACATTTCTCATGTTCGTAGAGATGAAAGGTTTAAAAATTTGAAGAACCTGTGTGAGCTTTCAGTTAAGCTTGTGAACACACAAAAGGATGAACAATATTATGTTGTTTACAAGCTTCTTAAGCTGGTGCTAATTCTTCCTGTAGCCACTGCTAGTGTTGAAAGAGTATTTTCCACACTGAATTATGTGAAGAACAAGCAAAGGAACAAAATGGGTGATGAATATTTGAACAATTGCTTGGTTACATTTAATGAGAGGGAATTCTTTAGTCAAGTGAAAGACGAGGATATCATCAATCTCTTCCAACAAGGGGATCGTAGAGTTATATTGTAGTAATTGTTACTATTTTATAATATTTATGTTTCGAACTTGTACTTTGGTTATTATTATGGATTCGATAAATGTAATGGCTGTTATAACTTTTCATTCACTATATTATATACATTTTGCTTCAATTTTTTTTAGCATTTGGCATACCCAGGCACAGATTCCTGGCTCCGCCACTGGTGGGTGGGGTCATCTTGTCACACTCGATCCTTTGAGATATGGAGCTGGACATGCCGTGTAGGTCTTAGGAAGCCAACTCTTGAGCTAGAACGAGGTCCGGGCCCCTAATTACCCGGCTCCAGGTACTAGAGCACTCGTTACAGGGTGGTGGAGTGTGTAGGCTTTGGGTACGGAACCGGCTAAGCGGCTACACAGAACTCCGGACCACCCTAGGAAACAAGCACCCCCTCTCCAGAGCAGGTCTCTAGGAGTCCGGACCCCTCTCCTAGCAGCAAGAGGGTCCGGACCTGTTCGGGAGTCCAGCGACTCAATACAGATCTTAGTTGAAGCGACAATAGTGGCAGTCCGCGCGGGGGTTAGAAAAGTAAAATCTTGAGAATTGAAATGCGAAATTAAATTTTGACACAGAGATAGAACTGGGGTAAATTTTTCCTTTGCAACTTGATATACATGGCTTGCGCGATGGATGCCAGAGGCTGGGTTTACGAGGGTGGACCTCTACCGCTCTGGGCCGTGCGTTAATGCTAGCCGACGGTGCGATGGATGCCAGAGGTCGGGTTTACGGGGGCGGACCCCCAACTGCTCTAGGCCGCACACTGATTCTATCTTATTAGAAAGGAAAAGTTCATTTCCCTGCTCTGCCTAAGTGTAAAACTTACGCAGATGCTCCATATTCCATGGGTTGGGTAGCGGCACTCCATCTTCTGTGGCAAGACAAACGCACCCGGGCCGCCACACCTCTGTGACCTTGAAGGGCCCCTCCCAGCTGGGGGAGAGTTTGTGGAGCCCTGCTCGGTTCAGGATCTGTCTGAGGACGAGGTCGCCATCCCGGAGCTCCCTACTATGCACGAACCGTTGATGATAGCGCATGAGCGCTTGGTTGTAGCGTGCATTTCGGATTGCTGCTCGCCACCTTCGTTCGTCAACGAAGTCCACATCGTCGCGCCACAGTTGTTCCTGCATGGATTCATCAAAAGCCTGGACCCGTGGTGAGCCCAGGTGAATATCTGGGGGAAGGCATGCTTCAGCCCCGTAGACCAGGAAGAATGGAGTCTCCCCGGTGGCTCGGCTGGGTGTGGTCCGATTGCCCCATAGCACGCACAGAAGCTCGTCAACCCATTTGGCACCATGCTTTTTCAAGCAGTTGTAGGTGCAAGTCTTGAGACCCGTGAGGATCTCTGCATTCGCTCTCTCAACCTGTCCATTGCTGCGAGGATGTGCCACGGACGCAAAGCATAGCTGGATGCCGATGTCCTCGCAGTACTCTTGGAAGAGTCTGCTTTTGAATTGGGTCCCGTTGTCCGCAATGATGCGGTTTGGGACGCCAAATCTACACACAATGGACTTGAGGAATGCGACTGCTGATTTCTTAGTGATGTTCACCACCGGGGTAACCTCTGGCCACTTTGTGAACTTGTCAATGGCGACATAGAGGAACCGGTACCCGCCGATGGCCCGAGGGAATGGCCCCAGGATATCCATGCCCCACATGGCAAATGACCACGAGGGCGGAATCATTTGCAGAGCTTGAGCCGGTGTGTGTATTTGCTTTGCATAGAACTGGCATGCTTTGCAGGACTTTACCACCTCAGCCGCATCCTGGAGTGCTGTCGGCCAGTAGAAGCCATGCTGAAAGGCCTTGCCAACAAGCGTGCGAGATGAGGAATGACTTCCGCACTCGCCTCCATGGATCTCCGCGAGCAACTCACGGCCCTCTCCCTGGGAAATGCACCGCATGAGGACACCATTAGCGCCACGGCGGTAGAGATACCCTTGTACCACCGCGTAGCGTTTAGCCAATCGTATTATGCGCTCAGCGGACACATCGTCATCAGGGAGGATATTGTCTTTCAGGTAGCCCCAGATCTCGGAGATCCATGCATCGGGAGCTCCCTGAGCAGGTGGGAGCGGCTCCACGAGGTCTCCAGGATCCTCGACAGATCTCACAACCCAGAGCGGGCACCACAGGTGGTATGCCGCCGGGACCGCTAGCTTCGAGGTGCTATCTTGATCCCCTTCACCCAGTTCGGCAGGCTGGGCGGTTGGTCTCAGCAGCCATCTTTCGAAGACGCCCTCAGGCACGAATGCCCAGGTAGATGCTCTCGCGGAGAGATCACCTGCTGCTGAGTTGAGTTCGCGGGGAACATGTTGCAGTTCCAAGGCATCGAAGTCCTTCTCGAGCTTCCTCACGTGGATGAGGTATGCCGCGAGCTGGGGATTGTTGCAGCTGCAATCCCCTCAGACCTGCTTGATGATTAGCTGAGAGTCCCCCTTCACCAGAAGCTGCCGGACCCCCAGAGACAGGGCTTGAGTCAGGCCAAAGATCAGAGCTTCGTACTCCGCCATGTTGTTGGTGGCCTTGAATTCAAGGTGCACCATGTACTTCAGCTGATCCCCGCTTGGGTCGGTGAGGACCACACCAGCCCCGGCCCACTTCTCGCGGGCGGAACCATCGAAGAAGAGTGTCTAGTGGGGCTCGGTGAAGACTGGTGTCCTGACTTCCGGCTCCGAGGGTCCGGCGTTGAAGTCCGGACCCCCAGAATTGCTTGGGGAAGGAGTCCATTCCGCTATGAAATCAGCCAGGATCTGGCTCTTGACTGCATGGCGAGGCTGAAAGTCCAATTGGAACTCAGCTAACTCTGCCGCCCACTTGGCGATATTGCCCGTGGCGTTGGAGTTGTGCAGGATCGCTCTTAGCGGGTAAGAGGTCACTACGACAACTCGGTGTGCCTGAAAGTAGTGGCGAAGTTTCCTGGACGCAATAAGTATTGCATAGATTAGCTTATGCGTCTCAAGATACCTGGCCTTCGCCTAGTGGAGGACTTCGCTGACATAGTAGACTGGCCTTTGGATGGTCCGGACCCTGGTGGCCGGGTCCGGCTTGCCCTTATCGACCACGTCAGGTCCTTGGGCCCCCAGCGGTTCTGGATTTCCACTGGGACGAGGCTCCTCCGGACCCCCTTGTCCGGGGTCCGAACATTCAGACAGAGGTGAGGCTGACGGGCCCCCATGTGTGGGGTCCGGCTCACCATCCTTGGCCGGGGAGACCCTGGTGTCCCCCTGGCGAGCTTGCTCCGTCCTCTCGGCGACCAGCACCATGCTGACCGCCTCCGCAGACGCAGCAAGAGACAGAAACAACGTCTCACCCGGCTCTGGAGCCACCAATACTGGCAGTGAGGTGAGATGTTGCTTCAGTTCCTGGAAGGCTTGTTCAGTCTCTTCGGTCCAAGAGAATGGACCGGACCTTCTCAATAGCTTGAAGAAGGGGAGGGCCCTCTCAGCCAGCCTCGATATGAAGCGGCTAAGAGCGACGAGAGATCCAGTAAGCTTCTGGATGTCCTTGATGCGGCCGGGAGGCCTCATCACTTCGATCGCCTTGATCTTGGCTGGGTTTGCCTCGATCCCTCGATGTGAGACCAGGAAACCCAGCAGCTTCCCTGCCGAGACGCCGAAGATGCACTTCTCGGGATTCAGCTTCGTGTGCGTGGTGCGCAGCCGGTCGAAGACGAGGGATAGGTCCTCAACCAGGGTTGACCCTACCTTGGTCTTGACCACAATGTCATCAACATACACCTCAACAATATCTCTGACTAGATTACAGAAAGTTTTGTTCATAGCTCGTACAAACGTGGGTAAGGCATTCCGTAGACCATATGGCATAACAATATAGCAATAAAGCTCATCTACTGTTACAAAAGCAGTATGCTTCCTATCCTCTCTAGACATCTGAATCTGGTGGAAACCAGAGTATGCATCTAGGAGCGACAAAAGATCGCACTCGGAGGTGGAGTCCACGATCTGATCGATACGTGGAAGAGGATAGGGGTCTCTAGGACATGCCTTATTGAGGCTAGTGTAGTCGATGCACATCCGAAGCTTCGCGTTGGCCTTTGGAACGACGACCGGGTTGGCCAACCACTTGGGGTGGTAGACCTCCTCGATGAAGCCAGCGTGCAGGAGCTTGCAAACTTCTTCACGGATGAAGTTCTGCCACTCCACGGACTGCTTCCGAGGTTTCTGGCGCACCGGCGTGGCATCGGGGTAGATCCTCAGTTGGTGCTCGATCACTTCCCTGGGGATCCTGGGCATCTGCGACGGTTCCCAGGCGAACACGTCCACATTTGCCCGGAGGAAAGTGATGAGCACGTCTTCCTATTTCTACTCCAGGTTGCCCGCGATGCGGGTGGTCCTGGAGGAGTCCGCTCCGATCTGCACCGTCTTCACGAGAACATTGTCCGGATCAGACGGTTGAACCTTAGGTGCCTTTGCAGGCGCCCTAGGTTGCGAGGTGGATGGATCCTCCTCGGAACGTGCAACCTCTGCCGCCAGAGCATGCAGTCTCTCAACTGCAGCGATGACAGCGGTGCGGTCACCCCGCACGGTGAGGACACTGGCAGGGGAAGGCATTTTCAAGACCAAGTACCCGTAATGGGCAATGGCCATGAATCGGTAGAGAGCCGGCCGGCCAATGATGGCGTTGAACGGGAGGTTCACCTCCGCAACATCGAACTGAACGCTCTCTGTGCGGAAGTTCTCCTCGGTCCCGAACGTGACCGGCAGTGTGATGCTCCCCAGAGGGAACACCGGATGTGGGCCCACCCCAGAGAATGGGCGAGAGGGAGTCAGCTTGGACTCCGGGATCTACAGCTACTTAAATGCTGCATAGCTGATGACGTTGAGGCCAGCCCCACTGTCGATCAGCACGTGATAGAGCCTGACATTGGATATGACAGGGGCGGTGACTAGAGGTAGTACACCGGCCCCAGCCATATTCTCCGGGCAGTCGGATGGCCCGAAGGAGATGGTGGTGTTCATCCACTTCTGGTGCGGCGCCGCCTTCGGGACCCCCGGCTTCACCGAAAGGACCTCTCGGCGAAAGGTCTTCACGTCCCGCCGGGAGACAAGCTCCCAGCTTCCACCGTACATTATGTACAGCTTCTTGCGGCGGTCACCGTCGTCGGAGTCGGAGTTCTCGTCTTGGTACACGCCCTTCAGTTCCCGAGAGGGGGATTGGTACCCCAGCTCCTTCTCCCCAGCAGCAGCGCCGCTGCCGGAGGCTTTCTCCTTGCCAGGCCTCTGGCGTAGAGGGGGTGAGCCATCCTTGGAGGACTGCTCACGTCGCCCACTGACCCGCTTCGCGAGCTTCTGGATCTCGCGGCAGTCAACGGCGCTGTGGCGTGCGTTGGGATGCACTGGGCATGAACCTCCGCTGCCACCTTGCGGGCGCGGACGCTTGCCATGCGCATTCTGGCCCCCAGCCGCTGCCGCAGCAGCTAGCGCCGCTGCTGCAACGGCTGGTGCGCCAGGATGTGACACCCCGCGACTCCGGTTCTTGTTCTTCTTCTTCTTGCCACCGCCCTGAGCGGTAGCACCGGAGCCACCAGCTTTGGTATCTCCATCTTGGGGGGCTGAGTGCCATGCGCGGCCCTCAGCGGCCCAAGCACACTTGTCTGCCAGGGAGAAAAGTGTGGTAACGCTTTCCACCTCGTGCGTCGCCAGCTTCTCGAGCATCTTCTTGTCACGTACCCCCTGTCGGAAAGCAGTGATAATAGATGCATCGGAGATACGAGGAATGGTACCCCGTACCTTGGTGAAGCGGGAGATGAATGCCCGGAGCGTCTCTCCGGGTTTTTGCCTCACGGCGTGGAGGTGTGCCTCCACACCATGCTGCTGGTAAGCACTGGCGAAGTTCGCTGTGAACCTTGCACAGAGCTCCTCCCAGGACTGGATCGTCCCGGGAGTAAGATTCATGAGCCAAGTCCGGGCTGGCCCGGTCAAGGCTATATGAAAGTAGCTTGCCATGACGGTGTTGTTACCACCAGCTGTTGTGATGGCGGTAACATACACCTGCAGGAATTCCGACGGGTTAGTGGTACCGTCGTACTTCTCCGGCAGGTGTGGGCGGAACTTGGACGACCATGCCACTGCGCGGAGGTGATCTGCCAGCACAGCGCAGCCTACCCCAGCCACCGGGGTGCCCGCCTGTATCCGGGCGTTTACCGGAGGCTTGGGTGCCACCACGTCCAAGTCAGCATTGAGGTTGCGGCCCTCAATGTTGAGACGGCGCTCTCGCGCCCTCTCCACGGAGATGCGGGCATCCTCACCTGCGCGCCTGCGGTTGAGCTCCGCCCGCAGGTCTTCTGTCCGCGCACCCCTCACTATGGGGGAGCGCACGGACGCCGACGCACCCCCTGGCGCCGGTGGTAAGGTACCACCGCATTGCCAGGCGGAGGTTGTAGCCCAGACTTTGCAGAACTGGGGGAGGCCTGAGCTAGATGAAGGAGACGGTCGACGTCGTCTCGCCACTGTCTCAGGGCGTCTGGCGAGGCTGCAGCAGCCGAGGGGTTGCGAAGCAACTTCCTAGCCGCCGCCAGCGCTCCGCCGCTCGCAGCTTGTGAGGGGGCCCTTGACGGGTGCCCTGACTCTTGCCGACGAGCAGCACGCGCCGCCGCCGACGGTGGCTGCTCCACAGGCACGGTTGCCCCTGGAGCAGGAACGCGAGAGGCGTGTGGCGTGGAGGACGCCACACCCTCCATCATCTCCACGTCGTCCACCCGAACCATGGAGACGAGCAAGAGATGAACCGAAACCAGCTGCCCCCCTACCTGGCGCGCCAAATGTCGTGGTGTGGCAAACCACAACCGGGTGGCGGAATGCACCTGCCTCAGCCCAGAGGGTGGATACTCGGGGGTTAGCTAGCGACTAGTTCGATCTCGCTCAAGAACACGATGAACAAAGCAGGATTAGAGTGGTTCGGGCCGCCGGAGCGTAATACCATACGTCCACTGTGTGTTGTATTGCTTGGGTCTGGATCAGCTTGGAGCTAAGCCCAGCGTGTGTCTCCGTGTGAGTGTTCTAGCGTGCTCCTGAGAGCTTGTCGTGTACAGCGAGCGCTACCCTTTTATATCTCAAGGGAGGCGCGTACATGGCCGTTGGGTCCCCGACAGGTGGGCCCAACCGGTGCAGTATAGAATAACGTGCTATTCATACATTATGGAGTTGCAGGCGAAGGAGATCTCTCCCCTGGGTTCCCTTGCCTGCTCCTGGAGTCCCCCGTTCAGCATGTCCAGGCGCTGTCTTGTCGGAACGGCGCCAGGCGTAGCTAGCGGCGTCGCCTACCACGTAGCTGAACGGGCCGCGTAGCTTGCGGCGTAGGCGGCATGATGGAAAAGTGTCGTGCCATCGTATCCAATTAATGCGGCAGACGGGTTCTGCGTGGGTGCGGCGCAAGCGGCTTCACTGTGTACCTTGGTAATACGCGGTGCACAGCGAGGCCTGACAAAGGCTGCCCTCGCGTGCCGCGGCAGCAGAGCACGCCTCAGCCACCCGCATTGAATGCGGTGGGAGGGCGAGTCTTCCAGCGGAAGGCTCGTGCACGAGCCCGCGCCCGTGCCTTCGGGACACGCGGCGGCTCCGGACCCCCGACGGTATGTTGATTCTACCGCGAGGGGGGTCCGGATGGACGCAGGAGGTTCCGGACCCCTATGGGGGGTCCGAGGCCTCGGCTGTCAGCTAGGAGCTTCCTTTCCTCAGGGACACGTGGCATCTCCGGACCCGTCCCCAAGCGGGGAACGGGTCCGGGGCCGTTGGCCTGGTGAAGCAAAGGCCTGACCCGTGGGGCCCGACTGCTCCGTCCTTTGGGCATAGTTACAGATAACTACGCAGGTCCTGCCTTGCTGCAGTAGGAGTGGGTATCCCTGCTACAGGGTACCGACACAATGCATTGTAGAAATGGGGGTTGCTGAGATTTTTGTGGAGGATGGTGGAGCAGAAAAACAGTGTGAAGCTGAATCTGATGCAGAGAGGAATGTGAGTGACTTTGAGGATGAGATGGTTGATATGGAAGAGAAAATGTCTGAAGATAATGGTGTAGAACCAATTGAGAAGCAAGTAGGCTGTAAAATCTAGTCAAGGGCTGAAGCTGAGAAGCAGATAATGTGTCTGCAAGAATTCTATAGGAGTCCAACTAAGAAGTATCAGCAACTCAGTGTGTTTGTTAATGAGGAGGTGAAGGGAAGTGATGGATCAGATGACTCAGAAGACAGTGACTATATGTCTGGGGATGCATGTTCCTCAGAAGAAGATGATGAAGCTGCAGAAATTCTGAGTAAGTACAAACCTTTCAAGAAGAAGTTGAGGAAGGGTGAAAAGACCTCATTAGATTATGTGGTCTTAGGCAGTAAAGCAGCAAAGCAAGTTCAAGAAGATACTCAGAGTGAAGGTTATGATACTCCCTATGTAGATTCAGATGTTGATGACTCATTTGAAGAGATAGGCAGTGATAGGGAGATCAGGCAGAAGAAAGATCATTACAGGAGGTTCAAGTCTAGTGATGATGTCACAAAATTTGAGCTGGGGATGAAATTCTGTGGGAAAAAAGAATTCAAAGAGGCAATCATCAGGTATTGCTTGCATGAGAGAAAAGTAGTCAGATTCATCAAGAATGATCCTAAAAGAATTAGGGCTATATGTGATTGGCAACACTGCCCTTGGGTCTGTTTGTGCTCCAGGTACTCCAGAACAACCAGCTGGCAAATAGCAACATTTAGAGATGAACATACTTGTCCCCCTAGGAGAGATAACAAGCATGTGACTGCCAGGAGGATTGCTGCCAAGTATGAAAAGTTTATAATGGCTAACTCTGGGTGGAACTTTGTTCAGATGAAGAGTACTGTGCTAGAAGAGATGGAGCTGACAAATTTAAGGTGAAGCATTGGGATCACAGATTCACAGTTGATCTTCAGGCTAAAACATGCAGATGCAGGTACTGACAGCTATCTGAAATGCCCTGTTGCATGCCATATCAAGTATCTATTTCATTACAAATTCTTTGGATGAATACATTGCTGACTGCTACTCGGTGGAGAACTTAAGAAAGAGCTACATGCACTGCTTGGAGCCAGTTGAAAGCCAAGATAGCTGGCCTACCTCTGATAGACCAAAACTGAGAGATCCTGGATACAATAAGATACCAGGTAGACCCAAGACACAAAGGACTAGAGAACCACATGAGAAACCAAAAGCAACCAAGATGTCTAGAGTTGGAACTGTCATCAGATGTGCAAAGTGCGAAGGTATTGGCCATAATAGGAGCTCTTGCGACAAAAAGAGTGCCACTGCCCCTTCTGGTGGTGCTGCATCTGGTTCTGCTACTAGAGGCATGAGTGGCATTGCACCATCTGCTCCACCTGCCTTAGTTCGTCGTGCAACAACACATGGTGCTCATTTTGTTCCTGGTCATGCATCTGGTTCCAATCAAGTGCTTGCATCCAGCAAAAGAAAGCTGTCCCTCACAATTGGAAGCCAAGACTCTGTTGGCACCACTACTGCTAATACTAAGGTACAAAGTTCAACTATTTCATTATTATCAACCATTTTCAATCTGTTATCAACCAATTAAAGCTTTGTTCTTTTGTAGGAAAAAAGTCTAGGTTTGGTGCACAGCAAGGCAAAGGCAAGGGTTCAAACTGGCCCATCAGGGTCAGCAACCATCAAAATGCATGCACATGCTCCAAAATCAACAGCAACATCTAGTGTTAGTGTTCAAGTCAGAGCAGGATCAGCATCTGCACAATGTTCAACTCAGGAACTAGCAAATAAGAAACAAGTTCAGAAGAAGCCGATTGCACCAGGACCAATGCTTCTCCTTCCTCCTTGGGACTCTGCCAAACTGTGAAGTGCTTCCATGCCTACTGAATGTAGGCCAAACAATTTATTTCCATTTGTGATGTTTACCAAACTGTGTGGCTTATTGTGTCATTAAACTGTCATGTTTGTTCAGTGATGTATGACAAACTGTGTGGCTATTTGTGTCATGTATGCCAAACTGTGTGGCTATTTGTGTCATGTATGCCAAACTGTGATGGCTTATGCCCTATGCAAAATGCCAAACTCTATGGCCTTGAATATTATGTGTGCAAATAATATCGTTCATTCTGTTACCTTTGCAATCTTGTCAATTTACTTGCATCACAAACTCGAGGCATACACATACATCCCAGGATAGCTGAAATTCCATAAGCTAGACAACACTGCCATTACACACCACAGTTTCAAAGTACACATCCTTTACAAATGCATCACAAAAGAGGTGGTACCACACAAAATACAACCTACCACACAGATGCACCATCTACTTCCATTACCATGTCCACTCCTAGATCACATATCTAGATCATTAGCATTCCTAACTGATGCACTTCTTCTTGGTTAAACAGAAACTACTGGTAGCACTACAAGCCTAATCTAAGAACCAGCAAGCAGCAGCACCACCAAATCCAACAACCAAACCAACAACCAACAGCTTGTTCATCATTGCCTTCTGTGACTTCGCCAAGTTGCCAGCATTCAGAGCTTCGTTGGCTTCCTTCAGAGCAGCGATTTCCTTCTTCATCTGCTCCATCTTCACCACAACATCAACAATTGCAGACTTCACCTCCACCCTTTCACGCTTCAGCGCCCACACAGCGTCACGCAGGTCCACCAGCAGGGTAGCGACGAATGGATCCACAGGCCCCTCGAACCATTCCATGAAACCACATCCTCTAGACTGCAATGTTCCCACCAAACGATTTCAAACGTACATTGTATTACGGACTACCATAACTGAATCCAGTTAACTTTATGTACTTACCCGAGCATTGTAGCACTTCAAGTACCTCCATTCCGGATTGTCATCGCTCCAGGAGATCAAGAGGGCTGCCTTCGTCCCGCAGTTGCAGTTCACGGCAGGCTCGTAGTCGAACGGCCCTCTGCGGTACGGGATGGGCGATTGGCGGCGCCAACCATCTCCGTTCCACAGTCCACGACCTGCGCTCGAGCTCATCGAGCTCGACATCCTAGCTAGGGTTCCCTACGACAGGGATTGGGTCCGCGGAAATGGAGGAGAGAGGACGCGGGCGGCGGCGGCGGACCGTTTATCAGTGAGAGGGGACTGACGAGTGGGCCCATGCCATGCGACGCCACGCGAGCCAGCGGACGTGTCGTCGACCCTGCGCCACGTCGGACGAAACCGGCCTCAAACCCGCTAAAGGAGGACCCATGCCCGGTATGGGAAGAACAGGGAGCCAGTTCAGCCGGTTTTGCGGTCCAGGGAGGAAAATCAGATTTCACGTATAGTTGAGGGAGGCAAAAAGGAATTTTTCCCAACCAAATAAGCTCAATGCCTATAACAGGCCTGGGCACTCTCTCAACTTAAACCCATTTTCGAGCGTGGGCCTCGTGGTTATAGGCATTGAGTGAAGGCATCTTGCTTGATAATACACCCCTCAAAAAAATATATATAGCTTGATTATATGCTTAAAATACATGTTGGCTGCAGCTACTTTGCAGCCGCTGCAACCAGGAAACCAGCTACCATTACCAAGCCGAACAATTGCAAGAGGCTGAGCTATTCTCTACCAATTGCTGGCTGGTTGCAGCTTGTGTAACCGCACCACCAGCCAGCTGCAATAATCTTTACCGAAAATCCTTATTATTACAAATTTAGACATTTATTATTACATTTCTAAGATCCTGTTCTTGCATATTCTCAAAAAAAGTAGCACAAAAATAAAAAAAATCTATTAAACGCTAAATCTAGCAAAAATCTCCAGAGCCGCAGTCTATAAGATTGTACTATCATAAATTTAAAGGAATCCTCGAATTAGCATAATAGTCCGATTTTCAACTTTTAACTACGACATCGGACTGCGGAGGCCGTCCAACTATCAACTAGGTAAATTTGGCCCTTTGAGTGGTTTCAAAGGTAGTTTTCTGCTTCTACTTTTTTTAAAAAAAATATAAGACATTATCATTAAACCTAAAAAATCAAAACAAAATTATTTTAAATTAGAAAAATATGAGTTATTTTTTCATAATTGGATCATTGAAATATTATAGACAAATGTTTTGATGAGCTATCATCTTTTCTACATGTATTATACACTCATACTTTAATCCCTATGTGTAAATATTTTTGCTATTATAACTACATCGATAAAGTAAATGAGTAAATGCTATCTCCCAAAACAAGTAAATATCTGGATGTAAATCTGAACTTGAGCTATCTATTTCGTATTCCTATTCGGATGCTATTCAAATCCGAAATCTACATCCGATTCAAAATCCATCTCTAGAACCGTTGTGCTCATGTGGTTACTTTCTGCTCAATGCATGCTCTGTAGAAAATTATGAATTCGCAAGCGATGGCTATGTGTTTTGAGTTTTTGTACTTGATGAGGACATCACTACATCGGATACGTACACGTTAAAATCCGAATCGTCTTCAACTTTGACTTCGTTTTCTTTTCAGAATCCAGAAACATACTGCACCAAAAACGACGCGCACGGCCACCTATGGAGTCCGTTTCAGGAGATCTTTATATGGTTGGAAAGATAATTTCATAACCTTTTCAGTGCCACTGAACTCGGGCCCCGTTCTCCAAGTCTAGACAAGAATCTATTTAAGACTGCCATGCAGCCTGTGAGCTTCTGGACGTTCTTAATTGTTGCTGGAGCATCCATGACCATGATGGTATTGATCTTCTCTGGGTTAGCTTCAATTCCTCGTGGCTGACGATGAATCCAAGTCATGTTTCCAGAGGGTACGCCAAAGCCGCAATTGGTTGGATTGAGTTTCCAGTAGAACTTGCGGAAGTTGTTGAAGGTTTCTTCCAAGTCAACGATGAACTGATCCTGGGTCTTGGTTTTGATGACGACATCGTCAACATAAGCTTCAACATTGCGATGTAGTTGGTCATCAAAACACAGCTGTATCGCCCGCTGGTAGGTGGCTCCTGCGTTCTGCAACCCAAAAGACACGGCCTTGTAGGTGTATGTCCCGTAAGAGATGATGAATGCCGTTTTGATTTGGTCTTCTTCTTTGAGGGCGATCTGGTGGTAACCAAAGTAGCAGTCGAAGAAGGATAGTAGAACACATCCTGCTGTGGAGTCGATTACTTGATCAATGCACTGTAACCCGAAAGGGTCCTTTGGGCAGTGCTTGTTCAGATCCGTGTAGTTGACACACATCCTCCACTCATTGTTGTTTTTCTTCTGGACAAGTACAGGATTGGCCAGCCACTCTAGATGGTAAACCTCCTTGATGAACCCTATTGTGAGTAGTTTTGCCATCTCTTTATTGATGGCTTCTCGCTTGTTCACGGAGAACCGTTGTAGTCGCTGCTTCTTTGATGTGGCCTTAGGGTCAACTTTTGATGCATGCTCGATCAACTCCTTGGGCACCCCTGGCATATTTATTGGTTTCCATGCAAACACGTCTCGGTTAGCCCTAAGGAAGTTGATGGGCTCGAGTTCCTATTTGTCGCTCAGCCCTGCACCGATGATAGCAGTCTTGGACTCATCTCCTTCTTGCAGCTGTATGGTCTTCGTGCCTACGTCACTGGCTGGTTTGACCGAGGACTGTCTTGGCCTTTTGGAGGGCATGGAGTCCTTGTTGAGGGATAACTTCTTGGCGGCTACGGAGCTTGGCACACGAATGCTTGAGGTGTGGATGATTGATTTCTTGTTGCATTTGAAGGACTTAAGCAGATTCCTGCGTAAGGAGAGAACCCCTGTGTTGCCAGGCATCTAGAGGAGTAGGTAGACGTCCATGAATTTGGCCAGTGCTGGTCTTCCTCCCTCCGTCCCAAAAAAAAGTCATCCTAGAAATTCTATGACAAATTAACAAGAAAGTAAAATGATCATGTTTGCCCCTATTTACTACCCATATTTGGTACTAATTGATTCTTGCATGCACATGCACTTTCTAAATAGATAAGATGATTTGTTTTTTGGGATAAATTTGAATAATAGGGTGACTTGTTTTTTGGGATATCATTTTTATTTTCGATGAAAAAATTTGAAAATGAAAATGATGGAATCTTTCACCGATCGACTGTTTCCATGGCTAGGAAGATGGGTCGGTTGATCGCCTGTTTTCTTTCCGTCCTTCAAAAAGGTTCTGTACTTCGCGTCAGAGATGGGCCTTAGGCATCGAAGCCCATAGGAGAGAAGGCAGGAGGATGAGAAGATCCAAAGGATGGGCTGGGCTCACTACCGGTTTTAAAAAAAATACGAATCGAAACTCACAGTGCCACGGAATATCGCGATAACTCGCGATTTCACTTTTGCACAGCCCGTTCTCCACTCTCCGTTCCGCGCCTCTCTGCTCTTCGCCTCTTCCCTCCTCCCAAATCCCAAACCTCTCGAGCCCGCTCCGCCGCCGAGCAAAACCCTAGCCGCTCCTCGCCTCCGCCGAGATGGACGACAGCCTCTACGACGAGTTCGGCAACTACATCGGCCCGGAGCTCGCTGACTCCGACGCCGACGATGACTCGGACGCCGGCGGCGCCTCCCCGTCCCCCTCCGCATCGCGTTCGCCGTCCCCCGCCGCGCGCTCCCCGTCGGGATCCCCCTCCCGCCCGGCCGCGCTCATGGACGTCGACGAGGAGGAGGACGGGGACCCGTCACAGCAGGCCGTGGTGCTCGCCGAGGACAAGAAGTACTACCCCACCGCCGAGGAGGTGTACGGGCCGGGCGTGGAGGCGCTCGTTATGGACGAGGACGAGCAGCCGCTGGAGCAGCCCATCGTCGCGCCGCCCCGCGTCGTGAAGTTCGAGGTCGGGACCCGCGCCGCGGCCACGTCCACCTACGCGTCCACCGACTTCCTCCTGGGGCTCGCGGGGAACCCCGCGCTGGTGCGCAACGTCGCCCTCGTCGGTCACCTCCAGCACGGGAAGACGGTGTTCGTGGACATGCTCGTGGAGCAGACACACGAGGTGGACACGTTCGACTCCGAGGGGGAGCGCCACGTGAGGTTCACAGACACTAGGGTGGACGAGCAGGAGCGGCAGGTCTCCATCAAGGCCGTGCCAATGTCGCTCGTGCTCGAGGGGGGAAATGGCAAGTCATACCTGTGCAATATCATGGACACGCCAGGGCATGTCAACTTCTCCGATGAGATGACTGCGGCACTGCGGCTTGCGGATGGGGCTGTGCTTGTTGTTGATGCTGCTGAGGGAGTAATGGTAATGTACACATTGTTTGCTTCACAGCAGTGCTTTTGCTATCGCAATATATGATGCTGAAATTGCTATTATCATCAGTCATCACACATTTTAGAGAAAATGTTAGGATCATGAGGAGATGCATTTAATCTTGTATGGAATACAGTTTAGTCAACCGTCAACCTAATTCACTTCAAGAAAAATTCACTAAGAATACATTCACCATCCAACTGTTTTTCCATCCAAATTAGAGTGCTCCACCCTCCATTTCCATTGGAAGGGAGTAAATTGTATCGTGCAGTGTTACAGAAACTGCTCCAGATGTGTCACCCATGCATTCTAAATGAACAACATGCGACACTGCTGAATGTAATAAAATAGGTGACTTTGCTGCTGGCATGTAGACTAATTTAGTATCTGTAGGATTTGAGTCAGATCGGTAACATTAATACCTTGCTTGCCAGATTTGTCAAGTACACCGTATTGTGTGCTTGGGAACAGTGTAGTCCTGAGGCTCACAGACAGCTTCACCTGAGGGGTATACACACATTCTGATATGGACATGGACTCAATTCAGGGAGAGGTGAAATATGCATTTGTATGATAAGTTGGCTTTAGTTTGGGTGTACGATGTCAGTGTATCTGAGGATTCTGATGCACTGAGCATGTATGAATATCACATGGTCAATCTTTTGGATTATATTAAAGGTCATGTTTTTATTTGTAATGATCAACTTATGGAGCATTGTGTTAACCTGTTGCAATTGACACTTTAAAGGTTTTCATTCATTACCGACAAAGTAGAGTAGCTAAATTTGAATCAATGTTCCCTCAATCTGAAGTGCCCAGATAACACAAATCAATGATTTTGTTGTACAGCAAAACGCAGTTATGTGACTTTGGTAAAGTAGCTTGTGCTGCTTATGTTTATGCTGGGAACATGAGCTGTGATTGGAAGGGGTTGTTTTAGAAATTAAAAGATGTAAGAACAATGTTTATGGAGCATTGTGTTAACCTGTTGCAATTGACCCTTTAAAGGTTTTCATTCATTACCGACAAAGTAGAGTAGCTAAATTTGAATCAATGTTCCCTCAATCTGAAGTACCCAGATAACACAAATCAATGATTTTGTTGTACAGCAAAATGCAGTTATGTAACTTTGGTAAAGTAGCTTGTGCTGCTTATGTTTATGCTGGGAACATGAGCTGTGATTGGAAGGGGTTGTTTTAGAAATTAAAAGATAATTAAAAGATGTAAGAACATTGAAAATAAATTTTTGTGTACTGTCATTTTCTACACATGCTAGAGTATTTTCTTTCTTTCTTATATGGAGATATAAAGTATCATGTTATTTATTTACCTTCATTGGTGATTAGGTTAATACCGAGAGGGCGATTCGTCATGCAATCCAAGAAAGGCTTCCCATTGTTGTTGTGATTAACAAGGTACATTTTTGTTGCTCGTTTTTCTACTATGTGCCAGTAGCAAGTTGAAATTAAAGTTTATGCTTACTGTGTGCGTAATGGGGTTCTTGAGCGGGTCGATAATGTAAAGAGGGGTAGAGGTAGACCTAAACTGACGTGGGATGAGTCGGTTAAGAGAGACCTTAAGGATTGGAATATCTCTAAAGAGATAGCTTTGGATAGGAGTGCTTGGAGACTAGCTATCAATGTGCTTGAACCTTGAACTTATTTCTTTCGGGTTTCATCTCTAGCCTACCCCAACTTGCTTGGGAAAAAAAGCTATGTTGTTGTTGTTGTTGTTGTTGCTTACTGTGTGCTATTACAGGTTGACCGATTGATAACAGAACTAAAGCTGCCTCCAAATGATGCATATTTCAAGTTGCGGCATACTCTGGAGGCAATTAATGATCTTATCTCATCATGTTCTACTACAGTAGGTGGCACTCAGCTGGTGGATCCTGTTGCTGGAAATGTATGTTTTGCAAGTGGTGCTGCTGGCTGGTCTTTTACCTTACAATCTTTTGCTCATCTTTATTTAAAGATTCATGGGATTCAATTTGATCATGAGAAATTTTCATCGCGCCTATGGGGAGACTTGTATTTTCACCCTGATTCGAGAACCTTCAAAAAGAAGCCGCCAAAGGAAGGAGCTAATAGATCATTTGTTGAGTTTATCCTTGAGCCTCTGTACAAAATATATAGTCTGGTTGTCGGTGAGCAGAAGGGGAATGTTGAGTCAAAGCTTGCTGAATTGGGCGTCACCCTGAGCAATGCAGCTTATAAGCTGAATGTTAGGCCTTTGCTGAGGTTAGCTTGTCGCTCAATTTTTGGCTCTGCTACTGGTTTTACGGATATGTTAGTGAAGCATATACCCTCTGTGAAGGATGCTGCCGCAAGGAAGATAGACCACATATACACTGGCCCACAAGATTCCTCTATTGTGGATGCTATGAAAAAATGTGATCCCAATGGACCCCTTATGGTTAATGTAACAAAATTATATCCTAAGTCTGACTGCAGTGTCTTTGATGCCTTTGGACGAGTTTATAGTGGTACGATACAGACAGGACAGACTGTGAGGGTCCTTGGAGAAGGCTATTCTCCAGATGATGAAGAGGATATGACTGTTAAAGAGGTGACCAAATTGTGGGTTTATCAGGCACGGTATCGTGTTGCAATTAGTAAAGCACCTGCTGGTTCTTGGGTTCTTATTGAAGGTGTAGATGCATCAATCATGAAAACTGCCACAATATGTCCAATGAACATTGATGAAGATGTGTACATATTTAGACCTCTGCGGTTCAACACCTTGCCTGTTGTAAAAATAGCAGCTGAGCCTCTTAACCCGAGTGAGCTTCCTAAGATGGTGGAAGGTCTTCGTAAAATCAGCAAGAGCTATCCTCTTGCTATTACTAAGGTAGAAGAGTCTGGAGAGCATACTATACTGGGGACTGGTGAGCTATATCTGGATTCTATAATGAAGGACCTCAGAGAGCTTTATTCAGAGGTCGAGGTGAAGGTATGTACGATGCACTTTACTACACTTTTCCTCTTTTTTTTTGTGTGAACCAAATTATTTATTTTGGGTGGAACAAATTGATTTGATTTGTTGACTTGTTGACATGCAGGTAGCAGATCCTGTTGTTACATTTTGTGAAACAGTTGTTGATACTTCTTCGATGAAATGTTTTGCTGAAACACCGAACAAGAGGAACAAAATTACTATGGTAAGCTTTTCCTCAATGCATTCTTTGTATTTGCTTTTAACATTCCTGTGTGGATCCTTGTTTGTCAATGTAAGGACAAGGGATGTTATTAAACCTTTTATCTTTGTGCCATGAAATGCAGGTTGCTGAACCACTAGAGAAGGGCTTGGCAGAAGATATTGAGAATGGCCTTGTTAACCTTGATTCCAGACAGAAAGAAATCACTGACTTCTTTCGCCAGCGCTACCAGTGGGATGTACTTGCAGCAAGGTCAATATGGGCTTTTGGACCTGACAAGCAGGTAAGTTGCCATAAATCGTGATTGATCTGGTATTATCTTGGAACCTTGGTTTCTCAATTGTTTTCCACCTGTTTATGGAGTTTCATGACCCCATCACCCTGTTGAACTGCTGATCCAAAAGCAATCTTAGTGCTCACTTTTGCAATTGACATTGATTTGTTCCCATACCATGAAGCACCCACCAAATCATCAGCCTTTTCGTTTGATTACCACTATATTTGTAGTAGCTCATTTCCTTGTACATAATGCATCTTACTTGACATGCAGGGTCCTAACATTCTTCTGGATGACACACTTTCAGTTGAAGTGGACAAGAACTTTCTCAATTCAATCAAAGATTCAATTGTTCAGGGGTAGGGCTCTGCACTTTTCTGTTAACTCGAAGTCCAATTTGAATCCTATTCCACTATCTTTTTTAACCAGTTTATTTATCAACCTATACATAGGTTTCAGTGGGGTGCTAGAGAAGGTCCTTTGTGTGATGAGCCAATAAGAAATGTGAAATTCAAGATCTTACATGCAAACATAGCTCCAGAACCATTGCACCGTGGTGGTGGTCAGATAATCCCCACAGCACGTCGTGTTGTCTATTCTGCATTCCTTATGGCTAATCCTCGCCTTATGGAACCTGTGTATTATGTTGAGGTCAGTAACATTGATTATCTGTAAATACGTGCATGCGTACTCATCCACAAATTTTGACCCTACTTAGTTTCTCTTTTGCTGCTTGAAACATATTTTAGTTTGCTGCCATGTCTGATGATCTTATGTGTGCACTTTGGTAGATCCAAACACCAATTGACTGTGTCTCTGCTATTTATACGGTGCTATCCCGGCGACGTGGTCATGTAACAGCTGATGTACCCAAGCCAGGCACTCCTATATACATAGTCAAGGTAAGGGACACAATGGTCTCTATTCAATCTTCATTTACCTTCTGGAAAACCTGTGAGACTCTTATTGATGATATTGTTTCTTTGTTTTGTTTTACAGGCATTTTTACCTGTTATAGAGTCTTTTGGATTTGAGACAGATCTCAGATACCATACACAGGGGCAAGCATTTTGTGTGTCAGTATTCGATCACTGGGCTATTGTTCCTGGTGATCCTTTAGACAAGAGTATTGTCCTTCGCCCTCTGGAACCAGCACCAATACAGCACCTTGCCCGAGAGTTCATGGTAAAGACCAGGCGAAGGAAGGTAAGAGATGTAGCTGCCTTGATATTAAGCAAATTTACAACTCATTCCTCAGGTTTTATCATCAGTGAGATCCTCATAGTATTACTAGTCATGGCCTTAACTGTGTGCACTATCAATCATATTTTCAGGGCATGAGTGAGGATGTGAGCATCAGCAAATTCTTCGACGAGGCCATGATGCACGAGCTGGCTCAACAGGCTGCTGATCTCCATATTCAAATGTAGTTCGAAAGCGAGATTAGATGTGCTTGGTTGACCAAGCTGGATCCAAGATGGTCACACTTGAGAAGATGCAAATGAGTCATCGGCATTTTTATTGCAGATGGAAAGCTAGAATCGCTCCTCTCTTCGGAAGTTCCAATCGCACCTCCATGTGCTGTCATTTGCCAGCGGCTGTTGCGCCTGGATTTTTGTTTGATATCATGTGGGGAGCGACCATTGTAGGATCGGGTACCATGACCAATCGTGTATGTACGATTTCTGTAGCATCTACATCATCTAACGAACTAGCGCGACCCATTGAGGGTTAAGAGATTTTTTGTTTAATGTGTTAACTCTGAGTGGCGATGACATCTTCGGGGATGTAGACATGCAGAGCATAAGTGAGATTTTGACTGGCTTGATCCCTTTTCTTTTTGCTTGTTCCTGCTCCGTTTCTTAAACTCGTTACAAAAATACAAATGTGTGGTTTTGAAAAAGTAGAAGGAACTATTTTATATTGTCTCTGTTTTCCTGTCATGTATGTATCCTTACGAAAAGATATTTCGTCTCAGGTACGTATGTAGTAGTCATTGCAGTTTGCAAGGTGTCAATTATCATCGACTCGATGGTATGAATCGATGATATGAGCTCGGAGCTTCAAACTCCAAAAGGTAAAGAAAAAAATACTATCCTCTAATATCGGCCCATCCAAATTAGTGAACGGGCCTCCACTTCTCCAGCCCACTTTAGTTCAACTGGCCCACTGTGTCATCCAACGGCCACTCTTCCTGTAATAATCCTGTCCCTGGAGATCTGAGTCATCAGAGAGAGAGAGAGAGAGAGGCGATAAAACACCGAAAAAATTTCCCTCCAAAAACCCGCGTCCCTCGTCGCTCTCGCTCGCCATCTGCCCCAAAATTTCGAACGCCAAACCCTAGCCCTCGTTCTCCATCCCAAGTCCCGTCTCCATGGACTTCGGCGGCAGCGGTGACCGCGGCGGCATCATCGCATCGCCGGGGACGGAGGACGAGAAGCTCACGCGGAGGCGCTCCCGCCGCGTGAGCTTCGCGGACACCACCGCGGTGCATGTGTTCGACCGCGACGAGGACTTCGAGACGCCCCCCGAGGAGCGCGAGCCCGGCTCGGCGTCCCCGTCCCCCGCAAGGTCCTCGGCGGAGCGGGAGGATGTGGACGACACCGAGGAGTTCCACCGGCCCCCGGTCATCTTCCTGCCAGACATCGAGTCATCGTCCCCCGGCAGCACCGCCGGATCCATCGCCTCAGCTGATGGTGACCCCCCCCCCCTCCCCCGCCTTCGTTCGTAATGAGAAGCTGTGTTAACCGGCACGTTTGATTTTGTTATGACCACGTTCGACACTTCCATATTTCCATATTTGATCGGGAATTAGTTCCTTTGTGTTCAAACTTCTGATGCGCAGATTGTTGCATTCGCAATTCAATTATTTAATCCTCGCTGCTTGGGGCCCCTTACTCTTTCAGTTTTGGATCCAAACGTTCGATGACAGACGTGGCATGCCCTGTTATTTGTTTGGTATATTTGGCAAATTTGCTGCGCAGAGTGCTAAATTGCCAGTGTAGATGCGAGTAGGGATAAAAATGAGCGTGTTTAAGTCAGCAGACATTCTTGTAGTGCTTTCTCAGTAAGATCACTAAAACCAAGCTTTGTTAATAGATTTGGAGATGCCACTATCTCTATTTTTTTTTTGGTTTTACAAGTTTTACAACTTAAACAAAACTATATGGCATGGGGTGTCTTGCTCTTATGTGTCCACGAATCTAGTGTGAGTGTGTGAACCTACCATTCTTTTAGTTATATGCTAACAATAATGTCATATTTTTTGTGGAAAAGGTTCTTCTCTTCTCACTATGCCCATTCCTATGACAGATGATAACTTCTTTGGACCTGTATCGACAAGCTTTATTCAAACAGGAAGACCATCGGATTCTGGAATATCAGAGGATGACAACCATGATATAACTATGGATTCCACGATGTTCTCGATGCATTTTCGCAACATTGATCCACCAGATGACTGTACAGCCAACTCAGCTGCCAGTCTAATGACACCTAATGTGGAATCTAAGGGACCCTTGAAAGAACTTACTGTATCTGATCCTGGAAGAACATTGAGTAGTGATCGGACTGACATGAGTTTGTTGACTGGTAACCCCAGGAGTTATGATTACGGTAAGCTACCACCCACATTGAACAGTATGATGCAGAAGGTAAATGGGGGGCAGCAAACAGAGTTTCCGAAAGCTGGAATAGCTGATGTAACTCCTGATTGTGTTTTAACCTTGCCTTCATCTGAGGAAGAAAATAGGGAAGGAAACTTGTGCATTGGCAATGGTACATCTTCTGGTGAGCTGAGCTCTGATAATACTATCGCGGAGCACATATCCATGAGTGATGATCATGAGAATTCCCAGGTTAGTACTTGACCCTTTGATTTGGTATATTGAACTTGCTTCATGCTTTTTAGCTATACATTATAACTTGTAAGTAACTGGAGCACCTTAACACTTTCTGATATATTGATGTTCCAGAAAAATTTTGACTGGCATGTTGGATAGATGCTAGGGAAACATGTATTTGGCACAGGAGGGACTAACATCCTTCATAGTTGTAGTCAAGCTGAGTTGTCTCACTAAGTTGCATTTGCCAGTTTATGTCTCTGACTGGGTTTTCCCTATTCTTGTTTCTCATGTTACTATTATTTGGTTATTTTATTTATTGGGCATCCATCACTTTGGTGCTTATCTGTGTATTGTAATTCAACTATTTTGCAGAATTGCAACTATGACCGCATGGTTGTTGACCCTGGTGTCAATAATACTGTAGAAGCTCCGGCAAAGCTTTCATCAGTACATAAATCCTCTGTGAACAATGGTGACTTACAATCCCATCTCTTACATCAATCTTTGTTGAAAGATCAATCACCTGGAACAAATAACACTACAGATGCTTCCCAACTGTCAAATGCTGCTCCTGCCATTTTGCTGATGGATGCTGAGCAGCTGCACCAGCAAAATAAAGTGATGGATACAGAAACCATTCTAGATACTCCAAGAAATGTAGGTCAGCAGTTGCAAGTTCTACAAGGCTCTATATCCTCCCTACGCTCGAAAAGGCAGAAAATCTTCACTGGTACTCCTCTATCCAACAGTAAAGTGGCAAGTGAGGAGGCTTGTTCTTTGGGTAGCGAGTTTGTTGAACATGGCAAGAGAATATCTGCTCTGAAGAATGTGCTGAAGACCAGGCTTCAAGAATCGCCTGCAGCTTGCAGGTTACCATTGGTTGAAAAGAATGAACTTGGTCATCAAGCAAATGACATGGTCAGAAATACTGAAGATCATGATTCCACCTTATCTGTTTCTTCTAATTCTGTTCCACGACATCAACTGAAGAAAACTGATGAGTCTTTTATCCTAGGCACTCCAAAAGAAGGGCTAAATGAAGCCACTAGGGTTCAGGATACTTCACGTCATGTCCTTACTTTGGATAGCCAACCTAGTCATGAATGCAATCCCCTCCTGGATTTAGATGTTGGAAGAAAAAGAGCTGCTACAGAAAATGGTCATGCTCAGCAAGAGTGCCCTGAGGAAATAGCTAAGGCAGCAAGAAGCCCCAAAAAATCAAGAAAAGTGCTTTCTTGTGTATCTCAATCTTCTCTTATGATTGAAGAAAAACAGAATGGTGCTCTTGGTAATGGGCAGTTAGTGAATGTTGATTGGGACAAGGTAAAACTGCAAGTTTATATATCCAAACTTTAAGTACTGGACAAAGTTTTTGATTGTTGAAGTGGTTAGCTTCTTTAAAAAATCAGGATTTTTCTCTTTTGTACAGGCACTATGTACCATCTCTAATGCAACGGAGCAAGTTTTGTCAGCATCAATAATTAAGCTTAATTTACAACAGGTATACTTATTCCCCTGCTACTGTGGTAAAGCAATACTCCCTCCAGACCCTTTTATAAGGCGTATAGCGCTTTTGGAAACGGCCGATATATAAGGCGCCTGTAGGATACCAATGCATCCATTAACTGAAGTGAATGCAAAGCGCAATATGCATGTGCATGTAGGATAACGATGCATCCATTAATTTTGGCAGTAATTCAATTTTTGCGATTGGGCGGGCGAGGCGAGCATGCATGCAAAATTAGCAACTGAATGGACGCCTAACAGCCTGCTGAGCACAGCGATTGGTGCTAGACTAAATGCTCGTATGCATGCGGCACAGTTACTTGATGGTTTCTTGGTATGTGTAATCCTACTTGCGCCTTAGAAAACGGCCTGGAGGGAGTATGATTTTTTGTTAGGAAAAAAATCTTTTACATGGAGTGGACCAATTTCACTATTGCAGGTTTTGCAATACACAGTATTGCCTCTAGCTAGTATCCTATAGTGTCGACTGAATTGCATACTTGTTTTATTTGGTAGATAAACCTAATAAAAATTAAATTTCAGTGAACTATAACTGTGCCCCTAGTTGTCATAAAAACAGTTTTGTGCTTAAGTCATATCCAAAACCACACAAGTGCGTCCATATTACTATGACTTGTGCTCTGTAACTAACAGCATTACTTCAGAGTTTGGACGTCAACTGGCATCCTGGGCCCAGATGTAAGACATGTTTAGCTCCAACTAACCGCACTATGTGTCTAGGAGCAAGATGTCAATTTCTGTGTAAACACGGTTAGTTTAAAAGTGTGGTTTTGCAATAAACATAACATGATGGTTATGTTGCTTGAGAAATGTTCTCCAAGAAACATAGTTTCTGATTATTTAGACTACATAAGTGTAGCTACATAAGAATAATTTCTATGTTCCGTTTTTTAGTGTCTTAGGATTCATGATGTCAATGTCACCAATGTTTCCTTGTCTATTTTCATTTTTTTTTTCTTGTCTCTTGAGGACGTAAAACGCTTGTAAATGTTAGACGTGTATGTGTGTGTGCGTGAGGGCCCTAGGTGCATATTGCGCCTGGGCTAAGGCCGGCTGTTATGTCAAGCCCAACTGATTAGGATAGGCACTGATCCCTGATTGGTGTATTCTATAAACCTCTCTAGGGCTTGCCTATATATTTAACACATTTGCTTAACCCTAATCAAGCAATCATTCCACGCAATCCTCATTGCTTTCATGGTATCATGAGTTCGGGATCCCCACGATCCCGCTTCCGCACCCTAGCGCACACCCCCTTCGCTGCTAGTCCGCCGCACTCCTTGCGGCGGCGCCCATCTCGGATCGTTGCTGCCCGATGCCTGGCCCTCCTGACGCCGACGCCACCAAGGCCAAGGCGGACGCCGACGCTGAGGCGGCCGCCAAGGCCAAGGCCAAGGCCGACGCGCGCGCTGCTCGCCAGGCAAGGCGTGACGTCGCCCTCACCCGCGCTCGCCAGGCTGACTAGGTGACCGATATCTCTGCGCCCGACGGTGATGGCGACTTGCACGACGCCCTCCTCCACGAGGCTGCCGCCGTCCTCAACCTGCACTCCCAGGCGGTGGCTGTGCAGAGCATTCGGAGTCTTGTCCCGTCGTCCTCGACACTACCTCCAGCAACTACTCCAGATGGCGGGAGCAGTTCCTCCTCACCTTGGGAAGGTACTAGCTGCAGGATCATGTCGTCATGGCCAACCTCCCCGGGGGCGCGCTAGGGCTTCGTGAGGGTGGCGCGCTCGAGGGGCGCCGTGGGAACAGGGCAGCCGCGGCGTGAGAGGAGGGGTGCCGGCGTCGCGAGTAGCGGAAAACTAGGGTTTGAGGCCTAGGGTTAGAACCCAAACTCGTGATACCATGTAGGAGGAATAGAGATGCATATAATGGATGGATTTTATTAGCCTGAGCCTTGGGGCTGAATATATAGGGGTACATGATTTAGAGGGCAAGGAGCCTCTCCTACATACTCCCTCCGTCCTGAAATGTAGGGAATTCTAGGACTCAAAATTTGTCCTCAAATATAAGGCATTCTAGGTTGAAAGTGGATCCAACCATTTTAATTGTGCATTGTTTTTGGGTCTTTCTCAATAGAAAGACGTGCATGCAACCATGTATGGAAGGTGCATGTGGGGAAGGTGCATGGGAAAATGGCATGCTACCTTAATTAGCACATATTTAATGACCCAAATAGAGTTCCAATGTAAAATGATTAGGGGTAGGAGAGTCTTTTCTACACAACCATAATCTGTCCTAAAAACTCTAGAATGCCCTACATTTCAGGACGGAGAGAGTATATGGTAGGATACGGATACAATCCTAATCTACCTAATATAGAGATATCCCTAATATACTCTAACACTAACCATAGGACATTTAGGACAAGCTAATTAGTACTCCAGGTGTTCTGTTAAAATGTTTATGACATTCAAATGTCATACTTAATGTTGTTTTCTGTTTTTCTTTTGAATGAAGCTTGATATGCTAAGCGGTAGGCTGGATGAGATTCATGTGGCTAGAAAATATAAAAGGCTTGCTACTGCTGTGGTATGCTCTCATCTTTTATCTTTTAATTTTGGCAACAGTTCCACTTATCTAGGTAACATGTTTGTTCTTTGCATCCAGAGGATCAAAGATTTTTGTGGTGATAAGCAAAAGAGGTACTTATCGATTGGCATATATATTTCAACATTGCTGGCTGCTTTGAGATGAAACCTAATTTATAACTCTACCTGTGTCCTCAGAATAGAGGAGGCAAGATCTCTCCATGAGAAGCTTTTTTATGAGAAGGCAAAGCTTCAAATAAATAAAATGAAGCTAGCTAAACTCCAAGTAGGAATTTCTTTATCTTGTTTAAAAACTTTTATGGCCTGTAAGTTGCAGTCAGATGCTATCTTAGTCCTTTATTTCCATTATGGTACAGAATGAGGCTCAGCTATATCAAGATGGAATTCAAGAGTGCCGCTTTCTGAAATCTAAGATTTTGGGTGCTGAACAAATGAAGGATGCTTGTCTTCCTGCAGCAACTTCAATCAATGCCAGTGATAGACAGGTAATGATTTGATGCAAGGCATTCTGCCTTTTTTTTTACAGGAATGCATAACACAATGCAAATTGCCTAGTTAGTTTCAGCTTGCAAACCTGTATCTATATCCATCTATAAGAGAGCAGACAACTAAGCGATTGATCTGCACCCCAATCATCTAAATGCCTCTTCGGTGCCATGGTGTTGATCTATTAATTCTGGACTTGGAGTAGTCATGCTTGTTGTGTTTATTACTTCCATAGCTTCTATTACTTATGTTGTTACAATCATCCTTTTCCATTGCTCTCGTTGTTCTTTTATCCTTCAACTTGGGCAATACCCTGTTGCTTCTACTGTCAACTAAACTTGCATTTGGTAAACTAAAGTAGAGTTCTATTTGTTCATTTATACTTCTTCTTACCCAGGTAGAGCTTGCTATTCTGACCGAAAAGCAGCTTGAACTCAACAATATTCAACAGAAGGTGGAGCACTTAAGGAGTTCCCTTGATTGTTTTCGCAATATTGAAGGTGACATTAATTATGATAGTGTTATGCGGCATGCTGAGGAGCAGTTGAAGATGAGAAATCAGTGTCACTTCATCCACCGGCAAGCAGGGGTACTGGTTTATGACTTAGTGTTAAAACTACTGTGTGTACATTCTATCTGCAGCCACCCCCCCCCCCCCTCACAATTTTATTTTTGTTTATTCAGCTCCCAGAGGTAACTGACTTCGTTAAAAGGGACAACAAGCGTGAGCTCATCCTCAACTATCACAATTTGCTGTTCCAAAGGTAATCATTCTGCAAACTTTGGAATTGAAATTGCTACATCATTGGTTCTTGGTTTAAACAAATTGCTGGTTTTATCTGTCTCCGACTCAGGTGCAAGTTTCTAATAGAAAAGGAGGTCCATTTACTATCCCAAAGAATCTATTTGGTCTGCCTGACACCATGAACCAAATGTCGGCTCAATTTACTCCAGGAAAATGTTTCACTTGGCCCAATCTACCCCTAAATAGATTTGTCCTTTGTGTTTGTTGATGTGTTTTAGGTTCAAATTTTGTGGAATGATAGGGGACATCATACCTTCATGGTTACATTCATAGGTTTGGAGCATTTTGTACTAAATTGCCCTGGAGATACAAAATTGCCTGAAAAATTCTTGAAATATTTTTCTAACAAAATATCATGTCCTCTATCGTCCCACATAAATTGAACTTAAAATTCGACTTATACATGGAGAAAAGAAAAAGGGCAATATTATGGGTAGATTGTAATTGAAATAGTTTGGGGCAGATTGTGCTGAAATTGTGTTTAGCAGGTTAAGCGGGCAAAGTGGATTTTTCTGGTAGTAAAATGGATGACCTTTTCCAACAGAAATCACCTAGATTTCCTTTGATTTTGGTGAACTTGCTTGGACTTGACAAGTTGCAACCATTTATGTTCACTGTTTTTGAAATAATATATTCTATGCAATAGTAATGCAAACAAAAATTATTATGAACAAAGACTTTCTACAAGCCAAATAAGTCCCTGTTCTGAGTCAGACTATGGTAGGTTCCTGGCTGATAAAGCATGCTGCAATTGTCTTAGCTTCTGTAAATCCTTCTAGCAAGGCAATAAATAAATACACTTTGCTTTGTCATTTGAAGTGACTTATTTTGTTTCTTACCATTCCTTCGACAGGATCATCATAAACATCAGTGATAAGTCTAGCATATTTGTGAATAATTCACTGAATGGAACCAAAATAGGACAGGTGAGATGATCAAACTATTTTCATTCTTCTGTATGCAATCAATTTCATGACACTTGACTCTTGGTCAGACATTCCCAAATTTGGATGCATCTGTGGCATTCAATTTTGTTTTCAAAGCTGAGGAGAACCAAAGAGTTTGTGATTTGCAATCCTTGCAGAAGACCACGATGGTAAGCTTAACTTTGAATTTGGTATTTTCATTGTGCCGCAATTCTAGCTGTTCACTTTAAGGGATGCTTATTCTCATAAAAAATTCCATTAGCTATGCCTTCCTTGTATGAACTGAACATCTGTGGACCAATTGTATCTGTTTGAGCATAGTTATACCAAATTTTTTGAAATGGCTGTCATGTGTTCAAAGACATATAGAAGAGTCCTGTTTACTAACATGCATCATTTATTTTTTGCAGGAAACAAGTTTGCTTCTGGGTAATCTTGTTGATGTTTTAGAAGAAATCAAGTTAGCCAAAATAGAGTTACTAAATCTTAGTTCTGCTGCTTTTGTCTTGGAGTCCCAGACAGGTGTGCTCTCTATCTTGTCTACCTTCTATCAAGTACTGGTGTGATTTTGTCATGAAGCAGTGATATTGAAATGTTTTTTGAATATCACTCATAGAACGTTAGGTTCACATCCATATGTGCGACAATGGGTTGAAATGCATAAGCAGCTTTTTCTTACATTGATTGAGAGGAGGTGGGTGATGTGCAATAGCTGTCAAGTAAAACTGTTGTCTCAATGCAGAAACGGAGATTTCTCCATATTTTTATAGACGAAAGTGCATCTGAAAGAAACAGAGAAAAACAGCATTTGATTGAAACAATGGTTTCAGGTTATCTATGTAGCATGTTTTAAGCTGACTTTATATTAAATTCTCTAATGTAATACTCCCTCCATTCCAAATTGTAGGTCGTTTTATTTTTTTCTAAAGACAAAGCTCTTTCTGTGCACCTAGATACATGCCAAAATGACCACCAATTTGGAACGAAGGGAGCTTCTAAGAAGCATAAATGGCACAAATTGCAGATCAAGTTCTAACTAGCTGCAGTACACTATCTCTCCTAACCAGGAACTAAGTAGCTACTAGTGTTTGCGCTGTTTTGTGTGTTAGGTGAACTTGGCCTCTGCTTTTGCTTCATGAGCTTCAAGAGCAGCAAGAAGTTTGCTTTCATCATCAACATGACAGACTTGAACCGGTTCGTCTAGTATGACTAAACCTTCTTTCTAAAATGCTGTAATGTATACTTAGTGCTAAACCTTGTTTGATTTGGAACAGCTCGGTCTATCCTTCCGACCCATCTGAACTGCCGATCAAGGTTTGCGAAACTCAGACAACACTAGCACAGCCAAGCATAGATGAGACCATGGCTTCTATAAGGAACCTGCAACCTGGTTGCACAGTGATACTACGGTTGTGCCGGATGGTATCTCGGCTGATTAATTCGTTGGCAGTCTAAGTGAGCACCGGAGTACAGCATGTAGGAAAGTAGACATCATCCAGATGTGTAGGCAGTAGGCATTATCAGTTTTCTGTAAGTAGGTGTGCAGCTGTTGGTAAATGTTCGGATCTATATATCAGAACGTCGAGTGGGTTTGTTGCTGCAAGTGGAAACCAAGTGGTTTGGTTACCGCAAATCTTGTAACTGCCATTGTATTGAAGCAGCACTAAGGAGTTGATAGTCCATGTACTTCTGTTATAAACATGGTGTCATTTGCGTTGGTTAACCGAAATGCAAATTACTAGTCAGCCAGTTGAAAAACGCACAAGTAATTGTATTGCCTTTTTTGAATGAATGAATTAATAGAATGACTCCAATATCTGTACTCAACAGTTGAGATGGCCGAGTTGGTCTAAGGCGCCAGATTAAGGTTCTGGTCCGAAAGGGCGTGGGTTCAAATCCCACTCTCAACAGTTTGATTTTTCCCCCCTCCCTTTTTCAACTGGGGTTAATTCAGGCCTATTTTGTCCACTGTGCAGACCCACGCAGAGAGACCCCCTTCCTATCGGTAAGTTTGCCAAGTTCAAAATGCTGCTTTTTTTTCATACTGCCATCCTGTGCTGTTTCGATTAGCTAGTTTTCTTCGTTACTTCTGAAATAAAATCCCCAAGAACATGTACCTCAAAATTTTTAATAGCATATACACATATATTATAGGCTGACAATATTAACACGCGTGTGTATGTTTGCAAAGTCGTTACAAGGGAAGAGGCGCAGAAGCGAAAAAAATCTCTCGCCATTTCCCCTGTACACAACAGGAAAAAGAAATGTGGACAAAAAGGCAAGCTAAAATAGCTGGCCCATGCACGCCTCGTGCCGTGTTTGCGTTCGCGGGCACGACCCCGCCGTCGTCGACGTCGCCCGCGCCGCATCGTCGTCATACGCCGCCGGGCTTCTTGCTCATCTCGTGGAGGCCGGAGCCGATGCCGCGGTGGAGCCGGCACCGGAACGAGCCCGCGTGCACGGTCGGCGAGCAGAGGCACGCGCGGGGGCTCCCCGGCAGGTGGAGCTGCTTCGCGGCGGCCGTCCGCGGCGTGGTGATGCTCGCGGCAGGCGCCTCGTGCGAGGAGGAGGAGGCGCCGCCGTGGTAGTGGTGGTGGTGCCCCGGCGACGGCGCGCCGGCGTGGAACAGGGCCTTCTTATCCGGCAACGCGATCTTCTCGATCGACGCCGGCCTGTGCGCCTGCAGATGATCCCCCATGTCCGAGCGCTGACGATCTTGATCAACCGATTCCTTTTGGGGAAAAAAAAATCCGAGCAAGCCAAGAACCGGTCCAAATTAAAATGCAGCCAACATTCTACATAAAGCAATCAAGCAAGAAGAGGCACATCACATAAGATTTACCTGTATATATGAAATCAATCAAGGGCAATGTATGGAGTTAGCCTATACTAGGTCTACTAAATTATCTCTATGGGATATAGGAGGTTGTAGTAGTAACAAAATGGAGATGGAGGGGGATTAAAGAGAGTGATATACGGATGAATAAGCCTATATAAAGGTCAAAAAGACTATTTTTATCGTGCATAATTCTTGTGGATCATGGATGACCAGGCCAGCTGCTGAAGATGAACTGGAGCCACTATTTTGGGGTCAGTTTATATTTGGGCTCCGCAAAGCCAACATGCTTTTGGCCGAAAATTTAGTGTGTTGTGGAAAATGTGTGACTTGGATTTATTTTCGAGTTGCCAAATTCATAATTTGGCTGAGAAGGCAAAGGGTGCGGTGTCGCAAAGCCATTTTTGAAGTTCACAACCTTCTGTGCCCTATTTGGAGAGAATCACACGAATGAGAACAAAACTGGTCATGGAAAGAAATTAATTAGGAACAAATGATAAGCCTTCAAGGTTGTTTGGTTGTACCATAGTAAAAATAAAAAAGGTATGAATTCTTGGTTAGGATTTTCCTAAGCTGCACATAAAGTTCTACTTTACTTTCACCGCTCTAGCAGCTAGCATATAGTACACATGTTGATGTATCCTAACAGGAAAAGGCGAAAAGCTACAAAAGCTACTCCCTCCATCCCAAAATATAACTATATCTAGAATTTCTCAAAGTAAAATATTTTCATATTTGACCAAAAATATGAAAAAAAATAATTAATTGAAAATAAGAAAGGTTACATGTTAATTGTTATGGTAGTTGGTTTCATCATGATCAACTAATATCATTTTTATCTTGTCAATATTTATGATTTTTTTGTTATTCATAGTTAAAGCTTAAAAGGTTTGATTTGCGAAAGACCTAAATGTAGCTATATTTTGGGATAGAGGGAGTACATTTTTTACATCTTCACGGACAACTACAATGACATGATGAATCCAGTAATATGAAGACTCCGCAATTGTTTTAAACATGGAGTAAATGGCAATGCAAAATTATGTGCTAAAGTTAGCAATTCACATGCCTGTTACTACACTGCAGTATGTTACACTTTTAGATACTATAATGTCCTCAGTAAATGACATAACCCACAAGTCGTTCTCAAAAAGGAGCACATCCTACAAAACTGCCAAGTATTGAGAACTCGCAAGAACCACATAAAGATCAAACCAACTATATTATCAATGTACAAATAATGAAAAAATCCAATTTAAACATAAATATCCTTTTCCGTATCCATGAAGCAGTTTCAAGAAAAGTAGGCACTTCCTATTTCGAAGAATTCCTTGGAACAATGTGTTTTTATGATAGATTTGTATGGTTGGAGAACTTCCAGTGATTTCTTTTGGATTGAAAAATATTTTCAAAATCCATGAAATGATCCCTTTTTATTTCTTTGACTTAAATACTAGCTTCTTTTTTGAAAAGTAGTATGGCAGAAGCTTTGTCGATTAATTACCGGACGCAAAAGCAAGAACCAAATTGGCCATGGCTTATGAGTCACAAAAAAGTGGATTGGTTTTGGTACATTCTTAGCTGAACTCTTTATCTAAGAAACTACGGCAGCCCTTCAAACGCACATGAGCTGAAATGTCATGTGTAAAATTCCTGTTGAACTCCATGACAATATATTCCTTCAAAACTCATGCATTTTTTTCTCCAAAAACCCACATTTCCTACTAAGTGGCACATATGCAAGGAATCAAGGAAAATGCATAGAAAGAAAGGGCAAATTGTACTCGAAATGTGATCATAAATATTTCTTGATTTTCCTGTTTTAAATGATACATCCAGGAATGAAATTAGCTTCTTTAACTATACCATGCGTACAACTCTGCACCACTTCCTATGAAGCGTTCCTGAAACAATCTATTTACATCGAAGCACTTTTAGCACCCATCTATGTAAGAATCTACTGGCAATGCAAGAGCGTTGAAGCAGGTGACACGTGAACAGGAAGAGATCACGACGAAGCAGGTGACACGTGAACATGAAGAGATCACGACGACCCCTGAACTCTACTAGGTACATCATAAAAAATTTGGTTGATGGAATGTTCAATCTACTTTTGGCGTGTACAGGTGTTAGCTTAACACCTTCCACCTGAAAGTTGTTGTCCGAAGAAAAAAAATCTATATCATTCATTTGAACAGAATCAATATCATTCATGCACAAGAGTAATGGTTTCAGAGATCAATGAAATTGGGTTCACTCTCTACATCGTGGAGCATTCAAATCAGATTTGTTTTCATTTAATTTGTATAGGGAAAGTCGTCGTTACTACTAGTTAACTGCAAGGCATTGCAATTGTATGATTACCTTTGCGCCATACATCAATTTTTACCTGCATGATAATTAAGTTTTATGACACTCCCTAGAATTGCTATGATGTGAATTTTTTAATACTTTTCATATGATATTATTAACAACATTTAAGCAATACTGGGACCAGTTGTTGCATTAAGAAGGCTACCATTTCTTGATGTAAGCTCCTTCTCCACTTCAGCAAAGAGTTCCCGAGGAATTAGAAATGATGTCCTTCGTGACCTTTTGTTGCTTGGTGCTCTTTAACCATGCAATCCCCAACAAAACCTGCACATTGCAGGTGTTTGTTTTCAACGGTACATTCGTCATATGGTACTTCAGCTGGAGCTGCATAGTCGGGGTTCATCCTCAACGTGATCAGTTTCAGAGTGAATTCGAAGTTTACACTACACCGACCTGCTTGCAGCTACATGGCCTACATCAATCCTGGAATCTATCTGATGGAACTAATAAATAAACGAAGAGTAACTTGTTTGCTCGCCTCCAATAGCGTCAGGATGAGAGCTCTACCGCCCGAGATGGACTAACAGGGTTTCCACTACAATCCGAAGGTCTCTGGATCAGTTCGTCCCCCTTCACTCCTTGCCGAAGTCAGCGCTGTAGTGCGCTCTGGACTCGAGCTTCTTGGCCTCGTTCAGCTTGCGCACCGCCTGAAATTATTATTACATCGGAAAGGGAGGCACGGTGAGCACCAAGCAAGCTCGATTATGGTGAGGTAGAGGTAGAGTGAGAGAAAGAGAGAGAAGTGGTGGAAGCGCACCTTCATGAAGTCCTCCTGAATAACATAGTCGCGCTCTGCTCGAATGGCAGCCATGCCAGCTTCCGTGCAGACGTTGCGCAGATCAGCGCCGTTGAAACCCTGGAACGGAACCACAGGAGTTAGGATCCAGGAGATGATGCCAAGCATGTTAGGGTGTTAGGAATGATAGGCTTAGGTAAGATTGGTTCACCTCAGCCAGTTTCACAACAGCTTCGTAGTCGATTTCGCCATGCTTGGCGATGCCAGCTGCGTGAATCTTGAGGACCTCCATCCTCCCCTGCTCATTCGGGAGCGGGATCTCGATCTTCCTGTCCAATCGCCCAGGCCGAAGGAGCGCAGGATCCAAAACGTCAGGTCTGTTTGTTGCCATGATCATTTTCACCTATATTCAGCAAGAGCATTCTTGTCATACAGTTCAAGAAGTCACTGCACACAGACAGCATAACACTAACAGTCAGGGACAATCGATATAATCTCAAATTCACCAAGGGGTGCATCATCATATTTGTGATAAAGTCTCTTGCTGTCTTGCACCAAATTATAACTTCGCAACTGAATTTAATATGATATCAACTCCCCAATATGCTCACCATCTAGGCAACAAACAAACAAAATTCCAAGATTTCTGCACAGCTATGTTCATTGCAAAACATCACAAAATGTGAATTACTTTTGCAACAATGCAAGTGAAGTATGGACCCCTATATACATAGAACAGGACTAACAACTAAAATTCAGCACTCAAATAAATGAATCTAAAAAAATACTTCATGTCACTATAGGACTGGTTCTAAGAGCTGAATACACTTCAGCACTTCCACGTGAAAAATAAGCAGACGATCGACATTAAAAAAAATCATTTCTTATGGAAAGAATACCTTCCCAAGCTCATCGAATCCATCTAGCTGATTTAAAAGCTCCATCAATGTCCTTTGAATCTCACGATCAGCACTTGTGCCCTCACTAAATCTTCGGCCACCAATGGCATCGATTTCATCCATGAAAATGATGCATGGCTAGGTACAAGATTGAACCAAAGAAAACATTTTAGAGGCAATTGTATCTAGACTAATTATGTACTTGATTTTTTTTTTAAAAAAAGACAAATGCATCCACAGGTGCGCATATTTCTTTTTTCCAAGCAAATAGGTTTGCATATAGTAACTAAAACGCAAAAGGCTGTTTCTCAGTTTATTCTTGGCTAATGTACATCTAGAGCAATACATTCGTTTTTCTTCATTGTCCACCTTTGAATGAACAGGCTATTTAGTTCACAGTTAAATCATACTCATGGAGTTAAAGGAAAGAAAGCTATGCTATTGACATCTTTCCCAAAATAAATGAAAGAATCAGGATACAGATAAACAGAATGAAACAAAGCTTACCTGATGCTCACGTGCATAGTTAAACATTTCACGAATCAAGCGTGCACTTTCACCAATATACTTGTCAATGATAGCACTTGAAACTATCTGTTTAAAAGGTGCACATTAGTGAAAAACGATATGCTTTATATATGTGATATTTTACTAGCAAAAATAGAGTTCCAGACCTTCAAAAAGTTAGCATCGATGTTGCTAGCAATGGCTCTAGCTAGGAGCGTCTTCCCAGTTCCAGGTGGACCATAGAGTAGCACACCCTTGAATGAGGAAAGTAAAATTTAGAACAGCCCAGGATTATGAAAATGCACTGTCATCAATTTGAGCTAACTGCATGGTATTGCACTTCAAAGCATATTTATTTCTTGAATTTACCTTTGGCGGCTTAATCCCTACATGGAGAAACAGTTCCGGATTCATAAGCGGTAACTCAGTGGATTCTCTGAGTTCCCTTATTTGATCTGACAAGCCACCTACAGCTGAGTAACTAATATTGCCAGGATCTTCATGTAGCATGTTGTAAACCACAGGGTCAACCTGAGGAGTAAGAACGATATTGCGTCAAGGATTAATAATGTCCAAATCGTAACCACCAGAAATACAGGTCGACAGGGTCGTGTTTGGGCTGCTATGATGATAGCCCATCCAGCCTAACGCTTGCTCTGGTCTCACAACACACACAGCCACAGTGTAACTTTCCAAAATTCCTCCTCACTTTCTCTCTGCACCCAGTCAACCCAGTGCCACACTGCCACCCTCCACAAATCCATCACTGCCAGCCAACAAACTTTAGCAGGCGTTAGCAAAATTAATTGCCCATGGACACCTATTCGCTCCACTGTCCATTTTCGTTGGGCGCCGCTTTTTTTTTTTGCTGCTACTGCGCCCCTCGCTGCGAGGTCCTGTGTGCCATTGGTGGCCCATAGTCCTCAACATTGGCAGATTCGTAGATCTTATCACAAGTGACCTCCTCCATCCTTAAGTAATCAAACAAAAACATAAGCAAAGAACCTAAACATATACCTCACGTGGCAAAGTGCGCATGATAGTAAGCGTTGTCATGTCAAGAACAACTCTTGTACCAGCAATCAACTTTTCTTTGTCAACTTTACTTCGGCAAGCAACAACATAGCGTGGTCCACTGCTGGCCTTCACGATAACTTCAAGAAAGACATGTTTCAGTTGCTTTGATAAAACTCGATGCATTATTTATCAGTTGAGAAGCAAGAAAAAATCTTTAGCATGATTGGAAAAAGTTCATGTGTAAGGAAATATAGCTGAAGGTCAGGTATATAACCCAGATTCTTTCATTATTCCTACAAAAAAAATATTCTGCTCAAACATTAAAAACATTTTTTCACTTACACCGTTCCTTGTCCAAAGGTCTAAGCACCTCACCAATAATTTGGCCCACACTTTGCAATGCTTTGAGATCCTCTTCAGTTTTTCCCAAGTTTTTCTTTGCATTTTTTTGGTTCTCCCTCCCTGCATCCAAATACACAATTTTATCAAAAAAAAAGTCAAGATAACTATAGTAGAAGTCTATGCTATCTGTAAGAAAATGTATCCTATCACATCTTTCAATTATAAGCAAAACAAAAGCATGTCACTTTGAACTATCACACCAAATATAGAAGATATAAAGGTGTAAAGAGTATAGTGACAAGAAAAAACATCCACTCATGGAACATGATCAAGAAAAGATTAAAAAAAACACAAGTCAACCAACTCAACATCACCACACTTTCAAGTTAAAAAGAAGGAAAAAAAGGCGTATTGGTCTTCACTCTGAAGGTCAAGTTCATCCTCCAACTCTCAAAAATGCCAATTTAGTCCCTCAACGTTTTTTTAGGTCAAATTCATCCTTATACCAATGTGATACTCCATAATACCATAAGACTAATGCGAAAAGTTATTTTTACCCTTAGCTCCTTCTTATACTCAATTTCTATTGTTGTATCATTGTAATTAGTCAATGATAGGACAGAACAGATCCATTATTCTTTCTCCTAGCTTACTTTCTCTCATTTTCATTGAAGTGCCCTTTCGTATTTAGTTTAATCTAGATCATATAAGAATAACATGCATATGTTTGATCAACTTTCTGTAGCACTGCTCAACATGCAAATTGTGAAGGAGTCAAGGAAAGGAAATAATCAAGGGTAAGGAGGACTTTTCACATTAGTCTCATGGTATTATGGAGCATCACATTGGTATAAGGATGAATTTGACTTAAAAATAAAAGTTGAGGGACTGAATTAATCTTTTTAAAAGTTAAGGGACAAATTTGACCCTCGGAGTGAAGTTGAGGGGCCATAACGTCTATTTTGCCTAAAAAGAACAAACTAGAAGAAGGCTGGCATCAACCTCTACATTCGATAAAACATAGTAGTATTTTGATACACACTTCATGGGCCCACAAGTCATAAACATCATCCAAAACTAATTTAGTAGCCAAATTGTGCAATGCAACTGCTCTCAGAATACTAAATGATAAAGCACGATAGAACCAAATAACCAATCTGAGCTGGCTGGCACAAAACAACACAAACCTAGGACTCCTGCATGAAAGGGAGAGTGACTACCTAGAATCTCAATCACTGGAACTAGAAACTCTTGCTTTCTGAATGCAAACTCACTTACGGAAGCATTTCACTCCAACTTAACCTCCAATAGACTACAGACATATCTTCAACAGAACAGGGAATAGCAGCCAACACAAAATGTAAACCCAGCCAATTTTGTTTTTGGCAGTAACATTCACCTGCTAACTGAAAAGAGCAAACCTACCAAGCAATCACCAACCACTTGCATCTAAATTCCCCCAACTTGTAGTTGTTTAACAACCAAACTTCACCCAAACCTCACTCTACCCCCCGAACATCGCATCCTTGGCAAGCAATTTGGCACCTCCAAAAAACCCAAAGCAAAGCCCAATCAGGCTACCGCCGGACCTCACCCGAACCCAAATTGAGCCGGCCAAAACCCTACACCGCCGCTCTATCACCACAAAAAAAAAAAGATCGCGATCACCACTCGCGAGCAGCGAAATCCATCCCTACATACCGGCCTGGACATACACGCACGGGTAGACGCGGGGGGGTTGGGAGGCGGCGGCGGCGCGTTACCTGTTTTGGCCCGCGCCTCGAGCTCCCGGCAGCTGAGGAGCTTCTTGCGGTACTCGGCGACTGCGGCGCGGCGGCGCACGTCCTCCCCACCCTCGGCCATCCTCGTCCCACCCCCTCCGGCGACGAAAAAATTGCAATATGGAAACACTGACCACTCGTGAATTTGCCACTCCCAGTGAATGACACAGTGAGATCATCTATACCTATGAAATGTGGGGCCAATGACAAAACTACAGAGACCAATATTTACAGTCCCATTTTTGCAAATTTCTCGCCGGCGACCTACCCTCGTCGGCGGCCGCGGTGCTTGGCATTCTTCTCTCGCAAGAAGAAGGGCCCCAAGAGAAAAGTGGAGGCGAACCCGAGTCGCGCTGAGCCGGGCCGTGAGCGTGAGGCCTGAGCAGAGGGGTTTGGCCGTTTTTTTCTTTTTATAACTTGGGTTTTGGTCCTCGCAATGATATTTCGAGTGATATTTGTTTGCCTTTTCGAATTCGAATGAGGTTTTTGATCGATTTGCTTGTCGAATCGGAGAGAAATCTTTTTACTTACGATTCTGGGGCAATTCGGAGCGCCACGTCGCCAACCATATTCGACCGTCGGATCGGCCGCGTGGACGGCTCAAATCATGCCGTCCCCTCGTATTTTACAAAAAAGCCCTCAGGTTTTATAGTAATCTAACCCACCGTCCACTGCTCTCTCTTAGGAATTTTTGCTCATAAGCCCTCATAGTTTTTCAAAATCAACCCGCAATCCAATAAAACTGGCCCAATCAAATTTACAAAACAAACCTTGAGTTTTCTCATAATCAACCCACTGTCCTTATCTTCTCTCAAAAAATTGTTAGAAAGATCCTCAAATTTTATTTAAATTACACAATAATTCGTTCCATTCATTACTTCTACACGAGCAACACGACCACCAAAACGCGTTCGAACGAAACTGTGCCCAATATAAAATTTGCTTGACATTTCAAAATCTACAATTTTATTATAGAGTACATTTTTAAACTCAAAACATTTCCTCCATTCGTCACACAAATGTTTACATACGACCGTTTCACCAACGATTCGGACACCGAAACATATTCGAATTAAAAAAAACATTGAATATGGACGTCACTCAATTTCAAAACCAACAAATTCGTAATAAAGCAGTCTTGAAAAATCCAAATCTCTTTTCTAATTCTTCCGTCAAACCTAACATCCGAGCACCAGGTGTATTTAAATTAAAAACTTTCCAACACAAGTGTTGCTCCAAATTCCAAAACCTATAACTTTCGTACATAGCAAACACAATTCAATGCTATTTTCTAATTCTCTTGCATAAATTTTCACATTTGAACAGAAGATACACTTCAAAAAAAGTACTCTATATTCCAAAATCTAGAACATTTCCACATAGCGAACTTTCAAATTCAACGTGCTTTGGCATTTATTTCCAAAAAAATATTTATACGATTACACATAAAAATAAAAAACCATACCACAGATACATGCACTGGCCATCCGCAGCAACGCCACGGTCTTTTCTAATGGTCGTGAATAGGAATCGAAATGTGGTTGCATAGACCGTAGCCCAGCCCAATTGTAACGTGAAAAGGATTCGCTGCCCAGAAAGGTGAAGAGCCCGTACTACTCGTTGCCGTTCATGTTACCTGTGACAGCCTGTGACACTTTTCCTTTCATCATCATGTGCCACTAAAAATCACGGCCATTCCGTTCCCAAAATAAATAAATAAATAAATAAACACGGCCTTTTTGGACCTTTGCTCACCGACGATGACTTCTTCTTTTCTAGAAAATGGTAGATTGCCAGAGGATGATGCAATGGTTAATAAACTGCAAAGCGTTACAAGCTAGCAGGCAAGATATATATATATATATATATATATATATATATATATATATATATATATATATATATATATATATATATATATATAACCATCTATTTAGCATGCAGGTTGTTAAATATTATTTAGCACCCACGGCGGAGTGCCACCAGCACTCCGGCGATAGGAAAATTACGCCCCCATGGAGTGAGGGTAGTAAATGTAGCAGCACCGTCCAAATTAAACCGGCTTAAATGCACTAACCATCATCTTAATACTTAATCAAGTTACTGTGCACTTAAAACGGTGTAACCTGACAGGCTGTCGGGTAAAATCCCGATTAAACTACTGTACTCCAGGATCACAATTGCACTTAGACCCGTACGAAGACGAGCACAGGTGATGCCAGCACACAGAAGTCTTCAAAATAATTTACAACGCAGGTTTTACATAAAAGGTTCGAATACAAACGACAGAGTTAAAACACAGCGGAAGTTTAAAACTGTGTTCGAAAAATACAATACGGTAACCACGACGACGATAAAAAGGTGAGCTCCACATCCTGCCCACCGATGTGATGCCAACCTGCCCAATCTTCACGGGGAAGACGGGGCCCACTCGACGGTCCAACCCGGAGGAAGCGGCTGTCCAATCCAGGACGCACAGACCTCCTCGAAGTCAGCGGGGACACAACTTGCTAAAAAGGGTACAACAACAACCCTGAGTATACTAATACTCAGCAAGGCTAAGGGATCAAGATCCTAAACTCGCGAGTGACAGCAATCACTCGACTTCTACCGAAATCCTATTTAGCAAAGCATTTCTATCGACACCTGCATACTAGTATAGGCCCACGGTACCTAGGGAAAACATACATACTATGGTTCCATTCAACTCCTAGAACATAAATGCACAATACTTAAATAAACATTGAATAATTTAAATTATGGTTATGCTCCGGGGCTTGCCTTGCAGGTCAGCGGGGTTAATGAAAGTCTCTGGAGTGGGCTCAACGGCGTCCTTCTGCGGCTCTTCTGCTCGTGGCTCCTGGACCGGCTCAGCGATCAGCTCGTAGGCGACTTCGTTCGCGGCGTCTACACGAATAAAATATGCCATGCAACAGTTAGAATACGGTGCAACGTATGGGTGCTTACGATGCGATGCAAAGATCAACTCATTTTAGCCTGAAGTGTTTCCTTCCAAAAACAACTACTAACTTAGTTAGAGCAGCATGGATTAAAACCGAGACTTACTTCGCTAAGGTTATACATGCATGAAACAATTAACTACCACATTAAATAAGGAAAAGAGCATAGCTAGGGCAACTATAAGCAAAACCCTAACTTGCCTACATGATCCAGCAACACAAGGTACCAGCTCAACGTGAAAGCAAAACGGCATGACACCCAAATTTTCCAATATTTACTGCTACTAACAAAGCATTTAAATAACCCTAGCAAGGTAAAAGGAACATAAATAGACCTACACAAAAGTGCATAGCAACAGGCCATGAAACTTTTACAGTGGGCTACACATGAAATGAGTAAGCCACTGCGAATTTTCCATAATTTTTAGAGCCCTAGAACAACCGGTAATAAATAAACTAGGTTTAACACAAACTGAATTTTCAGCAGAGCAAAAGTGGTATTTCACATGCACAAGTATTTTTCTTCTGAAGATCTTGAGTTTAGAAATCCAACAAAATTGGGTTTGCATTTTTTGGATTTTTCTACGATTTAATAAGCATTAAAGAAAAAACCAGCCGAAATAACTAAATAACTGGAAAACATAAAAGGGGGTGGGGGCGCTGACAGCCGGGCCCCACACGTCAGTGGGAGCCCAGCTCCCAATCGCCCCTTCCCCCTCCCCTGTTTCGCTCAGGCGCGCAGGCAGGCTGCCCACGGCGGCGCGGCACAGGCCGGCCGGCGACGGCGGCTGGTCGAGCCGCGGCCGGGGCGCGGGGCGGCGTGGCCGAGCGGGGCGCACATGGCGCAGCCCAGGGGCGCGCGCGGCACGGCCCGGAGGCGCGCGCTCAAGGCGCTCGCGGCGACGCCATGGCTAGGGTGGCGGCGCGCGGTGCCCCTCGCCGGTGAGGCGGAATCAGCGGCGCGGAGGGGCGGGTGTTGGTCAGGGGACCTCGGCGGCCGTGCAGCTCGCGGCGGCACCCCGCGAGCGCGCGCAGGGGAGCCCCGCGGCGCGAGCCGGCGGTGGCACGCGGCGGCGACGGTGTTCCGGTCCGGCAAGGGCCGGCCGGCGGCGGAGATGGGCGGCGCGAGGTTCAGGGAGGTTGAGCGGCTGCAGAGCGCGCGGCGGTGGCTTGCGAGCGCGCGCAGAGAAGGCCGGCAGCGTGCACAGTGGGGGGGTGGCGCGGCGGCGGCGATAGCGCCGGAATCGAAAGGGGAAACGGACCGGGAGCAAGAGGAGGTCGCGGGGGATCTCACCGGGGGCTCGTTTTGGGCGGGGAAGGGCCGGAGATGGGTCGTCGACGAGAGGGCGAACTCCGGCGGTCGGCTTGCGGTGGTATGCGGCGATGGCTTCGATTCCGGCCGGGCAACGGCTCAATCGAGGCCGGGAAGGTGCTGCAGAGGTGCGGGGTGAGATGAGGTGGCTTGGGGCGCAAGGAAACGAGCTGCAGCGGCGAGCTTTGGCCGGTGCGACGAACGACGACGGCTCGAGCTCGTCTCTGCGCTACGCGTGAGCTCGAGGAAGGAGAAGACGATGGAAGGGGAAAAGATGGAGACGGCACCACGACCCGATAAGGACGCGCAGCGCGGCGTGCGAGGATCGTCGACGGCCGACGCGTGGAGGAGCGCCGATGAGCACAGTTGCCGGTATGGCCGGCGAGCCGCACAGTGCCGAGCAGGAGATGCACTGTTTCTTCGTTTGAATGATTTTAACTCGAATTCGACTAGTTGAAACTCCAAATTTCATATGGGAACATGAAATTTGGCCAAAATAAAAGTTGTAGAGGAAAAGAAGATCTACAACTTTCGTTTTGGGCGAAAGTTGATTTGGAGCTCGGATCGATGACAAAAACGAGATCGAAAACGGCTAAGACAAAGATTAAATCGCGGACTCAGTTAACGCTAACGACAAATTTGAGTCCACGATTAGCGAGTTAACTCGTGATTTGCGGGACGATTAACACAGGTGTTACAGCAAATTTCTTAGATTGTGTGCTTTTAATGCATAATTTGCCATGGAGACTCTGATTTATCGTGGTTATTGACTGTATTAATGAAGTTTGACTTTCTTGCACAGCAATAAAACATTGAATGACCAGTAAAAAGGGCACCATACAGGGCGTTCAACTGCAGTCAAAGTCAACAATTTCAGAGATGCACGGAAATGGGCGGTGTGGAGTATAAAGTTGCATGTGTGGAAGTAAAAATTAGTGGTTCGTTGGTTTTAATAATATCTTTTTGGTTTGCTGTAGTAAAATTACTCCATTTTTGTTCACGATAATAGAAATCGAATCTTACCTATTCTGCACATTTGTTTTAATGTCTTTTTTATTTGCTGGAGACACCAGATATTCTCTCGATTGTATTTACGTTACATGCATGGGTTATGGTTTGCGAAAAAACGGATTGGATTGATGTTGCATATGGAGCTCCGGCGAGCGAATGTTGCATGCATGGGTCATCGTCTGGTGCGTAAAAACGGATTGGATTGACGTTGCATGTGGAACTCCGGAGAGCGCTCGTGGCTGAAAAAACAAAGCGGATTGCTGCGAGCTGAATAGTATTCAGCTCTTCATGGCGCTCCCAACCGGAGATCCGGCAAGCCTCCACAACCGTAAAAACCGCGTATTTTGTGCCAATTTAAGCTCCTCTAAACCATCCTCCTAATTTAAACTCCTAATTTCAAGAAATTATTAAAGCATGAAATTATTACTAAAAAATGTGAAGAATGCTACTCAAAGATAGACAAAAATACTACTCTAATATGGAATAAACTTAGAGGATAATATTCACATGTAAAAAAACATGTGTAATCTTCTATTTAGATAAGAGTAATTTTTATTAAGTTAGAAATAATTCTCGATGTTGGCTAAAGGAGTATTCGAATGTCACGATTTATTTCAAATGTTTAGGAGTATATTTTTAATTGACTAGAGTAGTATTTTCAAATGAAAGGGAGATTTTAGTCCTAATAGTAGGAGTATTTTTCAATTCTCAATAGTTCCTTTTTTCTTTCAAATCTCAAGAGTAATTGCTATGAGCACAATTATCACGTGAATTGCTATGAACTTTCAGTAGTACCGTGGAATGAATGTGGTGCATGCACGCTCGGCATGCAGTCCAGGTGCAGTGGGTCAAAGACGGCAAAGGCAAGGAAATTTTGCATGACAACAAACTAGCGTGATTAGCGCAGGATCACATTCATTCTCTCTTATTCTGTTTGCTGCCTCCTTGTATGTGCACACCAATCCATGCTTGCAAGAAAAGTGAGTGGAGTTTCTTTTACAGGATGACATGAAATACTTTTGCAAATGGCATGAGTATTTTCAATTGACAATAGGAGTATTTTTTTTAAATGTCACGAGTATTTTTCCAATTGACCAAAAGGATTATCCTTCAAATGTCATGTCTACATTTCAATTGACAAAGATGATTTTTTTTCCAATGCAAGAGTATTTTAATTAAACTTACTAGTGGAGTATTCTTTTACCGAATTTCAGGAGTTGTTTTTCCACAAATGTCGTGTGTATTTTAAGTTGAGTATAGAAGTCTTTTTCAAAGAACATGAGTGTTTTGCAATTGACTAAAGTATATTTTCAATTGCCACAACTATCAGAAGTATTTTTCAATTGACAAGAGAATTATGTTTGACTAAATGGTACTTTAGATTGATAATAGAATATTTTTACTGCTTCATGATTATTTTCCAACCGATGGAAATGAGTATTTTTTCCCAAAATGATAAGAGTTTTTTTAGGGGCAATTGTGTTTCTGCCCTTACTTTTAACCCCAATTGCGATTTTACCCTCATTTTTGTTGACTTTGCAGTCTTACCCCTACTGTTTACAAACGAAGCTGCCGTTTACCCCTATTTCTAACACCGTGAGCTGCATCCCAAATAAAATAATTTGAAAAATAATGTAAACCCTGCGAAAAGAAAAGTATACCCCTTATCCTTATATCTTCCCCCCACCAGATCTGGCCACAGCTCTCTCATTCTCTCCGACGAAAGCAGCCCCCCGCGGGCCAGCAGGGAGGCGGCCAGGAAGCTGGCCCCGTCGGCCAGGGAGGAGGACCCGGCGGCGGCCAGGAGGTGGCTCAGGTGGGCTGGGGAGGGGGCTAGGCTAGCCGGCTAGGAGGGGCCGCGGATCCACCGGCCAGGAGGCTCGCCGGCCAGGAGTGGTCGCGGATCCGCCGGCCAGGGAGGGCCCAGGAGGAGGCTCGCGCGCCGGCGGCCAGGAGGGGCCGCGCGCCCGGTGGCCAGGGAGGGGCCGCGGCTCCCTCGGGCAGGAGGCTCGCCGGCCAGGAGGGGGCGCGGATCCGCTGGCCAGGGAGGGCCCGGGAGGAGGCTTGGGCGCCCGGCGGCCAGGAGGGGCCGCGGCTCCCTCGGGCAGGAGGGGTCGCGCGCGTGGTCGGGAAGGGGCGCGTGAGAGCCGCCCTTGGATGGCCATGGAGTCTGAGTGCAGAGTCGTGGAGGTAGCAGTGCCCAGGTACCGAATTTCGATCTCTAACCTTGTAATTGGCAATATGGATCGAATTAACTCGGGATTTAGACAACACAGTAGTGCTAATTTAGTTTCAATTGCTCTGATTTGTAGGCCAAATCAGATGAGCTTGAATATTGTTGTTAGGGTTGGGCCCTTCTTCAGTTTACTCGATGGAGGACCAAAAACATGGATGCAGGGTAAAACTTTGCCAACTCAAACGGTCGACATCCATAGCTATAGCTTCTTGCAGTTGGTTGATTTCATAGCTGAGCACTATATGTGGGGTGTCAAGCAGTACATTACTTTGTGGCGTGAATTAGAATATTCTATGGAGATAAAATCTGATGAGCAGCTACTTGAGTGGTTTCAACTTAACCTAGATAAGGGAATAGTTCGGATTAATGCCCAGATCAATGATTTTGAGGGCCCATTGCAATGCTCACCAACCAAACGTAGGTGCCACCCATCTGCAAGAAATAGAGCACCCACCACCACCACCACCACCAATGAAACAGCCACCGAGGTACCTACCAATGAGGGCTGCACCAATGAGAGAGCCACATTCACAAGTAAGAAAAAGAGAGGTACCAAATGTAAAGGAAAAGGTGGAGATGATGATGACTGTGTAGGAGTTGATGAAGAGGGCATGTATTCTGACACTGATTCGCTTGTGGCACCAAGTGATAGCAGCTATGACAGTGACTTGGCTGCATCATCTGACTCTGATGATGGCTGCTCTGACCCTGAGTTTGATCCTAATGGTGAAGTCGTTGACAATGATGATGAATATGACCCTCCCCCCTTTTCATATGACGTTGATTATCCAATTATTGATGTAAATGTGGTGTTCCCACATATGGATCAGTGCAAGTCTGCAGTTACCCATCATGCAATCTTGCATGATCATGCTTTTGAGATTGTGAAAAAAGACAATAGTAGATTTAGAGCTAAATGCAAGAGAGCCAATCAAGGCTGCAAGTGGACTTTTTTTGCATCAACGAGTACAAAATACATTGGCTGCAAGGTAAATAGTGCTCATTCTAGTTTTTTTCAGCAAGCAATTAGTGTCTTCTCATGTCATTTTCAGCAAGTAATTAGTGCCTTCTCATGTCATATTCAGCAAGTAATTAGTGCCTTCTCTTGTATTTTTTCAGGTTAAGACTAATGGACCAAAGCATACTTGTGGTTCTTTCAACAATTGTGGTGAAACAATGGCCTCAAACAAGTGGGTTGCTGAAAGAGTGGTGGATTTATTGTGGGAAGACCCTGAAATGGGACCAAAGGATTTGCATAGTAGGCTGCAGAAGAAGTACTCCATAGATATTCCATATCATAGAGTTTACAGAGGCAAACATAGAGTCATGGACATCATATATGGCAAGTGGGATGACAGTTATGACTTGCTACCGACCTATCAAGCTGAACTACTCAGAGTTGTACCTGGAAGCATTGTGGAGCTAGACACCGAAAAAGATGAGAATGGTGATTTGTGTTTCAGCAGGTTCTTTGTTGCTCTCAAACCATGCATTGATGGGTTTTTACAAGGTTGTAGACCCTACATTGTCATGGATGCCACACACTTGACAGGAAGGTCTAGGGGTCAGCTTGCAGCAGCAGTTGTAGTGGATGGTCATAATTGGCTATTTCCAGTGGCTTATGGTGTGATTGAGACCGAGTCTAAAGAAAGCTAGACTTGGTTTGTCAATAACTTGAAGAAGGCTATTGGTACTCCTCCTGGTTTTGTCATTAGTACAGATGCTGGAAAAGGTATAGAGCTGGTTGTAGATGATGTATACCCTAGAGTTGAGCATAGAGAATGTATGAGACACTTGTGGAAGAACATGAAGAAGAATGGATATGGTGGTGAGCTTTATGGTAAGAATATGTGATGTGCTGCCAAGAGCTTCACAATTGACAAGTTCAAATACTTCATGGGCAAGATAGAGGAGAAGGATCCTAGGGCACTTGAATGGTTGGATGAGAACCATCCATATGTTTGGAGTAGAAGCAAATTCTCTGAAGATTGCAAGGTAGATTACATCAACAACAACCTTTATGAATGTTTCAATAGTTGGGTGTCAAAAACTAAGGACTTTCAAGTTGTTGAGATGCATGACAAGATAAGACAAATGATAATCAAGAAAATGATTTTGAGGTCCAAAATTGCTAGGAAAATGTCAGGAAAAATCATCCCAGCTGTCTCCAATGCTCTGAATGCTAAAACCATGACCATTAAGGACCATGAGGTGTTGATATGTGGGGCTGGAACAGCAGAAGTAACTGTGAAACAGATTCAGACATGCAGTGAATTTGGAACAAAAGACATATAGTTGTAGGGCATGGCAAGTGACTGGAAAGCCATGCACTCATGCTTTAGCTTTCATTGCTAGGCTTAGTAGGCATGTGCACATAGATGAATTTGTTGATGACTACTTCTCTGTTGATAAGTTTAGGAAGGCATATTCAGGCACTTTCAACCCTATGACATCTAAGGATAGTTTGCCACATGTTGATTTAGGCTACAAAATCAAGAAGCCTAAGTTGAGAAGGAAACCTGGGAGGCCAAGAGTATCTAGAATGAAATCATATGATGAGGCTGGCACTAGTAAAAAGAGAAAGCCATGTTCTGAATGTAATGAACTAGGCCACATAGCCAAGCATTGCCAAGGAGGTCCCACTGCTAGTCAAAAGAGAAAGCTTTCAGCTTCACAAGATGGATCAGCTTCATAAACCTCAGTGTAAGTCAAGGATTTTATGTATCTATATTTCTTTCCTTCTTTATGTAGTCAAACTGTTCTTTGATCCATTTTTCTACATTTGTGTGAAGTGCAAGTGCAGATGCAAGTGCAAGTGCAACAGAAAGAGGGAGAGGGAGAGGGAGAGGGAGGGGAAGAGGCAGAGGAAGAGGACGAGGAAGGGAAAATCCAATTGAAAGTGAAACTGGAACTGAAGGTGTTGGAGGAAGAAGGGGAAAAGGAAGAGGAAGAAGGGGAGGAACGAGAGGGCGATTGGCTGCATTGTTAGGGATAGATGCTTGAATGTGATGGTGCCACTGAATATGTAATATACTAGTTGCTTTTGATGGACACCTATGTTGGATGTGATTTGGTGGTGCTTCTCTTTTAGACATGTACGATGGAGATGTGAGATGGCGGTACATCTCTTTTGGATATGGATGATGGGATATTATATATACATATATATGCATGTGGTTTCCACTTGATCATGTATGTCATGATGCTGCCCAAATTCTGTGAATTTCTTGTTCATATTGTTATTGAAATGTTGGTGCAATATAATGGCAAATAAGGGTATATTCACAAAGTTCTAAAAAAAAGTAGGAGTATATTCGCAAGGGTAAAATTATCTTCTTTAACACCGTTTGGTGCTGTTGACGAAGTAGGGGTAAAACGAGTCTTCATTTCGGAACAGTAGGGGTAAGACTGCAAAGTCAACCAAAATGAGGGTAAAATCGCAATTGTGGTTGAAAGTAAGGGCAGAAACACAATTACCCCTTTTTTTACGGCTTGCTGCACAACACAGCAGGATTATATTACTGTAGAGGTTGGGAACTTGACTGTCTTATTTAACTATGCCAATCGCTCCATTTTGATTTTTAGTTATTTCAAATAACATTAATATAGAAGTAATTTCTAAAACTTAGAAAAGTAATTTTCTAAGCAAAAGTAAGCTCACAATGATACATGTCCACGGAATAGAAAATAAGCTTGGACAAGTAATTTGTTGGAGTAAATTTCCAAAACTCGAGAAGCAAAATTAATTATGACATCAACCCAATAATAAAAAGCTATTTCTGTTAATATTACTCCACTAATTCTATGATAATACTCTTTGAGAGTGATAATATTACTGCTCATATCAATACTCAGGGGACTCACAAACAAAGGCAAGGTTACTACTATAGCATTCTAACAGTCACAACAGAGGCTGACTTAATTAACACTTGCACCGACCCTTTGGTCGATGCCTAGTACAAGAACCGATCACACATTATTCCAAGGGGTGAGTGTTTTACATCAATTTACAACCATCTCTAAACATCAGCAACATCTCTATTCTTTGCACATATTCAGAAATGGTCATGTTCATGGAGATAAATCATTGAGATGCATTGAAGAAACAACACCTCCTTTCGTGAACAAGGACGAAAATTCCGAACATAGAACCATAAACCAGCTCATAAATTGGTACACAATAAACAAACAGGAACCATGTTGCTCTCTTTCTCAGGAGTATACTCGTCACAAAGCAGGATTATACTCCTCACCAAAGCAGCCTTAAACCGTGAGGAGGAAACAAAGCCTGTAGGAGGCAGGGAAATTGCAACCGGATGCCTGGGAGAGAGCCCACCACCATCCCGGTGCGGAGCTGGATCTCGCGCACCGAGATCCACCGATTCAGGCGAACTTGCAGAGTTGTGCTCGACGGGGAGGAATGCACGGGGAAGGCCGCTGCCCATCGCTGACGAAGTGTAGACTGCAGTAAGGACGAGGAGCCGAGGAGGTGCTGGCATGCACCAGGCCTGGAGCAGATTCATTGCTCATCATGCGTGACGGAGCAGAGCATCTAGATCTTGGCTGCAGATAGCGTGAGTGAAAAAGAAGAGGATAAAAAAATGGAGGAGAAGACCCAGGAGTTATATATATAATTTAGAAGAGTAAATTGTTCGTTTGTTTTACGGTTTTTGCTGTGATTTTTACACCTGCAGCATCGTGGGAGGTTCTGAGATTTTTACAGTTGCTGTTCAAATCAATGCATTGTTGCCTAAAAGTTTTGATGAGGGATGAGAGTATTAGGGTAAAAAAAATTTAAGACAATTAATTGCCACCAATTATAGAGCAAAATGGCCATAATAAATATGGCAATAATGCCAATTTTATTTTCTACCAATAAATAGCAATTAGTGGTGTGATTTGCATGCGTAAACCAATCTCACAAAGCCACCGTAAAAAAATAGTTTTTGGACCGTAAATTGTGGACCGTAAATCAATTTCACCAAGCCGAAAATAAAAGATGTGCACTTTTAATTGCATTGATGTGCCTAAGGCCCCTACGACCAGTTGGCCGGCTGGGGCTGGCGGCACCCCCGCGGCGCGGGTTCGAGTCCTGGTGGACGCGAATTTCCGATGCCGCGGGGAAAAACCCCCCTCGCTGGTGGGCCAGGGTTCGGGGGGTTTCTCGGTCGGGTTAAGAGCCGAGGCTGTTGCTTCCTCTTAATGAAACACGGGTGGGGACCGTTTCAACCCCCCGATCGAGTTTTTAATTGCATTGATGTCACGGATCGCATGCTGGTGGAAGGAAGAAATAACCGGAGTGATTTTTACTCGCCGGAATTGGACGGCGCCGGCAAATAATATTATATATATATAGCAGCGCTATTCTTACACCAGTACCTATTCTACACCCAACGACCCAACCACACTTACCAGTCCGGCCCAAGTACCTATCCGTCAGCCAGCCCCAAGCACCCCCGTCCACCTGTTCCAGCCCAACCCTTCATCCATGCCGGAAAGCAGACCTCGCAAGCGCGAGCCGCGAGACGTGCGGCGAGCCGCGAGCGCGAGCAGGCTCGTCGCGAGGGAAGCTGCGGTGCGGCCTTCGCGGGAGCTGCGACGCGGCCTCACAGGGACCAGCGGCGGGCGGCCAGCGCGGAGCTGTGGCATTCACGGGGATCGGAGGCGCGGCCTGCATCGAGCGGTGGCCTGTGCCGGAGTGGCGGGGGGCGTGAGCGTGGAGAGAGAGTGTGAGAACCGCCCAATTTGATACTATTTTAAACGAACCGCCGGTCATTATCACCCAGATGAGAGTTAACACGTGCTTGCCGTAGAGCGAGCCACGTGTTATCCCACATCTAGAGACACGAATAACCGACACGTCATTCATTCAAAATAATACCAAATCCGGTAGTCCCGGTATGTGCTCCAACACACGCCCAGGATCAGCATATGCACATACCGTATACAATCGAATACATAGCCAACAATCCACAAAGAGCAGTTATATAAAACCAGAGTTCGAGACTTAATATTACAAGTTCAATATAGGTGGGTTTCAAGCTTCACTTTACAAGCCTTGGGCTCACGCGAGTCATATTAAACAGAGATTTAGAGCTTATTGAAAATACATGCTCTCCCGAAGCTCAGCTACGATAGAACTTACTTAAGATGATGATGCCTTGCTCAAGGACATCACCACAGCAGCAACAGCCTACTCTTCCCCCGCATTAGGATCAGCGGGGTAGAAATGGCCGAACACCACTTCCGGCTCACCTGCAACTAGGTTTAGAAAGCACCCTGAGTACAAAAGGTACTCCGCAAGACTTACGCGATTAAATAAACAAGGATCATGCAAGGCTCAAGTAAAAGCTTTAAGGTTAAGTAATTATTGCATAAGCATTAGCTCTCTACACTATCACCTAGCAGAATTAATTAATCTTGCCCAAACCCAAACAATTTTAATTGATTAAGAGAGTAATACAACTATAACTGTTCATAGCTGTAACACGAACCATTCTCAGCATAAACGATAATCTATGAGGAGTTCATGGGTTAAAGAGCTTGCTCATAACCGAGAGCGCGGCAATTCGAATTGGTTATAACCTTGCAAGGGTGTACTACTTTACCCACACGACGCAAGGACCATGCGACTCACCCAACCCGCTAAAGTTGGATAAGAGGGTACTCGCGTCAACCGTTCCCAACATGGCTCGACCGTTGAGGGTACGCCCAGCTTGCGCGTGGAGACTTAGTTCCACCGAGGACATCTCTAAATTTTCCTACACATAGTTCCACTCGGGGACCTGCTAAGCCTCCCTGCATAGCCCGTTGGCCACGCATCTGGGACCGGGCCCCAAAGACCAAGTCAAAGAAGGTATTTGGCTTATCCGTTCCATTATATTGGATATGTGGTAGCACGGAAAGGTGCTCAAAACCGACGTCGTCCACTCGGTCCTTAATCGATCCAAGCGGACTATGCCCATGTGACTTCATTCTCTAGGCCCTAACATTCCGCTCGAATCTCGATACTACCAACTTATACTAGCCCCGGCTCAAGTGCAATCAAGGATAAACAGGTAAGTGTGATACTCCAATCCATTCCTTTCTAGCAAGCACGATAAGTATTCTAAGCAGGACTAAGCATCTAATCAAATTAAGTAGTTCATTGACTAACAAGTGACAACGGTATGGATAACAATTCAAGGAATGGTAATGCAGGAAATCAGGTACAAGAATGCAATACAGTTATAACATATCACCCAACATTACCCGGTGAGATAGCTAAACTAAATCAGATTAAATAGGTGCAAGGAATATGCTTAGCTGCTTGCCTGGGTTAACTTCCGACTCGACCACGAACGGGACTCCGGGTTCGGGCTCGACGGGCTCGGCGGGTTCCACGGGTTCGTTCTCCGACGGCTTGGTCACTAAATTGCATGAATGCGATGCAAGAATTAAGAAATGATCTTAACAACATGCATAAATCATGGAAATAAATGAGTATGCAGAAGACAATGCAAAGAACTCATGAAAATTGGTTTTGCAGGAAAAGCATTTTCCTATAAATAACCATAAATAAAACAGTTTTCAGCCACTTTAAACAAAGTAAACCAGAAAAGGAATGCAAACTCAACTACACAAATCCAAGAAAATTATCTTTGAAACTAGGCAGCAATACAAGGCTAACAAAACTGGTTTTGCCATTTTATCACTTTCCTGCACAACGTTCTAGAAATAACCATTTTCAGACAAAGTATAGGAAAACAAACTAAACTTTGATACACAGCAATGAACCAAGTAAACAAGGTACACCACTGAAAACTACACCTCACAAGGAGTCTAACAAAATTTGGTTTGACATTTTTCAAGCAGTACACAAATAACAAAGTAATAAACTCACTTTTGCAAGATAAAACTATAGATCAATATACAGCAAAGTAACATGCAAAACAATATTTTTCCTAAGTAGATCTCAGCTAGAGGAATCCAACAAAACAAGTTTCATAATTTTTGGAGCTATACATGAATTTCTAGAGATTTTGCAAGATTGCAGCACAAATAATCCTAAAGAAAACCTAGCTAAAATTGCTAGGAACACCCGGCTTCCACGCCCACAGGCGCTGACGGGTGGGGCCCGTTGGCCAGCGGCCCACCCAGCCGGGTCAAGGCAGGGCACGCGCCCTGACCGCGGCGTGGGCGCGGCCACGGCGTCGCGGGCGACGCGCGGTGCGCGCGCACGCGTCGCGCGCAGCGACGGCGAGCGGCGGCGGCGCGAGGCGGCGCGGCGAAGTGGAGCCGAAGCGAGGCAGGGGAGGCGCGCACGAGGTGGACGGGATGGCGGCGAGCCTCACCGGTGGGGATGCGGGCGAGGAGCGGCAACGGGTGGGCGGCGCGGCGGCGTTGGGCGGCGGCGGACCAAGGCGAGCGGCGGCGGCCCGATGCGGCGAGGGAGGAGGTCCGGTTGGGGGCGGAATCGGTCGAAGATGGGGCGGAGTAGGTGGCGCGCGCGCTAGATCGGGGAGGATCTCACCGACGGCGACGAATCGCGGCGGCGGCGAAGCTCGGGGCGGCGGCCATGGGGGGGCGGGGGCTAGGGTTTGCGGCGGGTAATGAGGCCGGGGCTCGACGCGGATAAGGAGAGGGGCGAGGGAGGAGCGAAGGGGCGTCACGGCTTGCGAGGTTGGCCGGCACGTGGCACGGACGTCGGGGTTGACCGGCGGCGACGCGGGCGCGCGGCGCGTCGCGAGCAGAACAGAGGAGAGGGAGAGGCTGACAGGTGGGGCCCGCGCGGGATTTTTATTTTCTTTTTCTCTTTTTTTTTCAGGGCTGTGACAATCTCCCCCCCTTAAGAAAATCTCATCCCGAGATTTAAATGGATAGGATGGAAGGGACAAAACTCCAGGTCGACTAAGGCCATATTCACCTAGACAAGATAAACATCTAAAAGATGATGCACAAAGGCAAGGATGATGTGGTGTGAGACATTCCTAAGGTTTTCTTGAGGGTGACTGTGTACACATTTAACAGTATCTAGGAAACTGAACTTCATCAAGAAAGTGGAGTGAGGTAGGGAGAAAACTTACTCATCGGAAAAGAAATCCGGGTATTCTTGACGTAACCGATCCTCACGCTCCCAAGTGGCTTCATCTTCGGTATGATTGCTCCATTGAACCTTCACAAATTTCACCATGTTACGCTTCACCTTTCTTTCATCTCGATCAAGAATGGCAATTGGGTGTTCTTCATAGGTAAGGCCCGGTTGAAGATCAAGTGACTCAAGGTCGACGGCGTTAGCTGGAACACGATGGCATTTCTTCAACTGAGAGACATGAAAAACATTGTGTACTGCGGAGAGTGATTGAGGAAGTTCCAATTGATAAGCCACTACTCCAACTTTCTTGATAATTCGAAAAGGTCCGACATAGCGTGGCGCTAACTTTCCTCTGACTTGAAAACGGCGAGTGCCCTTAAATGGAGAAATCTTGAGATAGACATAATCACCAATCTTGAGATGGAGTTCTCGGCGACGACGATCAGCATAAGTCTTCTGACGAGATTGAGCAATGCGAAAATTCTCACGAATAATCCTGACTTGATCCTTGGCATCTTTCACCAAATCTGGACCATAGAAAGGCCTTTCTCCCGATTCGGACCAGTTGATCGGAGTTCTGCACCGTCTTCCATAGAGAGCTTCAAACGGTGACATTTTGATACTTGCTTGATAACTATTGTTGTAAGAGAATTCCGCGAATGGCAAGCATGTAACCCATTTCTTCTCATAGATTAGAGCACAGGCTCGAAGCATGTCTTCTAAGACTTGATTGACTCTCTCGGCTTGACCGTCGGTTTGAGGATGATAAGCAGTACTGTAGGTGAGGTCAGTTCCCATGGCTTCATGAAGACTTCTCCAAAAGTGAGCAACAAACTGAGGACCACGATCAGAGACAATTTTCTTGGGAACACCATGAAGACAAACGATGCGGGTAAGGTACAACTCCGCATATTGCTTGACGAGATAAGTAGTCTTTACTGGAAGAAAATGAGCTGACTTCGTCAATCGATCCACGATTACCCATATAGAATCATACCCTTGAGAAGACTTGGGTAATCCAGTGATGAAATCCATTCCAATTTCTTCCCACTTCCATGATGGAATAGGTAAAGGCTGAAGGGTACCGGCAGGTTTGAGATGTTCAGCTTTAACTCTTTGGCAAACATCGCACTCGGCGACATATCGAGCAATCTCTCGCTTCATGCGAGTCCACCAAAATCTTTGCTTGAGATCTTGATACATTTTGGTACTGCCCGGATGAATGGAGAATTGGGAACTATGGGCTTCATCAAGGATAATTCGCCTGAGGTTATGATCCTTAGGCACCACAATTCGCTTCCCAAAGAATAAAACCCCTTGATCATCCGTAGAGAAACATCGAGCTTTGCCCTGATTCATTAACTCCCGAAGTCGAGCCATACCCTTATTCTTCTTTTGGACTTCCCTAATTTGATCATAAAGATCAGATCTGACTGTAAGAGTAACAAGATAGCCTTCTTTGACCATAGAAATTCCAAGTTTCCGAAGATCATCACAGAGAGTATGCACAGGAGGAGCTATGGTCAAGCAGTTGCATTGAGCCTTTCGGCTTAGTGCATCGGCGACGACATTCGCCTTACCGGGATGATAGTGCACCTCAATGTCATAATCCTTGATCAGTTCAAGCCATCGACGTTGCCTCATGTTTAGATCAGATTGAGTGAAAATGTACTTGAGACTTTTGTGATCAGTATAGATGTTGCAGTGATTACCAAGCAGATAATGACGCCATATCTTTAGAGCATGGACAACAGCCGCAAGCTCTAAATCATGGGTAGGATAATTTTCTTCATGTCGCTTGAGTTGACGAGAAGCATAGGCCACCACTCGGCCTTCTTGCATAAGAACACAGCCAAGACCAATGCGAGAAGCATCGCAATAGACATCAAAGCTCTTGGAAATATCCGGCTGAGCAAGAACTGGAGCAGTAGTGAGACGATCCTTAAAGGTTTGAAAGGCTTCTTCACAGGCTGGGGACCACTCAAACTTGACCCCATTTTTCAATAACTCGGTCATAGGCTTCGCAATTTTAGAGAAGTTCTCTATGAACCGGCGGTAATATCCCGCAAGTCCCAGAAAACTCCGAACCTCATGGACATTCTGAGGTTGCTTCCAATCAAGAACATCTTGCACCTTACTAGGATCCACAGCAATACCATCCTTGGAGAGGACATGACCAAGAAAAGATACTTCTTCAAGCCAAAACTCACATTTGCTAAACTTGGCATAAAGATGATGCTCTCTAAGCTTTTGGAGAACGATATGAATATGACGAGCATGATCTTCTTTGGTCTTGGAATAAATGAGAATATCATCAATAAAGATGATCACAAAGACATCAAGTTCCTCCATGAAGATGCTATTCATCAGATACATGAAATAAGCCGGTGCATTGGTGAGGCCGAAAGACATGACAGTGAACTCATAAAGACCATATCTAGTAGAGAAGGCTGTTTTTGGAATATCTTCAATTCGAATCTTGATTTGATGATAACCCAACCTTAAATCAATCTTAGAAAAATAACGAGCTCCAAAGAGTTGATCAAACAAGATATCAATTCGTGGAAGAGGATATTTGTTCTTGACAGTAACTTCGTTTAACGGACGATAATCAACACACAACCGTAAACTATCATCTTTCTTCTTCACAAAAAGAGCCGGGCATCCCCAAGGAGAGGAGCTCGGACGAATGAAACCCTTGTCCAATAAAGTCTTGAGTTGTTTCTTCAATTCTTTCAACTCATTGGGAGGCATTCGGTAAGGTTGTCTAGAGATAGGAGCAGTTCCGGGCTTGAGCTCTATGACGAACTCCACCTCACGATCAGGAGGCATACCCGGTAATTCTTCTGGAAAGACATCCGGATACTCACAAACCACGGGAATATTTTCCAACGCCGTGGCTCTCGCCAAGGCATATAAACAAGATTCCATCTTGGCAAGAGAGAGTAGAACTCTACTCTCAGAAGGGTGCAAAAGATCAATGGTGCGGGGCCCACATTTGATAACTCCGTCATGCTTACCCAACCAATTCATCCCAAGAATCACATCTAAACCCATCTGATCTAGGACAAGAAGATTAGCTTGGAAAATAGCTCCCTCGATGAGAATTGGAACCCTATCCACAAAGTTTCTAGAAATGATCTCTCCACCCGGTGATTCTATCTGGTATGGCACTGGTAGATTTTGCATTTCAAGCTTACTATGCAGCACAAATTTCTTGCTGATGAAAGAAAAAGTTGCTCCAGAATCAAAAAGAACCATAGCAGGGTGAGATTTGATTAGGAGCGTACCCATAAGAACTTCGGCATTTTCCGGAATTTCTTCAGCGGTGGTGTAGTTGAGACGGCCACGCTTAGGAGCTTGTTGTGGCTTGGCTTCTTGGCGTTGTGCTTGAGGTAAAGGAATATTGGGCCTAGGTGCATTGAAGGCACCACCACGCCTCGGAGAGGGGCAATCCCTAGAGATGTGGCCTAAGCCACCACAATTGAAGCACGGACCCTTTGCGGTCACACCTGGGTTGTTCCAATAAGCACTGACCGGCCTAGGAGCTTGTCCTTGAGGAGGTTGAGGGTGACGCACAATCCACATAGGACGTGGAGCTTGAGCACCCGGCGCCCGAGGTGGAAAAGGAGAAGGTCCCAGACGTGGACGTGAGGAGCTACCGCCTGCTGAGGTAGGAGCGGGGCGCTTGTTCTTTGCCTCAAGATTCTTCATCTTGTGCTCAGCTCTGATGGCGATATTCACCAAGTCATTGAAGTCTTCAAACTTGGTAGTAGAGAGCTTGTCTTGCAACTCTGCAGAGAGCCCATCGTACAAGCGTTCTTGCTTCTTGGCATCGGTGGCCACTTCTTCAGGTGCATATTGGGAGAGAGTGTTGAAGGCATTGACATAGGCCATCACATCACGACTTCCTTGAGTGAGATTCAGAAACTCCTTCTTCTTGATGTCCATGATACCCTTGGGAATATGGAAGGAGCGAAAAGCTGTGCGGAACTCCTCCCATGTGAAGCGGTAGTTGGCAGGGTGAGATGCCTTGAAGTTCCGCCACCAAACCCCAGGGGCATCATGCAGTTGATGAGCAGCAAAGAGTACCTTCTCATGTGGCTCACATTCAATAAGACCAAGCTTCTCTTCAATGACATTGAGCCAGAAATCCGCATCCAGAGGATCCTTGGAGCCACGGAAGATAGGCGGGTTGGTGCGGAAGAAATCTCCGAACCTGTTCACTTGAGGCTCAGCTCTTGGACCATTATTGCCGGCATTGCCCAACTGATTGACTAGGTGTGCCATGAGTTCAGTTTGTCGGGCCAGGACGTCCGCGAGATTTGGGTGAACTGGAGGATTAGGAAGGGGATCCTCGTTGTTGCGATTGTTATTGCCACCCGAACCACTGGCACCATCCCTTTCATTTCCCGAACGCAACACCATCCTGCTAATAAACAAAACGGTTAGCGGTCAGGAATGAAAGATAGAGGATGATACACAAAGGCAGGGTGGAAAGACAATGTGTAGATAAAAATCTAACACATGATCAACACCGGAATAGCAACTCTAAGAGATAGAGCAGATTTGGTCCACTAAGATTAGCAAGAACGAGTTCAACGAAAACTAGACCACGACACACTAGATTAGTTAGATGCAGGTTTGAAAACCACAAGAAAATATGCATGCATGCGAGGTATGAATGCAACATGACGTCTCCTCACAGCGTGAGCACGCCTTAACGTTCTATCACTCACTTTCGGCCCAACACAACCGCATTGTCCAGCAGTGCTACAACCCTCCTAATAGCACTTAGGAGAATGGGTGATTCTAACTTTCTCAACCCCGATAAAAGGCTTAAAAGGTTTCCAGAGGGTGAAAGGGTTTTCCTACGCTACCGCTACTCATGCAGACAAGAGAGGTTAAGCACATCTTAATTAAACGAGTGAAGCAGTAAAGGAGAATTAGCTCTAAGACGAAGGAAGAAGGATAGCATTTCACCTTAAGTTCAAATTTTTAATGAAAGTAAATCTTAGTGCAAGTGATCAAATTTTATTTGACTCTCAACCCACTAAGCCAATTTTAGGTTCACTTCATGGAAACTCAGCTCTGATACCCGTTGTGAGAACCGCCCAATTTGATACTATTTTAAACGAACCGCCGGTCATTATCACCCAGATGAGAGTTAACACGTGCTTGCCGTAGAGCGAGCCACGTGTTATCCCACATATAGAGACACGAATAACCGACACGTCATTCATTCAAAATAATACCAAATCCGGTAGTCCCGGTATGTGCTCCAACACACGCCCAGGATCAGCATATGCACATACCGTATACAATCGAATACATAGCCAACAATCCACAAAGAGCAGTTATATAAAACCAGAGTTCGAGACTTAATATTACAAGTTCAATATAGGTGGGTTTCAAGCTTCACTTTACAAGCCTTGGGCTCACGCGAGTCATATTAAACAGAGATTTAGAGCTTATTGAAAATACATGCTCTCCCGAAGCTCAGCTACGATAGAACTTACTTAAGATGATGATGCCTTGCTCAAGGACATCACCACAGCAGCAACAGCCTACTCTTCCCCCGCATTAGGATCAGCGGGGTAGAAATGGCCGAACACCACTTCCGGCTCACCTGCAACTAGGTTTAGAAAGCACCCTGAGTACAAAAGGTACTCCGCAAGACTTACGCGATTAAATAAACAAGGATCATGCAAGGCTCAAGTAAAAGCTTTAAGGTTAAGTAATTATTGCATAAGCATTAGCTCTCTACACTATCACCTAGCAGAATTAATTAATCTTGCCCAAACCCAAACAATTTTAATTGATTAAGAGAGTAATACAACTATAACTGTTCATAGCTGTAACACGAACCATTCTCAGCATAAACGATAATCTATGAGGAGTTCATGGGTTAAAGAGCTTGCTCATAACCGAGAGCGCGGCAATTCGAATTGGTTATAACCTTGCAAGGGTGTACTACTTTACCCACACGACGCAAGGACCATGCGACTCACCCAACCCGCTAAAGTTGGATAAGAGGGTACTCGCGTCAACCGTTCCCAACATGGCTCGACCGTTGAGGGTACGCCCAGCTTGCGCGTGGAGACTTAGTTCCACCGAGGACATCTCTAAATTTTCCTACACATAGTTCCACTCGGGGACCTGCTAAGCCTCCCTGCATAGCCCGTTGGCCACGCATCTGGGACCGGGCCCCAAAGACCAAGTCAAAGAAGGTATTTGGCTTATCCGTTCCATTATATTGGATATGTGGTAGCACGGAAAGGTGCTCAAAACCGACGTCGTCCACTCGGTCCTTAATCGATCCAAGCGGACTATGCCCATGTGACTTCATTCTCTAGGCCCTAACATTCCGCTCGAATCTCGATACTACCAACTTATACTAGCCCCGGCTCAAGTGCAATCAAGGATAAACAGGTAAGTGTGATACTCCAATCCATTCCTTTCTAGCAAGCACGATAAGTATTCTAAGCAGGACTAAGCATCTAATCAAATTAAGTAGTTCATTGACTAACAAGTGACAACGGTATGGATAACAATTCAAGGAATGGTAATGCAGGAAATCAGGTACAAGAATGCAATACAGTTATAACATATCACCCAACATTACCCGGTGAGATAGCTAAACTAAATCAGATTAAATAGGTGCAAGGAATATGCTTAGCTGCTTGCCTGGGTTAACTTCCGACTCGACCACGAACGGGACTCCGGGTTCGGGCTCGACGGGCTCGGCGGGTTCCACGGGTTCGTTCTCCGACGGCTTGGTCACTAAATTGCATGAATGCGATGCAAGAATTAAGAAATGATCTTAACAACATGCATAAATCATGGAAATAAATGAGTATGCAGAAGACAATGCAAAGAACTCATGAAAATTGGTTTTGCAGGAAAAGCATTTTCCTATAAATAACCATAAATAAAACAGTTTTCAGCCACTTTAAACAAAGTAAACCAGAAAAGGAATGCAAACTCAACTACACAAATCCAAGAAAATTATCTTTGAAACTAGGCAGCAATACAAGGCTAACAAAACTGGTTTTGCCATTTTATCACTTTCCTGCACAACGTTCTAGAAATAACCATTTTCAGACAAAGTATAGGAAAACAAACTAAACTTTGATACACAGCAATGAACCAAGTAAACAAGGTACACCACTGAAAACTACACCTCACAAGGAGTCTAACAAAATTTGGTTTGACATTTTTCAAGCAGTACACAAATAACTAAGTAATAAACTCACTTTTGCAAGATAAAACTATAGATCAATATACAGCAAAGTAACATGCAAAACAATATTTTTCCTAAGTAGATCTCAGCTAGAGGAATCCAACAAAACAAGTTTCATAATTTTTGGAGCTATACATGAATTTCTAGAGATTTTGCAAGATTGCAGCACAAATAATCCTAAAGAAAACCTAGCTAAAATTGCTAGGAACACCCGGCTTCCACGCCCACAGGCGCTGACGGGTGGGGCCCGTTGGCCAGCGGCCCACCCAGCCGGGTCAAGGCAGGGCACGCGCCCTGACCGCGGCGTGGGCGCGGCCACAGCGTCGCGGGCGACGCGCGGTGCGCGCGCACGCGTCGCGCGCAGCGACGGCGAGCGGCGGCGGCGCGAGGCGGCGCGGCGAAGTGGAGCCGAAGCGAGGCAGGGGAGGCGCGCACGAGGTGGACGGGATGGCGGCGAGCCTCACCGGTGGGGATGCGGGCGAGGAGCGGCAACGGGTGGGCGGCGCGGCGGCGTTGGGCGGCGGCGGACCAAGGCGAGCGGCGGCGGCCCGATGCGGCGAGGCAGGAGGTCCGGTTGGGGGCGGAATCGGTCGAAGATGGGGCGGAGTAGGTGGCGCGCGCGCTAGATCGGGGAGGATCTCACCGACGGCGACGAATCGCGGCGGCGGCGAAGCTCGGGGCGGCGGCCATGGGGGGGGCGGGGGCTAGGGTTTGCGGTGGGTAATGAGGCCGGGGCTCGACGCGGATAAGGAGAGGGGCGAGGGAGGAGCGAAGGGGCGTCACGGCTTGCGAGGTTGGCCGGCACGTGGCACGGACGTCGGGGTTGACCGGCGGCGACGCGGGCGCGCGGCGCGTCGCGAGCAGAACAGAGGAGAGGGAGAGGCTGACAGGTGGGGCCCGCGCGGGATTTTTATTTTCTTTTTCTCTTTTTTTTTCAGGGCTGTGACAGCGAGGAGGCTCATCTGCGGCGGCTCACAGGAGCGGCGGGGTCCTGCGGGCTGCGGCCGCAGCGGACGGTGCACGGGCGGCGGGAGCAGCGCGGCGGCTTCGACGGCTGGCGAGCAGTAGCTACGCACGGCCGACGGGCGCATGCTACTGCGGCGCGCGCGACGCACAGCCTCGGGGAGCAGCGGCGCAGCCCAGACACGGACGGGAAGCAGGCGGTGGGGCAGCTGCAGGAGAAGCTAAAAAGGCGATTCACAAAAATTGCTCAAGCAGAAAAATCAATTCAACCCGTTAATGGAACAATTCTGCACCTATACTCTGCCTCCTAATATCACTTCTCTCCAGTTACTTTCCTGTAATTTGGATTTTCGTGTAGCTCACTAGCTGCTCTTTTCATGATTCAATTACTGAAGAAAAGACACTAGTTCTGTAGATTTTTTTTTTTGTTTTGGGGATCAATTACTGAGCTCTCAATCTCATGGATCTCGATAGTCCAATAAATTGTATTGTGTTGTGCAATAGTGGTAGTTCATTCTAGTAGCTCGGTAGTCTAGCTATTCAATTACTGAAAAATGTATTCGCTGGTTATTGGCAAATTACGGAAAATACATTTGTTCAGTAGTTTTTGTAGTTCAGTATTTTTTTAGTTAATGGGTGCTCTTAACATATTGTTGTTCAGTATTCCAGTATTTGATTTCAATTAATAAATTTGGGGTAATGGAAGTAATTTTTTTATACGTGGATGAACAGCTACTTAACTTCAAGTTAATAAATTTGGGGAGATCGAGTGTAATTCAAGTGAGAAGGTAATCATCCTCAACCCATCGGCTATTGTGATTTGTGAGGGGATTAGAGTGGTTCTTCACATTCATATATGGCTCGTGGTAATTATTCAAGGAGTCGAGCGAGCCAGTGGTATTGATCCTCCTTACTAGATTACTAAATTGTTGTGTGTGTGGTGTTTTTTTTGTGGAGTTATTATGAAAGGATTCATCATATATATATTTGGCAAGGCAAGGCAAGGCAAGGGTTCTATCTAATCTCTACCTACCATTCACGGCCAATTCCAAGGCCAGGGAAGTAGGCCACGTCGCCAGCTTTTCCTGGCCGTCGGATCGGCCGGACGAACGGCCTGGATCTTGCGTTTTCTAGTCATTTTGCACAAAAGTCCTCGAACTTCCTCGAAATACAACCCACCGTCCGCTCTCCTCTCTCAGAATTTTTCCCAATAAACCCCTAAAGTTTTCTGAAATCAACCCGCAGTCCAAGCGACCAACGACCGACGGTTGGGCGAGCCCCTCCTCCCGCGCCGGCCGCCGCCGGCCCACGCGCCGGCTGGCCTCCGCGCGCCGCGAGGCCCGGTCCTCACGCTGGAGTCTCGCCGCCGCCACTTGCAGCTCGCCGCCGGCCTCGCGCGCCGCCGACTATCCTCGACTCCGCCGCCAGGAGAGCGCAGGGGAATGGGGAGCGCCCCCACGAGCCGGCCGCCTGCTCCCGGCTTGCTGCCGCCGGATCCGAGGCAGGAGAGAGAGAGAGGGGGGGAGGGATAGAGCGAGGGAAGAGGCGCAGGGCAGCACGGCGCCGCGCGCAGCCTTCACCCCCATTGCAGGCGAGGCAGGTGCATCCAGACAAGAATCCCAACGACCCGCAGGCGGCCGAGAAGTTACAGGTCCTCACAGCAGCTTGATTCAGTCCATGTTCTTGCTGGACATGACTTGATTTAGCGGAGTGAATGTGTGGTGTGCTGACAAGCTGAGTTTTTTTCCCCTCTCGAAGTCTCGATGATGGTTCCCAGGCTCTTGGAGAGGCCTACCAGGTTCTAAGTGACCCTCTGCAGAAGTAGGCCTATGACGGCTACGACAAGAATAACGTATTCAGGTAGGTTCTAGGTACCAACTTGACATTTGATATTTTCCAAAAAGAAAAATGAAAATGACAGGATGGTATAACGCAGCAGCAATTGGAACTTCAGAACTCCGAGAGTCGAGTAAATTGAGCTGATATCTCCAGAATGGTCCTATATAATGGATCAATCTCGGTTGTCAAATATTTCAGCGACAACATACTGGATGGCACTGTTGTTTTCACCCTCCTTTTCAGGAGCGAGCTGTTCGAGGACTACATTGGTCATCTTGCAATGGCAACAATGGCCTCCACTGAGATGACAAGCAACAATGACAACCCCGAAAAGCTTCAGGACAGGCTCAAGGTTAGAATTGACCGAGGAGGCAAGCTATTTCTGTTGAATTGTAAAGCCCATGGGCCTAGAGCCCATTGCATATGTCCATGTTATGTATATGTACTATGGAAGGGAAAACAAAAACAGAGAGGATTCTGGATATTCCCAAACCACATGGTATTAGGGCTGGTTTGCCCAATGTCAGTGGCGACCATGGCGGCGACGCCGTGGTGAGGGCAGAGAAGCCGAAGAGGTGAGCGGGGAGCTAGAGAAGCTCGATCCCTGCAGGAGGTGAGTGGGCGCTGTGGTATTTGAAGCAGTGTGGAGGCCGGTGTTGCTATAGAGCTGCGCGTGGAGCGGCCTTGTGCGCGCGCGCGGAAGGAAGGGCGCGGCTGCAGGTGCGTACGACGGCTCCGACCTTGTGTCCTCGTCATTAGCAGTGAGGCAAGCTCGCAAGCCAAGCGGTGGTGGTTCTTGAGCGTGGATTTTGTACTGACGGACGCTGCATATAAGATTGAGCCTGGAGGGTGTTCAGGTGGAGCTTTGTCACTTGGTGTGGTGAAGGAGCAGAGATTAGGAGAGATAAAGGTCTGGAGAATTTGATTAGTGCAGGCTGGCTGCTAATTGGCGTGAATTTGAAGCAAATTGACGTGCGCTCTATCCTGGGGCAAATATTTGGGGCGTTCTGCTACAATGCATTGGACAAAACAAGTTCTGAAGGAACAGCAAGGTTGGAGGCCTAATTTACTTCGGTGGCAGAGGTAAGAGGAGTTGTTCTGCTCTGCACGGGGAGGTACAGTAAAGCACAATTCAGAGTTTGTGTAAAAGGAAATTAGCTGCTATATTATTGCTTCAAGAAAGGAAAAGAGGAGGTGTGGTGTGCAGATAGGGCTCAAGTGAAATACTTGTGGCTAAAGGATGGAGGTAAATAGAGTGAACCAACAAATTCTTGAGAAATTGATTGAATTGGAGAAGTTGATCAGATCAATTGGTGTCAAGAAGAGGTAGAGCAGAAGGTGGAGCCAATTTTAAAAGGCATTGAACTAGAAGATATGCATGCTAAAGCCCTTTCATGTAGAAGGACGCTTTACCCGGAATGGATATTAGATTCTGGAGCTTCTAGACATGTCACTGGTGCCCAAAGTGAGTTTTTGACATATAAATCATATCCATCCACACATAAGGAGACCATCCAAACTGCCGATGGGATATGCCAACCCATCAAAGGCATTGGTACTGTCAATTGCACACCATCAATTAATTTGACATCAGTGCTACATGTTCCATCATTTCCTGTAAATTTGTTATCTTTGAGTGCTCTAGTTGATCAAATAGATTGTCGAGTTTCTTTTGATCGAGAGCATTGCATTATTCAAGAAAGAAGGTATGGAAAGGAAATTGGAATTGGTGTTAGGCATGTCGGACTGTGGTACCTTGATCGAAAGGAAGATGGTAAGATCTTGGATGCTGCTTTGGTAGCTGGTATGAATGAAGATGAAGCTAGAGTGATGCTTCAACATTGTCGACTAGGCCACTTATCATTTGACACCATGGCCAAAGTTTTCCCAGAAATGATGAGAAAGATAGACAAGAGAAAACTTGTATGTGATGCATGTGAGTATGGGAAGCATACAAGAGCGACATATATAAGCAGGGGACTTAGGAGCATATCCCCTTTTATGCTTATTCACTCTGATGTGTGGATGTGCCCATTTACCTCTGTTAGTGGAATGAAGTACTTTGTTACTTTTATCGATTGTTATTCACGAGTGACATGGATATATCTCATGAAACATAAGAGTGAGGTTTTGCAGTGCTTTCAAGATTTTTACTCACTAGTGGGGAATCAATATGATGCTTGCGTGAAGGTATTGAGGACGGACAATGGAGCTGAGTATGTGAATAATGAGTTTGGAAATTTTCTATCTTCTCATGGGATATTGCATCAAACCACATGTCCAGATACACCTCCACAAAATGGAGTGGCTGAGAGAAAGAATCGTCACATCTTGGAGGTAGCTCGTTCACTTATGTATACTATGAATGTGCCAAAATTCTTATGGACTGAGGCAGTAATGACCGCAGTGTATCTGATTAATCGTACTCCCTCAAGATTGCTTGGATGGAAAACTCCTTATGAGATGTTGCGAGGAGTGAATGAGTTTATAGTTCCACCTAAAGTATTTGGGTGTACTTGTTTTGTTAGGGATCACCGGCCTTCTGTGGGTAAGTTGGATCCCCGAGCCGTCAAATGTATATTTGTTGGTTATTCTGTGGGTAAGTTGGATATAAATGTTGGTGCCCTACTGAGCGTCGTCTCTTTGTGAGTATGGATGTAACGTTCCGAGAATCTGAACCCTACTATGGGGAGAAAACTGATTTAAGCTCCCTATTTGATCTCGAAGGTGACTCAAGCTTAAGCGAAAATGATATAAATATATTACAAGAGAAGGAAGAAAACCAATCAAGGAGAATGGAAATCATCACAGGTTCGATACCATATCCTATGAGTGATTCCCTTGCGGATGACACGCAAAAGAATAAGGACATTGGAAACATACAAGCAAGGCAAGAACAAGGCACACTACGGGTTTATACTAGAAGGAGAATGTCAACCGAAGTGCAGCCATTGGAGCGACAAGCTGAGCAGCACGTTTTGGAGATACAGGAAGAAGAGCAACCGCAACTAGTGGACCAGCAACATAGTTCAACCACTAGCATTGATATTTCCGATGATGGGGGGAATGAGTCTATCGAGACAGGGGGAGAAGAGATTGATCCTTCCATTGATTTGCCCATCGCTCTAAGAAAGGAAGCACGGAGTACGGCTGGGAAACCTCCAACAAGGTATGGCATTGACCATGATATAAGTAATTATGTTTCATATGAATCACTGTCTCCTGCATATAGAGCGTTCATTGCATCATTACAAGCTGTAGAGATTCCAAGAGATTGGAAAGAAGCCAAGCTGGATCCTAAGTGGTGAGAAGCTATGTTAGAGGAGTTGAGAACTCTTGAAAAGAATAAGACTTGGGATCTTGTAAAGCTACCCGTGGGAAAGAAAGCTGTCAATTGCAAGTGGGTCTTCACTGTTAAGCAAAACCCTGAAGGCAAAGTGGAAAGGTACAAAGCTAGACTTGTGGCAAGGGGATATAGTCAAACGTATGGCATTGACTATGATGAGACATTTGCACCAGTTGCGAAGATGAGTACAGTGAGAATTTTAATCTCTTGTGCGGCAAATTTTGGTTGGCCATTGCATCAATTGGATGTTAAGAACACTTTCTTGCACGGTGACCTCCAAGAGGAGGTGTACATGGAGCTTCCCCCTGGTTTCTCTAAACCAAAGATAAATGGTAAGGTGTGCAGGCTAAAGAAGTCTTTATATGGCCTCAAGCAGTCTCCTCGGGCATGGTTTGATAGATTTCGTCGTGCACTATGTGGTATGGGGTATAAACAGTGCAATGGGGACCATACTGTATTCTGTCGACATTCTGGACGCCGAATTGCACTCTTAGCTGTATATGTAGATGATATCATTATCACAGGTGATGATGAATTGGAGATTAAACGTATGAAGGAGAATTTAAGTAAAGAATTTGAGGTCAAGGATCTTGGTCAGCTCAAGTACTTCCTTGGTATTGAGGTTGCTCGATCTCCTAAAGGGATTGTTCTCTCTCAAAGGAAATATGTCCTAGACTTGCTCAATGAGACTGGCATGCTTGGATGCCGGCCTGCGTCAACACCTATGGATCCAAACCACAAGCTATGTGCTGAATCAGGTCACTCAATAAATAAAGAAAAGTACCAAAGACTTGTGGGGAGGCTTATCTATCTATGTCATACAAGACCTGATATTTCTTATGCAGTAAGTGTTGTGAGCAGGTACATGCATGATCCTAGAAGTAAACATTTAGATGCAGTTTATCGGATCTTGCGATATCTAAAGAGTAATCCGGGAAAGGGGCTTATGTTCAAAAGCAATGGCCATTTGAATGTGGAAAGTTATTGTGATGCTGATTGGGCTAGCTGCCTTGATGATAGGAGATCTACTTCGGGCTATTGTGTGTTCGTTGGAGGAAATTTGGTGTCATGGTGGAGTAAGAAGCAATCAGTTGTATCCCATTCAACTGCCGAAGCAGAGTACAGAGCTATGTCTCTAGTGGTGAGTGAGGTGTTATGGGTAAGAAATCTCCTGACAGAGTTAAATGTCTTGCGGAATGTTCCCATGAGAGTTTGGTGTGATAACAAGTCAGCGATCAACATTGCTTACAACCCAGTTCAGCATGACAGAACGAAACATGTTGAAATAGATCGTTTCTTTATTAAAGAGAAGTTAGATAGCGGTATAATAGAGTTGAGTCATGTTAACTCCGGTGGTCAAGTAGCAGATTGTTTAACTAAGAGCTTAGGAGTAAAATAATGTAATGTCGCATGTAACAAGATGGGAATGATAGATATCTATCATCCATCTTGAGGGGGAGTGTTGAATTGTAAAGCCCATGGGCCTAGAGCCCATTGCATATATCCATGTTATGTATATGTACTATGGAAGGGAAAACAAAAACAGAGAGGATTCTGGATATTCCCAAACCACAATTTCCGTACTAATGATATTTAGGCAGTCCACATTTAGATATAATGATGTTGGTCTCATTCTATTTTTATTGTGTTCAAGAATGTACAAAGGGAAAGAGAGGAAAAGCTAGCTAGATTCCTCAAGGAATTCCTCTCCCAATATGTTCGTGGTGACAAAGAAGGATTCGCTAATCGTGCGGAAGCTGAGGCGAAGAGGCTCTCCAGCACTTGTCAATCTTCTGATCCTATTAAACCATTTGTACTTTTATGTTCTCTATCATTCAACTCATTGTGAAAAATGTCCATTTGCAGCATCTGGACTGGATATGTGTGACGGAACCGCCAAATTAAAACTCTAATTAAGCGTAATGGCCGTCATTTGAACACATCGGGCGCATTAGCTTAACGGCTTAATTTGGCGATCCTTTCTCAACCCACGGCCCGATCGAAACAACACCGGTAGTCCCACACGAAGGCGGGCGCAGATGGTACAAGCACGACACATTACTTAAAAATACAATAGCGATCATGACACGTAACATCTAGTTTACAAGCTGAGTTCAAATACATAAATAATTTACAAAACTTTACAATAGATGTGATTGAAGTTCGAATATAAAAGATCCTACAACTACTTTAGCTTCCATCAGTTCTGCTCTTTCAAGACCGATCAGACCGGTTCTACCAACCGGTCGGACCGGTTGGCACTACCTGCCGACTCCACCGGTCAGACCGGTCCCACGGACCGGTCAGATCGGTCTGCGCAAAACAGAAGGCTGCACACTCAGCCCTCAAGTGTACAACTCTACAACGCCCTAACCTGAAGGGTCTCTCTCCACCACTTCCCACCCCTCTGCATCTCTGCGGATGAATTTAACGCAGCAGGGACAGAAATCAACGTCCGGGTGTCCTGAAATAATAATTGTGGTAACAAACCCTGAGTATACTAATACTCAGCAAGGCTTACCCGACCAGTGGGTATAACTTAGCCCACATACCTAGACATGCACGGCATTTGGCTGGTGGTTATTTTTGCAGAAAGAGCGACTAAAGTAGTTTCCTTACTTTCATTATTTTAGCTTCAGGTTCTATATAAATGAACTCTCATCTAATATTTGCATAGACCCACTATAGCAATCACGGTGGTGCAAGCAAAAATAATTCAATGTGCTCAATATTTTATATAAATATACATAACTCACATTCTAACATTTTGTTATGATGCAGCAAAGAGATCAAGACCCTCATAACCGCGAGACACGGCGAATCGATCCGATTTAACTTTGCAAGGTGGACCTAACCAACACGGCACGCATTTGCCCCGTCGGACTATACATGCCAACCATTCCCCTCCCTGCCTCGAACTACAGAACCGTCCCACCTGCATATAGTCAGCCGAGCCCTACGAGAGACCACCAAAAGTAAACATATGCATCCCGATTCTCCGCGGCTGCTCGACTCGCCCTAAGGGGTGGGTAGAAGTTCTGTACTTTCGAAACAAAGCAGTACTCGGCTTACCGGTTTCGACTACCTCCTACTCTCGGCATGCGGTTAGTACAATTCAATCCCCGATCAGCACTGCCGACAATGACCGGTCCTTAATCGACTCAGACGGGGCTAAGGCACCCAGGAACCTGTCCTGCGGCCATACCTATACATCATCCCCGCCCGGTCTCACATCTCCATATCCATTTCAATACTCAAGTACTATAATATAAGTAGACATAACCTATGTCTCGCGGGTAACTGGAAATTACTCGACTTCTATATCCTATATCTCGCGAGTGACAAGAAGTGACTCGACTTCTACCGAGAACTCTTAAGCATAGCATTACTATCGTCCTATCATACTAGTATAAACTCAAGGAAACCTAGAGATCATGCAACTAGGGTTTCAACCAATTTGTATACGTAATGCACAAGTAATAGATATATATTGTCATAATTTAAATTAATAGGTTGTGCTCCGGGGCTTGCCTTGCATCTGCTGCTCAACACTGGGGTGAGTTGGGCCTTGGGCCGACTCCCCGCGAACCTCCTGCTGCGGGGCTTGCCCTTGGGGCTCCTGTGGCTCCGCAACCACCTCATACACGACCTCCTCTGCCGCGGCTGCTAAACGTATGTATATGCATATGACATGAGAATGCGTGCATGACTTATAAAAATTACTAGCAACTAATAGCCAAAATAATTTCTAACCGATTGTACCCACTACCCCGACTTTACACCCACTCAGCCAACCCCCACCGGTCAGACCGGTCCATCCGACCGGCCAGTCCGGTCACACTAACCCAGCCGCATCACCAGTCAGACCGGTCCCAACCAGAACAGAAGCTAGAATCCATGACGCGGCGAAAATCGTCCACCAATTCTAAAACTCTTCTAGGATCTAGTTCAGGGATACACTAGGACGTATTTGACCGAAGGGAATCGATTACAACCATTTAGAACGAGAGATCGAGCCAAACCCTTGTTTACCTTGAGGTGAGCTCTCCCTTACACCAAGAACTTGAATCCAAGCGACTCAAGGAAGGAACACATGGAGTTGATGATCCTCCACGCCGATTGAAGCTTCCTTCAACCTTGGATCAAGTGGGAAGGGAGGGATTCGGATTCTAGGGTTTGGGGGAGGAATGAGAGGGGGAGAGCCTGAGCTCGGGCTGAGCACGGGGAGGGTGAGGGAGATGGTGGGGAGAAGAGAGAGAGAGTGATTTAAATGCTGTGGGGTCCAAACCCGCCAACTCGGGTTCGACCGGTCAGACCGGTCGCCTATACCGGTCAGACCGGTCCGGGCTGAACTGGCCCAGACTTGTTAAAAAGTTTCCCTCCAGTGGGTTGTGGCGCTAACGGCCGTAATTAGCTTTAATGATATGTAATTAACACCTGAGGTGTTACAATATGTGTATTCTCGACATGCAGCAAAGGAGCTTGGCAAGAAGGCCATGTACCTAGGAGTGCCATTCGTGACTGAGTGGGTCAGGAATAGGGATGGCAACGGGTAAAAACCCGTCGGGTAGTTCTATTCCATACCTGTACCTGCGAAAATTATTTGTACCCGCGAAAATACCCATACCCGCTCACGGGTATGAAATTCTACCCATACCCGTACCCGTGCGGGTAAAAAAAAACCATCAGGTAACCCGCACCCGATATAACACTCTCTTTAAAGCACTAATTATTGAGTATATGACATAATAAAAACCACAAATTACCTCAAATATAATTAAGTAAAAGAAAGACAATAAAAATAATATACTAACAACAAATCTTCGTATTATTTCGTGTATATATATATTTATATAGGTTTAATTGAATATGACCTAGTATAGATAATGCGGGTGCGATGCGGGTAAAAATTACCCACGGGTCTATGGGTATACCCGTACTCGTACCCGTCTACCCGTCGGGTATAAAATTTTACCCATTAACGTACCCATGGGTAGAGAAATCATCCCATACCCGCGATTGTATCGGGTAAAACCCATCGGGTACTCGAGTATCGGGTACCCATTGCCATCTCTAGTCAGGAACAAGGGCCACCTATGGAAGTCACGGATCACAGCAGCAAAAGGTGAGCAATTTTTCCCCCGTAGTGGATTGTGCTCTGCTGATTAAAATTGCTAACTGATGAGAGCAAAAGGAGAAATGCAGGAGCCCTGCAACTGTTGCAGTTGCAAGAGGATGCCTGCCGGTAGAGTAACAAGGATGGCAATGCCACGGAGCAGGATGTTGACTTTCAGATGAGGATGAACAAGGATCTAATGATGAGCTCACTGTGGAAGCTGAATGTTGTGGACATTGAAATGACTCTCCTGCATGTTTGTGAAATGGTATGTATATTGAGGTATCTGATTACATACAGTATGATAAGTACTAAGTAGTGCCTACAACTGTCTGGACTATGAGTACTTTTCTATTCCAGATTCATCTGTTGAAACTGTCTGCACACCAAGCTTATTTTATTTGATGGGGTTTTTATTTAGGTGCTTTACGAAAACAATGTCAAGAAAGAGGATCTGAAGGCCCGAGCAACGGCCTTGAAAATTCTCGGGAAAATATTTCAGGTAAACTAATTTATATCGCGATGTGCTCCACTGCTGCATCTAGAGTTTAACCAGTGAAACTGACATTTACAAAATTCAATGTTTGATCAAATGGAGCATGAATACAGGGACAAGGAGGCATTACCTGGGCCAGGCCAGGGCCATCAAAACGAACAGTTCTTGATGATGACAGCAGTTTAGATGACAGTTTAGATGATGACATAGCTCGGACGGTGCCATATCGAACTCCTACATTTACTCTGTGGAGAACCAAAGTTGTCCTCGCATGCTCTTAGAATTTGCCAATCCGCTTTGTAAGGATATGTACATTACACAGTAACTATTTAATAGTTGATACCAATGGTAAGCAGAGCTTATCCCATCGTCTTACCAAATCTAAAATATATTTACTTTCCTTGCACATGCACCACATTCAATTTATTTTCAACTTGGGAACCAAATCAACAAAATGAAAAATGATGTAGTTCGTCAGGTGGGTTCTTAGAAGTTTCTAATTTCAGACTCACTTTGATATCCAAACAGGGAAGGTACTACTTAGAAGTTGTTGGAGCATTTGCGTCAAATCTTCTGAGTTAGCATATTACAATGGGCAATCTCAAAGGGCTGTCTAATGTACATGAATTTGATACAAGTAGTAGTCGGTCAATCATCATAACTGTGGAGATATGAATGCAGCTAGCCACACAAACTTGCAAGCTGTTTAGGTACAATGTACAAATTCTTTTAGTTATTATATCAACCTAATTACATTCTTCTTCCATGTATCAAATAAAGTTTCAAATAATACAAATAAATGGTACAAACCAGGTCTCGCATTGCTGCGCGGCGTTTCTAGTAACAAACTGTAGTAAGTAAGCCTCTGTTAAATAAACTGTAAAGCGGTCTCGCTCTTGGCCAGTTGATGCTCCACCGTGTCTCGCTGTTCTTGGCTCGCAGACGAACACACACACCTACGGCGGACGCACGTCTGCTTGTTAAGCATAACTGTCATGTTAAGCAAGCAAGATGCGATGTGCTGTTATCTTTTGGGGTTCTGCTTGTCCTCTTGTCCCTGAACTGCGAGTCCATCAGTATTCAGTCATTCATTGACAGCTCAGCCTTTTAGGATCTGGAACTCTTTGGCAGGGATATTCTCCCGGCCGAGACCAAACAAAAACGTTGGACGGAGTCCATTTTCCATGCCACATTTCGATCGCATTTTTTGCCCCCTTCTTACAAGATCCTCCTTTGTCTGAATCCCGTGAATTCCAAGTCCAAAGAAGAGAGCTATACTGTTTGTGGGTTTAAAGTGTTTTTTCTGAATTCTGAACCCCTAGAGGTTAATTCTCTGCAAGTTCGGCCATCACGATTCATGAGCCTTATAAACTAGGGAGGAAAATTCGAGTGAATTTTTAAAAAAGAAGTTTGAGATGCGCGTTGCTCGATCGCACTCTACTGCACCTAATATTCAAAAACAGGATCGAAATCGAGGAGGATCCTAGCATGTGCCAGCAGATGTGTTCTCGCGCGTGGACCTATGACCATGGGACTCACCAGTGTGCAGCACATGGAAAATACCTAGACGAGTCATTCTTTTTTAGCAGGTGTGCTTGGTCACTGCTTGGCATCTTGCTTTAAGTTTCATCTGAGGAGCATCTTTCCTCAATGTTCAAAGAAAATGGATTGGAATATATCCTTTTTGCCTACTTTGGTCAAGTAAAATGACCACTTTTTCGCTTGGGCTTGGCCTAGCACGATTAGAGCCCAACAGTCTTACTTAAATTCGAAATTCGGAAAGGGGGTGGCACATGGTACCTACTAACCCATGAGCTTCACACTGTGCTAAACCACACATATGGTGCCTAACCCATGAGCTTCACACTGTGCTAGCTCCAGTAATTGACCGCATCAGAAAGTTGATCATTTGAGATTTTGGACTGCATCTTCTCATATTACTGCTTCCGATCCTTTTTTCTCTGGCAAGAGCTTACTATGTATCTACATATTATTAGTCGTTTTAACTTTTTTTAGATTCATAGCTTTTGCTATGTATCTACATATATACTATATCTAGGTGTATAGTATGGTCTATGAATCTATAAAAGCTAAAATAACCAATATTTGGGAAGGAGGGAGTATTTGGCAACTTCAAGCTCAAAAAGAAAAGATACGGCCATTGAAGGTCGAATATTAAGGATCTCATTTACAGCGACGCCACAGTACTAATTTTGACCATATCATACATTTACACGTTCCAACAAACTTCCTTTTTTTCGTAGGGGATACATTCTATCTCCTAAATATTTTGAAAACAAATTATCTTTTTTTTTTTGCATCGAAAGAGGGCCCTCAACACGTCCCGTATTAGAACCAAATTGCACCAAGAGTAACTGAAAAAGATGCTGCAAAGATGTAATCTTTATCAAACGAGAAAGTAGAAAACCATGAAACGGGAAGCACATGAAAGCACCCGTCAATTTCAGGTCAGTTCCTTTGGCAGCAGCAACAGGCACAGTCAGCCCTACTTCACGCTGCAGCACTAGTCTGTAGCCCTTGCTGTTCAGGTCGCCCATAGCAGCAATCGGCAAACGACCAGACCATCGCTCCTACTCCTACAGCCAACACGACTCGGAGGAGACCTCCCCTCCCGGCTCCCCCTCGCTCCTCTAGTCAAATCCCCACCCCCCGCGCGAATCTTTTTTCCTCCTGACCGCTCCTAAATCCGCGCCAAATCGTCAAACCAATCAGGCCGCTCCCGCCCCTCGCCAGTCCTCGCTCGCACCGCAGGCCGAGCTCCGGATCCCCCTCGCCGCGGCAATGGCAGACGCCGCCTGCGATGACGCCGTGGAGCAGCTCGCGGCCCTCCTGGACCAAGGTGAGAGTCTCGGGCTGGATCGCCGGTAAAGTTTGAATCTTTTTGTGATTTGGAAGGGGCAGACCTGCTCGGATTTGTGGTTTAGCTTTGGAACTGTTGGTGGTGGGTTTTGTGTGGGTTCGTCCGGTTCTAATGTGCTTTCTTTGGAATGGATTATTGCAGTGGAGGCGCCGCTGAAGAAGACATTTGAGGTATGGATCTATGCGCGTGCTTGTTTTTTTTTAAAAAAAAATCTCGATCTTGGTTCTTCTTGGTATCTGAAATCTCGCTTCTTCTGTCAAGCTTGGGCATTTGTTCTATTTTAGTTTCTGCATTTGGACAGAACCTTTGCTTAGTCAGTTGTCTAGCAGTTTGAAGAATCAATCTGATTTAGGTGAGCCAGCTGATATTTGACATTTCCTGGATTGTTGGGTACTAGACTATTACTTATTTTGGATCAGAGCGTTGCTGATCATTTCTCAGCTTTTCTCTGTTGCAGTTAGTTAATATAGTTGAACTAGTATGAACATGGATCTAAGGATAAATTGACAGTGGTGAAAGTTGACGGATTGTTGATTGGATGCAACAAATAATAATAGTTTTGTTCTATGATCTAAGCCACACATATGAGATCCCTGGGGTAATTTTGAGTAGTTTGACGATGGGGAGTGAGAGGTGGAAAGGATGCTTTCCACAATGGATGTGTCGAGGAATATTCTGATCTGAGGTCCACTATGTCAACTAGTGGACGGTGAGATATTTGATCCCCTCGAGCCTCCTGATATGTTGGTACTAATGTATTCCTTAGTGGTTTTCCTCATGTTTGGTTGTTTGTCAATGGAATTGTCTTTTGGTTGTTGCGAATTATTGTAGAATGATTTCACCTTTTCCTCTTTATTTTGTTAATACAATGGCACTTGACACTTGTGATCCCAGTGTGCAGACACGTCCTGGTACTACCGTTTTACCAGTTAATTTTAATTTGCTGGAGAATATTTTCGTCAATGAAATGCTCTCTAAAGGTTAGGCTTTAAGCATGCATTGTGTGCTGATAGGAGATGCCAAGTAATTCCCAGCAGAATGGCTTTGCTGGTGGAGTGAGAATCAAAATGAAAGTGCCACTTGCAACAGAATTGTTGCTTCAATACCATGTAGCAAGGAAAGTATAAGTGCAAAGATTATTTCCTTAAAAAATGGAATGGTAGATAAGGTTTCAGTAGGATGCTTGGTTTGTGGGACTCATCATCCTAGGGTGGACTGTGCTTATTAGAGATGAGGTGGTGATAGACCAATTCATCCCAACTGTTGAACCAAAAATGATAGTTAGGATCGAACAGTTTATTTTGTTGAGGTGCATTGCATTCACTGGCCAGTTGACACTCCATCATACTTATTGTTCCACGCTTAAAATGTTTGTGAATTGCTTCTCTTATGATTTTGAACACTTAGAGTATTTCTAGGTTCTACAGGTACTTACACACTATGTGCAGTATACTTTTGCATGCCTACTGTGAGAAAAGAATACTGATTCCTCTTTAATAATAAAAGTGAACTTTTAAGGGAGGAGATTCTACGATGGAGAATATGAGGAAGTGGAACAGATGATAAACTTATGCCTTACACCTTAGCACTTAAGTCAGCTATATTTGAAAAACTTCATGTAAGGTTGTACTAGTATCTGATTCTTCATGTCTACCCGCATGGCCTTACTTGTGAACTGCTTCTATTATGCTTGCGATAATGCTATGCCAGCATCCTGGTGGTGAGGATCTTTGCAAATGAAAACCTTCCTGCCCACCTGGTTTATGCCAATTCGGGGGGAAAACGCCAAGGAATTCTTGCACTACATATCATTAAACCTCAGTGGTGCCGTTTGGAAAAGAACCATGAGTTCCTACTTGGTTCATATGCAGTTGTTTCAAATTTTGAAGTACAAGTTTTTTTCTTAGATGATGTAAAAAAAATAGCTTCCTTGTTATCCTAAGGAGTTTGTTTTTGAGCTCTCCTGTTTATTTATTTCTCAGAATATGCACCAGGGCTACCCAACAGAGACACTAGTGCGCTTCCTTAAAGCTAGAGAATGGCATGTGAATAAGGCTCAAAAGATGGTAATTCTTAGTGCTGCAATTTTCCTTTTCAATTTTCATATCAATTAATCATAAGTAAATGTTTCTTTACCTGAGGAAAAATTACTTTGCTAGCTTGTAGATTCTTTGAATTGGAGGATACAAAATGAAATTGATACTGTACTGGAGGTAAATAGTTTCCTCGACCAAGCTTGTATATTGAACTTATTTGCACTTTCTTTTCATCTGCTTGTACTTGATTATTGCAGAAACCTATTATCCCAGTAGATTTGTATAGATCAATACGTGATACACAGCTTGTTGGATTATCAGGATACTCCAAAGAGGTACATCTGTCTTGAACATGTTATATTAATTTGCCTTGCATGCTCGCTGTTTGCACTTTATTTACTATTGGCTTGTGGCACCACAATATGCTTGAAGTACATATTCATCGACACATTCTTCTGACATATAATATGATGTACACTGAAGGGAAAGTGACTCTTAAATTCATTTTCAGAAGAAAAGATTGTACGGAAATGTAAGACAATTCTCCACTCACTCAAAGATGAACTCAGTAATTTTGCGGTGCGAGTGCTTGCAGCGTTTTCTGAGTTCTGACTCTGGTTTTAATAATTAAGTTACACACAAAGATCGGTCTTAACAGCCGGAGGACATGGCCCTAGTGGCCCTGAACTTCAGGCACACCCCTGTGACTCTATTTGCCTAACTGAAGTACTGAACTGTCTAACCACCTAAGGACTCCGGCTAAGCAAACATCCAACCTGCTAAAGACCAGGCCCACATTGGCCAGACACTCCAAACACTGCTGGTGACAGACTAGGATTACACCAACACAATGCAGTAGTTTTATTTATTACTAGTGTGCACAAATGTGGTCCTTGTCTGTACACCTCTGATGTGTTCTGTTCTTGTTAACTAGTAGGTTAGATACAGAGCAAGTTCGTGAAATTTGCACTTTCATCTTTTGCGCTTAACCAATGAATTCTAGGGTATCTATGCCATATCCAGTCTAGTTATTATATAAAAATAAGCAACATTATTTAATTATCCTCTTTCCTTCTCCTATTCCAGGGCATTCCTGTATTTGCAGTTGGTGTTGGACTGAGCACATATGATAAAGCTTCGGTGATTGTCTCTGATTCTTCCTAATAGTTTTAGTAGCTTTTGTCAGGATGCATCCATGTTAATCAACTTAAGCAAATACTCTTGCACTACTAACTTGCAATATAAATTGAGTTACTTATGAATTTAAGAGCTTTTGTTCCTTTTGTCAGATTGCATCCATATGTATTTGAGATCAAGTAATACTCATCCAGTCCATGAATTTGTCACGAATGAGAGAGAGAAGGAGAACTGAACTCTGTATGTATGTATTGATAGAGGCCCTTTGGGCTATATATACAATACAAGAGGATACCCCCAAACCCTAGACTAGGTGCTATGACTATAATACCCTTAACACCCCCTCTCAAATGCAACGTGAATGCAATGACGTTGCATTTGGAGAGTTGACACTAAGCACTAGACTCAACAAAAGGAAAAAGATACATCCAAGTCTAAAATCTTGATATCGTCGAAGCGTGCAACTCTTGAACATGTCATGTAGATGAGCTCCTCCACAAGAGGGTATTGCCTTCACAAACCAGTACTTGAGCAAATACCTCGAGTCTTCACAAACCAGTACGTCGACTCCTCAAACACGAACCTTGCTTTGGAGAATTGAACAGGACAAAGTAGTGGGATGTGTCAAACCAGCCAAAGGTAGAAAGCACCACTGCAAGACGGCAAGTGGCGAGATAGGAAGGTGATGACGACAAATAGACGGCCATTGATCATGACGTGGAGCAAAACGGCTCTGAAAGAGACCAAGAGGGCATTATCGCACCACAATGATGATGTGATTAGCTAAATCGACAGGATTCAGCTAACCATAAAACAAAACAAAGAAATTGGCTGATCTGACAATGAATTTTGTGGACACGCACGGCATTGACGAACTGAAGGTTTGCAATTGGACTTGGATTGATAATGACTTAGATGAACACAGAAGAACATGACACTGACTAATATGCTAGCACAATGGAGATGATAAACAGTGGAAATATATGTCAATATACTATGGATAGGCAGCAGCAAGCAACAAAAGATGGCAATGGACTGATGCAGATAGGCAGTAGATACTAGCACAAGGATGCAAATGCAATGCTGGCATGCTGCAAGCAAGACATGGATACATGAACAGAGCAGCAGCAAAACAGCGAGCAGTAGTGCAGCACTAAAATTGGGCAACCTCCTCAACCGGGCCTCCAGCAGGCAACAGCCCAAAATGAGGCCCAACATGACAACAGCACGAGCAAAAGCTTGCCCTCGCAAGCAGGCAGCCAGGAAGGAGGGTGGGGCGGCGGTACTGATGACTACTGACGAGCGGCGGTCGATGAAGACGAGGCGACGAGTGGCCGCGCGACAGGATGGGGTGACGGGCCGCTGCGACGACGGACGGAAGGACGGCGATGAATCGACGGCGGCAGCAACGGGCCGCGACGTCTAGAGTTGAGCGGCCTCCTCTTCCCCAGCTTCCCCACCCCTGCTCCATAGACGGCGCGGCGGCGGGCGAGGGAGGTGGCCGCGACGGCGGCCGGTTTGATGGAGGCTTGCGGACGGCACGGACGGTGGCCACGCGTCGGGCGCGGCGGACGGGCTCCGCGCGACAGACGCGCGGGCGGCCGCGGATGGACGCATGCGGGCGGAGCGGACGGCGGCCGCGCGACGAGCGCGGAGGACGAGCTGGCGGGGACGGGCGGTGAAGAGGACGGGCCGGTGGCGACAGGTGCGGACGGGCGGTGGCGTGCCGCTCCCGCCGCAGATCTGGTGCGGACGAGGATGAGGACGGCCGCGATGGGCGGCGGGGCGGCCGGATCCGCGACGGGCGGACGCGACGGCAGGCAGAGGAGAGCCGCGACGGCTGCCAGACAGGCGGCGGCGCGCGACAGTGCGCGACGACAGCGGATCCATGACGGGCAGGGCTGCTGCTCCCTTCCCGCGAGCGGATCGACGACGAGCTGAGCCGCGACGGCGGCGGATGGAAGCGACGGATCCCGATAGGGAAAAAAATGGGTACGTCTACTGCTGCTGCTGCGACTCAATCTACGAAAACAAATGGATTTGGGTTTGGGGTTGAGGGTTGCCGCCCCCGGGAGGGAAGAATCGATCCTCCCGGGGACAGCGCAGCGGGACGACGAGGGTGGCGGACCGGATCGAGGAACCTACAGCTGTGATACCATGTCACGAATGAGAGAGAGAAGGAGAACTGAACTCTGTATGTATGTATGTATGTATTGATAGAGGCCCTTTGGGCTATATATACAATACAAGAGGATACCCCCAAACCCTAGACTAGGTGCTATGACTATAATACCCTTAACAGAATTTACGCCTTACTTTATGGCTTTATGCACAATAAGTCATAAATATTGCACTTTCAGGTTAACTACTATGTGCAATCTCATATTCAGATCAATGAGTACCGTGATCGTTATATTTTGGTGAGTGTCCAAATAATACTCCACGTACAATTAGATCATCTTTACGAGCTTTCTTAACACATGTATGTGCTCACTTTTGTTTCATCTAGCCTACGGTGACGAAGAAGTATGGGAGGCCTATCACCACCTGTATAAAAGTTCTTGATATGACTGGTCTGAAATTGTCAGCACTAAACCAAATGAAGGTACAGCCTACCTGCAATGGCATTGTATTGTATCCTCCTCTGAACTATAATTGTGGAAATTGTTTTTCATAACGTCCAGAGGTTGACAGGTGATGGCTATATGCCTATTTTAGTAATTCAATATACTGTATAAATAAGCTTGCATGCAATTGTTTGAGGACAGGGATAACACCCTATTTAAACAAGTCAATGTTTTGTATCAAACTTCACAAGGCAAATGCTGAACATTTTGTTACTATACTGCTGTCTAATTTTTTATGTATTACAGATTTTGACTGCAATATCTACCGTTGATGATTTGAATTATCCTGAAAAGACTGACACCTATTATATAGTAAATGCTCCATATATATTTTCTGCGTGTTGGAAGGTACGAAGTTTGAGATTTCATTACTCTTCTACTTTTGTTGTAAAGACACTGACATGTCATTTGATTTTAGGTTGTGAAGCCTCTTTTGCAAGAGAGAACAAGAAAGAAGGTTCATGTTTTGCGTGGTTGTGGGAAAGACGAGCTTCTAAAGGTAAGTTCGCCTATTAGTACCATTTTCTTTCCAAATAGTTTCCCAACAAATTAAACAAAAGAATCAGAACATTGAAGATGGAACTTGAATAGAGTACTGTTGAGCATTTTCAGCATTGCCATCACAATACCATTAGCACCTTTGATTCCGGAACAATGCAGATCATGGACTACTCTTCCCTTCCCCATTTCTGTCGACGGGAGGGATCAGGTGCATCCAAACATTCATCAAACGACCCCGATGACTGCTTCTCTCTTGACCACCCCTTCCACAAAGAGCTCTACAACTTCATCCAGGAGCAAGCACTGAACCTGGAGGTCAACAAGCAAGGCTCCTTGCACGTGAAAATCCCCGAGCAGGATCCTGAGGATGCTAAGATAGTGGAGGTCATTGAGGCTGAGTTCCACAAGCTTGGTGTGGAGAACGAGTCTGCCAATGGCGTTGACAAAGACTAGAACTCGCCTAATAATACAACCTGATTCCCCTAGACATCACTGGCTGTTTCTGATCCAACTGATCCTATTTTTGCTTGACCACCCCCATTGGCCATTGCTGTTTCCTGGGGGTGAATATAGGTGATATATAGCAAAATATTTTGCTGTTCCATCCATGATGCAGGACTGAGGCAACAGGACTAATATTGTATGGCACTACTAGATACACATAATCACCTGTCACCTGTTGTAAACCTGCAATTGTGTTCTCACATGTACGCTGAACTTCCAAGATGATATCAATAAGCCATTCTAGTACCTGCACTTTGAGATCAGCTTCAGAAATAATTACCTCCTTAAATATATGACACTCTAGCTCGTACTAAACGATGCCATATATCTACAAAAGATGCAGTGTTTAGTCAGAAAGAATGATGCGTTTCGCCATTGCCATCTGCTGAGAGCCTGAAAGTTCAGTTCTTGTTCTGATTCAGTCTAGCCCTCTGCCTGAAACCTCTGATACTTGCATTACAGAAGTTACGGCTCACATGGGGGAACAATTTGTACAGTTACATATCGGTAAGTAGCATTCGAGTTCTCTTACATTACATCCAAACGCTTCCAAAAAGAAAAGAAAAACTCAAAAAAAAATTTGACATGAATTTAATCCTCAATTGGCCGTTGATGGCTGGCACTTGGCGAGCTACCAAAATATAACCATGTTAGTAAGCTAGTGCGAGAGGAGGGCCTTGTGGCACTGGCAGCTGCGGCAGTGCTTCTCCGGCGCGTTCTTGCCGTCGCCGCTCTTGGCGTCGAAGTACCATCCGGCGAGCGTGTCAAAGAGGACCCCGGCGCCGACGCCGACGGCCAGGTCGATGGTGTAGTGCCCCCTGCACGCGAGCAGCCTGACCACCTGGAGCAGGTTGAGCGCGTCGTAGAGCCGCGCCAGCGCGAGCCGGCCCTCGCGGCGCATGTCGGCGGCCGCGATGACGGCGCCGGCGACGTGGCCCGAGAAGAAGAGGAAGAAGGAGACGTTGCCCACGGGGAAGTCCATCCCGGACCCCAGGAACTCCTCCGGCAGCGGGAGCTGCGTGGCGCAGCCGAGCACGCCCCGGCAGGTGAACATCATGAGCGCCGCGACGGCGGCGCGCGGCCGCTGCTCGGCGAGGATGGCCCACAGGATGTACCCCGCCTGCATCGCGACGAACACCTGCAGCGCACGCAAGCGGGTGTGAGCGGTGGCTCTGTCAGTGTCCGAGCCGAGCTGGTCTCACGTCGCGCTCGGCTCGGATTCCCGCGCGGAGATCTACCGCCGGGGACCATGGAGGGAGCTGGCGCCTGGCGGGCGGCGAGATGCAGAATCCTATCAGGAAATCGGTGCATGAACGCGCGACGCCACGACTAAATCGCGGTTCTTATCAGGAAAAAAAGGTGACATTTTGGCTCGATTAGTTGGTGGTGTGGATGAAGCAGAGCCACCAGCGGCATTGCCGGTGCATTGACAGCGCCAAGCTTTGCTTCCTTCGCCATCCAAAGGTTCACAAGAACTAAGCTGAATTGCTACACTAAAAATAATTCAGGTGGTCCATTTGTCTACATGCTGATTGCTACATTGGAATAACAGCACAAGAAGGTGTAAAAACCGGACCAACTCATACTAACGTAACAGTACCAGAGGTGTAATTGTGAGAACAATGTGCCTGTAATACGTATCCTAATGGTAGTTTTGGAGAACACATACGTAAGGTTCCAACAAATGCAAGCGTTTCGCTTAGAATCTACGTTTGCATTTGCAATTAAGCAATAGAATCGCACCATTGCAATTAAGCAAGGAAAAGGTTCCGGTAGGAGCGATTGCGAGTCAAAAAGGGCAGCGGAAATGTACTAGAAAAATTAAGAGGAGGGGATCGAAGGCGCTCCGGACAGGGACGCAGCGGAGGTGCATTGAACGGAGTAGTTCGGGCCGGCGAGGCGGCGGCGGAGAACAAAAAATCAGACGGTTAGGCAGGGGAGGGCGCTGACCGTGTTGAGCGCGGCGAGGAGCGAGTTGAGCCAGGGCCGCGCGGCGACGGCGTCGTGCATGCCCTGCGTGGCGGCGAAGCCCAGGTCGAGCGGCGGCGCGGCCGGGCTGACCATGGGGATGGTGTACTCGACGGCCATGAAGAGCAGGAGGCCGGACGCGAAGAGCGCCGGGAGCGGGTGCCGCCGCAGGACCCCCGCCGCGCCCGCCGCCGAGCACCACTCGGGCCGCCTCCACGCGCCCGCGCCCGCGGTAGCGCCCATCGCCCCCTTCTCGCCGGGCGCCGGGTGGACCTTGGCCGCGGCGTGCTCCTCCTTGCTGCTGCGGCGGCGCGCGGCGGCGGCGGCCGGGTCGCGCGGCGCGGCGAGGCTGGGCGGCGGCATGAACGCGCGGGGTGGCGCGTCGGTTGTGGGGGGAACGTGGGCGGTCGGCAAAGCTGGCGTGTCGGCGGGTCGACGCGCGTGCGCGGGCCGTGCGGGGTGCCGAGGATTTCGACGGTTTTTAGGAGGATTTTTTTAGAGTTTTATAGGAGTTTTGGGACGGTGGCGGCGGCGGGGGATTAATGCCGTGAGGATTAGCGGCAAGGGTTTTTATTAGCTGACCGGACACAGCTGCCGTCAATGCAGTGCGGCGGCGTCTCGGCCTGAAAATGCAGGTGTGGTGAGACTTTGCCAATCATCTGCGTAGGCCAGCCTGGTGCACGGTTTTAGTTCAATTTCAGTGGAGTTTCGTGAGAGTTTTATGGACATTTAATTTTACTGATGTGGCAGGATATTTATAAAGAGAGAAGTATGTAAGAGTTTTATAAGATGTGATGTGAGGAGAGTTTCATCCTCATGAAACTTATCCAGCTCGGTTATCTAGTTTTTGCTCTAGATAATTACTTTGTGATGAAATTAGACTGATCTTATTAAACTATTACTCGGGTGTTTGGTTTTCTTTTGGTTCTTTTATTTTAAGACCCGTCACGTAAGATAGATCTTTGTTGGTGGGCGGACCAGACGTTTGTTGCTAAAGTTGGTGCCGTGCGCGCGGGGACCGTGGACGGAGTACCCGTAGTACAACGGGCCCGCGAAGAAAACGTGACCGAGATTCGGTTGAGGCGACTGCTTTTCGGATACGGAGCGAAGGCGCCGGCCGCATGGCAGGGCAGCAAGCCAAGAACCGTACGTAGTCTCTCCTCTCCTGCCGTCTTGGCCGGAGCCGGCCGGCCTGATCGGATTACACCTTGATGTCAAGGTGGATCCGGCGGTGGGTCTTGGGGCTATCCTACTGACACTTAGATTCACGAAGCCTCTCCTAAACTCCCCTATAAATTTTTAACATGAATGCACTACGAAAAAAGTTAAAATTGTTTAGAAATAAAAAAGAATTTTTTCTAATAATTATTCTGGATCCGCCGCCACACCCTCACATATCCGGGCCAAATGGACAGCAGCATCCCACCGCGTGAGGGGCGATGACGCTGACGCGAGCTCATAAAGTAGTACGGCGGTGGTCAGCTCGTAAATGGCCACGAGGATAGAAGGCCTGCCAGCTGCACGAGGATAGAAGGCCTGCCAGCTGGCAGCTGTCCCAGTGCTTACGTGTCTCTCGGCTTGGTCGTATTCATTCCCAGCATCTCTTGGAAGCAGCAGCGTTCGTGCCGACCAGCCACCACGAGCCCGTGACTTTTTTATAAAAAAAAAAGAAACCGACCACGGCGTGAATGGCGTAGTATGACAGTAGGCTAAGTCTTATGAGGAGTGTTATCGATATAGTTATCAAGATAAAAAATTTTGATAACACTCTATTTTCTCTCTCTTCATAAAAACTTTGCCACATCAGCAAAATTAATGCTTATGGCCCTGTTCACTATGCTGGTACTGGAGGCTACTGCTGGAGTGGTGTGAGAGGAAAATACTGTTGACTAGCTAGTGCTGGAGACTACTACTGGAGTAATATAAAAAAAAACACTGCTGACTAGCTGGAGGCTGCTGAAGCTGAACAGGATCTATGATACTGCCATGACACCTGAAACTGGCCTTACACACATCTCCGTCCATCTTTTTACCCCCTCCACGATTAAGGATGGCAACGGGTCGGGTTTGGATCGGGTGGAGTCTCCGTGCACCCAAAACCGAAACCCGAAATCGAAACCCGAACCCGAACCCGAAACCGATTCGGGTGGAAATCCATCACCAAAACCAAACCCGCGGATACCCGAAACCCGAATGGATACCCGAAACCCGAATGGATACCCGAAACCCGCAGATAAATATACACATATTCACATGAATAAACAAGATGCAACAAATAATAAATATTTTCATGACTCAACTTTCAATAAATTTAATAGTCTAAGTAAACAAATTATCATTAACATATTATAAAACATGAGTTTTAATTCCAAATAATTTATTTCGGATATCCATTGGATATCCACGGGTGGAAACCAAAACCCGAAACCGAACCCGAAACCGAACCCGAACCCGAACCTGAAAACCATGGACGAAAAACCAACACCAAACCCGAAACCCGAAAACCCGAAACCCGCGGATACCCGCACCGAACCCGATCCGCTGCCATCTCTATCCACGATCTTGTGGAGGGTGAATACTGAATAGTAGGCGACCGCCGTTGACCGCCATGGCGTGGCATGACAAATTGGCAAGCGTGCACCACCCAGCGATGGCCCATGGCACACCTCCGACCAGCAAGCAATGCAAGCGCGGGGAATTCTCGTCTCGCCGCCGCTACTTTTCTTCGACGGCGACGGAACGCGGCGAACCAGAAGACTTCTCGGTTCTCGCACCTTTCACCGGCCGCCGGGCTCGTCACGCGCGGGACCAGCGAATCCCGGCCCGGCGCAGCCCATCAGCAGTCGTGAGCAGCCCATGAGCCCAAGCCCCGAGCACCCTTGGGCCAGTAGGCCTGTGGGCCGCCCTTTGTGGTCTAAAACCATTGCCCGCCTACCGCCATGCCATCGGCCCATGAACTGGGTGAAATCATATGGGCCTAAAGTTAGAACAAAAGCGGAGTACATGACTCTTGGCGTTTTTTTCATTTTTATATTTTAAAAAAACAAATTTTCAAAAATATATGCCGAATATGGAAATTTTCAAAAATGGGTGCCTGTCGCCCCCCTAATGGGCGATAGGGTGCCTGTCGCCTATCCAGTTGGTGACAGGATCTAAATGTAAAAAAAATTACATTTAGGTCCTGGCGCTCAGGGCGCATTAAACAGTAAACTTGTAAAATCGATATAAAATTATATAAAAATAATAAAAATACAAACTTAACTGTTCTAGATTCAATGAAAGAAGATCTACAACTTTTGTTACATAAAGTTTTTCATTTGATCAATGTATCTTGCTCTATTTTAAATACCAGTTTAATGCACTTTTATTTAAATCTCATGATCCATCCTTTGGATGCATGTCATCTTTGGCCAGAGTGTTGCATATTGTGATCATAGGCTTGTACAAAATTGGTAGACCCAGAAAACATTTCTAGAAGAAGTTTTTAAATTAGATCTTGCAATATGTCTAGTTTAAATGGGTTATTTATCCATGCTGCTATACTGAGTATTAGAAGCCATAACTTTTATAGTACCATTATTTTATTTCCTAATAGCTATAAAAAAGTTTGGTAAATTTTAGATAAGCACAACTAGACCAAATGAATTATTTCAGATTTTTCTAGGTACAAGAACTATTTTTCTTGATTTAGATACATTGATTAAATGAAAAACTTTATGTAACAAAAGTTATATATCTTATTTCATAGAATCCAGAACAGTTGAGTTTGTATTTTTCTGATTTTTCTACGATTTTATATCGATTTTACAAGTTCGCTGCTTAATGCGCTCTAGGCGCCAGGACCTAAATGTAAAATTTTGGTACAGTTAGGTCCTGTCGCCAACTGGATGGGCGACAGGCACCCATTTTTAAAAATTTCCATATTCGGCTATATTTTTGAAATTTTATTTTTTAATATAAAAATGAAAAAAAGGCTGACTCTTGCATGCCATACAATCGACCCATGGACTCGGTGAAAACATATGGGCCTAAGGGCAGTCCCAACCCAGATTCTACCATGGAGTCTAAGCCTCCTATTTATTGTGTTTTGCTGACGTGATAGTATATTTATAGAAGAGAGAGGGAGAGAAATTAAGACTCCAAGTCTTATTTAGACTCTAAATCTTCACGCAAATCAAAAATAAATGTGTGAGAGACAAGTGGGCCATATAAACTAAAGTAACACACTTTGCATTGGGAAATATAGTTTCTTGTGATGGAGTCTTTGAGGTTTAGACTTTATGAGTGGAGTCTGCATTGGGACTGACCTAAAGTTAGATCAGCAGCAATACAGAACTTACTCAAAAAAAAAACTTACTCAACAGTTTCACCTGGCTCTACGAGTCGTCGTGTAATACAAATATTTTTGTGCTACTTCCCACATCAGTAGTTTCAAACCTTTCGTGATAATTTTCAGCGATTGCCGTAGTTTAGTACATCGGCCCTAATAAGCAAAAAAAAAAAAAGAGAGGACGTGTCATCTGTCATGGGCACGGATGAAGAAGACACTTCTTCCTGTGGACCACAGATTCCAACAAGGACGGTGCCACGCCAGTGGCCAGGCACTTAATTAATATTAATTAATTGGCCGGCCACAGCTGCTAGTTTATTCAAGACCAAATACCGATGGTACTTGGGGATCCCTTGCCGACATCTTTGCACCCTCACACCCTCTTTTTTCCCCCTCTTTTATTCTTCTGAGCTTCTAAAATATCCTTGTGGCACCGAACCAGACTTTTCTGGCGACTCATCAACATAGCCTCTGATGATGGCCAGTACAAACTGACAAGACAATCCCTAGGTACACATCACATGTCAATGCAGTGGCATCCAAAGCTCAGTTGCTCACTAATTGAGCAGGTACCGTACCACAGTACTTAAGGAGCAAGAGAGATCATCAAAGATTCCACGGAAGAAAAAATAATCAGTCTCAAGGAGGGCCTAAAAAGATAGGATATGCCAAAAGTTTCCCTTTACTTTTTTTATCTTGATATATATTCTTCTTTATGCAAAGATCAAAAGAGGAATGCGAAAAGGACACTGGGGGAAATGAAAGGAGTGACCACTACAGCACTAGACCTTGTTAAAAAAAACCCAGGTTGATGGGCATATTTCTAAGATATGATTGCTTCATCCTTCAGCAGTAACTGATGCTCACCTGGTGGATCTACAATGACAGGGAATGATTCAGTAAGACAATGACCATATATACTTGTTCTGCACCAACTCCTTTCTTTACAAAGATGGCAACGCAAAGTAATACATGATTATTAGCAAGGATATGTATCACTCTGTAAAGCCTCCATCAGTGGATGGGTCCACTCATCAAAGCTTAGCAAATAGGCTAGAGCTTCAGTCAATGGATGGAGCCACTCAGCAAAGCTTAACAAGAGGCAACAACATTACATATCATATCCTTCGACCGTCTGATATCCACATATATAATCTGTGAGGTTCTGCAACTACTGGTTCTCAAGACTTTCTTTGAACAAATCACAGGATAGGTGCACGTGCAATCCTTCATCATTCCCACAAGAAAGAATGCTGATCTTTCGGTCAGCATGTGCTTTGAGTGTCTAATGGTAACTGATATGTCAAGATACAATGCTTACAGGGGAAGAAAGAACAATGATTTGTTAATCTTGTCAGGCTGGGCTGCTTGATGCACATCCCACATATAAATAAAATCACCTAAAGGTATCCAAGCTCAAGCAATAACCTGATTGCTAAAAATGGAGAGAGAAAACCCTAGGAGGCTAGAAGTTGGTGTGATAGAGAATTATATTTCACAGGGTTATCAGTTTCAAAAGGCATTTCAATTGCTAAAATAAAACATGTGCAGTGAAACTATGGAGCGAGGATTCCAATGTATGAATTCTTTTTTAGATAAACTGAGTATGTTTTTTCATCAAAAAGCAGATAAGCATGAGGATAATAGTTATTGCAAGAATAAGAACTCATGTGCATGGTACTATTATTTGAATTTTCATTGTGAACTTCCCATTCCCAACATTCTAACTTGCTCAGTTGTACCTTTACTACAGATTTGCTATGCCTTCCTCAAGTCACTATGGCCAAAAAATGAAAATATATAAAAGAACTGTAGCCAAATAGTGTAAAATCCAACCCCCAGCTCGAATTTTCTGCAAATAGAAATAACAAGCTCAAATCAGGTTACCTTTCAGTATGCTGCGGTATCAGAAATCAAAATGCAGGCATGATAAGTACAGCACTAGAATTCAGGAAGCAAACTGATTACACAAATTAGGAAAATATACATACATGAGTTTGGACAGTACATTATTGAAAAACAATGCGGTATGCGCCAAACAAAGTACGATTTAAATGAAGAGCATTATTTGATACATCATGACACAGTGGATGAGATATAAATGAGTGCAAAACACCTATAGTTCTTTGTACCAAGTTTCATTCACAGTGTCTTCAGTTCTTCACACGCAAAGTGGTTTGCTTTGCTGGAATAGACTAGGGACTTGAGAATATGAAATGAGGGGATAACCTCTAACAATTTTCCATTGCTTAGTGATAAGTAAAAATGTACCTAGAAAAAGCAGCAAAAGGTCCTTTGTAGTTTTTGCTATTGATTTGTTAAAGGACAATTAATGGGCCCAGGCTAACTGGACAGATGAGGTTTCAGAAAGTAAAGAAAATTGTTTGCTTTCAAATAGGAAAAGAGTTAGCCAAGATAACTTTGACTATTACATGCTTTATTTAGGACCAGTGTTTTTCAACTTTTTTTTTTCAAACAACGGAAATGAGGGTGGGTACATTCGAATTATACAAGGACTGACAATTTCAGGAACCACACAAATGTTCGAACATGGATATCAGTTAAACTCCATGGCCATCATCTCGACTAAAATATTCTCTCTTATACAAATTTCTAATATTCTAATAACAAACATATTTGCTGACAACATGAAACCAAACTTATGGGCTAAAACCAAGCACAGGATGTCCTCAACATTACATTTTCAACATAACGGACTCAGCATCTAGCGTGTGCAGAAAAGTGTTGCTTCCAAAGTTGCAAATTGCAATAATACCAAAAATACCACAAACTGTATGTTGTTCATTACCTAGCATCTTACAAGTTATAATCTACAATTGAAATATCGATTCGGTGGACTCATCCACACTTCAATCCAAGTCAACAATCATCTAATGAGAACTAATAATAGATATCGGGACTTCATGTTAGAATCAGCAGAGTAATCTAAAAGGGCAAGAAGCAATTGGTTACCTTCATGGACAGCATGGATGAGGATGCCGATGAAGGCAGTAAACCCGAGATGCCAATGTCATATGAAATCCTTCCATCTGGAAGGAACAGTCCATAGTGCCTCTCGGAGCCAGGTCCAAACTTCTGATTCTCATTAAACAAAGCAAATATATAAGCTTTCACTGGTCTTTTTGGTTTCAGAGGAGTTCCCTTCCTAAGGAAAAGCCTTTTACGGAGATTGAAATTATATGTCCTTGCATTCTCAGATGAAGCTCCTGCTTCATTTTGATCTCCACTAGATGCCCAGCCAGTCTCGGCCACCCGAACCTCCATGTCATCATAGCCTGCGGCATGTAGAGCAGCATAAGCTGCATCTATCTGAGCATCAAACATGTTGTCATAGTGCAGGCTGGTATTCGGATCAACAATTCCATTATTGGGTTTAAAGAGAGCATAATTGATATCAATATGTTCTGGATCACTTATGTAAGCCAAAAAGGGGTAAGCGTTGACATAGAAAGGCGAGTGAATCATTGCAAAGAAGTCCAGGAGAGGTTTCATGTATGGCATGAGTTCTTCCTTGAAGACACATGCAGAGGGTGGATAAGTAGTAGCAAAAACAGCTTCTGAGTGAGGTGTGAAAAGCTCAATTTCTTTCTCCAAGTGGAGCTTCTTAAGTCCATTATACACATTCTTCAAAGCATCAACAAGCGGCTGGTACAAGCTCTGATCTTGGCCTCCCAGAACCTCGTTTCCCACAGTGATCCCAACAATGCGCGTCTGAGGGAGATAAGGCTTCACATTCTGATTCAGCCAGTCCATCGACCTGCTCTCATTTGCAGCCATATCCTTAACGAGCTCATTGGGGATTGCAATGACCAGGTTGAGCCCGGACCCTTTGAAAGCATCGAGAACGCTGTGATCCGAGTCATATATCTTGACATTCCTTATCTTTGACTTCCTCAGGAGCTCCACCACTTTATCCGGGGAAGGGATGTTGTTTGCTATTCTCCCGTAGTTTATCCCGTAACCACCGACAAAAGCTTCAACCGCTAGCAGACCTAGACATGACAAACAACACCAATCAAAATTCAGTTCTTTCCCGCAAAATCGCCTCTTTTGTCGCATAGTAACATCTAATACAATTGAATGCATATGTAGCGCAGCTCGTTAATTGATCACGATAACGGTAAACAACTAAATCGAATACATAGCATAAAAGAAAATGCCAGTACCAGGTGACGGGAACGCCAGGAGGAAGAAGCAGAGAAGCAGCAACATCCGCGGCACCATCATTGCAGTCCCACAATCCCTCAGCGAGGAGCGAGGAGCAAGAACCAAGCAGCAGACTGCCACAGCAGGATCCAGTAGCGTCAGAGGTGCAGTCAAGCAGCGCCTTGCTGCACACTTCGGTTCCGGGCCGGGGTGTGGCGCCAGGGCAGGCCCCTCCAAGGCCGGGCACCGGCGGCTGCTCTCCCCCGCCGCCACCTCCGCTTCAGCTGTTGCACGGGAAAGAGAATCGCAAAGAACGGGAAAGAATCTCGGATCCCTCACTTCCCGCAAACCGAGCCTCCACTGCCGCCGCAATTACCAACCGCCGCCGCCGCCACTACCAACGAGGGCGGGCAAAGAAGGAATCTTGACTCCTGCTGAACGGGTAGCAGCGCAGGAGTAACAAGCAGCAAAGCGAAGTGGCGGAAGGATGCCTGGACGAAAAGCGGGGAGCTTTCTCCCGGCGCCGGGCGGGGGGGTTAAGTAGAGGGTTTGCTTAGCGAGAAAGGAGATTGATCGGGGGGCAAAAGGGTGGGAGGGCGAAGTGGATTGGCGACCTGACAAAGGGGGGCCGCCGGTTGGGGGTGAACGGGGCCGGAGCAGAGGAGCTTGCCGTCGGCCCGTACCTTCCGCTCCGGACACACCGGCGGCGGCGGGCGGCGAGAGCGACGGAGAGGGAAACCGCAACCGCTGCTCAGGCCATCCTCTCTCTCTCTCTCTCTCTCCGATGGAGGATGGGGGTTTCGCCGTTTCAGTTTGATTTTTGAAAACGCCGAGGGGAGGAAGCGGCCGGGGTGGGCACCGGAGGCAGCAGTTGTACAGGGGCAGGAGGCGGCGTGGCGCTGGTGTGGTGCTCTGTGCGTGCGTGTCGTGGACCGGCCTTGGTGGGGACGAGGAGGGTGGCTTTCGTGTGGCCGTTTTGCGGATTGCCCCTCAAAAGTCCAAAAGGCTCTCGCGTTGCCATCCCTAGATTTTTTTGTGCTATCGTATTTGCTGATGAAACCACAGCTCTGGTAGTTTCTTATTCTACTTTTGCGGTTGGCTTTTGTTCCATAATTGATGGGCGTTATTTTTTCTATTTTCCAAACAGGAGATGTATGGTCTACTGCTCTAGCCGTGTGGCGTGTTAATAGTATGATGAACACCAATCAAATTAGAAATGTCGTAAGACTTAAGGAGCAACGTGCAAAGTAGTTGGTACGAAAAGTGTGTCGGTTATGCACATGATTTCTAAGTTGAACCTTTTAGTTAGAGTCGTGTTCATACCATATGTGAAATGAGTAACGACTTATTATTGATGTATAGCGGTGTGAATTTATTTTATTCATGATGTATAAGATTATTTGGTACTAATAGGTTAAGAGTTCATATTGTCTAACTTTCGATGTGTGATTAAGCATTTTCTTATCGTAAGGATTTCTGAAAAAGTAAGATTGCCTATAAGTGGATAGGTAACATTGTTAAGGTATCGGGACATGATAATTCACGGTTAAAGGAAGATATGAAAGGAGAACACGGCTGATTTCATCAACTTTGGCCTTATTAGAACCTCATAAATGAGCGGGAAAAGGAAGGATACTACTTTGTAGGAGTACTTCATATGGAGATCACGTTGGATACTAGTAGATCCTACTTGGCATAGCCCAATGGTGGAGAAAGATTTGCTTTTCTTCAGTGGCTTTCCATTCCACCCAGCGGCGGATGCACAGGGGGGCTGGGGGGCTCCAGCCCCCCTAAGAGCAGTTAATTACACTGAAATTACTGTAGCAAGAGCCTCAAATCACCATTAAATCTTCACACAAATCAACATCTCCATTGTTTCAGCCCCCCTTGTCTCCCATCGTGCATCCGCCACTGATTCCACCCATTCAGAAGCGTCTTGTATTGTGTTCTGTTCCTATTTCTAAGTCCATGTTAGACGGGATATGAATGTAGGAGTATAGAACTCTTTCATGTTTTCAAGTAGAGCTGCTGGTTTTAAATGTTTATTTACAAGAAAAACTTTCCACATATAAAATGCTTGAATTGAACACGAGGATTGTGAAATTAAGAGATACTAAGCTTAACTAGAGTTATTATAGAATGAAAATTGTTAGTCTGTTAAACAAATGGTAAGGAATCATTAGACATGCTCACCTTAAATCAAAGCAAATTAGACAATTTGGACCTACGGTCATGACTTTCCACGCTAGTCGGTCGTGTACTGAACGAAAGTATTATTATTATTGCACGGCACTTCTTTTCCTTCAACTTCTCTTCTCCTTCGCGAATCAGTATAGCCGCACAACGGCTTTGACCACTCGTGCCAAGCCCTCATATAAAACCCGAGAGAGAGAGAGAGAGAGAGAGAGAGAGAGAGAGAGAGAGAGAGAGAGAGAGAGAGAGAGAGAGAGAGATATTTGCAACGCAGCAAGCAAATTCCGGGTTGGTATCCACGGCCAGCACCGGTGGTTTGCAGGTGGAGCGAAAGGCGACTGACTGATGGCGTCAGAGAACTCGTCCCGACACACGCGTCTGGCCTTTTTCCTGCGTGAACCTGATATGCTCCGTCCGTACCGTGTTCAGTGGCACCAGAAAGCCAATTTCTGTTGTGCCTAAGCCTCATCGCCCTTTTTCTAAAACGTTTTTTTTTTCTTAGTGCTCTCACTCAGTGCAATGCTTACTGGGTCTGGGTACCAAAAGCTCGCCGCGCCACGGTGATGCGGTGCTTTTGGGAGTCGACGTCACCCGGGCACTCACTACCACCGCCACAAAGCTCTTTTCCGAGAGATGGGGTGTTCGGCTGATCTGAAAGTCAGCTGATTTCGGCTGATTTAATAGTATTCTGTGAGAGAAAACAAGCCGAAACAAGCCGAATCAAACCGGGACAAAACAAGCGAACAGGGCCGCTGCTGCTCCTTTGCTACCCGCGTCCGAAGACCTCGCCATTGACTCGAGATGAGGATCGATCGACCGGAGGAGTTTTTTTTGCAAAGAAGCCCCGGAAAGATGTTGTTTGGAATGAGGGGAAAAATAAAGGGTTGCTTTTGTTGAAACGTAGTAGGGTGATAATAAAAGGTGCAAGCCTGGAAGGGAAAAGATTTGGTAAGCCGTCAAAGCGTCCTCGTCCTCGTCGACGTCCCGGACAGGAGAGGGGGTGGTCGGCCAGCAGCTGCGGAGCGGAACCCTAATTGGCCGCGGTCGCGCGCGACGGCGACCCGTGCTTCTCCGGCGGAGGGCCCGGCTGCGACGGCGACGGGATGCAGGAACCGGGGTTGGCCCGATCTGCGGCATGGCCGCATGGGTCGCTGATCGGGGGGGGCGCCGGAGAAAGCGACGCTGGATCGATCCCCCCTGTGGACTGTGTGGTTACGAGAAAGATGCAGGAATCATCACACAATTATACGGATGCATGGTAACAACGTGTCATGTCAGTCGGCGAGGACATGTTCGTCCTTCCTCCTACTGGAATGCGATAGCCAAGCTACGCTCGAGTGAGTACTGTAGCTTGAGGCCAAATCGTGGCCGTTGATTGGTTGGTCGGTGGGACTTCTTGATCGGGCGATTTGACGCCTCCCTCCGACAACCATACCTGCAGTTCCTGCCGTGCAGGGACAGAAATAATGCACGGACGAGATTCTTCCCTGTTCTTCAGGTCTCCAACGCAACCGACGCGTCGGGCTGCTGTTCCTTCGTATACCACCTACTACTTTCGTGTTTCGTGGTCGCTAGGATATTCATATAAATTAGTATTTAAAAAAGGCAATTCTTCACCAAACATTTGTCTAATAATTATAAAATATTTGGGAGACGGAAAATTAGAGAGCCAGGCCAAAATAACGGTCGACGCGTGGGGCCCTGTTCGCGTCACGATTCACACGGCGTAGCACCTGGTTACGTGTATGGCACCATTCCTGGGGTTGGGCTGCGTTCCGCCACGCCTTTGGTGGTTTAGTGGCGCCATCAGTCCAGGCGACTCCAGCCTGTGGCCTGGCCCAACGACGACGCAATCAGGCAGCTACTTCAGCATCAACCGGCCGCTCTCAGCCTCCCATGAGGCCATGAGTCATGACTCGGACTCGACTCCAGAGTCCAGACAGGATCAGACGTGCGTCAAAATCCTCCGTGTTCCCCTTTGGCCATCGAAAGTCGGCTGGTGCAGGCGTGCGTCAAAATGCGCAGGATCAGACGCGGCTTCACCGGAGAAAGCACCGTCTTTTCGACAGATTGTCGCCTTGTTCGGCTGACTGGCTGGATGATTTGGCATGAGATGAAAACACTGCTGGTTGGCTGGCTGGCTGATTTAGCGTGAGAGGAAGATACTATTGTGACTGGCTGAATCTCCCAGCCGAACAAAGACGTGTATCAGTAGCGACACTTGGTAAAAACAAAAGGGCCAAAAAGAATGATCAGGCTTTGCGGACTCCCGTTCACATTCAGATAGGAAAGCAGTTGGATCATAGACCTGATCGACTGATGCACGATGATGACACGGGCACTAGTGCTGAAACATCCTGCCAGCCACCATGGATATTATGAAAAAAAAAATTTGAATGTCCCGGTCGAGCTATTGTCCCTATGCATACCTCGACGGTAGTGCGTTCCAACTTGTCTTTGATCAGAACACCAAAAAAAGTTTGATGACGCGACGATGATGATGGCGTCTACCAAAACTCAAAAACAAACCGCATCTTTGCCAGCTATGTCGAAACACAGCTCTCGCTTTTTATCGGACCCCAATTTTAAGGTTGGGACTGATCCATCTGCACCAAGAGAGGCGCTTGTGGAGCCGAAGGAGAAAACAAGCTTGTTTGTCGTACTGGATGAGCCGAAGCTGAACTTGGGAATATCTTCAGTAGTTACTGGCAGGGTCCTCGGTGGCGAAGCCAGGGTTGGTGTAGGTGGTGGCTCGAAGAGAGAACTTGGGGCTTTAGGAACAGGGAATGCGAAGGTGAAACCTTTGGTAGTACTTTTATCCGAGCCCTCAGCAGTTGAGGTGGATGTCAAGTCCGATACCAAAGGTTGCTGAGAAGTGCGTGCTTCACGAACCTCAAAGTTAGCGCCAATGCTCTGAATTTTTTGACTTGACTCTTCCACACTGGGGCTGCTTGGAGGTACCTGAACATACACAAGGTAAAACATAACTGCTTAGAGTATCTTTAATATGACGCTACCAGAAATCTGCTTTAACAAATCCAATCCGAAGTGAATAACTGATTATGACAGTGGCAGAGAACAAACTTGGACATTGATCAGGACAAAATGAAAAAAAAATCTTTGTTTTGCATTGCACTGCCACAATTAAAATTGATTTAGTATAATATTCCATAGAACACTTATTCAGTGATTCAGAAGTGTATACATCCAATTGACTTTGTTTAAATAAGATTCAGAGTAGATATTGGCCATAAATAGCTAAAAATCTTTCATTACACTAAAAATGTACATTTAGTAAAACAGTAGATTATGCTAAAATAGCAAACAGGACATACCTTCTTTGCATCTGCAGTCTCCAAATTACCACTCTCGTTAATGACACTCGGTCTACCATTACCAATACTGAAATCAGGACCTTTAATCTGTCTATTGGTGGCAACAGAAGAAGCATTTCTCTTTGCTAAAGTCTGTCTTAGCTCTAATGGCTTTAATGTAGGGGAAGGAATAGTTCTGTCAAGATGCTGAAGTATTTTGAAAGCTGTTTCGCTTGACTTTGGATGAACAGATACCGAAGCATCTCTGGAGATGTTATCTACAGCCAATGCACGCCGAGAAGCTGCTCTGCTTTCTATGGTGCCTTTGCCATCAGGCTCTTGCAGGTTGAATGCAATATTCTTTTTAGCAGCAGAACCTTCTCTTGGAAAGAAGGAAGTAGTAGACCCGAAAACATCAATCTGTCCTCTGGGTGATTGCACCATACTGCCACTTGTTGATGCCAGTTTATCCTCTAGTATTGTCTACAAATTAAATAAGAATATTAGAACAAAAGGCACGAATGGGCATACATCATCTTTACAGTGGAAAAGTTCTCATGTGACAGCACATTAAGCTCTATACATACATAGCACACAATGTTATAACTCAATTTCAGATGTGGGTCACTGTTCAAAGTTTTGTAGAGCAAGGATTACAGGAATTATTTATATTGAATGTACTCTCTTTTTTTATGAATGCACTCACGCTCGACAAACTTTCAAACATAGAACGATATCACCCCATACAAGGATGAAATAATTAGTAATTGCAAACTTGCACAAATAGTTCCAACATATAATAAAGCTATGTGGGCTTTGATCTGCCCAAGGTTTCTTGTTTTCATGAAGCAAAAGAGACAAGGATGTATCATGGTAACAGTAGATACACAAAAAAATTATTATTCATACCTTACTTCCAACAGAAAAAGGAGTTGAAAGTTGTGACTGTCCAGAAGAGTTATTGTAGGTGTCACCATGCCTACTGTTCTGTAATTACAAAACAAATAAGCATTAATGTTATAGTTCCCAAAGGTGACATTTGAATGCTCCAATTTAGTGATAGACGCAGCTAATGACAAAAAGATGCATGACGGAGTTTGGTATAGAAATCAATTGCAATCTAAGAAGATCAATCTGCAACCTTAATAGATCTCTGAAATACAGAGCCACTATAAGGCGTGTGAGAGAGAGGCTGAGGCAGAGTCCTTCCTTTATTGCTTTGCGGTGTAAGATAATTGGGATAATCACGGACAACTGAACCAGGCCAGCGTACTGAAGAATCAGTAGCTACTTTAGGGAAAAGTTTTGATGTGGAATTTTCAGTCTCAACTCCATGACTCAAAGCTCTGAATTTCCGCTTCTGAGACTCATGTACAGAGGCTGAGGTCTGTGCTTCCATATAGGCTTTTGCAATTTCAATTGGTGAACAACCAACAGTAAGCACCTAGAATGCCAATAAAAACATAAGATCAGATAATACAAAAAATCAAACAGAAATGAAGAATCAACATAGTATTGCTTAAGCACTGTGCATAAATTATGGTCATGCACACTCTCGCAATCTGTTAATACGCAAAAGAAGAGATTAAAGATGTTTGAATCACAATGTATTTTGAAAATTGTAGCATAATTCAGAAAACTATTACTCAGCTACAAACATAATTGAACTTCAAAAGCATATAGGCAGAATTCACATTCCATAGAAATTACAAAGGCAACAAGACAACAGGTGCATACTGTAGAGATAATCACGAGGCTATTGCGCAGTTGTGACACACTTACATTTGATGATGGAAGGACATCAGTACCCCAAGATGACTGAGGATCAATCAATTTTGCGGGTGTTGAAAATGGAGTGGTTTCAAAACCCTTTGCTGTAGATCCTGGAGCTCTCTGCTCTTCGAAACTAAGATCAGGGGTCCTTGACCGCATGATCTCTATTAGATGCTCTGTCTCATCTCTGTAACACCAAAGAGGATAGTAGGCATCAGAAATCCCTAACTTAAATAAACAACAGACTCAAGTCAAAAACCAGACAACCACCAACTATAGTCTGTTGGGCAGACCAAGTGCCAGGCAGCTCCCACTTGAGTGGGGTTCTGGGGAAGGAGTAACAGAAGCCAGCCTTACCCCCGCAAGGAGATAAATATTTCTCCATATGATGTGTGATCACTACAGTAGTCTAGTTATGCAGATCAATGGAAAGAAGAAAAGATAAATGGAAATGATACGACATTCACAAGTAACACAAAATACTTTGTTGTAATCCTTTGCCAACACTAATTGCGCCAAGTAAGTTTATAAGAAAAAAATCTGTGCCAAATATTTGTTGGTAATAGCCCAACTCAGATCCCCACTCAACCACTGCGGCCTCCTTTTTCCTTTAAGGGTTTTCCTTTTTTTCAAAAAAAAAGTTAATCCTTGTGATTTCTATGGAAGTATATTATTTCAATAAGCCTACTAAAACAGAGGGAGTATTACATAACGGTCAAAGCTCAGAAGGTGCAGAAAAACCTGCCTAGTAAAATGTCTCTGGTTGATTATATTTTCAATGTCAGCAAGAGCATTGCCATGACTTGGATTTCTGTCACCTTCCAGAAGTAGATTGGATTTATTGCTCATATGCATCGCTGGCCCAACAACTGCAGCATTGGTGTTTGGTTCTGTGGATTGTCTCTGCAGTTTACTTTTACACAGTAAGAAACCAAAAGATACCATTCACTAACAGGTAAAGCTTGATTGAAATGAAATGGAGAATGCATAGGGCATGGGCAAACAAGGTAGATAGCTGACAACTGATATTGCAGTTCACAAGTAATGCACAAAATGCAAAAGTGAACAGAGTCATCAATCATAATCCTTCTAGCTCCAAAAGTATATGAACTTGGAAAGAATAAAGTATTTAATAAGTTATGAAATCAAAAGTACAGCATGTGGAGTAGGAAACCTAGGTATCATTGTAATAGCAGCTAAGTGTGCCTTTTACACAATGAGCCAACATCCATCAGCAATATGATCTAGTTTTTTCAACATCTAACGGTCTAAGCTAGAGAAGGGAGCTTAATTGGGTATCTTCTTGTACCAACTATTTTCAAGTACCAAGTGCATAATAATTAACCATGAACTGCATGAACAGAAGTTATCTAGCATGGTTACATCTGACTGCAGTGTTTTAAAGGCCGTAAGGCGAGGCGATCTGGATACGCCTAGGCGACAAGGCGGCACTGTAACCCAAGGCGAGCTGGGTCCGCCTGGACGCCTAGGTGTCGCCTAGGTGTCGCCTAGGCGACGCCTTTAAAACACTGTCTGACTGTGACAACTGCAGTATTTTATTAGAGGTAATGTAGTAACAATTTGTTCTAAAGGGTAGACTCCATAGATTGAAAACCATACTTTTACAAATCAGGAGAAACAAATTATCATTCTCAAGAGAAGAAACTCTTCTTACTTCACGAATTGCATCCAGTGATTCACGATGAACCTCTTGATTATTGTCTGCAAACATTTGAAACACCAGTAAGAGATCCGCATGAAACATTGAGATGCAGGCTAAATGGAACCCTTTTTGCAATAACTCAAATGATCGTAACTTCATAGCTACATCAAAAATTATAACAGGGATACAAATGTGAGAACTACTGAGAAGACTAAATCACCTACAGGCTACAGCAAAGAACAAAAGTAAGGACAAGTTCATCTATAAATTCAATAAAATATTATAATATGTGATCATTTAAACTACTTTGTGATAGGAGGGTAAGCTTCTGGCGTTCTTTGTGACGGGAGGGTGCCACAAAAGCTAAAAAGCAAGTTCTGTAGGACAGCAATTCGCCTGGCGATGTTATATGGTGCTGAATGTTGGCCTACTGTAGGAAAGGTAGGATGCGTATAATGTGGTCGATGTATTGCATTGAGCCCCTTGGGCGGTATATATAGGAGTACAAGGCTTGGAGTGCAAGGCACCTCCCCTAGAGATAAGGCAGGCTATCACGGGATTACATCAATCTTAAACTACCATATCTGAAGTTGCCTAATATACTCTAACATCCCCCCGCAGTCGTAGCGGTAGCAACACGAACGGTCAGACTGGAGAACAATAGAGACGTATCCCCTCCTGCAGTCGGAACGCCGGTGCGAAAGCTTTGACTGGAGACTCATACAGATGATAGCCCTTTAGTGCCGTAGTAGCCGAAGTCGAGGTGGACGTGGTCGAAGCCGTGGAGGGGGCGCGGGTCGAAGTGTCGTCGAGGTGCTCGAGTACGCAAACTCAGAAGCTTCTTGCCGAAGACAGCAGCAGGACGGTGCGGCGGATGACGAAGGTAGACAGCGCGGTTTGCGACTTAGGTCACGCTCAGGACAGGGGTGGCGACGGCGCAGGTTGCAGCAAGTGTCGCGCTCAGATCAGGGGTGGCAACGTCTTCCTTCAGGAACATCGGCGGCGATGTCTGTGCGAGAACGGCTGGAGGTGCGGAGGCGGATCGAGTGCCTGCTTGACGAAGACCGGCGGCGAGTGGCGCCACCGCCTGAAAAGGCGACGACACCGGTAGGGTGGCTTGATCACGAACGTCGTCGCTGCAGCCTGGAGGGCGCAGCAACAACCTCGTCCTTCGGGAGGGTCGACGATGGATCGAAGACGAACGGCGGGGCGACGCAAACCCGATAACGAATCGGGAAAAACCTAAGAAAAACACACAGCAGCAGCAGGGTGACCTCCGGGTACAATCTCGGGCGCCGTAGCGAATTCCTCTCTCCTCCTTGTCTCTTCCCCGCGTGGTCAACACGGGACAGAGAAAACAAAGGAGATTGGAAAACCCGAGCGGCTCTCCTCCGATCATCAGGCCAAGATCCGCCCCCGCAGCCGTGTCTTCTCGAGAAGCAGAGGCGGCGCTGGGGGAGGAAGGGCGGCGGCCGATGGCGCAGGGGAGGTAGCCGGCGAGGGAAGGGCGGTGGGGCGGAGCCCACGACGCGGCGGCCTGACAGCGACGTTGACCGACGATGCTGCGGCCCGTCCGCCCGACAGCGCGGTCTTGGCTCGTCCCCTCCAGCTGCGCACGCGCGCGGTACGCAGGCCATGCGGCGGCACTGGGAGGGGCTCCTCCCCCTCGGCAGCCGCGCACGCGCGCTGTCGTGCGGCGGCGGCGGCGCTGGGAGGGGGGCTGGCCTGAGGCGCGGAAGGGGCGGGGAAGCCGTGAGCGGGGCCGGGGACGACGACCCAGAGGCGGCGGCGGCCCATGGCGATGCCGACTAGCGACGCGGCCACAGCGACGATAGAGGTCAGCCCTCCTGCTGTGGACGACGGCGGCGGCACGGATTAGAGGGATCCGCGGCGCATCCTAGGAGGGCGCTGCCCCCGGCGGAGATCAATCTCGATCTCCCCGGGGGCGCGCGGGTGCAGCGGAAGCGGCGGCGCTGCTAGGGTTAGGATCTCGTAACCTAGGCGTCTGATGCCATGTAGAAAAGGTAGGATGTGTATAATGTGATCGATGTATTGCATTGAGCCCCTTGGGCGGTATATATAGGAGTACAAGGCTTGGAGGGTAAGACACCTCCCCTAGAGATAAGACAGGCTATCACGGGATTACATCAATCATAAACTATCATATCTAGAGTTTCCTAATATACTCTAACACCTACAAAAAGGCGACATGTCCAGCAACTGAGCATAGCAGAGATGCGAATGTTGAGGTGGTTTTGCGCACACATAAGGATGAATAGAGTCTGGTACGAAGCTATTCGGAATAGGGTCGGGGTGGTACCAATTGAGGAGAAACTTACCCAACATCGGTTGAGATGGTTTGGACATGTCCAACGGAGGCCTCCTGAGGCGCCGGTGCGTAGTGGGGTTCTAGAGCGGGTCGACAATGTAAAGATGGGTAGAACAGTGTTTTAAAGGCAGTAAGGCGAGGCGAGCTGAGTACGCCTAGACGCCTAGGCGGTGCCTAGACGACAAGGCGCCACTAACCAAAGGCGAGCTGGGTGCGCCTGGACGCCTAGGCGACGCCTTCAAAACATTGGGATAGAGGTATAACTAAACTGACTTGGGATGAATCAGTTAAGAGAAACCTTAAGGATTGGAATATCTCTAAAAAGATAAAGATAGCTTTGGATAGGAGCGCTTGAAAACTAGCTATCAGTGTGCCTGAACCGTGACCTTTCTTTCTTTTGGGTTTCATCTCTAGCCTACCCCAACTTGCTCGGGGAAAAAAGCTATGTTGTTGTTGTTGTTGATCATTTAAACTACTCTTGTTACTCCAATGACCCTACAATGGGTTTGGTCATCAGTATGGCCACACACCAAGGACAACGTTTGGGAACCCCAAGTTGCCTAGATACAAACTATTATGCCGTTCCAAAAGAGTAAAACTAATAGGCTATACAATCACAGCCACCTTGAGCAAACCAAAACCGAAACCGAAAATAAGTAGTAATAATCAGCCTACATAGCAAAAACAGGACCTCAATTAAGTCGCGTCAGTTGATAGACCTTTGTCACACTTGATACCCAGTAGCAGATTCAGCAGGGCAGGCATTAGATAACCCTTCGGTACAAGCCCACCGTATCGAACCCTAGGTTCGAGCATTGATACAAGGCGACCGTGGAAATAGCACGGGCGCTCAACCCTTAACCGCCAATCTCATGAAGAAACGCGAGCGACGGTGATGCACAATGGTGACAAACTCGGTAGAAAAAACACGCGACATGTCGCAGATTTTCCCCATTTTGAAATCCTCTTCGGAAAACAGGCAACAGCCGTCAGCAGAGCAGAGGCGCGGGACAGCGAGGGCATTGAGGGGAATCACCAGCGGGCGCGCCGGAGCGAGGCACGGTGGGGAAGATCCTCGAAGCCACGGGGAGGCTGGGGAGCCACCGGCGGGGCCCACCCCCGTAGGGCGACGCGCGGTGCATCCCGCGGCGCGGCGGCCGCCTCGACGGGCCCCCGGCGCCGCCAGTATACTCCTCCGCGGCCTCGGCGGCCGCCGCAGCAGCAGCCGGAGACTGCCAACGGCGCGAATCCATCATCCTCGCCTCCCGCTTCGCCGGCGCTCTGCTCCGTGCTCCCCCGCCTCACGCTCCAGTTTTGCGTGCGGCGGCGCGGCGACTGGGTTAAGAACGGCGACGGCCCAAAACGGCCCTTTATTGTAAAGTACTGTACCAAAAAAATTGGTGCAACAAGATATTTGGTGGATCATAAGACATTAACTTTTTTAATAAATATTTTTTATACCATAAGTTGAAATATCATTTATTACAAGCAGTAAATCAGACAGTTAATCTAAACATCATATCATTTTTTTCTTAGTCGTATTTCTTAAGCCACCGGCTAAGAGCATGTTTGTTTGAGCTGCAATTTTTGGAGCTTTTTTGAAAAGTTGTTGCTATTTTTTTTCTTAAAAAGCTAGTAATGACTTTTAGATGATACTTTTATTTTTTAGCTCAAAAAACTACAAAAGCCTAGAAAACTAAGCTTTTCAGCTTTCCATTTAAACTCATATTTTTTTGATCTTTTGGCTTTCCAAAAGTTGCACGAGAAGTTCGTTGTTTATTTGAGCTTCTGACTTTTCACGCTAAAAAAATTGCCTAGAAGTTCAAACAAAGAGGCTCTAAAATCGAGTTGGAGAAGATATGCAGTGCCCTAAATTATTCGTTCGATATACATTCTATTAATTATTGATCTTTTGCTCATCATAATTTTGTTGATTAGCATTTGATTGCAATGTTATTTGCTCATCTTATTTGCTAAAGTTTCATATTGTGTGTACCAGTGTAATATTTGGGGCAGTACCCAATATTGAATGGATTAGCCCAGTACGATAATAAATGGAGAGGCCCATTTAATTGGTATAACATGTTTATGTAGCTAAATAGACTATTATTAAAAAGATGATCAACTAAATTTAAATTTATTATGTTATCTATTATTTTTTAAAAAAGATAGGAGTATAAAAAAGAGAAAGAAAGATAAAATTGATTTATACTTGCGGACTTGCTGAGCATTCATAGTTCACCTTTATCCTTTGGTAAGCCTACCATAAAAGCTCAAGACTCGCAAGCTATTTAAATTTAATTTTCTAAAAACTCAATTTAAGTTGAACTGTACTAAGAATCAAACTGTTTGGGTCTAACCTAAAGCGCACGAGCTTCAACAATCTAAGATCGAGCTAAACGATGAAGTTCGGGTATTTTTGTTTGCATGGCATCTCTAGACATCCTGCCACCTATATTAAATTTTCAACCATGCAAATTTAAAATAATAGCTGGAGGCTAGAGCTCTAAGTTAGCTGGCGAGCTAATGTGTCGTACAAACTAAAATAGATTAAAAATAAAAAAACTAGATATTCAAATATGCTTCTTTCACTATTATCGATTTTTTTTGAGAGGGTACAACTCAAGGACGCACACTACACACGCAAGGAACGAGATTGGGAAGCAAGCTTCCAGTACGACGGAAACGCGTAGTACCACTGAACGCGCACGCGTATGTGTACATAAATTCAACCAGGACCCATCCTAGTGAAACATGGGAAAAACAGTCAGGAAAAAAAGTTTAAGAACATCTCGGACTCAATCAACCTCGGCTCAGGATGATCCAGCTTGAGGTGGCAGGCTCGCTCGAGCTCGGCTCGTTGACAACCCTCCCGGCTCCCGCTCAGGGCTCAAGGCTCGTTGACAAAACTCCTCTGTCGCCCTCTCTCCTCCGTCCTCCGTTGCTCTTCCTTTCCCGGCGGCGCCGACTGGGGGAGCGGCGGCGCCATTTGTCACGTCTTCGCCCAGCCCTTAGCCGGCGACGAGCGTCCTCCAGGTATGCCCGCCCCTTCTCTTCCATTCTGCTGTGCGAGACGGAGCACCCCAAACCCTAACAAAACTATTTGTATTCGGATCTGAATCCAGTTACAATATATTACCTACTAACTTCGATTTCGTTATGGGGTGTACATGTGTACACTCATGTCCTATGCTGGGTCCGCCCCTGATGCGGATTCTTTTGCTGACCAGTAGAGCATGATCCTGCGGTGAGCGCAGATAGCTCGTGCAAGCTGCTGGCTTGGGGGTTCTCTTGGTAATCTGCTCCAGAGAAATCCTGAGGCAATAGAGTGAAATGGATGCGAGCCCGGATGTTGCTGATGCTATTGGTGCAAAGAGCATTGACAATGGGGCGATGGGGAAGTTGCCGCCTGGTGATGTTATAGAGGGGCATGGAGAAGAACACGATGTGCTGGCTGATGGAGCTCATTCGGGTGAGAGTGAGGTTATCAACCCATCTGAAGAGGTGGAAGGGGAAGCCACCTCACCATCGCAGGACGTGAAGCCTCGTGTTCCTGCGGTAAGGGTTTGCCATGTTTACTCATTGCCGGTGCTGATACCTTCAATCAATGATCTGGTGACAGTCACATTTCTGGCATTTTCATGTGTTCCAGGACAGTCAAAGCCATTCGCCAAAGGTTGTTAGATCTCAGCGACAGAGCCCTCGTGGCGGAGATAAGAGTCAAGCTAGGAAAAGCTCTCCTAGTCCTTATCCCAAGGCACCCATCGCACGAGTTTCTGATCCGGATCTTGTTGATAGCTCTTCAAGCAATGGTGATGCTAGTGTCAGTAAAAAAGTGAGACCATTTTTTGTTGTGACTCATGATATTCATACCTGTATTTTGTAGTGCTTACATTCATAACTGCTGTTATACTGCTTGTAGTTTGCAGTTTGATCTGATACATATTTGTTGATGTTTTCATTCAGAAGGCTGAAAAGAGCAGTTTTCGCCCAGTTGCCAAGGAGAGCTCATCACTTGAGGACTCTAAGTAAGCTAATTGTTTTTCATTGGCACTTTGTGACTCTGTTTTCTGAATCTGGACTCATAGTCTTTGCTCTAAGCATGCAATTAAGCAAGGCCTGTTAATTACCCAGACTTCCTTGAGTACGGCAAGGCTATGTATTATTAGTGCATTAAGTTTGCTAGTTTTTTTTTTTTGCAGTGTAAGATGAGTACGTGAAATGCATCTTTTGAAGTACTTGCTCCGTTAAATATGCAGAGTTTTCCCCCCCTTAGGAGTTGGGATCCTCTTATTGAGTTATTTCTTTGAACAGTTAGTGTTGTTTGCACCACAAACATTTTAGCTACAGATATTATCCTTAATTGGTTCATATGTTGGCACTTGCCATTTTGGAAACCACCGTTCACTTATGATTTCCATCTTGCAACAGTTGCCAAGTGTTAACATTAGTTTCTACACAAGTTTCTCTGTCTCTAGATGTCTGTTTCAAACCAAGACATACTTTAAATATTATCTTTTCTCTGTAAATTTATTCTTTTACCGAGCACACTTAGATATTAGAAGAGTTTCTTACAATATCATGCGATTCATTCCGATCCAGAGAGAAGAAGAAAACTCAGAAGCCATCAAACCAACGTTCTGTTAAAAAGGATATTGAAGAAGAATCAAATGAAAGTATAAAACCTCAAAGGGTTGGCAGCACTCCTTCTTATGGCTTTAGTTTTAAGTGTGATGAGAGAGCTGAAAAAAGAAGAGAGGTAATTCATTATTAGTTAAGTTTGTGCTGGTTTTAGTTTCAGAACATATGGGTATAATTCCTTTACTTACACATTTCTGCAATGATATAGTTCTACTCGAAGCTTGAGGAGAAGATTCATGCACAGGAACTAGAGAAAAGCAACTTGCAGGCAAAATCAAAGGTTCATTTCCATATTCTATGTTCATGGAACTATGGATATGACATTGCACAATGCTACATAGAATACATTGTTAGCTTTATCTGTTTGTTATTACTGTGCAGGAAGCTGAAGAAGCTGAACTCAAAATGCTTAGAAAAAGTTTAAATTTCAAGGCAGCACCCATGCCTAGCTTTTACAAGGAACCACCTCCTCCCAAGGTTGAGTTAAAGAAGGTAATTGTGTTCCCCTACCCATGGCTAACTTTCTTCTTTCCCATCACAGTGAATTCCTGGTCCCAGGGATATGCTAAATCTAAATGATTAAACATTTTAGTTTATTTCTAAAGTGGAAAACATTTTTAGCACTAAAGATTCACCCTGAAATATTTTAAGTTTATTTACTAAAAATTTCTGTCTGTTAAGAGCTAACATCATGTCTAAAAATTTGCTAACTCTTCAATTCATTCAGTTTACCATCATGGTGAACTGAAAACATTGATCTTGGTATAATATCCTTCAACATGTTAACGAAGGACCCTCATATTTATTTTTACTCTATTCATTAGTAAACAAAAGAACTTTGACATTCTTCTATTCAAATATAAAGATATCAAATTCCGTGATATCTAACGTCCAATTACATAGTTTACATTGCTTAAGGAATTGAGGACAATAGTTTCTCCAATTACACTTTGCACACCTGAATATACATTTTCTGTAACTTGTACAGATGTAGTAAATATTCTTATTTTATACTTAGTTTAGTAGATAAATGAATAATTATCTCGAGCAGCATACCATTCATGTCTTTCTTTGGGTCATTTTTTGTATTAGGTTTGTACCCTAATATGTAGTTCTTTGCTTGATTATTTGCAAGTTCATAATCCATACTTTGTGAAGCTGTAAGCCGTTTGGAAAAGTGTGTCAACAATTATGAGGTTTCAAATGCCTATTCTGAACTTGTGTTCACTAGATGGTTTTGATTTACAATAACGGCTATATAGGACTTTAATTTGGCAGTATGTTCAGGCATAAGGTTGCTGTTCCTAACTTCAGAAGGATGCTACGTTATTTTATTTTGATCTTAGATCCCTACAACAAGACCTAGATCACCAAAGCTTGGGCGCTCCAAGAACACAACCTCCACAGGCACAGAAGGAAAGACAAATCCTCCAGTCCGTTCAGCTCGTCTGAGTCTCGATGAAAGGGCATCCTTAAATGGTGTCAAGCAAGCACCCACTGCAAATGCAGTGAAGAAGCCCCAACGCAAATCTTTCCCTAAATTGCCATCGGAGCAAACGGCTAAAGTTCATGTCGCAGCACCTCTTTCATCCGGAGAAGAGCTAGAAAACAAGTCATCGACAGATCTTGTTCGAGAGCCAATCCGTGCTCAAGTTACTCCTGATGAACCTGGACTCCCTGGCTAAATGAAACCTATCAAGTCCGACTCCAATGAAATGGGAGGGCTGTGCCCCAGCTTCCTTTATCACATTTTGCTATTTCTGCAGTACACTGCTGGCTGGTATTATGTACTAAAATTAGTCTCATCCCCAGGAGTTTGTAGAATGGCAAGTGACCCCCTGTATTGTTTGTCTTAGTTTCCGTTCACATACGAGGCATTTGTAGTTGGCAATAATTTCATATGATTGTCCTATTTCCAGGGCTAGCTCTTGCTCCAAAATCGGTCTCTTAGCCATCCTCTCCTCCCCCACAAACCCGAGCTGTGACTCCACACATCAATTCTGTGGATGTTTGATTTCTGCCTCTGATGAACTAGCTGAGAAAACGATTCTGACGTTCATTTCACAAGTGGTGCTACTACTGAATACTGATACACAAGTGACCAAGAACATTCTGCATGTACAAGCTTTGAATGGTCTCAGGCCAGATATCTACTACACAGCTCTGCAATTCAACCCGATAGTACGCGTGGTGCTCTTCCAGATTCAATTTTACAAGTGTCCGGAGATTCAGTTCACGAGCGGCAGCGAGGCAGCCCCGGCTGGTGACTCGTCGGAGCGGCTGCTCTGATTTCTCAGGTGTTGCTCTTCAAAGAGCCCAGCTAGTTCACCGTCGGTGGCGGGTGAGATCTCAAGAGTTCGTCTAAGAGGCCGCCGTGATGGAAGGATGCTGAGCTGCCCCCAGGAACGGCGAAGGTGGCGGCGGGAAGGCCTCGGCGTTGTCACTCTCCTCGTCGTCCTCCTCGGCGTCCCATAGGAACCCGGCGTACGAGCCCAGGACGTAGCTGCAGAAGAAGCGAGAGCAACGTTGTCAGTGTGATCTGAAGAACGGACAGCGCGTAGCGGCGCCGGCGCCGTGCACGGAGGTGGTGGGAGAGGGTGACGCGGCGGCGGCACTCACCAGTCGTCTGGCGCGGCCTGGACGGCGCGGCTGTAGTAGTCCTCGGCGCTGGCGGCGTCGCGGCTGGTCTCCCAGACGAGGCCGGCGTAGAGCGAGAGCGCCTCGGCGTCGCCGGGGCTGGCGAGGATGGCGCGCTCGCAGTACTCGTGCGCCCGCGCCGCGTCCCCCACCACCTCCTTGAGGAACCGGGCGTAGTTGACCAGCAGCAGCGGGTTGCCCGGGTCCGCCTCGATCATCTGCCGGTAGTGCGCGTCCGCGGCGGCGCGGCCGTCGCCGCCGGCGTCCCCGCCGCCGCCCCCGGCGACGCCCTGCTCTGCGAGCGCCAGCGCCGCCTCCCGCGCCGCGGCCGCGGACACGTCCAGCCCCGTGCTCGTCAGCAGCCGCCGCAGCGGCAGCGGCACGCCGGCGACCTCGGCCTCCTCCTCCTCTTCGCCCTCGCCGTCCTCCTCCTCGACGGAGATGGAGGCGGACGAGGACGAGGACGCCGACAGCGACAGCCTCGGCGCCCTCCCGTGGGCGCCCTCGTCCTTCATCTTCCCCCTCACCGCGGGGGCGAGCTGCGCGGCGAGGTCCCCCTCGGACATCGCGAGGCACAGCACCGCCCCCGGCCTCGGCGGCGCCACCACCGACGGCGACACCACCGCGTGGAGCTCCGCCGCCGACGCCGCCGCCGGCGCGCGCGCGCAGTTGAGCAGCGGCGAGGACGCGCTCCGCAGCAGCATCGCGCGCGTCACCTCACTCCTCGTCCCTACTCGTCCTCTCTCCCTCGCTCTCGCAAATATCGCGAGCGCCGCGGCCTGCGTGTCCGCCGCTGACACGCCGCGGGGCCGCGAATATTTATCCGCCCGCTCGGCCCGCGCACGTGACGGCGTCCACCTTGGCCGCCGTTGATTGGGCGCCCTGGTACGCCTGGCCCGGTGGGTCCATGAAGCCCCACAGGGGCCCACGGTGGGCCCGAGCGCGGACGGACGAAATGGGCTGCCGGCTACGCGACGGGCGCCGGGGCGTGGGCCCGCGGGGGGGGGGGGGGGGGGGGGGGGGGGGGGGGCGAGTGCGACGGCGGTTAGACGACGGGTGCTTTGCTTGACTGCGGCGAGGGCGCCATTCTGTGAACTGTGTGCACGGCGGCAGAGGAGGGCTTGTGGTATGTGGAGCTCGCGCCATGATCGGTCGTAGTTGTGTACTTGTGTGCGGGAATAGAACGGTTTTGGAGCGGACAAATTCAAAGATGGGGTGCGAGATCCTGGTTTAGAATGTAAGGTTGGCGGCGCTACCGTGCTGCTGCACAACTTGTTAGATTCGTTTTCCTCAATTGCGAAATGTCAATATTGATGTATTGAGTTGTCTCTAAGCAATTGGAATTTGGAACCGCCGCGCGAGCCTTAAAATTTTACTATGATAGTTCCTCGCTTCAGTTGTCAAAATCCAGACTTTCCTAGGAAAGGGAAGCCCGTCTTTTAGTTTATTCTTCAAATTAGCTCTGTTCGGCATCAACATTAGCCACCAGTGTTTTTCTCTCATACTAAATCAGCATCAGCCACCAACCAGTAGCCAGCTAGCAGTATTTTTCTCTGACAACAAATCAGCACCAGCTAAATAGAGTGGTTAGCATGTATTTCAATAAGTAGTAGTCATCAGTAGCTAAACGCAATCACAATATCATGAACCAGGGCGGTCCCAAGGCCCAGCGACATTGACAGACTGTGTTGCCTCTAAGTTCTTGTAATGTTTGTGTAAGACCTAAATTGGAAAATTTACCTCTCATAGGTGCTCGCTTGAATTTTCAAGCCAATAATTGGAACCTTCGCAAAGAAGAGGAGAACCTTTCTCTTTTAGTTTTTTTTTTCTCAAACACGGTAAGCATGTATTTGATTAAGAAGCAGTTAGAAAACAATTAGGAGGCTCAGGGCGGTGTGGACCTCTATCTGGACCGAATTGGCACAAGGTTATGTATCACGACAAGTGATGAGGTCGCATGGGGTCTTGCATGCAATTTCCTCGCAAAGGCGATGCAGATGTTGCAAGGCATCATATATGTAAGCATCATCAAAGATGCCATGCGACTGAATCCTGGGCTAGCTGGACGCGCCTGCGCCGCTCGCGGAGCAAGAGGAAACCAAGTAACCAACCCTCTCTTTGTTCCTTCAACATAGTAGTACCAATCCACGCCTAGACATGTACACACCTGTACGAGTATCCAACCCTAGGAAGGAACTGTTTTGCAGAAGTTTCTTTTTCCCTGTCGTTTCCCTGCTGAGCACGACGAGTCAGCTAGCTCTCCAATTTTAGAATAAAAATGCACCATCGGCTCCTAAACTTCACATGTAGGTCCCTAAAGTTCCAAAATACCCATCCATATCCTTAAATTTGATAATATGTCACGTGAAGTTCAAATCACCAATTTTTTAGTTATAAAGCGGAAATATTTACGTTGATGTCAAGCTTGCATTTTACTTTTGTATTTTTACGCTCAACTATTGTATTTTTTATATTTTCTTCAAAATTTTATTTCAAAACTTTATGTCCAAATATTTTTCCAATGTTCCTCCAAAGTTTATCCTTATTTTTCTGATTCTTTTTTTACACATTTTATCATACGAGTTTCATTTGCCTACAAAAATTTTATACATATCCATATTTGTGCAAGTAGATTTGTTATGATTTTTTCGTGTATATAATTTTATATTTATATATAATTTTTGATTTAGCTTAACCAACTATAATTTGGATCTCACTTAAGCAACTCTAATTTGGATCCCACGTGATACGATTAGCAAGTCTAATAATTTTAATAATTTAGGGATCTAATTGACATCAGTGTATTTTACTCTTATTAATTCTAGGAATAAGTCCAATTCACCCCACTGAACTAGTCAAGGAGTCCGGAATACCCCCCGAACTACAATACCGGGAATGGAACCCCCCTCAACTCTCAAAACCGCACAAATCACCCCCTGGCTGGTTTTCACGGTGGTTTTCGCTGATGTGGCAGTGGGCCCCACATGTCAGTCTGCGGGGCCCATATGTCAGCCGCCCACTCTCTCCTTCCTCTCTTCCTCTCTCTCCGCCGCCTTCCTCTGCAGTGGCACCGCTGGCGCCGCCCTGCCGCCCCAGCCGTCCTTCGCCTCTGCCCACCGCCGCCGCGTGCCTGCCCTCCGCCCGCAGCGCGCCGGCCACGGCGGGGGTGGGCGGCGGTGGGTGGTAGGCGGCAGCGGCGTGGTCAAGGGTGCGGCCATGGCGGCTTTTGCTGGAGGGTACCGCCGACGAGGTGGTCGCCGGTGACAAGGCACAACATGAGGAGGACCAGCGCGGCGAGACGCATCAGGTGACGCGATCGGCGGGATCGGAGCGCGCCGGCGGCGAGCTAGCGACGACCGGGCGGCGAAGGCCATGGCGGCGTGGCGGCGCGAAATGTGCTCTGGTGAAGCCGGCGGTGAACACGACGCGACGGCACGCGCACGAGCTACGCGAAGACGCAACGAACACTCCCACGCGGTCGGTTGGTGGATATGGAGGCCGGGGATAGGGTCTCACCGGTGATGTGGGTCGGCGGCGTGGAGCGGCTCGAGGTTGTCGGCGATGAGTCAATGCGGCGCGCGACGAGCCGAGAGGAGAGGGTGGGGTTGACGGTGAGGTCACGACGGTGCTCTCAGCGCAGTGAATCGGCCGGAGACATTGCAGCTAGGGCGGGGTTCACCGGCGGAATGAAGCTCCAGGCGGCGGCGATGGCGGATTTGCGCTCTGGAAGGGAGGGAGAAGGGGGTCAGGGATGGGCGGCGGCGGGCAGCTGGCAGCCGGGGCGGCAGCAGTGGGGGTGGGCGGTGGTGTCCGGCAGGCAGCGGGGGCGGCAACGGCGTGGGTGGGCGACGGCGAGGATGGCCGGCGCTGCAGAGGAAGGCGGCGGAGAGATAGAGAGAGGAGAGAGATGAGGGCGGCCGCAGCGGTGGCTGGTGCGCTGTGGGCGGAGGGCAGGCACACGGCGGCGGTGGGCAGAGGCGGAGAATGGCTGGGGCGGCCGGGCGGCACCGGCGGCGCCAGTGCAGAGGGAGGTGGCGGAGATAGAGGAAGGAGAAAGTGGGTGGCTGACATGTGGGGCCCGCAGACTGACATGTGGGGCCCACTGCCACATCAGCGAAAACTGCCGTGAAAACCAGCCAGGGGGGGTGATTTGTCCGGTTTTGAGAGTTGAGGGGGGTTCCATTCCCGGTATTGTAGTTCGGGGGGTATTCCGCGGCCATCTGGTTGGGAGCCCGCCGCCACCGTGTTTGAACCCGGATTTCCGCAGTCGAACCAACCTTGGCGCGCGCCTCGACCGCACGTAGGGGCGGATCTAGAGTGGGGGCAGGGGGGCTCAAGCCCCCTACCCCCAGAAACTCCATGGAAAGTATAGACAAGAAGGAGGGAGAAGAAGGGGAAAGAAAAGGAGGGAGGAAGAAGAAGGGAGATGAGCCCCCCCAAAGAGCAAATTCTGGATCCGCCACTGACCGCACGCCGACGGCCGGGGAGATCTTTTTCTCGCACGCGTTGGTCTGTATGACCCCACGGGCAGCAGATATTCGAGGCGCGCCGCAGCAATGAAACTGCGGCCGCGGCCTCGGCTCCGGGATTTTTCTGTGGCCGCCGGAGCACGCACGGGCTCACCTCACCTAACCCCTGAGCAGCGGAGCAGCGAGCCGCGAGCTGCCTCGCTCAGCTCTCCCCCGCCACACGCACGGTGCGCGCGAGCTAAAAATCTCCCCGCGAGCCGCTGCGAGGCTCCTCCACATGTGCGGGTGGGCGATGAGTTGCCTCGGTTGCTGTCCACGCGCCCGCTGCCCGTGCTCCTCGTGACGAAATTTTCTTTTTCGAAAGATAACTCGTGCTGAATTCGGCCGCGTCCTGGAGGCTGGATGTAACACTCAGGTGTTAATCCACTAGTTAGTTAGATTAATCTCCGGTCATTAGTTTCAAACCACGTGACAAAGCACCAAACGTGTTTCTGTCAGCCCTGGGCCAGTTCAGCCCGGACCGGTTTGAACGGTATGGGCGACCGGTCTGACCGGTCTAGCCCGAGTTGGTCGGGTTGGGCCCCACAGCATTTAAATCTCTCTCTCTCTCACTCCCACACCAGAACACACGCCCTCACCCAGCTCTCTCAGTCTCCCTCCCGAGCTCTCCCCCTCCCATATTCTCCCCCAAACCCTAGAGCCCAAAACCTCCCCCTCCATTTGATTCCAAGGCCTAGAACGGATCAAATCGGCGTGGGGAAGCTTCATTTCCTCGATTCCTTCCCTTGGGTGCTGAGGATTCAAGCTGTTTAGAATTGATCCTAGAAGGTGTTTAGAATATGGGACTAGATCCTAGAAGGTGTTTAGAATTGGTGGATGATTTTTCGTCGCGTCATAGATTCTAGCTTCTGTTCTGGTTGAGACCGGTCTGACCGGTCGGAGGGACCGGTCTGATCGGCGGTGCGGCTGAGTTAGTGTGACCTGTCTAACTGGTCGGGTGGACCGGTCTGACCGGTGCTAGCAGAGCTGACAGGGTTCAATTAGGGTTAGTTGGTGCAAATAGTTAGAATTTAATTTGGCTATTGGTTACTTGTAATTTTTATGAAATCATGCATACATTTCTCATGTCACATGCATATGTATACGTATAGCAGCTGCGGTGGAGGAGGTCGTATACGAGGTGGTTGCGGAGCCACAGGAGCCGCAGGAGGAGGTTCGTGGGGAGTCGGCCCAAGGCCCAACTCACCCCAGTGTTGAGCAGCAGATGCAAGGCAAGCCTCGGTGCATGTCCTATTATTTTAAATTATGATTCATTATGTATATGTTTTATCTATTACTTGTGCATTACGTATTAGGAATTGATTGAAACCCTAGCTGCATGATCCCTAGTTTTCCTCGAGTTTATACTAGTATGTATAGGACGATAGAAGTGCTATGCTGATTAGTTCCCGGTAGAACCACTCGCGAGATATAGTATGTGTAGAAGTCGAGTAATTTCCGGTTACTCGCGAGATACAGGATATAGTCATATTCCAGTACATGAGTTGTGAAATTTATACGCAATGAATGGAGAATTGAGACCGGACAGGGAATGATGATGTATAGGTATGGCAGCAGGACAGGGTTCCTGGGTGTCTTAGTCCCGTCTGTGTCGGTTAAGGACCGAGCCGTTGTTGGCCCTGCTGATCATGTTTGAACTGTACTAACCGCATACCGGGAGTAGGAGGTAGTCTAAACCAGTAAGCTGAGTACTGCCTTGCTTCAAAAGTACAGGAACCCGCACCTAACTCCTGGGATGGGTCGAGTAGTCGCGGAGAATTGGGATGCATATGTTTACTTTTGGTGGTCTCACGTTGAGCTCGGCTGACCATATGTCGTTTTGCTGGTTCCTGTAGTTCGAGGCGGGGAGGAGAATGGTTGGCATGTATAGTCCGACGGGGCAAATACGTGCCTTGTTGGTTAGGTCCACCTTGAAAGGTTAAATCGGATCGATTCGCTGTCAGTCGCTCTCGGATATGAGCACCTTGATCACCGAGTCACAGCGTAGTGCGAGTAGGGATGATAAGTGATTAATATAAGGTTTCTCTATATTGATTTTATACCTGTTGCTCCACCATGTTTGCTATAGTTAGTTTATGCTAATGATAGATCATGGTTAGATTATATATACAATCTGGGCTAAAATCATGAAAGTAAGGACATACTTTAGTCGCAGTTTCTGTAAAATAACCACCAGCCAAAAGCCTTGCACGTCTAGTTATGTGGGCTAAGTTATACCCACTGGTCGGGTAAACCTTGCTGAGTATTAGAATACTCAGGGTTTGTTGCCATATTTATTATTACATGACACCCGGACATCGACTTCTGCCCCTGCTGTGTCAAGTTCATCCGCTGGGATGCAGAGGGGTGGCAGGTCGAGGAGCGGGAGCCTTAGGTTAGGGCGCTGTCGAGTTGTACACTTGTGGGCTGAGTGTGCAGCCTTTCTGTTTTGCGTAGACCGGTCTGACCGGTCTGTGGGACCGGTCTGACCGGTGGAGTTGGCAGCAGGGTGCCGACCGGTTTGACCGGTTGGGTGAACCGGTCCGACCGGTCGGGGTGGATCAGAACTGATGTAAGCTAGAGTAGTTGTAGGATCTTTGTATTCGACTTCAGTCATGTCTATGTAAGTGTTAATCTTGTAAATTATTTATGTATTTGAATTTGGTTTGTAAAACTAAATATTTCGTGTCGTGCTCACTCTTGTATTTTCAAGTAATGAGTCGTGCTTGTACCATCTGCGCCCACCTTCGCGTGGGACTACCGGTGTTGTTCGATCGGGCCGTGGGTTGAGAAAGGATCGCCAAATTAAGCCGTTAAGCTAATGTGCTCGATGTGTTCAAATGACGGCCATTACGCTTAATTAGAGTTTTAATTTGGCGGTTCCGTCACAGCTGGTATAAGAGCCAAAACGCACTGGGGATGGTATGAGCATGATTAGTTTTTGAATATTACCAACTAAAAATGAAATTCTGACTTAGGGTGAGAAGTAGTTATGTAGTATGGGAGGGAAATTATGCGAAGTAAGCCCTAGATATATATTAAGTATTAGACTCGTAAGTAGGGTTTCAGTTTTGGTCGAGAGGTTAACGTAGGACGCTCATGCATCATGCATCATGGCTTTTAAATTTTTGGTTGCATGTGAAAGTTTGGCACGGGAGTTCATGTATTATATCATGCATCATGGTATCGTGATTTCTAAATTTGCAGAAAATAATTTGAATTATGGTGTTGGTGCACAGTTAGGGCTTAGAAGTTTATTTCTGCTGGGGACCGGTCTGACCGGTCTTGGCCACCGGTCTGACCGGTTGATCTACGTAGAGCTCATGCAGAGCCATGCAGACCGGTCTGACCGGTCGGTTGCACCGGTCTGACCGGTTGAGCGCAGACAGAGACCCCTAAGTTGTGTTCAAATAATCGATTTTCGACGAATTCTTCCATGATTCGGATGTTAGCTGCAGTCAAGATTTTTCTTAAGTAATCAGAAAAATATAACTAACCCAATCATGGTTGAATGCAGAATGGGAGAACCACCAAACCCTCCTGAGTTGGCCCAGGCCATCGCGGCCATGCTCACTGGGCGCGATGAGCAGACGGCACTCCTCGGTGAGCTTGTGGCGCAGGGCAGAGCGCCGCAGCCTGAACATCACCACCAGCCGCCTGCTCCTGGATATCCAGAGTTCTTGGCTACTCAACCACCGCACTTCCATAAGGCGGATGAGCCATTGGAGGCTAATAGCTGGCTTCGGACTATCGAGTCCAAAATCACCCTGCACCCGTACCTGGTGGGACAATCATGTGGCAATGTTCCCCGCAGACACCCGGTTCACTTGGGCTCAGTTCAAGGAGGCTTTCAGAGCGCACCATATTCCAGCCGGTGTGATCCGAAGGAAGCTCACAGAGTTCTTAGCCCTGAAGCAGGGCAATAACAGTGTGCTACAGTATTCCCAGGCCTTCAACACACTGGCACAGTATGCGGGGTACCATGTAGACACCAATGAGAAGAAGCAGGCTTGCTTCAGGCAGGGGCCTAGTAGTAAGCTCCAGGATCGCTTGGCAATGGTCAAGTTTGGCAGTTTCAGTGAGCTGGTCAATGGGGCTATCATACAGGAGGACGCCTACCTAGCTCACAAGGCAGAAAAGAAGAGAAAGGCGCCGGCAGCGGGATCTTCTAGCAGTGCCCCTCAGAGGTTTCGCTTGGTGCAGTCGGGCCCACAGCGAGCCCCCTTTCAGCACCAGCCACAATAGTAGTGGGGATACAGGCCCCCTCAGTACACTCAGCCACAGGGGACAGTCAGGCCTCCTGCTCCTCAACAGAATGAGCAGAAGGTCTGGGTGCAGCAGACGGGGGTGCGCCCCAACCTGTTTCCGTGTTACAACTGCGGGCAGACGGGTCATTTTGCACGGAACTGTCCAATGCCACCCAAGCAAGGCCAGCAATTGAGTCAGTAGAGTCAGAAGCAGCAAGTGGCTCACTTCAAGCCAGGACAGGTGCACTACACCACCCTCGAGGGCATTCCTGAAGGAGCTCCAGTGATGGCGGGTACGTTCTCAGTAAATGAACAACCCGTTACGGTATTATTTGATTCAGGGGCGTCTCATACCTTTATTAGCAAGGAGTGTGTTGTTAGACTGGGACTAAAAATTGAAAGCATACCCAAGCCATACCATATTCACTCACCCGGGGGAAAGTTAATCACCAATCAGTTTGTTAAGCAAGTACCCCTACAGTTGCAAGGAAAAAAATTTTCCTACGGCCCTGATAATGTTACCAACCCAAAGGATAGATATTATATTGGGTATGAACTGGATGGAGGGTCAGGGAGTTAGTCTGGACACGACCTCACAATCTGTGCACATCAAATCTTCCATTCATGGGTGTATGACTTTACATTTGAAAGACCATATGTCTTTGACACTTACGGTGAATCAGGTTGAGGGTAAGAAGCTAGCAGACATACCAGTGGTGTGTGAATATCCGGACGTCTTTCCGGATGATTTGCCTGGAATGCCGCCTGATCGTGACGTGGAGTTTACCATTGAATTGCAACCGGGTACGGCACCGATTTCTAGGAGGCCTTACCGGATGCCACCCAATGAGCTGGCGGAGTTAAAGAAACAATTGCAGGAGTTGCTGGATAAGGGCTATATCCATCCTAGCACGTCACCTTGGGGCTGTCCTGCACTCTTTGTGAAAAAGAAAGATGAAAGCCTCAGGTTGTGTGTGGACTATAGACTTCTGAATGCCGTCACAATAAAAAAATAAATATCCCCTTCCCCGGATTGATATTCTTTTTTATCAGCTATTCGGGGCCAAAGTATTTTCCAAGATTGATCTCCGCTCTGGCTATTATCAGATACAGATAAGAGCTGAGGATATTCCCAAGACGGCTTTTTCCATCAGATACGGACTTTTTGAATATCTGGTCATGTCTTTCGGGCTAACAAATGCCCCTGCTCATTTCATGTATCTCATGAACTCGGTGTTCATGCCCGAGCTAGATAAGTTCGTCGTGATTTTCATTGACGACATCCTGATATTTTCCAAGAATAAAGAAGAACATGCAGAGCATCTCCGCATTGTGCTTCAGCGCCTGCGGGAGCACAAGCTGTATGCCAAATTCAGTAAATGTGATTTCTGGCTCAAAGAAGTCCAGTTCTTGAGACACATCATCTCAGACAAGGAGATTTCTATTGATCCGAGCAAGATTCAGGATGTCCTGAATTGGAAGACTCCAGAGTCTGTTTCAGAGATCCGGAGTTTCCTTGGGCTAGCAGGCTATTATCGCCGGTTTGTACCGGAGTTCTCAAAAATTGCTAGGCCCATGACTGAGTTACTCAAGAAAGGGGTGAGATTTAGTTGGGATGAAAAATGCGAGAAGGCCTTCCAGACTTTGAGAAAGCTTCTGACGTCTGCCCCTGTCCTCGCGCAGCCAGATATTACCCGGCCTTTTGATATGTACTGTGATGCATCAGGTACGGGTCCCGACTACGTTCTCATCCCTGTTTGTTTTCACCGGATATTATTCGGCCATTAATACTTGTTGTAATGCATCAGGTACGGGCCTAGGCTGCGTCCTTATGTAGGATCAGCGAGTGATTGCTTATGCCTCCAGAGCCCTCAGACGGCACGAAGAGAATTATGCTACACATGATCTGGAGCTGGCAGCAGTCGTGCATGCATTAAAGATTTGGCGCCATTATCTTCTAGATAATCCCATTCACATATACTCAGACCACAAGAGTCTTAAGTATATTTTCACCCAGAGCGAGCTAAATTTGCGCCAGAGGCGGTGGTTGGAGCTGATCTAAGACTATGATTTGGAGATTCATTATCACCCGAGAAAGGCTAATGTTGTAGCCGATGACTTAAGTCGCAAGGCAAGTTGTAGCTATGTGTCCGCTACAGTCCTGCATGAAACCTTGTGCCAAGAGATGGAGAAGATGAACTTGGCTATTGTGTCTGAGGGAACACTAGCTAATATTACCATCACCCCTACCCTTCGTGATCAAATTGTTGCTGCTCAGAAAAATGATGTGGGCATGGATAAGATCAGACAACGGCTCGGTGGGAATGATCCTCAGGTTCAATGCTTTCATCAGGATAGTGAAGGGGTTCTATGGTTTAACAATCGGTTAGTGGTACCTAAAGATTTGGGGCTTCGAAAGCAGATTCTAGATGAGGCTCATCTCTCTAGGTATTCCATCCATCCTGGCAGCAACAAAATGTATCAGGACCTCAGACAGCGGTTGTGGTGGACAAGAATGAAGCGGGAAGTCGCCCAATATGTGTCTGAGTGTGACATTTGTAAAAGGGTGAAAGCGAGCCACTTGAGGCCAGCTGGTCTTCTACAGCCCCTGACTATTCCATCAGGAAAATGGGAAGATATTAGTATGGATTTTATTGTCGGACTTCCCAAGACTGCAAAGGGATATGACTCCATTTGGGTTGTAGTGGATCGCTTCACGAAATCCGCTCATTTTATTCCAATCCAAACATGGTATAAATCCCACAAGTATGCCGAGTTGTACATTGCCCGCATTGTGAGTCTTCATGGTATTCCTAAGACCATTATATCTGACAGGGGCTCACAGTTTGTTGCACGCTTTTGGGAACAGTTGCATACTGCTCTTGGTACTCAACTCATCTGCAGCTCGGCTTATCATCCCCAAACCGACGGACAGACGGAGAGAATAAATCAGATTCTTGAAGATATGCTTCGAGCTTGTGCGCTCACCTACAGCTAGAAATGGGATGAATGTGTACCTTCGGCTGAGTTCGCCTATAACAACAGTTATCAGGAGAGTATCAAAATGGCTCCCTTTGAGGCCTTATATGGGCGAAGATGTAGGACTCCATTGAACTGGTCGGAAGCTGGGGAGAGGAATTTTTTTGGGCCGGATATAGTTAATGAAGCTGAAGAGCAAGTTCAGCTCATACAGAAAAATTTGAAAGCGGCTCCATCCCGCCAAAAGAGTTATGCGGACAAAAAGAGGCAAGCTATTTCGTTCCAAGTGGGGGATCAGGTTTATTTGCGAGTATCTCCAATGAAGGGGGTCCAGCGGTTCGGGGTCAAAGGAAAGCTCGCACCTCGCTATGTTGGGCCTTTTCCCATTCTTGAGCGGTGTGGGCCAGTGGCATACCGTCTGGAACTCCCTGCACAATTATCCGCGGTGCATAACATATTCCATGTCTCGCAGCTCAAAAAATGACTTCGTGTTCCCACCAAGATTGTGGATCTAGAGGAGCTACAATTGGAGCCCGATCTTGTGTATCCCGAGCACCTGGTGAAAATTGTTGATTTCAAAACCCGAGTTACTCGAAATCAAACCAGCAAATTCTATAAGGTGCAGTGGAGTAATCACTCCGAGCGGGAAGCTACTTGGGAGACGGAGGAATTTGTTCTGACTAAATGTCCGGAATTGCTACAGGTTTATCAAGGTACTCATCAAGTTCTAACTTTCCATTTAGCACTTTTATCAAATCTCGGGACAAGATTTCTTTTAGGAGGTAGGATTGTAACACTCAGGTGTTAATCCACTAGTTAGTTAGATTAATCTCTGGTCATTAGTTTCAAACCACGCGACGAAGCACCAAACGTGTTTCTGTCAGCCCTGGGCCAGTTTAGCCCGGACCGGTCTGACCGGTATGGGCGACCGGTCTGACCGGTCTCGCCCGAGTTGGTCGGGTTGGGCCCCACATCATTTAAATCTCTCTCTCACTCCCTCACCAGAACACACGCCCTCACCCAGCTCTCTCAGTCTCCCTCCCGAGCTCCCCCCCTCCCATGTTCTCCCCCAAACCCTAGAGCCCAAAACCTCCCCCTCCATTTGATTCAAAGGCCTAGAACGGATCAAATCGGCGTGGGGAAGCTTCATTTCCTCGATTCCTTCCTTTGGGTGCTGAGGATTCAAGCTCTCCATGGGGGGGGGGGGAGCTTCTCTCAAGGTACTTTGCTTGATATGAGTCGATCTCTTATTTTAGAAGATTTTTGGTGATATCCTCTGGTCAAAAGCATCCCTATGAACCCATGGACTAGATCCTAGAAGGTGTTTTGGATTGGTGGATGATTTTTCGTCGCGTCACGGATTCTAGCTTCTGTTCTGGTTGAGACCGGTCTAACCGGTGGTGCGGCTGAGTTAGTGTGACCGGTCTGACCGGTCGGGTGGACCGGTCTGACCGGTGCTAGCAGAGCTGACAGGGTTCAATTAGGGTTAGTTGGTGCAAATAGTTAGAATTTAATTTGGCTATTGATTACTTGTAATTTTTATGAAATCATGCATACATTTCTCATGTCACATGCATATGCATACGTATAGCAGCCGCGGCGGAGGAGGTCGTATACGAGGTGGTTGCGGAGCCACAGGAGCCGCAGGAGGATGTTCACGGGTAGTCGGCCCAAGGCCCAACTCACACCAGTGTTGAGCAGCAGACGCAAGGCAAGCCCCGGTGCATGTCCTATTATTTTAAATTATGATTCATCATGTATATGTTTTATCTATTACTTGTGCATTACGTATTAGGAATTGATTGGAACCCTAGCTGCATGATCTCTAGTTTTCCTCGAGTTTATACTAGTATGTATAGGACGATAGAAGTGCTATGCTGATCGGTAGAACCACTCGCAAGATATAGGATGTGTAGAAGTCGAGTAATTTCCAGTTACTCGCGAGATACAGGATATAGTCATATTCCGGTACATGAGTTGTGAAATTTATACGCAATGAATGGAGAATTGAAACCGGACGGGGAATGATGATGTATAGGTATGGCAGCAGGACAGGGTTCCTGGGTGCCTTAGTCTCGTCTGTGTCGGTTAAGGACCGAACCGTTGTTGGCCCTGCTGATAATGTTTGAACTGTACTAATCGCATACCGGGAGTAGGAGGTAGTCGAAACCGGTAAGCCGAGTACTGCCTTGCTTCGAAAGTACAGGAAACCGCACCCAACTCCTGGGCCGAGTCGAGTAGTCGCGGAGAACTGGGATGCATATGTTTACTTTTGGTGGTCTCACATTGAGCTCGGCTGACCATATGTCGTTGGGCTGGTTCCTGTAGTTCGAGGCGGGGAAGGGAATGATTGACATGTATAGTCCGACGGGGCAAATACATGCCGTGTTGGTTAGGTCCACCTTGCAAGGTTAAATCGGATCGATTCGCCGTTAGTCGCTCTCGGATATGAGCACCTTGATCACCGAGTCGCAACGTAGTGCGAGTAGGGATGATAAGTGATTAATATAAGGTTTCTCTATATTGATTTTATACATGTTGCTCCACCATGTTTGCTATAGTTAGTTTATGCTAATGATATATCATGGTTAGATTATATATACAATATGTGCTAAAATCATGAAAGTAAGGACTTACTTTAGTCGCGGTTTCTGCAAAATAACCACCAGCCAAAAGCCTTGCATGTCTAGTTATGTGGGCTAAGTTATACCCACTGGTCGGGTAAACCTTGCTGAGTATTAGAATACTCAGGGTTTGTTGCCATATTTATTATTACATGACACTCGGACATCGACTTCTGCCCCTGCTGTGTCAAGTTCATCCGCCGGGATGCAGAGGGGTGGCAGGTCGAGGAGCGGGAGCCTTAGGTTAGGGCGCTGTCGAGTTGTACACTTGTGGGCTGAGTGTGCAGCCTTTCTGTTTTGCGTAGACCGGTCTGACCGGTCCGTGGGACCGGTCTGACCTGTGGAGTTGGCAGCAGGGTGCCGACCGGTTTGACCGGTTGGGTGAACCGGTCCGACCGGTCGGAGTGGATTAGAACTGATGTAAGCTAGAGTAGTTGTAGGATCTTTGTATTCGACTTCAGTCATGTCTATGTAAGTGTTAATCTTATTAATTATTTATGTATTTGAACTTGGTTTGTAAAACTAAATGTTCTGTGTCGTGCTCACTCTTATATTTTCAAGTAATGAGTCGTGTTTGTACCATCTGCGTCTATATTCGCGTGGGACTACCGGTGTTGTTCGATCGGACTGTGAGTTGAGAAAAAATCGCCAAATTAAGCCGTTAAGCTAATGTGCCCGATGTGTTCAATAACGACTATTACACTTAATTAGAATTTTAATTTACCAGTTGCGCCACACTGGAGCGTGCCTAGGCGTCGGCCTCGACCGTGGCACGCGGGAACGAGAGACCTCGATCTCCCGGTGCGGCGGTGCCCTGCTCGCGGTTTCATTTGGTGAGCTTTGGAGAGCGTACGTGTCTAGTGCGGTAGTGCCCTTCCACATTTCATGCGGGCATCAGGGGCTTCTCACCGCTAATATTACGCTACTGCCATCTGCTGTGTCGCAGAAGCGTCTGCCCGCTCGCTATTTTATTTTTCAACGGCCCATTAGTTAACGGTCCAGCTTTGCTTATTTGTTCTTCCCCTTGCGTGGCCTCCTGCAACTTCTCTCGAGTCTCGACACCAACGGTGCTTCCCCGCTTCTTCTACAACTTCGGACAAGCGAAATTGCCTGATCTTTTTTTAATTTTTTGTTCCCATGGTAAGATTGAATCCAACGTAATAAATTTTAATATTTGTTCCGATAGAACAATTTGTTCCATTTGTTCTAATGGAACAATTTATTCCCATATTATGATTGGATCCAATTGAACAAATTCTAATATTTGTTCCAATGGTCCTATTGGATGCAACAAATTTTAAATTTGTTCTATTGTAACAAATTTTAACATTTGTTCCAATGGAAAACTTTTGCTCTCATCTGCTGTGCAACAAAAAGTTTCAGTTCTAATTACTTTTTGTTTCAGAAGTAATAATATTTGTGTTAGGCTCTCTCCGTGTCGGTGTCCAGACCCGGTGGCATGGCACCAACTCGTGAAGATGCTGCGTGTCCCTATTCTAGATGGTTGATGCAAGAGGTAACACAGTAACGCAAGGGTTTATCCTGGTTCCGGCCGTGGGGCTGTACGTTCAGCAGAGGTGTGCGAGTGCACTATATTATCTTGCACCGGAGTGCCTGTAGTAGAGGAGTACAAGCGAGGCGAGAGAGGGAGGGAAACCCCCAAAGTCTCTGCTAGAGGCGTGGATGATTGAGGCAAGTGCCAATATCGAACTCTGGAGAGCGTGTGTGTGTGAGCGAGTTGTGTGGGAGTGTTCGCCCGTGTCCTGGGAAGAAGCCTACCTCCTCCTTTTATAGACACAAGGAGGGGCGAAGTACATGTACGGAGAGACCAGAAGTCATCGTCTTCTCCTCAAATCGGGGGTGTGCAGTGGGTGATCACTGTAGAAAATACACTGTGGAGTACTGGAGAGCATGACGCTAGGCGTGGCAGTCATCTTGGGAAGCCCCCTTGGCCCTGCGGAGATCGCGCTGGCTTTCTGATGACTCCTGTGGGCGTCGTGGTAGTTGCTGTGGAAGGTACCGTCTCAATGCTTGAGCTGGCGGAGCGCCGAGGGTTCTTCAGGCAGGGGTCTTGCTCTGGTCAAAGTCCGTACACCGTTCGAGGGTTGCGCCCATGCCCGCCAATGGTTCTGCAGTTAAAGAAGTACAGGGAGTAGGCAGCACAGTGGCCTGAACAGCGTCAGACACGTCCGCGCAGTGCGTCGCAGGTTCGCACAGGGATTACACAGTGCCGGGGATAGCAGCACGGTGACCGGAGTTGGCGGACGGGACTTCGATCACAGCATGCTGTGCGGCATGGTGGCCTGACGCCGCATGTCCCGCGTTCTGCGGTGGAGTGGTTGGCATTTAATGATTCTGTCAGTCGGGTGGGTGAGCAGATGGGTTGCTAGTTGTAACTATCGAGGGGTGGCCTCGAGCGAGGCGGAGTTTCCCCCTGAGCCGAGGCCTTGCGGGAGATGGCTTACTCTCCGAGGGTAGGTCTGCTACCCTCGAGCGAGGCGGAGATGCAGCGCACCGCTGGAGGCCTCGAGCGAGACGGAGATCGTTCCACGGGTCCGAGGGGGTCTCGGATGAGCCCTACCATGGAGCTGGGCCGCGAGCCAAGTGCGGATCGGGCCTCTTGGGAGTCTGAGGAGGATCCAGGTGCTGTAGGAGAGCTGTAGATGCTCCATGGTATCCGGGTACAGAGTGACGATAGAATTGTCATCATTGGTGGCTTCTTCCTCACCAGAATCGCCGTCGAGTAGTCCTTCTTCCCTTCGGATCGAAGGAAGACCTAACAAGGTGATTAGCACTGTGGGCCCGATTGCTTAATCATGTTTGCGTTTTTCAGGGCAGTTTAGTTTCTGATTCCTTGATGTTTTCTTGTAATCCTATATATTCAGCCCAACCTGGCTTTTTCCTAATTCGGCCCAAATAACTAGCGTGGAATCGCTCGCATGCCTCTTGCGATGTGATGTAACGCATGCGGCTCCTAATCGGACCCTTTCTCACCGCAAAAGGCTGCTAAATGGATGCCTGTTTTTGTTTAACCAATGGATAGAAATATATATATAATCATGAAAAACGTCAGCTAGGAGCCTAGGACTTTGGGATCCAACCATCCTGGCTTTCAACCAGGCTAGATTTTGGGCTTAGCTTTTGCTGGCCCTCGTCAGCCCCCGCTCAAAGTTGGCCCAGCCCATGAGACGCCATTTCCATTTTGGGCCGCATGTCAGTTGGAGGGAGGCTTTGCTTGGAGCCCCAAGATGTACAGATAGTAAAGCGGCTTTCTCCCGCTCAAAAAAAAAGCGGCTTTCTTGAACAAGACGCATATAGGCCGAAAAAAAAGGAGACACGTATATATAGGTCACGATCATGCATACTGCCGAAAGACTACATCACATGCTGGTTAAAAAAAAAAAAATCTAACGCAAGATCCACGAGGAAGACACTGAAAAAGTTCTTTATTCTGTCGCGTCGTGCTCTTGAAGCGCCACAGGGTGTAGATCATCAAAAAAGTCTTCTCCTTAGACAATGCTCCGTGGTAGGGCTAGGTGACCGATTAGCCACCCGTTTTTCAACCCCCTAAAACTGTCGCGTCGCTTTGCTAGCTCGGAAGAAGAGCAGCGAGGACGAGGACGACGACGGCTCAGCGTGATGGGTGGCGTCACGTCACGGAAGGCCAATAATACGCAAAGATTGGTGGCGCGGGATGTCGTGGAGGGCATTGTTCATGTGGAAATCGAAAGCTAGACTTTACTGTGCTTCCCCATGTTTCGTGATGTCCTTTAATTTGCTGTCTGACCAGCCTTGTGATTGTGCCCATTTGTCATGTTCATAGGGCATTATTATTTTCCTGGTGATGCAGATCGACTAGGCGACAGTGGTGAGTGACAGTGACGCACATCTTGCATTGTGCGTGGCAAACTTAATGTGGAGGATCTTTTTAACGCAAACTCGCAAAGTGGATAGTTTCATCGTTATTCTGGGATTCCACAAAAGAGAGATGATCCTACCACACATCCTATCAGTATCTTTATTCAGGCTCTGTTTGTAGAGCTCTATCTGATTCTCTATGGGATTTGATTCTCTGTTAGAAGTGATTTTGTGATTGAAAGTGATTCTTTTTTACTCTCTACCACAAACTTAGGAGAACCTATTTTTTCAACTCATAGACTGTTAAATCATTTCACAGAATCAACAGAAAATCACTTTATAGAATCAGCAGAGAATCACTTTTCTCTAAAAAAATTATTTGGCTGAGCTCCTACTGGATTCAGTAGAGAATCAGTTCTGGGAGCCCTGCCAAACGGACCCTGAATCTGACACACCTATAGGCGAGAGGCTACTACCCACCTTTTTCTTTGAGAAGGAAAACTGACATTTGGATTTTGGAACAAATGTATTTCTAAAGGACCCCACACCATTAACGTGTTTTTCATAACAAAATTAGGCATCTGATAAACAACACTATCTATAGTATCGTCAGGTCCTTATAATTAATTAAGAAAAACTCTCTGGTATGTCTTTGCCACGCCTATATGTGAAATGCTACTACTACCCACCTTTTTTTTAGCAGCAAAATGACATTTGGACCAAATGTGTTTCTGAAGGTGCCGTTCTTGTTTATTTTTAATTTACTGGGATCTACTATCCGGGCAAGTCTAGTCTGTTCACAGAATATCTGCAAGTTTTTTGTTGCATGTAAGTGATCTGAACACTATTGGCAGGTACATAAACTGTGACATTCACCCGAAAGTCAGAACATGTATATGGCCGGCCAATACAGCATATAAAGTATTTTGATAACAATATTGTATTATTTTAAACGTGTCAAGCAATGTGCTAAGCTTGTGTGGTTGCAATGAAGCATGCTTAAACAATCTTATCAGACGATCGATATATAAGTACCATGAAGTTCATGAACTATCTTTACCAGCCACCATTCACAAGAGGGAGAGACGACGGGGCCGTGGATATATAAATTCACAATCTTCGGAAAACTTCAGGCTATATAATTTCATTTTTATTTTTATTTGAAACAAAGGACGGAATCAATAGTGTTTGGGAATGTGGAGGCAGGCACATCGACAGTAAAGAATGGGCAAGGAGGGCAGAGACTAGAGGGCTCACTGAGGAAAATGAGGTCCCTTTTTCAATCTTTGCACGGCTTCCATCAGAAAATATTCTCGCTGTCCTTGTGATCTTCTGACTTTTCTGGTACGTTCGTGAGCACTGGCACCAAAATGGCTTCTTGTACAGTAGACCAATACAAAGATGGGACAGAAGAATGTGGTGGAGGGAAGTGTTTTTCATGCATGTAGAAACGGAATCCTAGCTGTAAGACCTAATCATTTCGTCCCCATGTGTAATTAATCTGTGTTAACCCCTTTATTGTCTGAAGCCGCTGTGTGGTCGTACTCGTACTGGGACTCGTACCTGTACCCATTTCTCATGTTCAATTAGCATTTTCTGAATTTTCCGCACAGGACAATGTGGTAGAAACTGTACTGCGATCCACTATCTGAATGCATGTAAAATTTTTACTGGAAAATGACACAACATAACAAAAAGAATTGAGGGAGAAAGTTCAATTTGTCATATAATACCTATTTTATGACCATTATCGGGAATTAGTATTAAAGAAATTAAAGAATGTGGGGCAAACCAAATTGACAGAAATACAATGTGATCTTCTCTTTCTCATTTTTCTGATCCATACAAGACTACAAGAGTGATAATATTCCCCGATAGTTAGTTTCTACTTTGACATGGCCATGAATTTTTGGTTTTATATTAGTTATCTGTCATGACTGTCGGTAATTTATATATTTGCTGAAAATGATGCTGACAATTTACCCAAACTATTGAAAAACACAAAAATATATATTTAGAAAAAATATCAGCCACTCGGGTAAAAACAGTGATGACTACTATTAAAACAGCTATTAGCCACTAATAAAATAACTATCACGAAAGGTCAGAACTATGTATAGCCAACATACATGAGAGAGCGTGAGTTAACAATAATAGAGTTATAAGAATCGATAACGGGATTGGAGAGTTATAACATTGATGTCAAAGGAGGTTAGCTTTTGATGGTGCAGGTGTAATGGACATCCACATTATTAAATAGTGTTTGACTTTTGCTTAACATATTAGACTTCGTGTAAAAAATAATACTATTGAATCAGCCGAGATCAGCTGGGTTTTTACCAGCCGAACAGTTTTGCAAGGTTAACAAAGAAAGAGGCTAACTCTCTTTAAGCAGGAAAATAACATTTGGAACAAAACTTGTTGCTCTTTACTTTTAACTCACAGCGACTTATATATTCTGCGCCGTGCATCATTTCATCTAGTCTACATACTTTCCTCTCTAGGAGAAACAGATTAACCGAAAAGGCCAAAAAAAAGAAGATCAGGCGGCCGTTTAACTGCAACTTCTGCTTGTAGGTAATCTGAAAACCACAGACAGTTACATCAAGTGACACTTGACCCTAAATTTAGATTCCCACATGTGGCCAATACACTACTACAAAAACATTGATTTGTCCCGGTTGGGAAACCCCTGTTGTCCCGGTTTCCCAACCGGGAACGCCAGTCCGGGACAAAAGGGGGTGCCCTTTTGTCCCGGGTCTGGCAACCAGGACAAAAGAGGACCTTTTGTCCCGGTTGGTAACACCAACCGGGACAAAAGGTGCTGCCAGCGCCCACGTGGCTGGCGCACCCTTTTATCCCGGTTGGTGTTACCAACCGGGACAAAAGGTCCTTTTTTTTTATGTTTTCCTTTTCTCAATTCTTTTTCTATTTCAATTATACTTTTGCATTTCAATTAAACTTATGTATTGGAATTCAGTGTGTATGATCTCCACTAATATATACATATATATAGTTACTTATATAATATTTGACCTAGATAGTTTTCATATATAAATTAATTCACTTATATATATATGTATACACATATCTATACATGTGAATTCCTTTACATACGAAAATGTCTAGGACCAATATTATATAAATATATATATACACATATATATTATTGGAGTGCTTATATATATAATACATACATACTCCATCATATTTGCATAGGTATATTCGTTCTTAATTACATAGGTATATTCGTTCTTAATTACATAGTAGAATTCGCCTTTTGGAAATTTAATACATACATACATACTCATAAATAGAAATTTAATACATAGACACACATATATATTTACATAGGTATATTCGTTCTTAATTACATATATACGCGTATATTGTCATATTTGCTGTGATTGTCAATATTAGATATTCCATCATAGTAGAATTCGCCTTTTGGATCGAGGACTTGCTCAACAATAAATCCGGAGAATTGTTCTTAAATCGCCATAATCTTTTCCTCCGGTATGAGTTTATCGCGCATCTCTCCGACCTATGGAAAAAGGGGATAATTAATTTCGACTAATTAAAATACGAGTTCAAATATTAACAAGTTTTTTTACTTACTTCCTCCTCCCAATTTGTCCAGCCCTTTGGAGGACCTACCAGACCATGGATGTTCTCGCATACATAGTATGCGCACAATACAGTGCCTGGTTTCTGCCTCATACACTTTAAGAGAGAAGAAATTATCAGGTATTTACATGAATATATAATAAAACTAATGAATCGTGCAACGAATCATCCAAATGCGTACCGAAAAATCTGTCTTGATCTTCAATTCCTTGTCAAATTTGCCTGGATGATTTTTAGCGAATTCTTTCCAAACCCTGTGCATGATTATAACAACTATAGTCAAGTAACAAAGTGATTCAAATTATCGGTCATCGATGGAGTAGTGGTAGAATTACTTTTTCATCATGTTAAGAAGATTTTCGTATTGTTCTGGAGGTCTCCTCAATGAGTCCATAACCACGAGTAGGCTCTTCTCGGGAATTATGACAATCGGGACAAAGTGTTCACTGCAAGATTATACGGAGGCAGTTCTTGGTAGTTAAGGTTTAAACAATTCGATTACAGAATAAAAAGAGTTAGACGGAAGGAATCACTCACGCAAAGTTGTAAGGAAACAATATCATTTGCTTGTTGTGATGAACGCTTATGTACTTGAACAAGTTTTGGAATATCTCATCGGAATTATCACGTAGAAGCCTCCAATTACAAGTAATTGGGTCGATGAAGCCGAGGTGAGAGTATCCCTTTCTTCTGCAAGTATGTATCTCCATTCTACATGATACCGAATAAATCAAGAGATCAGTATGTTGAGATCATGCAAAACAATACGTAAGGAGAGTAAAATACTTACAGAACCTACAAGCCAACCATCGAGATGTCGAGGGCCTCCTGATGGAACAGTTGGTAAATTTCTTTCCAGTTTATCCATATAATGGCCTCCCCCCGTAAGAAATCGTCATCTTTAATCTTTGCGTCCTGCATGAAGATGCAATCGGCCATCGCACACATGTAGTGCTGGTGTAGCTTATACATTTGCGTTGGAAGCACAGACACTACTTCGGGGGGTACAAGAGTTTTGCCGATCTCAAACGTCCATTTGACGACCACATCGGCCTTTGGAATATCTTCTCCCCCTGCAATCTGAGCCGCCGTCAGGTTTGATTCTTTCAAAAATGTAACAAAGTCTTGTTCTTGTGTCGTCTGTCCCACTACGAGAGGCTCTATTGATTGTTTCTTTTGGGCTCCGAGCTGTGGAACGTCGGACGACGACGACTTTGATTGTCTCTTCTTTTTCTCAGTAGTTTTGATAATTGTGCTTTCGTAGTCTGAAGGGGGGGTCTCTCGGAATGAATTTTCTCTTATTTGCTTCGCACATCCCCTTAAAAAATTTCAAATCTATCGGATTTATGACTTTCTCGGGCTCCGGCTTCGGCTTCGGCTTGAAGTGCTCTTTAACTCTTTCTTGAGTTATCCGATCGCATTCTTCAAGGCTCATGTCCCAGGGTTTAATAGGAGCCTCCTTGGTTTTCTTCTCCTTTTCCTTCTTCTTTGGAGGCTCCTTAGCCGGTGCAGCTACCTTCTTTGCCGGCGGCCGTTTCTGCTTCTTTGCCGGCGGCGGAGGGGGTGACCATGGAGGCGACGGTGACGCTTGAGTGTTCATCGGCGCATGAGATGATGGTGATGGAGAATGTGCCGGTGATCCTTGCCGAGACAGTGCTGCCCTTGGGGAGTTTTGCGGAGATGCCGGCCTTGGAGAGGCATGCTGAGATGCCGGTCTTGGTGTTTAATCATCCGACTTTAGGACAATGTAGCGCTTATCCCATAGGATGTAGCCATGAATGGCTTCTGCTAGTGTCCTCTCCCCATCGCCTCCAGGAATATCAAGCTCGAGCGTCTCCCAACCCTGGCACACCTGCTCCATGCCAACTCGTGTGTATCCAGGCGGAATTTGCTGCCCATGGTACACGTCGCCTGGTTGGGTAGGCATGGCGGTACCGTACGCAACAGTGAACATTAAGTTCTTAACGGCAGTCTGCAGGTCACAAGGTGTCTGCTGGGTGATCTCATCCACTGGAAATCACTGCGGGGCCGACACTTCAACTGCGGCCTGGATCCCCGTTGGCTCGGCGACGGCGACGTCTGTGGAAGCGCAGCTGCTTTTCCGCTGAGACAGGTGATTGGCTGCGACATTAGGCTCTGGAAGCACCGTTTGCGCTTGTTGTTGCTTGCTCATTGCTATGGCCACTTGGCGTTGAACCTCTTCCTCCAATCTTTGATCGTGTGACATGAGCCGTTCCTCTAGCCTTCGCATGTGCTCCCGCTCATCATTCTTTCTTATTTGCCGGCTTCTATATGATTCAATGTAATCCCTGAACCCATACTTCCACGGAACCACGCCTTTGCCTCTTGTGCGGCCCGGATGCTCTGGATTCCCAAGGGCATAAGTTAGCTCGCCCCTTTCTCTATCCGGCTGGAATGTTCCCTCGGCCGCTGCTTGCATGGCCTCCTGTAGTCTCTGGGCTGCTCGTTGGATGTTTGGACCATAGATGCAGTCACCAGTCACTGGGTCCAAGCTTCCCCCGTGACCATAAAACTAGGTCCTTGACCTTTCAGGCCAGTTCAAGGTCACAGGTTGGATGCCTCTGTCAAGCAGATCCTGCTCCATCTTCTCCCATTTGGGTATTGCAAGCTTGTAGCCTCCTTGGCCTAGAGTGTGATGGTACACTTTCTTCGAGGCGTTGTCTTTGGCCTTCTGCACCTTCTGAAGCCCAAGCTCTGAAGACTTGTATTCTACAAATGCATCCCAGTGACCCCTGAGCTTTTCGAGCTCGCCGGTAAATACGGGTGTGGTCCCGGTCTTGATATATTTCTTCGTCAAAATTTTCTTGAATGATTGCAGCTGTTCGGCCATCTTCCGCATCCCGTTCCTCGCTTGGATTGGTTGCTTTCCAGAGCCTGAAGCTGATCGGGATGTGGTCCCTGACAATACATCCGGATTGTCTTATGAATTTTTTGGCGGCAGCTTCTGGAGCGATCGGTTTGCCATCTGGACCAACTTCTGTTATAATGAACCGCCCTTCCAGTTTTTTTGTTGGGCCTCGCTTCGTCTTTTTCTGCTGCGACGATGATCCAGACAGCTATAAAAAAACATTCATAGTATTCATATAGATTCAGATGAAAATATAATTGTCACTACAAATAAGTATAGTTGTGATATGTACATTAGCACTTTGTTCAGCAGCAGCGTCATCCTGAATAGATGGTGGCTCAATTCCATCACCGGACATATTCAAATATATGTCGGTATTGCTGTCATCATCAGCTTGTTCAGGGACATCTCCTTGACCTTCGCCAATCATATTCAACAGGAACTGTTCGTCTTCCGCGTCTGTGTGTCGCGGGTCCATCGTAACTAAAATATGAATACAAATAAAACCCTTAAAAAAATTCTCTAAATAATCCACATATTTGCGAGCATTTGACTAAGTACCGATCGATGGACGAGGTCGAGTAATATTCTCTAAGTAATTCAAGAAATAAACTTGAAATCATCTATATATCAAATATTCTAGACGATTTTTTCACTAAGTAACGATCGATGGATGAAGTCAAGAAATATTCTCTAAGTAATTCAAGAAATATACATGAAATATTTAAAAGAAATTTAAACTCACTTTACACATACATACAAACATACATTCATACATTTCGAGAATTTGTAAATATACCTTTATTTACACAACAAATTATGATTTCACTCTAAACAACAAATTATGATTTCACTCTAAATAACATGAACTCTAAATAATATAATTTCAAAAGTAATTAACACCCTATTTGTCATCAAAATTAAACAAATTAACAAATAATAAATATTTTACAACATAATTTCTAAACAAATAATCCATATTTTCAAATTTAAACAAATAATCCATATTTAAACTAATTTCTAAACAAATTTAAACTAATAATTGGGCTCGCACAGGCGAAGGCGGGGCGAGCCGGAGGACGCGGGGCTCTGGGCGGCGGCGTGAGGTCGGCGGCGCTCGGGGACGTTGGGCTCGCGCGGCGGGGTCCGGGCCGGGATGGCGGACGTTAGGAGTTCTCTGCAAATTAACAGATCTATAGAAAGTAATTAATCAAGACTAAACACAATCTAAATTTTTGTAGGGGTAAAGAGGTCATTTCGCCATCATGGATATTTTTCCTCCATAGATCTTACTCTAACAAATCTAACAAATTTTATTTCATATTTTTCCCATTTTCCTTTGATTTTATACGAATTTTACAAGCTTCCGCCGAAATCAATCAACAAATAAAGAAAAATCCCCCCTACTCCCTCCACTGACCAGCGGGCCCCGCTGGTCAGTGGGAGGGGCGTCTTCCCCGCCCAGCCACGCACACCGCAGCGGTGGTGGCGCGCCAGGCGCAGGGGAGAAGGGACCCGCGGCGGTCCGCGCGGCGGCTGGCTGGCGGCGGCCTGGTGGTGCCCGCGCGCGCGCGTCGAGGCGGTGGGGTGGACGGCGACAGCGTGCCCTAGCGGCGGCGCAAAGCAGGGGAGGCGTGGCGCGGCTGTCCCGGCGGCGGTGGGGCCCGGCGGCGGCGGCGCGAAGCGGTGCGAGCACCAGTACGTGCGTGCGGCTCCGGTGCTCGCGGTAGCGAGGCGGGTTGGGCGGCGCGAGCAGGACGCGCAGCGTGCGGCGGTGGCGAACAGCTCGGCCGGTGGCGGCTTACCGGTGAGTGGCCTGGTGGGGTCGTCGTCCAAAGCGGCCGGGGCGTGGAGGCGGCGGAGCTCGGGCGGCGCTCAGGGACGGCGGCGGAGCAGGAGGCGCGATGGGCGAGACGACGGCGGCGCGGCGCAGATCAGGAAAATGCAAGTGTTGCAGGAAGGCGGAGGTTGAGCGAATATATAGGAGGCCCCCCTTTTGTCCCGGGTGAAGCCACCACCCGGGACAAAAGGTGTTTTTGGGCGGGCCGGGAAAATTCCCAGCCCGCGGCCCACCTTTAGTCCCGGGTGGATCTACCACCCGGGACAAAAGGGGCCCGTTTTCCCTCGTTTCCCCGCCTAATCTTATGTTTGTTTTTGTTTTTTTTACTTCTCTTTTAAAATTGGCTTTCATTTGTTAATTTAGTTAATAAAATTATGATTCCAAAAATTATGGAACAAAATTTATTATCTCTATATAAACTTGATACACGCAACAAAAATAATTAATTTTCATTCAAGTGATTGGGTTAATGAAATATCTAACTTTTTTGAAATCATATTTGTTATTTTGACCATGCAAAAATATATTAGGTGAATAATTTTTTTCAAACTGTTACTTTTCGACAGTAAGTGGATTCTATCACGATATTAACGTTTAAAAAGTGAATTTTAGATAAAATTAAGTAATTTCATGATATTAATGAGTAGTGTGTGAGTTTGAGAGATAGTTTGTGTTAGTGAGATTGTGTGTGTTAGTGAGAGAGTATAGTGTGTTAATGTGAATGTAATTTCAGGAAATAAATAATATATATAACACATAAAGTATAATTGTACAGTACATATATAATAAAAGTATTCGAATTGCGATTATGTTTTTATACAGTAATATAAAATGATTCAAGTACATGAAGGATTAGCGGTAACAGACTTTCTCTTCACAAATGTCCCTTGATTATGATCACGGCGCAAGTATGGAGCATCATCATTGGCTAGCAGGATGCATGGATCAGCATTTACTTCGAAAGGTGGAATGACAACAAAATTATTATATTCTTCTGACAAGTCTGTCTTGTCCTCCACTCCAACGATGTTTCTCTTTCCTGATAGAACTATGTGTCGCTTAGGCTCATCCTTTTGCTTGTTTATCTCCTTCTTTGGCTTGCTGGACATGTCCTTAATGTAGAAAACCCGAGCGACATCCTGAGCTAGGACAAATGGCTCGTCTCTATACCCAAGATTGTTGAGATCAACTATTGTCATCCCATACTCATCTTTTGTTACCCCTCCTCCAGATAGCTTAACCCATTGGCAACGAAATAGAGGCACATTGAAATTGGGACCGTAATCCAGCTCCCATATCTCTTCAATGTAGCTGTAATATGTGTCTTTTTTTCCATTATTGTCCGTGGCATCAATACGAACACCGCTGTTTTGGTTGGTACTCTTTTTATCTTGGGTTATCGTATAAAATGTGTTTCCATTTATCTCGTACCCTTGGTATGTTAAGATATTCCAAGAGGGTCCCCTAGCCAATAAGAACAGTTGTTCACTTATATCCATGTTATGCATTAGATGCTTCTGCAACTAGCTGCAGAAAGTATTCATGTGCTCACGTGTAATCCATGTCTCAGACTTTTCCAGGAAATTGGAGAGCAGAATTTTCTTGTGTTCCTCGATATATGGGTCAACCAAGGATGATTGTTGAAGAACCGTATAATGTGCTTTCTTGAATGAGAAATCATCTGTGCAGACATAAGATTTCTTTCCTAATGTACCCTTTCCAGTTAGTCTCCCCTCATATCGCGATTCAGGGACTCAAATCGGTTTAAGGTCATCAATAAAGTCAATGACCTCCTCAGTTCCGTAGGCACTGGCGATGCTTCCTTCTGGACGAGCTCTATTACGAACACATTTCTTGAGTACCCCCATGAACCTTTTGAATGGAAACATGTTGTGTAGAAATACTGGTCCGAGGATATCAATCTCTTTGACAAGGTGCACTAGAAGATGTGTCATGATGTTGAAGAAAGATGGTGGAAATATCAGCTCAAAGCCAACAAGACATTGCACCACATCGTTTTGCAGCTTTATCAAATTCTCCGGGTCAATTATCTTCTGAGAAACTGCGTTGAGGAAGGCACATATCTTCACGATGGTTAACCGGACATTATCAGGCAGAATCCCCCGCAGCACAACCGGAAGAAGTTCGGTCATAAGCACATGGCAGTCATGGGACTTGAGATTTGTAAATTTCTTCTCTACCAAATTTAAGATTCCTTTTATATTGGATGAGTATCCAGATGGAACCTTTATACTGCTCAAGCAGTCAAACATAGTTTCTTTCTCTTCCTTGCTAAGAGTATAGCTGGCAGGACTTAAGTATTGTCGTCCATTATCTCGCTGTTGTGGATGTAAGGCATCTCGTTCTTCCATACGTTGCAATTCTTGACATGCTTCTACTGTATCTTTTGTCTTTCCGTACACTCCCAAGAATGCTATCAGGTTGACGCAAAAATTCTTCATGAGGTGCATCACATCAATTGCATGACGAACATCTAAGACTTCCCAATATGGTAGCTCCCAAAATATAGATTTCTTCTTCCACATGGGCGCCATTCCGTTTTTGTTCGGAACAGGTTGGCTACCAGATCCCTTTCCAAAAATAACTTCTGGATCTTTTACCATGTTGAAGACGTCTTTACCACTACGGTGCATCGGTTTTGTTCGGTGGTCCGCTTGGCCTTTGAAATGCTTGCCCTTCTTTCGTACCGCATGCCTGATGGGAAGAAACCGACGATGACCCATGTATACAACTTTCTTATAGTGAGTCAACCATATATTATCGGTATCATCTAAATAGTGTGTGCATGCTTTGTATCCCTTGTTCGAATGTCCTGACAAGTTACTAAGAGCAGGCCAGTCATTGATCGTTACGAACAGCAATGCTCGTAGGTTGAAGTTTTCCTATTTGTATTCATCCCACATCCGTACACCTTCATCGCTCCAGAGCAATAAGAGTTCTTCGACCAATGGTCTTAGGTACACATCAATGTCATTTCCGGGCTGCTTTGGACCCTGGATAAGCACTGGCATCATGATGAACTTTCGTTTCATGCAGAGCCATGGTGGAAGATTGTACAGACAAAGAGTCACAGGCCAAGTGCTATGACCACTGCTCATCTCATCAAAAGGATTCATGCCATCCATACTCAAACCGAACCTTATGTTTCTCGCATCCAAATCAAATTCAGGGTACGTTCTATCTATTTTTCTCCACTGCGACCCATCAGTGGGGTGTCTCAACATCGAGTCTTTCTTGCGTTCCTCTTTGTGCCATCGCATCAACTTAGCATTATCTTTATTTCTAAACAGACGCTTCAAACGTGGTATTATAGGCGAATACCACATGACCTTCGCAGGAACTCTCTTCCGGGGAGGCTCCCCCTCGACATCTCCAGGATCATCTTTTCTAATCTTGTAACGCAATGCACTGCATACGGGACATGCATCCAAATTCTCGTACTCGCCTCGGTAGAGGATGCAGTCGTTGGGGGCATGCATGTATCTTTTGCACTTCCAGTCCTAAAGGGCAAACAAGTTTTTTGGATTCATACGTTGTGGCAGGTAATTCGTTGTCCTTAGGAAGTATTTTTTAACAAGTTTGAGTAATTCACCAAATCCCTTGTCGGATACACCATTTGTCGCCTTCCATTGCAGCAACTCCAAGGTGGTGTCAAGTTTCTTCAATCCATTTTGACAATCTGGGTACAACAACTTATGGTGGTCCTCTAACAACTTCTGGAACTTCAACCTCTCCGTTTCACTCTCACAGTCTGCTTGCACATTGTGCAATGCCTGCCCCAGATCGTTGCTGGGATCATTTTCTGCTACATCTACTTCGGGCTCTTCCATGGGAATATCGTCCTCGAATGCACCAATTCCAGCATTCCCGGGAAAGTGGTCGTCAAAATCTTCTTCTTCATTGTCTTCCATGGTAACCCCCTATTCTCTGTGCTTCGTCCAACAAACATACTTCTCCATGAAACCATTTGCGAAAATGTGGCTGTGTAGGATTCTTAAAGATGAGTAATCCTTGTTATTGTTGCAATGAACACACGGGCAGCACATAAAACCATTCTGCTTATTTGCCTCAGCCACAGACAAAAAATAATGCAGGCCATCAATGAATTCTTTCGAATGTCGGTCAGCATTATACATCCATTGCCGGTCCATCTGCATTTTAAATAAATCGATTTGAATTCTTTACACGTATCGAATAAATAAAATATATCAAACATAAATTAAACTAAATGTAACATAACATGAATAATTAAAAGATATGCAATATCCATCATACATCTTGATTAATTAAAAAGAGTACTTAATCCATTACAGAACTTAACAAAGGAGTATTATACATGAAACTTAAAAAATTCGGTCAACAACATATAGGTTTTCAACCGTCCTTGCGTTGGAATGCAGAATGCTCTAATGGATTTCTTGCTGGTGCAGAAGAAGATGGCGGAGCTGAAACCTCTGAGTTTGGTGGTGACGAACCGTAACGCCGCAATAAATCCTCAAGATCAAACGGAGGTTCCTCGCACCTTGCCATGCATTCTCTATATTCTTTTTCCAAATAACGGAGCGCTGCCCTATGAAAAGCACTAGGTTTTTTGGACCGACGACCTACTCGAGTTGTGCCCTTCTCTCCAGAAGGACAACGATCACCCCCACCGGCGCCACTCCCTCCAGCTGCTAAAGCCATATTTTACTGAAAAATACCTTTATTTTCCACAAAATTATAAATTCTTACCATTACAATGCAAATATTATTTACTATTACAATTACAATGATCAGATTAATAACTCTTGCAAATAACAATGAAATCATATAAAAAATACGAAATGTATCATTAATTGAAAGAAATCTCTAATTAATTGAAAGAAATCTCTATAGCTTCTAATTATTTTGACACACTTCAGTTCCAAGAGTACACTCTTTTCAATATCCAGAAACCCTCTAGAAGAAAAAAAACCTTTATTTCTAAAAATGTATATGTCAGTAACCTCAACCCTGCGGTGATGACACTGCCTTTCGGGGGGGACACGGTGCGGTACAAGGATGTCACCAATCGGCCAGTCGCAGCACCAACATTTACGATTAATAGGCACAACACTTGGCATAGGCAGCGTGCTCGTTGATATGCTCTCAGTACAACAACGGGCATGCTGACTGCGTCAAATGCTGTCTTCTTATCAATCGGAAGTGCTGGTGATGCGACCAACCGATTCGCGATGTCCTTATAGCGCATCGTGTATCCCCGAAAGGTAGTGCCATCACCGTTGAATGGAGATTAACGATGTATACTTGTTTCGAAAGAAAGATTTTTTTAGCTTCTAGATGGTTTCAATGTGAGCCTGATTAAATACATCACTAGAGTGTCAAAATAATTCATTCATAATACAAAAAATTCTAATATACTTATTTCATTAATTCATTCATGAATAAAAAATCAACTATCCACAATATGGTCATATATACAAGTACATCACATGAAGTGTCTACACTCATTCTAAAAATTTCTACTATCCACATACTCATCTAAATCTAAAAGAAAATCACACCTACATATGCAATCTAGCTAGCTAAATGCCCAAGAAATGAGTTAGCTACACATTTTCTCAATTTCAAAATCATGAAATGAGCTATACAAGCCAAGGAAGAAGAGAAAAACAAGCCCCAAACCTTTAGCGCCGATGGATGGACGGGGAATCAAAAATCTTCACAAATGTGGTGAAGAAATGAACAAGAACTCCTTTATCCCGAGCCAAAAATAGCAAGAAAACAAGTGAGCTGAATGGCTCGGGCGGGGGAGAGGGAATGGGATAAGGGGCCCAAGGCCTTGTGTCCCGGTTGGAGGCACCAACCGGGACAAAAGGCCCCTGCCCCCCTGGCCCGGCTAGCCGTTGGACCCGGGACAAAAGCCACCTATTGTCCCGGGCCCAAAGGCTGCCGGGACAAATGGCCTGGGACATATATATATATAGTAACTTAATGGATAACAATATTGCATTATTTTATTTAGACGTGTCAATGCGATAGCTTATACGCGTGGTTGCTACGAAGGCTACACGTATACACGACAAGTACCTAGAACTGTCTTTACCAGCCACCGTTCCTATCGGCCCTAGTTCAGTTTACACACACTCATGCGATATACATACGCATATAGGGACATATTATTAATCAAGTGCCTAATTACACGGGTCGACATCAAGCATGTCTATAATTAAGAGTATATTGCTAATTGTATTGCAATTTGCAAGTCAGTTTGGTTGTTCGAAATAAGCGTCAGAAATTTTGGCCGGAGCTATTAGTAAATGTTTAGTCTCATACATATTTATAAAATAAGAGTTCAGCAAGCGCGTGATGATTGTTCAAATGTGTAATATAAACGTTTGACATTAATAATGTACTACTACTAGCAACAAAAATAAAAAAATATTTTGGCATCAAATGATCCTGCACTAGTACTACTAGGTCGCAACTATATATAGTTGAGACTTTTTTTCGTGCTATCACCGGCCAGTTCATCTCGTCCTTGATTTCTTATTTATTTTCCATTTCACATCATGTACCGTTGTTAATTACTCCCTCCGTCCATGAAATCCCATGCATTGAGTAGACCTAGATCCTAGAAGCTTCTTCCACGACGTTGATGGCCAGCACCAAGACAAAAAGCAGCCACGGCGACCTAAAAATTTTAAATTATCCAGGCCTCGGCCCTCGTTGCGTTGCAGACGCAACGCAAGCTATTGCCTGCCCGCGTTAAGTTTTCCTTTTTTAAAATAGAGGCGCCGGCGATGCTTAGCTTAATTGCTTGCGGTTTTGTGTATATATATACGTACTCCACGCGTCTTAAATTTCATCAAATTTAAAATTGTTTGACTTCTCGAAAAATGAGAGTTGCATTGTTTTTAGAACGAAGGGTTATATATTAAATCGCCGGGGGGTTTGCGTGAAGAAAGCAAAGCCGTTTGCGAGCAAATACTGAACACGTAGACATGCATGGCCTATCACGGCGGGCTTGCAGAGGATGTGATTCGTGTTGGGGCAGCGGTGAGTCAGTGTTGCCCTCGCGCTTGAGTTCCGGAAACTTTGGTTCCGGCCTATCACTGTCGTTGCCAACAGCTTGGCACCAGGAGACACTACCGACGGTTCTAACGTCCATGCCATGCCAACCAATTTATTTCTCCCCATACAAGCAGAGGATATATTGGTCTATTAATAATTTGATACACCGAGTGGGCGTCTCCTTTCTTATTTTTTTACTGAGGTTTTCGTTTGCAGGTAAAAGGAAAAAAAAGGCTCCTCTCATGATTGAGGATTGGACCTGCGTTTTTTTTTTCAAATAACAATGCTACTAACTCAGATTTTTTGTTTTGGAAAGTTAAGGTGACTAGAAATTTCATCATCCTGTGCATGCACAGAAGTCATCCCCGTATACTACCTTCATCTCAAAATATAGCAACTTCTAGATTTGGTCAAAGTCAAACATTTTCATTTTTGATCAATAGTATCTTCTAAAATAATTTCTTTTAAATCGAAAATATTACATGTTGTGATAATTGAGTTCACTATGAATAAACTGATATCATTTTTATGTTGTCAGTCTTTATATTTTTTTTACCATTTACGATCAAAGTTTAAATATTTGATTTGGAGAAAATTTAAAAATAGCTATATTCTGGAAGGAAGGTAGTATTATACATTTTGTACCTCCAAAGAGGCATGTTCTTCCTCTTTTCTCGTGCGCAGCCGTAGTTTCACTCCCTCGCCCTGACCATTTTCTGTAGTTTTCGACATTGCACCATCAAATTAATGCTCCAACTCAGCACCATGCTAAGGTTATGTTCGCACCCGTGGACTAAACTTTAGATCTAAAGTTTAGTTCATTAAGTGACCCAAACATGATTTTGGATTAAAGTTTAGTTTCGTCCCAATTAAAGTTTAGTCCATTAGTTGATAGAATTTATCTAATTCGGACTAACTAAAGTTTATTTTCACCCATTTATATATTTCATATAGTGTTTCGTTTAAAATTTTCAAACAGTACTAAAATTTAGTTAACTTATATTTATACGGACTAAACTTTAGTCCTATGCGATCCAAACATGACGTAACTCAATCTCGCCGTCGTCCTTACTTGAGCCCTTCCATTAGCGGTCATTTTCTGCCCAGACCGTGTCCCTATCTTTGCCCCCACCCTATTCGTTCGTTCCTATCTTCGACGTTGAACTTTGATCATTATTTTGTGGTAAAATATCTCATTATAGTGCCAACGTTCAGAAGATTGAACCATGCAACTTTGATAGATTGAAAACATCTTAATTTAATTCAAAATCGACCTTTGCAAAAAGAAAGGAAATTTTGAAAATTACAAAAAAGCATAGTGTGTGCTTCCTTTTAGGCTTTTACTGCCGATCAAAATAGAATACCACTATAGAAGGCCAAAATGCCGTGCCGCGGACCAGCCTATAGGCCTTGGGTCGGATGGAAAACTACAAATACCATTTTTGTTTCCTTGAAAAAACATTTCTTTTCTATTTTATAGTGACTTTGGTTCTTTATTAATCCACCATGGGTATAGTGAGATCACGAACCAGCAGAAGTTACAAAACCAGGGAGGGGATGCACCCAAACAAGGGTTTTCCGGATCTCGATCCCAACCAAATTGAACGCGGTGCGTACGTAACGGCCACCGAATTGAAATTCATCGCCATGATATATTTCTTTGAAGAGCATCCCTCCTCGAGCTCGATCATACTCGTTTGATTACAGCGCCTTGACAAGGATCTCTGAGTCCATGGTCCGCAGCATCTTGAAGGGCGTCTCTCGTCGTTGCTTTTGTTTTGTACCCTCCCACAGCCACAGGTTCACTTGCATCAGTTCACGTGTGTGTGTCACGCCTCACGCTCGCACCCAAGCAGCTGCAATTACCGGTCGGCCCCACCGGAGCTGCTGACGGACGCGACGGCGCCGCTCGTCGTTTCTATAAACACCAGCGAGCCGCCGACCCCGCCGCTCTGCCGCCCTTCCCACCGCACGCAGCGCAAACCCCCCCTTCCCATCCATCATCCCCGTCCCCGGCCTCGCCTCCCACAGTCCCACTCCCACCTCGAGCCGTCACATCGCATCGGCCAAGCGGCGCGCGCACCGGACGGGAGGAGACCGGGACCAATGGCGGGCGCGGCGGCGCGCAAGAAGCGGGTGGGGAGGTACGAGGTGGGGCGCACCATCGGGCAGGGCACCTTCGCCAAGGTCAAGTTCGCCGTCGACTCCGAGACCGGCGCCGCCGTCGCCATGAAGGTGCTCGACAAGGAGACATCCTCTCCCACCGCATGCTCCACCAGGTACCCCCCGCATCGCCCCCGTCCTCATCCGCTCCCCACCATTTTCGGTTTGGCGGTGGAGCATCACGAAGTTAAATTGGACTCCTACTCCCTTGGAGCTTGATTTTTTGTTCCTTTCGGTGAGGGGGAGGCCAGGTTAGCTTTGATTCGAGCTACCCTTTCTCTACGATCCCGAGCGAGCTGCCCAGTACAAGACGCGATCATCGAATGGGGAATTCCGGCGCGGGGCCGAGCCGAATATACCTCGAGCTCAACGCGGGCCACACAGTAATACCAACTTGCGAGCAGCAAGCGCATCCTAAACTTATCATCTAAAACTAAAGTTTAGCTGGGTTTTATGGACAAATGGACTAACTTTAGTTGGGATGACTAAACTAAACTTTATTCCAAAGTTTGGATCACCTAATAATAATGAACTAAACTGACCTAAAGTGTAGGTCCATGGATCCAAACATGGTAGGCCAAACACGTCACTTGTACTTTTTCCCATTTCTTTTCTGTACAGGAAAAAAAAACTACCATCTTATTTCCACACTTGATTTCAACTATGATGTTCCTTTTGAGGGAAACGTTAGGAGGAGGGCTGTCATCCTGGAATTTTGACTCCACAAACACAATTACCAAGTGACCTCAGCCCCGTCCTTGTCCAGAAATTTGGTGGAATTGAGCACCTCCACCGCTAATAAGGGGTGCAAGTGTTTGATTTTGATTTGTTAAACTGAATATATCTTGTGAGATTAGCACGGTTGATTCAGGCATTTTGGGCTTTCAGATCTTCTGTTTTGAAGAGTGCGGACATTCATTATATATTTCTGCTGCTTATGTAAATTTAAATGACTAGAAACTTAGAAAGAGAAAAGTTTTTTCCAGCCTGATCACTATCACTTTCTTTTCCCACAATGGATAGACCTATTCATTTATCAAATAAAAGTAAACGGCTAGTCGTTCATCAAGCCAAAATGGTAAAGTGCACAATAGTAAATGACAACAACAGAGAGCTGCGTTTCAGGTTTGACGCCCTACCAGGCCTAGATCCACTGAAGTCCAACCAACCAAGGTCTCGGGCCTAACTCAACACAAAGGTCTAGCCTTATTGGTGAGGACAGTCCCAACTTATATGTTGTGCTCCCCCACCATCAATTTTCGATGTGGGGCTACCTTGCAAACAACCGATGTATTCTCTCGGAAGAAGTTCTCTAGGCCCCGAGTCCAACTCTCCAGCCACACACAACCCATGCGACCTTGAAGAAACGTCGACAGGCTCCCCCGTCACCATGTGACCCCCGAGATATTCCAGATTTCCCAACTTTCAGCTCTGATAGCAATTGTTAGAGTGCACAGCGGAATCCGGTCCGGTCCGCTATACCCATGAGCTGTCCGCTATTAGTACATAGCTAAAGTGAAAATCAGTAAATCACTAGCAAAGCAAAGCATCAAAGCTCACATAGTGGTATCTTCTTTTCTTAACAATCGTGGATTACCTCTTAACAGTTAAACGTATACCTTGTGTAGTGGCGGAATTGGGGGTGGAGGCCGGGGGGGGGGGGGGGGAGGGTGGGCTTGCAGGGGCGATGTCCCCTCAACAACAAAAAAACCAATACGTAGTATATAAGAGGGTGTTTAGTTCCAAAAATTTTTGCACAGTACCTGTCACATCGAATCTTCGGACACATGCATGGAGCATTAAATGCAGTAGAAAAAAATAACTAATTACACAGTTTAACTGATTCATACGAGACGAATCTTTTAAGTCTAATTAGTCCAAAATTGGACATTAATACCAAATAACAACGAAATGTGCTACCGTGCCAAAAGCCAAACTTTTTCACCAACTAAACACCCTCTAATTTTTTTTGATGAAATTAGATCAAATTTCTGTAGTAAGTCAATGCAAAACTAAAAGAAAGACTAGTTTTTCTTTGGCAGAATAGCCTATTTTCGTCCTCGAACTTTTAGTCGAGGGTTAACTTCATCCCCAAACTTTCAAATAACTATTTCAGTCCTCAACCTTTTTCATGTAGCTCAATTTAGTCCTTCGTTCTACATGTCTTGCCACGTTGGCAGGCCATGTCAACATCCAAATGTTACTATTTTTTTGCAGCAAGATATATTGATTCACGCATACTTAAAGATGACACAACAAAATTTTAACTTGTGTCTACATGAATTTTTTTCACAAAAAAGAACTTCTATACATGTATAATAAATATGTTTGGATCAACTCCTTTCTTTAAAAATTGTACATCATTTTAGTTACGTCAAGATCAAACTTTTATAATGATCAAATTTATAGAAATGTTGATTTGTTTTATGAACAATAGGTGACTAGATGTGACAAGGTGTGCCAACATGGCATGCTATGCAGGACGAAGGATTAAATTGAGCCGGATGAAGAAGTTTGAGGACTGAAATGGTTGTTTTTGAAGTTTAGGGACAAAGTTGAGCTTCGGCTGAAAATTTGAGGACAAAATTGACTATTCCATATGTTCGTCTGGCCCCCCTTTGATTTTCTCTCTAGTTGTGCCACTGTTTTCTTTTCTGAGTTTATTAAAAAAGAAAATGAAGTTTTTGATTTGCTTGCTCCAGTGACTTACTACTTGTTTGCTGACAGATCAAAAGGGAAATATCAATAATGAAGATCGTAAGGCATCCCAACATAGTTAGGCTTAATGAGGTATGCGGTGAGCCACAATGGTGCTTATAATTTTCTCTATTACCTATCTAATCGTATTATACTGAAGCAGTACTCACAAATTTTAACCCTCTATATCCCCTGGTTTTCCTTCTTCACTAGCATTTTCATTACTTTGTAGGTGTTGGCAGGAAAGACAAAGATATACATAATTTTGGAACTTATCACTGGAGGTGAACTGTTTGATAGTAAGAATCTTATGTTCTATGGCATTTCCAAAGTAGCTTAGCTGTCTATCGCTGCATTCTATACGTCATATATTTTAGCAATTTTTTTTACGGTGATAAGAATAAGTCACAACTCACAACTAGCTTCAGTTTTATGCTAATTATGTCTCATTAGTTGATTGAAAGTGTCCCTTCTCCTAAGTTATAATAACACTAACCGCTGCCCTACTTGAAATATACCATTTTCTAAAACAATAAGAACCATACATATTTGTTATTAGGATTGTGTTTCTGTATGTGAACTCTCCGGTATCATGGTGTCACCCAGCAGATAAGTCCACCACCTACCTAAGGTTCAATAGACAATTCCTTCCTATATCTTTTACAAGGAATATTCTTATATGTTGAGTAAGACAAAATAAATTACAGGTGTTTAAGTAAATGAGACTTGAAATCAATCAATTTGTGACCAAAGACGCGTGAAGCTGCAATTGAGTTCTTGTGGAGTGTAGATCACTTTTTAACATATCCTTGCATACTTTGTAAGATATTAACCCTTTTTTGAATTAAACAACTTGGTAAACCTAGGGGGGACTAGGTGACTTTGATATTAAGAAGAAATGGGCACCCAATGAAGACTCGAAGCTGGGTGTGGGGTGTGTGCGCACCCTCAGCCCTCTTGGTTCCTACACCCTTTTTTAAGAATATTAATCTATGGTAGCTGATAACATCAAATATTTGTAGGCTCGCCATGGGAAGCTTCATGAGAATGAAGCCAGGAAATACTTCCAGCAGCTTATTGATGCCATTGATTATTGCCACAGCAAAGGAGTTTATCATAGGGATTTGAAGGTCTCTCCTTGATAATTGATGAAAGTATCATTTTTAGACATTCATTTATTGCATTTCTCACACTGATAATTTGGAGTTTGTTCTGTAGCCTGAGAATCTGCTTCTGGACGCGTGTGGAAACTTAAAAGTTTCTGATTTTGGACTTAGCACATTGTCTCAGAATGTAAGTTTGGTAATTTCTCTTGTTGTGCTGCCAACTCATATTATTGTGCTGATAAGGAGCTTCCCCCAGGGAGTAGGCCTTCTTCACACAACATGTGGAACTCCGAATTATGTTGCTCCTGAGGTACGAACTACGAACCACTGCTAAAAATTACTAAGTCATCTAAACATGTGTGCTGGGTATAATGCTCTCTACTGAAAAAAAACAAACAAGCAATATTCGTTATCTGCTACTACATTATATGCATAAATGATCTTTTAAGATTTTCTTTTGACCGAGGCAGGGGCTATGCCATTCATTCAAGAAGATCTGTTACAAAATTATGCATAATCGGTTAAGGGTTCCTTGAGGATTGACATTAGGGTTAGATTCAGGAGTCATGGAGGACGCTATTCTCTTGTAATGAAAAAATTGTGTATTCTGTTTGCCATGTTCATTCTAAGCTGTAGTTAGTTGCATGTTCTTCACTAATTTCTCTTGCATTTGTCAATGTTGTTATCTTTGACACCGTTTTCACTAAAATTATGAGTGTCTCAGTACATGTATATTCTGTATTTTTTAACTTGGATCACTATTGTAGGTGCTAGGCAGCAATGGATATGACGGATCTGCAGCAGACATTTGGTCATGTGGTGTTATTCTCTATGTTTTAATGGTTGGTTACTTTCCATTTGAGGAGAATGACCTTCCAAGATTGTATGAAAAGGTACCAGCTTCTTTCAACTTTGCATTTCTGCATATATTACTATCTCCCAAAATTGTTGATTCAAATAATTACTTGGCTCATGTAACACTGAAAGCTCTCCTCTTATTTTTGCATTTTAAGATAACTGCTGCTCAGTACTCATGCCCATATTGGTTCTCTCCTGGAGCCACGTCATTGATCCGGAGAATAATTGATCCAAATCCAAGAACTGTAAGCAAATGCACAAGCTTATTTTGTTCAAGTATTTGAATTTGAAACAATGCTTATTGATGGAGAGAATAATTGCTGTATTCCTCCAACCCTAGATGGGTGGGCATATATAGAACCTATACATGGGCCTCTAGGTGGGCCTCTATACACATGGGCTCAATATACTCCAACACCCCCCCGCAGTCTGAACTACCGGCGCAGCGGTGTTCAAGACTGGACAACAAGAAAGCTAACACCCCCCGCAGTCTGAACAACCGACGCAGCGGTATTCAAGACTGGACAAGATGAGAGTACAAGTAGAGCACAAAAGGGCTAATACTCCCCCGCAGCCACAACTAGCCACCGGCTACGTTGAGGCTGGATCGAAACTCCGAGAAGGTCGACGAGGGCAGCCCCTTGGTGAAGATGTCAGCAAACTGGGAGGTAGTCGAGACATGGAGTATCCGAACATCGCCGATGGCGACTCTGTCGCGCACGAAGTGTAGGTCGATCTCCACGTGCTTCGTCCGCTGATGCTTGACGGGGTTGGTGGAGAGATACACGGCGCTGACGTTGTCGCAGTAGACGAGCGTGCTCTTGGCGAGCGGGCTGTGGAGCTCCGCCAAGAGCTGTCGGAGCCAGGACGCCTCCGCCACGCCGTTAGCGACAGCCCGGTACTCCGCCTCGGCACTGGAGCGGGAGACAACTGGCTGCCGCTTGGACGACCAGGAGACCAGGTTGCCGCCCAGGAAGACGGCGTAGCTGGAGGTGGAGCGACGAGTGTCCGGGCAGCCAGCCCAGTCAGCGTCGGTGTAGACCACCAGCTCAGCAGAGGACGAGCGGTGAAGTACCAGGCCGAGGTCCACAGTGCCACGGACGTACCGGAGGAAACGCTTCAGCGCAGCAAGGTGTGACTCCCGGGGATCATGTATATGAAGACAGACCAGCTGAACAGCGTAGGTGAGATCCGGCCTGGTGAAGTTGAGGTACTGCAAAGCGCCGGCCAGACTCCGGTAGGCAGTAGGATCAGCCACCGGATCACCCAGATCAGCAGACAGCTTCGCCTGAGTGTCGACTGGAGTGGAGCAGGGCTTGCAATCAGTCATCCCAGCCCGCTCCAGAATATCGAGGGCGTACTGCCGCTGGTGAAGGAGAAGACCAGACGGGCGAGGCTCCACAGTGACGCCCAAGAAGTGGTGGAGCTGACCGAGATCCTTCATAGAGAACTCCTGCTGCAGAGAGGAGATGACACTCTGAAGCAATTACTGACTGGAAGCTGTGAGCACAATGTCGTCGACATATAGCAGCAGATAGACAGTCTCATCCCCACGTCTGTAGATGAAGAGAGACGTGTCTGACCTGGCCTCGGTGAACCCCAGTGTCATCAAAAACGTGGCGAACCGAGAGTACCAAGCCCGAGGAGCCTGCTTCAGTCCATAGAGAGACTTGTTGAGCCGGCAGACCATATCCGGACGACTCGAGTCCACAATTCCCGCTGGCTGAGAGCAGTAAACAGTCTCTGACAAGGTGCCGTGAAGAAACACATTCTTCACGTCCAGCTGGTGCACAGGCCAAGTGCGCGAGAGTGCAAGCGAGAGGACCGTGCGCACCGTAGCGGGCTTCACGACCGGGCTGAAGGTCTCATCATAATCCACACCAGGCCGCTGAGTGAAGCCTCGGAGAACCCAGCGAGCCTTGTAGCGCTCCAGTGTGCCGTCAGCCCGACACTTATGCGTCCAGATCCACTTTCCAGTCACCACATTGCAACCAAACGGACACGGCACGAGGTCCCACGTCTGGTTGGCAAGAAGAGCCGCGTACTCCTCTTCCATCGCGCGACGCCAGTGAGGATCCGTCAAGGCGTCGCGGACAGAGGAGGGTACCGGAGAGACCCGCGGCTCTCCCTCGGTGGCGGAGAGAGTCGCGGCCTGGGACGCCATCCGCCGAGTCACCATGGGATGGATATGCCGAGGATCCCGATGGATGACCGGCGGGTGGTACACCTCCGGCTCGGCTCGAGAGGGAGCCAGAGGAGGCGGTGGCGGCGACGGCTCCGGTGTCGGCGTCGCAGGAGCCTCCGGAGCAGGATGCGGAGCCGGTGTCGACGCCGGTACACCTGCACCGGCTCAGCGTACCGCTGTGGCGCCGGGTTCGACGCCGACCGACGCCGGTACACCTGCACCGGATGAGCTTACCGCTCAGGTGCAGGGGAAGGCACCTGGGCCGCGCGTGGCGCAGCGGGAGACACCGGGTTCGTGCGCGGCACGACCGGAGGTCCGGGGGCCGCGCATGGCGCGACCGTGGGCACCGGGGCCGCGCTCGGCGCAGCAGGGATCACCGGAAGCGGTGCCGGTGTGCCGGGAAAACCTGCAGGAAAGGGACATACAGGTAATGGTGGCTGAACCACCGGGTCAGTCGGAAACAGAGACGCCAGCTCGGGATCAGAAGGTGTGGAGGAAGTGGAGTAGGGGAAATCCGACTCGTCGAAGACGACGTGTCGGGAGATCAGAACGCGACAGAGAGGTGAGGTCAAAGCATCGGTACCCCTTGTGGTCAGGGGAGTACCCGAGGAACACACAACGAGTCGAGCGGGGCGGCAGCTTGTGAGAAGCGGTGGCGGAGGTGTTAGGGTAACACGCACACCCGAAGACCCGAAGGTGGTCGTAGCGAGGAGGGGTACCGAAAAGAGTGTGGTGTGGAGTGGGAGCAGGAGAAGCAGTGGACGGAAGGCGGTTGAGTAGGTAGGTGGCGGTGTGGAGGCTCTCAGCCCAAAAACGCGGGGGGGGGGGGGAGAGAAGCCTGGATTAGAAGTGTGCGCACGACATCGTTCGTCGTGCGAATCATCCGCTCAGCCTTGCCGTTCTGAGGAGAGGTATACGGACAAGACATGCGCAGCTGAACACCCCGAGACACGAAGAAAGACCGGGAGGTGGAGTTATCGAACTCCCGCCCGTTGTCACACTGGACGGCCTTAACGGTGAGGCCGAACTGAGTGGACACCCAGGCAAAGAAGTGGAGGAGGGTGGGGAAGGTCTCAGACTTGGTGCGCAAAGGGAAAGTCCAAGAGTAATGAGAAAAATCATCAACAATGACCAGATAATAACTATAGCCAGACATGCTGAGTACAGGAGATGTCCACAGGTCACAGTGAATGAGATCAAAAGCATGCGCAGCATGCGAAGAAGAAAAAGAAAACGGAAGTCTAACATGACGACCTAACTGGCATGCATGACAGAGGTGCTCAGCAGGAGCCCTAGTACATGGAACATCGGTACTACGGCAGAGATGAGCCAAAACGTCGCGGCCAGGGTGACCAAGCCGGCGGTGCCAGGTGGTGGAAGAAGGCGTCACGACAAAAGCAGAAGACGAAGAAGCCGAAGGCAAGGCAGCGGAAGCAGGAAGCCGAAGAGTGTAAAGGGGCCCCGGGCTGTCACATCGGAGGAGCGGACGCCGGGAAGCCGAATCCTTCACAGTAAGACCAGAGGAGCCAAATTCGATAGAACTGGAGTTGTCAGCAGTAAACTGGCGAATAGAAAGAAGGTTGTGAACCATTTGAGGAGCAACAAGAATATTAGGAAGACGAGGAGTAAAACCCACGGCGGTGACAGGAAGGCAAGATCCATCACCAACCATGATAGAAGAAGGACAAGAGAGGTGTGGGGGTCGGACAGAAGAGAGGATACCAGCATCGGGAGTGGTGTGGAACGAGGCACCTGAGTCGACGATCCACTCGGTGCTGGTCGGCGGCGTCAGTCCCATGGTGCTGAAGGACTGCGCCAGAGCGGCATGGTCCCACCCCCCAGGCCAGGTCGACTGCTGGCTGGGCTGAGCAGGCGGGGTCCAGGACGGCGCGAAGAGCGGAGCAGCGCCAGTGAACATGGCCGCCGGCTGGAGCTGAGGACGAGGCCCCCCCTCTCGGACCCTAGAACGGCCACATCGAGATGCGCCCTGACCATGGGTTGCTGAAGGATGGCCAGGGCGTACCTCCAGCGGCAGGGGCAGGAGCGGGAGCGGGAGCCGGTGTCGGCGCGCCCCGACGGCCCCCACCGGTACCGGTGCTCCCAGAAGCAGGGCCACCAGTGCCACCACCACCACCCCGTTGCCGGCGACGTCCACGGCCCCCCCTCCGCCGGTCTGCCCGGCAGGAGCAGCACCAAGGAGGGAGGTGGCAGGAGCATTGGAGGAGGCCGGTGTAGTAGCAACGAGCGCGGCGGGGGTGGGCGAGGACGATCCGGGCGCGATACCCCTGGTGATCTCCTCGAGGGCGAGGTCATCCCGGACCTGCAGGAAGGTGGGGAAGGGCCTCTGGCGGGCGATCCAGCCCTTCAGGTGGTCGTAGGTGCTGCTCAGTCCCCGTAGGACATTGAGCACCAAGACCCGATCGGACACCGGATCCCCGAGGTCGTGAAGAGCATCGGCCATGCTCTTCATCCGCCGGCAGTACTCACCGACGGAGAGGTCCCCCTGCACGAAGGTGCGGAAGGTGGCGTCGAGCTGGAGGGCGCGGTACTCGGCGTTGCCGAGGAACTGCCCCTCGAGCGCCACCCAGGCCTGCCGCGCGGTGCCGCCGTGGGCCCTGACGAGATCCTGAAGATCTAGGGAGATGATCCCGAAGATCCAGGACAAGGCGACGCTGTCGAGGCGCAGCCACGCCACGTCCCGCGCCTCGATCGGCGAGTCGACGAGGACGTGGTCGTCGAGGGCGTAACGGCGGAGGGTGAGTAGGACCTGGTCCCGCCAGCGGGCGTAGGAGGAAGACGCGGGGTCGAGGAGGATGGAGACCAGAGCCCTGATGTTCTGGACGCCGGCCACCTGGAGGTGGAGCTGGGCGACCATGGGGTCAGTCGGGTCGTACAGAGCTCCAGATCCAGCGGGCGGGGCCTGGTGGGAGGAGGAGGTGCCGTGCTCGGGGTCGACGGGCTGGCCGGAGGAGACGCGGAGGAAGCGCTCCGCCTCGGCGACCCGGAGGGCGAGGGCGTCGGCCGTGGCGCGCTCGCGCTCCCAGGCGAGGGCAGCCACGCGGACCCGCTCCTGGGCAGCCGAAGCTTCCGACTTGGCGGCGAGGAGTGCCGTAGCGAGAGCGGTGTCGGCCTGCTGACCACGGAAGGCGGCGGCAGAGAGCGGCGCATCCATGGGAGGCATCCCGAGCTCGGGCCACGTGGGATCGGCGGCGGCTGAGGGCTGCTTGCCGGCAGCGATCGCGGCTCGGTGGGCGGCGACGGCGGCAACAGCGGCGACGGCTTCGTCCTGAGCAGCGTCAGAAGGCCCACCCGCGCCCGCGCCCTGCGTCAGGAACGTCCTGGGCAGCAGCGGCGGTGGTCTGGGCAGCTACGGCGGCCGCAGGCCCTGCTTGTGCGGCGGCGGCGGCCCCACCCGCGGCTGCTGCGGCGCCAGGACCCGTCGGGGAGGCCAGGGTGGCAGCCCCAGGGCAGATCGGAGCGGGAGGGCCCGCGCCGGCGGCCGCAGTCATCGCGACGGCGGTGTAGGGCAGCCGCGGGCCTCCCCGAGCCCCGAGCGTGGCAGCAGCTGGGGAGGAAAGGGGCCAGGCGGCGGCGGCGCCCAGCGCGCCCGGCGCAGTGCCCCCTGCGCCCGGAGCAGAGGAGGAGGGAGGGAGAGGAGGGAAGGAGGAGAGGGGAAGGGAGGGGGCCGGCGGCTGGCCGGCCATGGCCGGCGGCGGCGGCAGTTGCGGGCTGCGTGGGTGGGAGGGAGAGAGGAAAGAAAGAAACCCTAACCCTAGGCTAATGATACCATGATGGAGAGAATAATTGCTGTATTCCTCCAACCCTAGATGGGTGGGCATATACAGAACCTATACATGTGCCTCTAGGTGGGCCTCTATACACATATGCTCAATATACTCCAACACTTATCATGTGACTTTTAGCTTTCAGAAGATTTTGATCACCGGTTGCTCTGTTAATTACCTTCAGGCTTCAGTCCATACTGAGAAACTCTTTTAAATACCTTATCTTATATTTGTTTGTATTGATGTTCTGACATGTGTTTGAGAATTCCCATATACAAGGTCAATATAAGAACTTGCCATAAAAACTTATATACATTTATTGCAAAGCATTTTTAACCTGGCATGTAGCATTTCAGTTATCTGTATTCACAAATAAATTGATAGTATCAGCTTCTCATGTATCTGCGCTGTTTCTTTCCAGCGTATCACTATTGAAGAAATAAGGGCAGACCCATGGTTTAAGAAGAACTATGTAGCTAGTAGGCGTGGTGAAGATGAAAATGTCAGCCTGGATGATGTCCAGGCAGTTTTTGACAATATTGAGGTTTGTGGAACATTATTAATTGGTTAATCCAAGCATGTTATGTAAACACATTATCTCCTTTGGGGGTAACCAGAAAGATCCCTATTGTTATATTGTCCATTTGAAGCCGAAGTTTTTTATTTATGCAGTCGATTTTATACTATGTTTCTTTTTTTCAGGGCAAGTATGTATCTGAGGAGGTTACTCACAAGGATGGTGGTCCTCTTATGATGAACTAGAACATTAGGCGCGCGATGCGCGCCCTACCATTTAAACAATCAAATATAAATAAATTTAAGATAACAAAAATATATAAATAAATTTGTTGATCACTGCAAAATAATTCGTTCCAACGTGGGCAAATAGATTCAAATACTGTACATGAGTTTTGATAATTTGACTGGTTGAGAAACGCTAAACAAAGGTATGGAAAGCCAGGCAAAGCTAATTCCAGAATTTCAAAAGAAAAACAATGAGCATAGATGCACTCGTTCGTGGGCACAGGCAATACAACATAATCCCAACATTATGTATAAGTATTACATAGATGTGCTGTGTTAAGATCTTGATTCTACTCTATAATTAACTTGTACGCCCGCACCGCAAGGGAAAAATTGAAAAAGTCTCAGATATTTACAGATGATGCATTATCTGAAATCTACAGCTCTTTCTTAAGCAGGGGAAATTTTTTTTAAAAAAATCTCCAGGCCTCTTATAAAGATTGCACAGATTTGCCCGAGCTGCAACCTCTGAATCCAACCACACTGAGCTTAGTTCCCAGCTTGTTCAGAACATCGCCCTTGGCCTTTCAGCCCTCAGGTTTTGCTTTGCTCTTTGAAACCTTCACGCTGTTCTTGGCGGGTTTCACCACATTGGCTTTGTGCGGGGCTGTCGATTTCGTCGCTTTTGGCTGGATCTTTGGCGGTGAGCGCCTTCAGGTTGATGTGCTGTCCTTGGGAGTCCTCAATGACTTGCCAGATAGCACAACTCCCCTTCTACCCCTCTGATTCACAACTTAAGGGCACTTGAAGTCTTAACCGACCTTGAGGTCCTTCCTTTGGTGCTCGCACTCTGTGTGTTGGTAGCTCTTCTGGCATTGTTAGTCGTTAGAGCTTCCAAGCTCTAATTTTTCTTGATGGCCTCTTCTATCCGAGTAGCTAAAGCCACATATTTCTTAGCCACAAGGCTTGTAACTTTCCCTGCATTTTGGGTGATAATAAGAATTTGTGAGTAGACAGAAAATATGAAAAATGAATATTGCTACCTGTCCAAAAATCACCCACCTATGTGGATATTTCTGAGTGGCAAACCTATATTGCTAAACCATCTCACTTCAGATATATACAAACTCACATAATATTTTGTTTCACAGAAGCCATTTCAAACTCCCTTCCTATCCCTTTTTCTAAGCTTGCAAAGTGTAGCTAAATTCTTTTATTCAAGTATTATCTAAGTCTTTTACTGAATGAACAGCAAGATTTCTCTACAGCGAAGACTGAAATGGTAAGCTAAGTTTCAACAATAGAGGCCGTTTCTGGTTTGGAATTGGGTCATCACAAAAATATAAGAGATCGTAGTGTATAGAATACACGATTAGCAAAGTAACGACACAGAGCAAGTGAATATGCTCAATTACAGCTAACAATCGTTACCTTTGGCTCCCACGTGCAGTTAGTTCGTGCAGTTCTGTGAAGGTAATCAATCTAAAAGCACAAACAATAATCACCAGATAGACTGTGCATAAGAACCACTGTGATGGGAGTAAATACAAACAGACTGACCATATAGGTAATATAACACATACCAAATTCGATGGGAAGTCAAACATGATGACATGGTCAACATCCAAGTCCAGACCTCTAGATGCCTGATCAGTGCATACCAATGTTGGATAAACCCCTCTTCTTTACGGAATTTGTTCAGGTTCTCAACTCTACAGTTGATTATCAGGTATCATAAAAATAAGTCAGTCATCTACTGCTTAAAAAACACAAGAGCGTAAGAAATACAACAAACCTAATGCACGTTGAATTTAAAGTATTACAGAACACCATAACTTTGTTTCCCTTTGCCAAGCTTGGCTCAAGAACCAACATAAATATAGTTCTTCATTATCCCATAAATTAGATAATGTAAAACAGAGGCATACAGCAGTTCTCCTTCTGGCTCCCTACTCTGCACACTCAATACTAAGATTTACATAGGTCAAAATACAACTCGATTAATGATCGCATCAAGCAAAGTTAATCTTTGACCATAATCCCATAGCATTGTTGCCGCACATGGTTTAGGAAGAATCAATTGGCAAGCATGTTGAAGCAACATTGACAGCTAAATGACCAAAGAATGTATGCGTTACTGATGCATCAGGTAGAGCAATATGCCAACAACATACCACTGGTAGTTAGCAAACTTTGCTGAAACTTCAGGCACCGTAGCCCAGAGGGATGAAATGACCAGCCTGTTGAGGTGTTGCTTGACACTCCCTGCATCCTGCACTGTCAAACTGAAATTAAGCAGGGGAAAGCATAACAGGTAAGGTATTCAATTGTCTGAACTCTCTGACAAGCCAGCAGACCAACACTCACCACAGCAGGTTCCTGCTCCTGGGCAGGAACGGAGGTCGAGGTCTCATCTCCCATGGTGGCGGCGCTGCAGGAGATCCGCAGAAGCCTGGAGGAAGAAGCTGCTCTGCAATGACCTGGCCAGGTAGTCAACACCAGAGCAACAAAACAAGTCCAAATTAAGCAATGAAATAACGGGTGCGGGAGCAGGTCGTCCTTGGGGATCTGCAGCGGGTACTCAACATCCTCGAGCTGCGGCACCGCACGGCGGCCTCGATGAACCAGATGCCCTCTCCGCTGCAGTCGACGTGGAGCCTCCCGGAGTCGTCGGACACGGCGAGGCGCCCCGCAAGCGGGTACCACCCGGCGAGCGGCCTCTGTTATTTATTGAGCTTGAGCTCGAAAGGTTCTAAAGGATGCGTTTACATGTTTCTTGGAATTTCACTAAAACTCTTCTTCCTATTGTGGCACAACAGCAGGAATAGGAATTACTTGAATTAGATCATCAAAACAATTACTGGTAGACCTATACGAGCTGCAGTAACAGAGGTGGTGGTTCTATATCGCAAAAAAGCACAGTTAATGGCACAACTACTGGGATTGGGCATGTGAGTGCTGATACCTCGTTGAGCTCGGTCAGCTGCCGCTTGCTTCTTGGCTTCAAGCACCTTCTCCGGATCCACCTCGAACGCCTCCGCATAGGTGTCGTCGCGCCAAACACTATGCAGCGGCACGCAATGAACAGCCCGGCCATTGGCCCATCTCCATATTCGGCACGGTGCGTGTGGCGACTCCCGGCGCGTTGCCCTACTTCATGGCGGCGTCCAGCAGGTAGTCCAGCACTCCCGCAGCACGAATCGATCCCGCGCCACTTGGATTTGGTCGGGGTGGTAGTATATGCGTTCGACGCCATGGGCCCTCGGCGACAGGGCGCCAGCCGCCTCCCGCTCCGGCGAGGGCGACTCCGCAGCAGGAGCGGGCGTCAGCAGCGGCAACGGTAGCCTCTCCGCCCGCCGCACCACCAGGCGCACCATCACCGTGGTCACACCACTATATGCAAAAGAACACGATTTTGTTTTTATTTTGGACGTGTTGTACTGAGTTGCAATTATAGAAAACGTGGAGAGCTTTTTTGCAAAAGAGCCAGAGCTCACGTGTGACGACACACGTCCTATTTTTACCGTGAGTTGCGGGGAGAGCAGCGGAAGGGAGTTACTTTTAACCATTCCGATGCCTTTGAGATGATTACACTATCTCAAGGTTTGGATCTCTCAGCGTTGTTTGATAGGCAACAGGTAATTTGTAACAAACCTCCATACATTTATTGATTAATCGAAAGAGGCACAATCCCACCGATGGATTGACTTGACCTTGAAAACTAACCCCTATAATTAAGGAAACAAATCAATCGAATCGTATACCTAAATTAAAAAGTGTATCCTAGTGCCACTGCCAACAGTGCCACGTTTCTGTTCATGTGAATAGTAGCCATGCGTGATTCAGTGCCCACTGCCCAGGCCCTATCATGGCCTGAGGTTGCTCCATCGGATTGACAGTCATTTAATATGGCGCTATTAATTAGCACAGTGAAGATTGAAATGTTTGTATGAAAATCATGTGGAGATATGAATTTAACCCTTTAGCTCTTTCCCCCATCATCAATGTTTTATACCACTTCATCTGTGCTACCTGCTGCTTTGCTGGTGTTGTCATTCCCCCAGTTGCCATAAAGTACTCTCGAGAAAGAAAATGAATTTTGTAGTATATTCCTGTTTAACAAATAAGTTGCAACCTGATACTCGTATGTTTTTTCTCCTTTTTCCTGTTTGTTCTTCTAAATCAGTTATTTAATTATCCTAATTGATTGATGCAGATTTAACATCTATTATGGATCAGAGACCAAACCTTGGCTCTGCTTATGTTGAAAACAAATTATGTGACAGACTGGGACTACTATCCTACAATGTTTGTGCACTGAGCTAATACTGTCACACATTTCAGTGACCCAATCAGACTTGAATGCCACTCAACTAATAGTTTTGAGCAACCAGGATTAGTTCAGTAGCAAAACCATACCAAACAATTAATCCAATAACAAACAAGATTTCAAGCAACTATTTGTATTTAAATCAACTTGTTCAGTGTCGAGAAGTATTTGGCTGCTGCAATTGATAGCTCTATGGGCATCCGTGATTAATTCATGTGGCAGAAGCTATGGCTACTTTTCATTTTTTTTATCTACATGTAGACATTTGGTTGTTTTATGCTTGCTGTATTGTTTGGTCATCTCTTTAATATGTGGGTGCCATTGCTTTATTCATATCTCAATGTTTATGGATGACATGCATTTATTTGGTCTAATGCCTCTTGAATCACATGTATCTTCCTTCTGTAGGAGTTTGTCAAGCGCCAGACTCGTTTTGTCTCAAGAAAACCAGCCAAGACTATAGTAGCTACAATTGAAGTTGTTGCTAAGTCTATGGGTCTCAAGGTCCATTCCCAGAATTACAAGGTCCACTTGAAACATTGCTTCAAAAGAAAACGTGCTGGATAAACATTTAGCTTTTGTTTATCTTCATGTACTGATACTGTGATACATATTTACTGACTTTGCAGCTACGGCTCGAAGGCATGTCATACAACAGGATGAGCCAATTTGCTGTTGTTCTAGAGGTGAGGTCGTGCGGCCCTTCAGTTCGTAACTGGTCTGTACACGATGTTATGCAATCATTCTCACGATTTGAAGTGAATTGTTACCAGAGTTTTGAAGTTGCTCCTTCTCTGTACATGGTCGATGTTCGAAAGGTGGCCCGTGACACTCTGGAGTACCACAGGGTCTGTTCTGTTTGCATCTCATCCTTTATAGTAATCATTTTGTTGGGCACCAACGAAGTACTAGTTCAAATATATCTTTTTTCTCCCTTCTGCGTGCTTCTGATTTGAGAATCTTGCAATGGCTGCTACTAACTTGCATCCTAAACCCATCGCAGTTCTACAAGAACTTATGCAGCAATCTCGACAGCATAATCTGGAAGCCAATTGAAGTTTCTGCGAAATCCACACTGCTGAGGACGACCACTTGCTAGCCCGGCACCGCCACAGATGGGAGTTACACCCAGAACGTGATTCCTGGCCTTCGATGACATGAGCTTCTTCTAAATCTGGCAATGCTCTTGAAGCTGGGATCTCGTGATGGTTTTTGAAACTGGGAGTCGTGATGGTTTCTGAAGCTGCTTCTGCAGGCGACGACATGTGTACCATAGCTGAGTCTTTAGTAGATGAAACGAGGGAGCTTGCAGCACCAGATGAGTGTACTGTAGTGATGGTAGTGTAGATAGTCTGTATAGCGCCAGTTGTGCAGCCTGTACGTAATAGGGACCTGAATTCCCGTTAGAATCTGATTCGTTGTGTATGTATCCAGGAAATAAGCTGGCTCATGAGCTCGTGCTAGATCTTGTAAGTGCTTGGAGGATCCAAGACTCTGATCCGCTGAAGGCCATCAAAAGATTCTGCTGACTCAGCTGGAATGACTTGTGGACATTAAAACTGATTGTTGGAAATTATCAATCTAGGGTTCTGGGGTCCAGTCGACTGGACCGAATCTCATCGAAATTTACCCATCTGGGAAGGGTCCGAAACGAATTTAATGCTTCAAAATTTGTATATTCCCAGGAATCTATTCGCAAACAGACCCACCGAAATTCCCCCAATTCGGTTGGGAGTTGGGACCAATTTTTTTTCCAAATTGAATCCCAAAACCTTGATCTAGACCTCGGTTTAGGAAATTTGTACCCACAAAAACAACACGTATGCACCAACTTATCATAAAACTCCACTTATTTGCACCCTTATTACAATAGTATGCATGCTTTACACGTGATGTTGAGAGATAACACTTCTGACCATCCACGCTGTGAACTCTGCTAGCTAAACGAGACCCTCAAAGTCCTCAACTATGCTCGACTACAGTGCACACCCTTGTCTTCTCGTTCACCAGACTTCTTAAAAAAAAACTCCACAGGCTTCCATCTCTGACGTTCGGATGAACCTAGCCCGAACGTCAAGCAAAGCCCTCGTGAGGCGCAAAAGCGTGTAGCTTTATTCAAAGACACGACTGGTAATCTTCTTGCTTTCCCCTTACGTCAGGCCCGGTGACGCAGGCAGGTCCGGGGCATCAGGAAATGGGCAAGTGCATGAACCACTGAGCCGGTCAGTACAGGGGAGCAGCACAGCCCAGCACGCAGCGAGGAAAAGGAAAAGGGCAGAGACCAGAGAGGATGAACATGCTGGCCGGGTCAGCTGGCGCTTGCTTGGCAGCTGCCGGGAGGCGAACAAGTTCACCGGACAGGCCAACGGCAACACGCAGAGACTCATGGCCAGGGTTCATGGCTGACCTTGAAGGGAACTGCTCCGGATAGTTTTGACAGGGGATTTGGACACAAAATCTGGACAGTTGGGTTAAAAAGAGTTCTTGGAACAAATATAGATTACTTTTGGTATCCTATGAGCTGGCATCAGTAAAATCTGGGCAATCCTTTTGGTATCCTATGAGCTGGCATCAGTAAAATCTGGGCAATCCTTTTGGTATCCTATTTTCTAGGAACCAAACCAACTGAACCCCACAAGGGGGATCCTTGTGTTTACAAACCATGCCCTTTCAGTGCGTAGCTCAACTGGCATCTCTACTCAGGAAGCACATACTTGCTTGACAGTTTAAGGGTCCATTTCGCATTGCATCACACTTAGTAGGGTCCTGTTTAGATCCCAAAACGCAAAATGCAAAATTTTTATAAATCGCTTACATGGTGTACTAAATGTAGGCGAAAAATAAATCGCATTACACAAATGGATTGTAAATCGCGAGACGAATCTAATGAGCCTAGTATTACTGTAGCAATTTAGTGTCTAATCACGTCCTAATTAGGCTCATTAGATTCGTCTCGTAGTTTACAGAAGAGATCTGTAATTAGTTTTGTGATTAGTCTATATTTAATACCTCAAATGTTAAAGATTCCCTTCTAAAAATGTAAAAATACAAAATGCAAACTGATCTAAACAAGCCCTAGAACAATTTTTCATTGGTGCATCTTCCCAACTCAGTTCTAGGAAAGGAATGCACTTGGAAGAAGATTCAGCACTGCTACGCAACAACTGACCAAAGACCAAAGCGTGCTTACAAGCCAAGCATGACTGAATGAATAGCCCTGGCCGGTGTCAGTCAAACAAGGCAGCAGCCCCTTGCTCTTTTTCTTTCTTTTTGAGAAGAAGTTCCATTGAAACTTAGTGTTGAATATATGGCGAATATTTGTACAAGTCCAGTTATGTTTGGACTCGAGTTGTATTTAGCATTATAAGGTAGAGTTCGTGTCAAACTCTGTGACCCGGACCTCCTCATAAATATGATAGGAGGGTTGCTATTGTAACCATGACGACATAGCGACATGCTCGTAGGGGGAAGGCGGCACGATGCCGAGACCCCAGAGCAGCCGGTGTTGCAGTATTGGGGAGGAGCGCCCGTAGTCATGCCCCGGAGATGTAGACTTTGGCCGAACCTCGTCAACAAAGATCGTGTCTCTGTCTCTGATGTTATCTGTGATCTTGCAAGTTCATCTCGGTAGATTCAGTCGTCGTTCCACTGCGTGAAGATTAGCATCTTCACGGGCAGCTCATTGTCGTGAAGGCTAATTTTCTAACACTTAGTAACAAAGTAGATTCAAGAGATCACACTGATCCCAGGATACAAGCTGCAGCCTCTTGCTCATTATGTCAGGGTTTCTCGCACAATTCACAAAGAAATCACAGAAACTAACCAGTGGTATAACAGGATCAGGATCGCGTTAACATAATGGGTCAGCACAAGCATGGCATGATGATATTATCACAAGACAAAGGACTTTAACAGAAACTCAAGCTTTATTTATCTTCAGAAGGTAGCAAAGGTTACAGTGTTTCAAACCACCTGCCTGAAAAATCAGGTACCTGGAGAAGAAAAACAACCACACAGGGTTGTCATGGCAAAGGCTCTACAGAATGAACCTTGCAAAGGCCAGATCCCCGAGCATATAGGCAAACCCTACCGACACTGAACCAGCAACTATCCACGACCAACAAACTGAACTCGACGAGGTTGCAGACACCCAGACACCAAAGACACCGACAACACAACTTTCTACAAACTCAAAGAGCATTGATGTCTGCAAACTCTATAACCAGAAGTACTGGAAAGAAGACACACTTGACAATACTTGAGCTCCAAACATGACTTGAGAAACTGCATGGTGAAATGACTCTGATCACAAGGGCTTAGGTTGGGATGAAGGGGGGCAAGGCGCCATGGTAATGGCTGCCGAAGGCTCAATGAACAGGCATCCTCACATGAGGATACCTGCAAAAAACGAGCCTTGGCAAAAACAACCCCCCAGGAAAACAACCGGCCCTATGACAAACAGGAGACCCACCATGACACAAACACCAGCCGGAAACCAGACTCAACTATGAAGCTTGGACTGAAGTACTACCACTACGGTCATATATCTGCATCTGGAGAAGGCTGACCCAGCATCTCCAGCAACTAATCACCTTGCTCCTCTAAGCAAGGATGTCGCAATGCCAGAGCTGCTTCTCCAACGAAGCGATGTTGTGGTTGCCGATGAAGTTGAACTGGAGATTGAGTCCCTCCAAGGATGAAGACATGCTGCCTAAGAAAGGAACACTCTTCTGGGTGACCTTCATACAACCAGACAGTGAGAGGATACGAAGCTTGAGCTGCTTTGCCGCTGCCAAGACCGCAACACCATAGTCGCTGACCATGCAGTTTGAAAGATCAAGCTCGGCAAGCTGGCTGCAGCTCTCAGAGATTGCAAACAGGCTTGCATCAGTAATCTTACTGCAGCCCTCAAGGCTAAGGTGTGCAAGAGAACAACCGTGCACCTTCACCAAGGCAGAAACAGCTGCATCTGTGAGATTCTCACAGCCATTCAAATCAACGTTGACCAGCCCGCTCTCAGAACTGTTGATCAACGGAAGGAAGCCATTGTCGGTAACTGCACCAAGACCGCTCAAATTGACATTCTCCAACTGAGGGCAGATCATGCCCACCACGGCCAAGCTGGCATCAGTGAAACCTGTGCAATCCTTGATGGTCAGGGAGCGAAGCGACTTGCATACTGGAAGCTGTGCAGGTGCAGAGCAGATGTCCTTAATCCCAATGCATTTTACCAAAGAGAGAGCCTTAAACTTCGGGCTGCAGTTGAGGAGGAAAGCAAGAATGCCCATGAGAGTAACCTTGTTGCATTCCTCAACCTGCAAGTTCTCCAGAGCCCTTGCTGATTCCGCGAATTCCTTGAGGCAACCATCGGAGACCTTGCTGCACTTCTTGAGGTTAACATGCTTCAAACTTGGGCTGAACTTGGCAACAGATGCAAGAGCAAGATCCGTGAGTCCCCGGCAGGAGGTGACAGTCATACATCTGAGCTTCTGCAGGCCCAGGGCATTGGCCATCACCCAAAATCCCCTCTCACCAACTGCTGGGAGGCGAGCGAGGGTGAGGTCTGTGATAGCCTTCCCGTAGTACCCAATCACCGCAAGAGAAGCATCAGTAATGCTCAGACCCTGGAGCCGGACCTTGGTCAATGAGGCGGTTGCGGAGCAGATGAGGCCAGACACACCCTGGTCATCAACATGAGTGCAGTTCTTGATGTTCACCGCCTGCAGCTTAGCACAGCACCGGCCGATCGCCTTGAGACCCTCGTTGGCAACACCGGAGCATGCCTCGATGGTCAAGGATTTCAGCTCCGGGCAACCCTGAGCGACGGTGATGAGGCCCTTGTCCGTGACCAGCGGGCAGCCAGTGATGTCCAGACGCTCCAGCGCGTGGCACTCGGCGGCGATCTCAGCGAGCCCAGCATCGGTCACCTGCGGAACATCCCACAGGGCGAGGGACCGGAGCGCCGGGCAGCCGCGGGCGAGCGCGGAGATGCTCGAGTCGGTGACTCCGCGCGCTGGGTGGCTCCCGCGGACGGAGACGGCGGCCAGGCGGCCGGCGACGGCCGCGGCCATGAGGCGAGCGTCCGTGGCCTCCTTGCCCTCGAAGGTCCTCTCGCGGGCGTCGCCGTCGTGGTCCATGAGGTCGGCCTCCTCCTCCTCGCCGCCGAGGTACTCCATGTTGAGGTCCGGCACGGCGGGGAAGGGTGGGGCCAGCACGGCCTCGGAGGCGCGGATGCCGGCGAGGAGCGCGAGCCATCGGCGGGAGACGCAGGCGGAGGCGCAGCGCGCGCGGGCGCCCCGCACGCGGCGCAGGACCTCGAAGAGGCACTCGTCCGGGAGCGCGTCCAGCGACGGCTCCTCCCTCCGCTTCTGCCGCCTGGGCGCGGTGGCCGTCACGGGCTCGTCGGCCGCCGACGCGAACACGCGCTTCCGCGACCGGACGCCGGCGAGAACCCCATCACCTGAACCAAGAAACGAGGCAAGAATCGGTAAGCACAACCCAAGAAAAGCAAATCCAATCAACCCCCCACCAGCAGCTACAAATCCTCGAAATCTCAGCTAGAAAAGAAAGCAAGGACCTTTACCTCTGTATCCCTGGAACGGAGACATGCCGAGCGGCAAGAGACCGAGAACGCCGTGGACGCTGCCGATTCCTGCTCCGAGAACGCAAGAACCGAAACGAAGATGGGGGGAAGATCGCGAAGCAACAGCTCCAAACCAATTGATCGGAGGGTGGAGCGGGGGACGCCGAACCCTATCGCCTGGCCGTGACAGGGAAAAAATGGCGGAGGCGGAGGAGCTGGAAGGGGACGGTTGGGGGAGGAGGGGAGGTGGTGGTGGTGGTGCGGTGGGGGAGGAGTGCCCGGTGGCGCTGGCTTTTTATGTGGTGGCGAACCCGGAAGGCAAGTTGCCCAAGTTGGGCGCCATTCCCCGTTTGTTCCCCCTGTGTTATCTGGATCCGCTCGCCATTCTGCCCGGTTCATTGAATCACCCTCCCTCCCTCTCTCCCCGCTCTTGCTCGGTCAGTGTGGTGTAGACCTGGGCATGGGTCACCCGACCCGAACAACCCGACCCAACCCGCCCGAAAAAAACCCGACCCGACCCGACCCGAGCTACATGGCGGGTGGGCGCGGGCCGTATTTTTTGACCCGCAACAATCAACGGGCCGGGCACGGGCCGTGATTTTTGACCCAAAACCCGACCCAACCCGAAAAAACCCGACCCAAAGGCCAAAAAACCCGACCCAACCCGAAAAAAACCCGACCCGACACGCCCGCGCAGGGTGCACGGGCCAACCCGACCCGACCCGGTGATAGGTACGGGTCGGGCGCGGGCCGTCCTATGCGACCCGTGACCCGGCCTTGACCCGACCCGAACCCGACCCGACGTTTGCCCAGGTCTAGTGTGGTGTGGGGCGGAGGAGATGGATCTGTGCGGGAGGTTGAAAATCACTGGCGTCTCGAACAGTTGATGGTATCTGATGGAACTCGTACTTACTGTTCCCATAATGGAGCCGTTAAGAACAAATATTATGGATGGTATATAACAGGCTGAGAGTCTACGTGGAAAATGAGAAAAAAAAGTGGCGGGCGTCTCACCATCCGCTCGCAGCAATTGGCGGAGAGCCGCTGCCTCTACTATTGACTGAGCAACTCGAGCCCACCACTCCTATTGGCTAAGCAACTCGGGCCCGTCACCATCATAGCGGGCGTCTCGGCCGGCAGTCGAGGTGCCCTGTTCGCTGTGCTGGTGTTGGAGGCTGATGCTGGAGTGGTGTGAGAGAAAAACACTGCTGACTAGTTGGAGACTGCTGCTGGAGTGGTGTGAGAGGAAAATACAGTTAGCTGGTGCTGAAGCAGAATAGTTGAACAGTGTCATTAGCCATGCTCTAATAAAACCCCAGCTAGTTTTCTTTGCTCCGACTTTGATTGGCTGGCTGACTGTTTCTCCCTTCACGGCTCCGAGTTTTCAATATTTTTTAATATAGTTGGCAGTTCTCCTATCTAATTTGTTTTAAAAAATGATCTACTAAAATTGTGTCCTCTTATTAGAAATATCTAGACGGCTAGACTCGGTATGTATGGTTTTTTATGGTAAACTAGTTATGAACTCATACAAGTGGAAATACTTAGAAATGCTAGACGGCTAGATGTAACAAGCCATTGCAATTGGCAGCGCAACGAACAACTTGAATGCCGTCAAATGCAACGAGACCCAAATAACCAGATGCAATGGAAGCCTAATTTGGAATCCACAAGCTCGAGGCTCTACCCCGTTATCACAAGTTCTACTCCGTCTTAGCATCACAGCACATGATCATCAACCACACCGGCACGGCGGCTCCGGCCGCGCGCCCCGTTTCCGTCCTCCCGCCGTCCACAGCCACAGGAACGGGACGCGTGCCCGCCGGAGCCGGGGCCTCCGGTTCACGCACGCGGCACTCGCATCCCGCTCGCCGCGCTGCCTGCCTGCCTGTGCCGTCCCGTTCCGTTCCTCTGGTTCCTCCCCACGTCCTCACCCGACCATGTGCAGCGTACCTGGACGGCCCCCGCCCGGGCCCGTGGGGCCCAGGCCCACCGCGCGCCCCGCGCTTTTCCCCATCCCTTTCTTTATTTTCTTCTTTGTTGTTCTCTGATAACAAAAACAAAAATAAATCAAAGCTGGATTAGCATTCGGAGAAAAGAGGATTAGCCAGCAGGCAGGTGCGTCGCATGTAGCCGCCGCCGCCGCAGTGCCTCCCCCTCCTCCTCCCGTAGGAAGGATCGCATCGTCGTCGACCAGCCACCAGCGTGCGTGGTAGTTGTGCTCGATGGGTTTTGTTTTGATCGCGTTTCGTCCCTCCTAATCACAAGATTATTGTACTTTGTTTGTTCGTCGCCGGGGCCCACATGGCCGTTCTGATCGTTCTGCTAATCCACGCGGTTTTGCCACGCACCCGTAGCAGCGGGCAACCGGTACGCGAACGACGGATGGAGGAACCGAACGGAGGCTTACATGTGGGCGCGGAACGGTTTGCTCCCCGGTGGCCCACGTGTAAGGCACACGATACCACCACGGTTCTATAAATTGAATAATTAGCACGCACACTCATCTATATAAGCGTACGTACACAAATCCTACCTATATAAATATCTTCGAAGATTGAGCATACAATTCTCGAAATTGACTAAGCGTGCGTTTAGTTCGCGAATTTTTTTGAATTCGGTTACTGTAGCACTTTCGTTTTTATTTGGTAATTAGTGTCCAATCATGAGCTAATTAGGCTCAAAAGATTCATCTCATCATTTACAGCTAAATTGTGCAATTGGTTATTTTTTAAAACTACAATTAATACTACATGCATGTGTCCAAAAATTCGATGTGACAGAGAATCTTGAAGTTTTTTGAGAACTAAACATGACCTAAATCACCTGCGTGCAGACATTGATGTGCAAGTGTCTGCTTATTACGTGTTTCTTAGGCCCTGTTTGGTTCGGCTTCCGCGATGCTTTTGAGTGGAAGAAGCAGAAAAATCCCGCCGAACAGGTTGCGGCCGACGCGCGTTTAGCAGTCGCGCTCGGCAGAAAAAGCGGAAAAATGAACTGCGCGCCGCGAGAAGCGAGAAGCGAGGGAAGGGCCGCGTTTCGTTTAAACGCATCGCGATTCTGTGTGCCGCGGTTCTAAACAAGGCCTTAGGGTTTAGGGTTGATTTAGAGAAATAAAACAGAGTGAGCGAGGGTAATCGGCTCTGGCTCTATAGGCCGGTCGGTCAGCATGGATGATCGATCGAGCTGTGACTTGTTCGGCCGACAGGTCGATCAACACCACTTGTTTTGCGCTAGTGGGTCTGGTGCAGTGTACGCGACGGTTGCGAGTGCAATGATGCATACATGCATCAGTAGATTCTAGCTTAGTCTCCGCTCGATCATGCGACGTGGTATATTGGATTTAAATAATGTCGTGAATTTTCGCTAAAAAATAATGTTGTGAACTTGCGATGATGATGCCATTAGCTGGGTTTCAGATATAGATGAATTCTCTAGTTTTGAGCAACGCAATGCTTCCGACTTTCAACAGGAAAAATAACTAAATTCAAACGCCGAACGAAACCATCCTCTTTGATAAAACTTAGCCCGTGTTCAGTTCCAAAAACCAAAATTCCAAATTTTTTTTCCGGCACCCGCATGGAGACTTAAATCTAGATGAAATAAAAAACGCATTGCGACTGCTGTCTGTAAATGGCGAGACGAATCTAATGAACCTAACTAGGCTGTAATCAGACGCTAAATTGCTACATTGATGCTACAGTAAACAACCTCTAATGACGGATTAATTATGCTCGTTAGATTCGTCTCGCGATTTACAGACGAGTTCTGTAATTATTTTTGTGATTAGTCTATGTTTAGTACTTCAAATGTAGAACGATGTCTTTTCAAAAATTTTACACTGCGCAACCAAACGGGGCCTTAGTTTATTTGGCCCTGTAAATATGTCATGAAAATGGTATGACAGTAGCCATTAGAGAAGTTCTATTATATTAGTTGGAAAAAAAAGCTAGGGCAGTTAATCACTTTTGACGACCCGTTTGTTTAAGGTTTTCCTTCATCATGCATGCTTGTTCAAAATTACAACTTTTTGTTTCAGGGAGAGGTGTGGTACTGATTATTTTCTCCCCCATACAAGCATTCAACTTATACAAACATGCATGAAAATATACATGAACATCGGAATTTATTTATTAATCCCTCTTAGATGGACTCATGCATCCACGACTCTATTATCATCACACCAAAGCCATTTGGTTGCTAACCCTTTCTCACTGCATGCATTCTCCTGATAGAGAAATATACATGAGAGAGAATAAACAATCCCCATTGCAAGACACTCCCGGCTTCTGAATAAATTCAGAGCACTACTATTCAATTACCCTTGATTAGGCTTGGCCTATTGCTTGTGTAATGCTCGCCCAGCGCCCAGGTCCGTAGTACCAACCGCCCAAAATTTTTGGACTGAATCAACATGACTTCAGCTGAATAACCTTATTAACTTTGATCATGATATTATACTCATCTTGTTTAATTTTCAGCAGACGATTAATCTAAGTCAAGCAATCAGTCGGCCATGCATGTCAAGGCACGCGCTTATAGTCTGACGACAGGAGGTTGCTGTTTCGTCAGTCCCGTTGATGCGCAAGATCCATTGTATTTGCGCCCCTTCTTCCATCAATGACTCAAGAAACAACTGGTCTGACAAAATGGTGTTATTGTGCGTCATTGCCAACTACCAAAGCAGTACTCTGTTAATAAGTTCCATGCTTTTCTTGAAGAGCTGCTGTGAAGAGAGATGGTGTCAAAGTAAAATATATAGGGTATAGGAGTATATGCAAATTCAGCTTGTAAACCATCAGCTGGTAGCAGGTTGCTCATGCATAGGTTGATGGATGATCCCTAAGGGCATTGACCTAAACCATTTGCTGATCACGAGAGAACAGGTGAGCTGGCATCATCGAGCAGCATCCAAGTTCAGTGCATGCACCATGCATGCATCTCATACCAAAGCATGTACTTGTGTACTAGTCTACTACCAGAAGGGACACAAGTTGCAGCTCCTAAACATTTTTAATTCCATCTTTTACCCCCACCAATAGATAAAGCATCCACTTGGGGTTCTGTTTTTCTTTCCCTTCATGCTCCTGGACCAAGACCTTTAGCCTGGCTGCATTGGGGAGCTGAATCTCTGCTGATAGATCTTGTGAGACTACAATGATGACCAGGGAATCACCCACTTTGGAGCCAGTCCTAAACAACGGAATGTGAGCTGTTTCTCAAGCTCCGCGCCAACGGCTGCTTGCAAGTTGCTTGGAATAAGACTCCATCATATCCCTCGCTTTCTGCCTCCCAAAAGACCCCGCCGTGTAGTGCGGCAATACGGTCTCCGATTCCTGTCCTTTGATCACCATCTGATACTCATCTTTGACCATTACTGATTGTGGTTAATAGTTCCTATACTTCTATTACTAGTAGCTAGGCATATTTTGTTTGTTCCATTAGAAGTCATTAGCGACAGTTACAATATTGGCACTTGATGTACATTACACGAAAGTTACGCAGGGTGAACATTAATTAAACTTGTCCCAACAAAACAAGACAGACGATTTAGTTTCAAGGCAACTGCTGGTTGCTTTTGGTTTGCTTTGAACCAAGAGAGATGAGTTTCAACTTTCAAGGCAAGTAGTATAGTAGTACTACGAGTACCTCGGAAGAACATGCCGGCCGTGCACGAGTTTGACTGAACGGTGGGCAGCAGTACACGGTGGTGTACGTACACCAACGACTCCACCGATCGAGCTAGCTCCGATCCGTCTGCGTTCCCGTCGCGTCGCGATCCGGCCGGGGAGACCTTTTTCGGCGTCCCCGGAGGATCGGAACACGCACCGGCGCACGTCGTCGTACGCATCCTGCTGCTGCGTAGTCTCCGGATGGTGCGATGAACCCGGCCCGTCTCTCCCTGGCTTTCCGGGTGGATTGTTTCTTCCTCGTCGCCTTTGCCGCGTGTGCGTGCGCGCTTGCTGCAGTGTTCATGCACGCATCAATCCTAGGCTCCTAGCCTGTCGTGTGTCGTCCTCCGGCGGGGGGGGGGGGGGGGGGGGATTATTCAGCGTTGATACAGCTGCGGGCGACAGGGCCATTATTTATTTTCTTTTCTTTCTCCTTTGCGGTAGGTCGTTTTCGGTGCTGGTTGGATCCGGACGGGACAGCTACAGGTGAGGTGCTCATAGTCATGGCTAGGGTTATCGTTTTCAATTGGATGAAGTAACTGTCATCTATCACTGCGTACAAGTACTAGTGTAGGTGTTTCTTGCTTCGCTTGCTGGTCACACGAACGTACGTGTCGTCGGGGCATAAAGCCAATTAATCAACTAAGATATATATATATATATGGGTAAGGATGCAAGTGCGTACTCAATGGTATTTTTTTTGGGTCAGCTAATTAATTACAATATCATGTTACTCTGTTCATTTCTCCTCCCAAATTATTTATGTATAATATTATTCTAATTTATTTTATCAACTTTTGAGTGGACTTAATATTTCAAAAATTATCTAACTTGCATCCTTTCTAGTCACGGGAGACGGCGCAGAGTGAGAGATATAATTAAACAACTAATTAATACTACTACTAAACGATAACCAGGTGCCGAGACCTGTGGCCGGGCATTTTCTTTGATATAACAATGATATTCACCGACCACCATATATACAAATTTATTAATTTCCTAGATACTACTAGAAACTTAGTAAGTATATTAATTTCTCTTGTGAAGGTAAGTAATACTTAACTTCACAAGAGAAGCGATATATATAATGCAAACCAGCAGCAACCCCGGCCTGGCCTCCGGTCGTCGTTCTTCAACCCTTGTTTCCGTGTGGTGGTAGCTAGTTTTGCCACCAGCGCGAGCGATCATCATCTGAAAGCGCGACTGCGCGAGATCAGGTTGTCGAGCATGCACGCATGCAGCTCTACAATTTGCATGCAGATCAGATCAGGAAGACAGGAACTACTTGCAGCTAGCTGCTGCATGCTCATCTTATTGCCCTTCTTCTCGGTCTCCATGCCGTCCACTTGGTTTTTGTTTCGCTTTTCGATCGCGTCCTTGGACCAGCAGGACCTTTCCTCATGGTACATGCATGCATCCGGGAGCCCATCGAAAGATTCGCAGTATTATTAGGGAAATACTATAATAGCATGCGATATATATGATGGCCAACATGCATGCCACCTGATTAAGTCCCGAGCAGCTGCACAAATTAAGTAAAACAAAAAGGAATAGGCAAAGGTTATTTGTCATCTTTTTTTAAAAAAAATAGTATTATATTCTGCTTGCATAGGGGGGCTGAATCCTGAATGTACAATGATAGATGGCCATATGGAGCCACTGGATCCTGTTCCTGTCCTAAACATTAACAATGATAGATGGCCATATGTACATGCCAAAAAAAGCCACCCGCGAACTGCGCCGTCGTCACCAACGCTGTGCCACGCCAAAAGTCGCGGCCCGCTGCTGGCCTGAGCGGCAGCTCAAACTCCTCCACCATGGGATTATCACCCTCAAGCCGCCACACACGATCGTCGATCCCCCTGCTCCAGTGATGCTTCAGCAGAACACTCCCGTCGCAGCGCTAATAGAGAACACTGATCCTGGCCACTCTGTGTGGGGTCTCGCCTCACTCACCGCCTCACACTCCTTTGCCAAGGACTCAGATACCTGAAACTGCTCTGAAAGCAACAACCTCCGCCCAGCCGTCACCGGGATCACCACTGCACCAAGTGCGCCAGCTCAAAACCTCCAGGACCCATGGGTCCTCTGCACCTCCCTGCCAGCACGGACCATGCGCACCTCCTCAGCCACCGCGCGTGGGCAACACCACCAACCAACGACCACCACAGCCTAGCCAAGGCGGGACTCCAGATGCGGCGCCTCCAACGAGGGCACGACGCCAGTGGCGCCACCGTCGCACGTCCATAGATGGACTGGGTTTTCACCCTAAAAAGTCCCGTGGAGTAGGAATATGGTGCCTCACAATGATGCCCCCAACAGGGAGAATGGCGCCACAAGGGCACCGTCACCATCGCCACCGAAAAAAGCGTCAGTGAAGGCTTTCGCCCGACTCAGCACCATGCCTGCTGCACGTTCTTGGCCAAGCCCGTAGCCCGCTCCAACTCGCCTCCGCACCGCCCCCACTGGAAGAAGCCTAGCATAGCCCAAAGCACCACCTCGGCGCCACCAGCAAGCACCAACCAGCCCCCCCAGCCCCACCACCATGACGGCGCCGGACCAGCATCGCCATCGAGGAGAAGAAGGGGAGCACAACCACCTCATATCAGACCTCGTCACCCGCGCGCAGAAAATGCCCCTTCGCCAGCCGCCGCCGACCAGCGCCGGCCGCTGCCGCAGCTCAGTGCCGGGCGCCCCCACGCACATTCGTGCGCCCCTGTCGCGCAGCCACCAGGTCCGGCCGGGCCACGCCAGATCTGGGGACTCCAACCTCCGCCGCCGAGAAGACGACCGTCGCCGACTAGGGAACACAGAAGGGGGATCTACCCCCTGCCGCGCCGGCCCTAACGCCACCGACACCATGCCCCAAGGCAACCGCGGGAGCCGCCGCCGCCACGAGCCACCGCCGCCACCACGACGACCCGCCCCGCCCAGGCCGCAGCCAAGCCAGCCTAAGGTTGCGGCCGGAGCAGAAGCCTGAGCCGCGCCAAGGTCGCCGCCCGCGCCACCCCTGCCGCCGCTGGGCTCGAGCCCGGCACCTCCGTCCGTGCGAAGCACCAGGCAACTGGGCGCGGGGCGCTCCCCATAGCAGCCGCCGAGGCCCAGGGAGGGCCGATCCAGTGGCCGCAGGCCCGAACCCGGCCACGCACCACGCTGGACCGCCGCGGAATGCCAACGCCGACGAGGGAGGACCGGGCGGCCGCTCCCGCCCCGATCCGCCGGTGAAGAAGGGGAAGGGCCCCGCCACCGCCTTCACCGCGGGCCGCGCGAGCTTCCGGCGGCCCGCTCGAGCGGCGGCGCGGCGGAAGGTGCTGCGGCGGCTAGGGTTAGGAGCCCTCTCAGTCGCCCGCGCGGGGGGCGACGCGAGTGAGCAGCGGAGGAGGCAGAGGATAGAGCGGCGGCTCTCAACTTCCATCCGCGGGAAGCACAAGCTAGCTAGCTGCTTTCTCAAGCTCTGTGCTTACACTCTGGCTTGCAAGTTGCTCGATCGAGAAAGTACTTCCCCGGCCAGCTCCTCCACTGTGAGTTCCTGTTAGGCTGTTATATTTGTGGTGATAAAAGTTTAATTTTAAAGCTTGACATCAAGTATATATATTCTAGGTGATACATCCCTCCGTTCCAAATTATAAGTCATTCCAAAATTTTTGGAGAGTCAAACCATCTCAATGTTTGACCAAAATTATATAGAGAAATACAAAAATTTATGAAATCAAATAGGTATACTATAAAAATATAACTAACAAAGAATCTAATCACTACTGGAAAAATGCACATTCGTCCGCGGCCGTTAGTACCGGTCACGACTTTGGCCGGTACTAACGTGCAAATTTAGTACCGGGCCAAAGGAACAGTGGCCCTGGGAGCCTATTAGTACCGGCTGGTGGCTCCAGCCGGTACTAAATTGTCTTAGCCGTTGTAGGCGGAGGTCAGAGCCTATTGGTGGCGTACTTGTCTTAGCCGTTGTAGGCGGATGTCAAAACCTATTTGGTGGTGTACTTTAGTACTGGCTGGAGCCACCAGCCGGTACTAAATGGCTGCCAAGAAACTTAGTATCGGCTGGTGGCTCCAGCCGGTACTAAATGTGGCGCGTTAGTACCAGCTCGAGCCCCCAGCCGGTACTAATGCGCCCAATATAAATTGGCGCCTTCTTCGTCCCCGAGCCTGAGCCAGTGCCATTTCACCAGAGAAGCTCGAGCTCGGGATTGTTCTTCCCCTTAGAGAGTTGCCGTCATTTGTTCTAGTTTTAGTGAGTGTTCTAGTCATCCAAGTGCACCAAAGGTTTGCAACTTCATCCTCTCTTCATTGATAGTCTTTATTCTTCATTTTATGCTCCATAGTTAGAGAAATTTGTGACTTTTGGAAATAGTGAGGATGAGCATGATTTCTTTGATTTATGTAATGATTTGAGATATATAGAACCGATGATTTGAATGTGGGAGTAGATTTATTGGCTAGGTTGAATATGGAAAATTTATAGACATATTTTTCAATCATTTTCTATATATTAGAAATGTCCGTAGCATATTTTTTTATTTTTAGATTCAGATGAGCATGTGGATAGTAGAAAGTTTTAGAATAAATGTAGACAAAGCATATTATTGTAGTAGATATGACCATAATGTGGATAATTAATTTTTTTATAATGAATTATTGAAAGAATTATTGTCGGGTACCACGATTAGGGACATCCTAATCGGGGTACTAAGATCACCCTAAAAACACAAACACATATTAGGTGACTGAGCCCACGAAGGCCCACGGCCTCTTTCCAATCTGGAAGAAAGGAAAGAACTCAAAGAAGCCCCACCATGCGGCCCATCTGCGACCCCCTCGGACCCGCGGGGCAATCTCCGCCTCGCTCGAAGGCTCCCATCGGGACCCTCGACTGCGCCCCGCATCTCCGCCTCACTCGAGGGTAGCGAATCTACCCTCGAGCAGGCAAAACATCTCCGCCTCGCTCGAGGGTAGCGAACCTACCCTTGAGCAGGGTGAATCATTTCCGCCTCGCTCGAGGCCACCCCTCGACGAATAAGACAAACGTCCCTGCCGCTCACCCGCCCGTCGTACGGAGGCATTGAATGCCAAACACTCCTCCACAGTGCCCAGGACAGACGGCGTCAGGCCGCCATTCCCCACAGTGGCTGTGATCGGAGTCTCGTCCGCCAACTCCGGTCACTGCTCCGCCATCCCGGACGCTGTGGCAGCACTGTGGGAACCTGCGACGCGGGATGAGACGTGCTCGGCACAGTTTCCGTTACTATTCTGCCAACTCCGGCTGACCGAACTCTACCTCACCACATGTATGGCCCCGGACCCGCCCCCTGCCCGGGAAGGGGTCTGGCGTCGCCACGTGCCCCTCAAGGAGGGACGCTCAGCACTCGCAGCCGGAGTCCCGGACCTCCCCCTCGAGGGGTCCGGGATCTCCGTGTGTCTCCCGGACCTCCTAGTGCGCACGCCAGCACTCCGTACAGGGTGGTCCGGGACCGCCGCGTGCCCCGCTACCGCTGGGGCACACAAGACCCTGACCTGCAGGGCCCATGGAACGCCACCACGCCACATCTGGAGGACTGTACACCCTACAGCGACGACCACGCCGCCTGCTGGGGCTGGCAGGACACCGGCGCGATCTCCACAAGACCAAGGATGATACCCAGGACGACTGCCACGCCCGACACCATGCCCCACAGTGTACTTCCTACAGTATTCGACCACTGTAACCCCGCGATTCGGGGGAAAACGACAACTTCCACGATCCCCTGCTCATGTACCCCGCCCCTCCTTGTGACTATAAAAGGAGGAGACATGCTTCCTTTAAGGGGGATCGCCACCTTGGGCGTCACAATCATCATCACGCGAACACGACGCTCAGCACTCGATATTGGCACTCGCCTCAATCGACTTCTCCTTTAGCAGAGACCTGGGAGCTTCCCTCCCTCTCTCGCCACGCCTGTAACCCCCTACTACAGGCACCACCGGTTCAAGATAATGCAGTGCCCTCGCACACCCCCTTGCTGGGCGTATGGCCCTGTGGCCAAAACCATGATAAACCCATGCGTTACTGTGTTGCCTCTTGCATCAACATCTGGGACGAGGAAACACGCATCATTTACTAGTTGGGATCCGGACCGCTGGGTCAGGACACCGACAATTATAATAGATTTTTTTATTATGAATTGATTATTTTGACACTCTAGTGATGTATTTATTCAGGTTCACATTGAAACCATCTAGAAGCTAAAAAATCTTTATTTCGAAACAAGTATACGTCGTTAATCTCCATCCAACAGTGATGATACTACCTTTCGGGGATACACGATGCGCTATATGGACGTCACGAATCGGCTGGTCGCGTCACCAGCACTTCAATTAATTAGATATTTATTTCAATTAATTAGATATTTATTTCAATTAATTTATTCAGATTTTTTTGATTGAGAATTAATGTGATTTTGTATTTTAGTTCACAGACACTTACCAGCAAGTGTGAAATAAAAATGTAGTGTTGCTATTGGGGCATTAGTCACATTGTGCCTGCTCTGTCACAGCTCTTTCTAGACCCTTCATTATGTAGATAGGGGTGAGGTCATGACCAAAGAAGAATAAGGGCTTAGACAGAGCTGTGACATAGCACGGCACACAATGATGACTAATGCCTCAATAGCAACTCTAATTTAATTACATTTCAGATTTGTTGGTAACAAGAGTACACTTTAATTGTAATTGTGAGAGCAAATTATTGTTTTATTGTAATTGTAATTATTATTTTATTTATGTATTGTAATTGTGAGATTATAGACACTTACCAGCACGTGTGACATTGTAATTGTAATAGTAATTAATATTTGCATTGTAATTATAAGAGTTTTTTCAATCAATTTGCAAATTAATGTAAATGTAAGAATTTATAATGTTGTGAAAAATAATAGTGTTTTCCAGTAAAATATGGCTTCAACAGCTGGAGGGAGTGGCGCCGGTGGGGGTGATCGTTGTCCTTCTGGAGAGAAGGGCACAAGTCCAGTAGGTCGTAGGTGCAAGAAACCTAGCGCTTTTCATAGGGCAGCGCTCCGTTATTTGGAAAAAGAATATAGAGAATGTGTGGCAAGGGGCGAGGAACCTCCGTTTGATCTTGAGGATTTGTTGCGGCATTACGGTTCCTCACCACCAAATTCGGAGGTTCCAGCTCCGCCATCTTCTTCTGGGCCAGCTAGAAATCCGTCAGAGCATTCTGCGTTCCCACGGAAGGACGGTTGAAAACCTATGTGTTGTTGTGCGAATTTTTAAGTTGCATGTTTGTTTTTGGGACATTTGTGTTAGTTTTCGAATGCAATCTATGTATGTGTTGTTGAATAAATTGTGTTGGATGTAATGAAAATGTTTGTTATTACAAAATTGTGAAGTTCTTTTCCACTGAATGAAATTGCTTATCCAACGAGAATATATTATTTGTAGATGGATCGACAATGGATGTACGACCATCATTGCACAATGGCGTGGATTAACAGTCTTTATACTTTCCTCGATGCTGCTGAGGCCCACAAGTCGTCGAAAGGTTTCATGTTCTGTCCATGACGCATTTGCAGAAATCAAAAGGAGTTCTCAAAAAGACATACTCTACATGTCCACCTTTTTGAAAAGGGTTTCATGGATAACTATACTCTTTGGACCAAGCACGGTGAACCTGGAGTTCCGATGGAAGACAATGAAGAAGATAATGATGATGATAACATCCTAGACTGGGCTCACTTGTATGAAACGTGTGCCTTTGAAGATGAATCAATGCATGAGCCAGAAGCAAATGCTGCAGAAGAACAACAACCACCTGACGAACTAGGTCAGGTTTTAGTCGATGCACACAGAAATGCTGAAACTTTGAAGGAGTCAAAGAAGTTTGAGAAGATGTTGGAGGATCACATGAAAATGTTGTATCCAGATTGCAAGCAGGGGTTAAAAAATTGGGCACCACACTGGAAATGCTGCAGTGGAAGGCAGTCAATGGTGTTTCCGATAAGGGATTTGAGGAGCTACTAGGACTTGTAAAGAAGATGCTTCCAGAGGGGAACAAACAGTCCCCGACAACTTACGAAGCCAAAAAGGTTGTTTGCCCTCTTGGATTGGACATGCATAAGATTCACGGATGTCCTAACGATTGTATCCTCTATCGCGGTGAATACGAGGAACTGGATGCATGTCCTATCTGTGACGCAAAGCGGTATAAGATTAAACAAAATGATCCTGGTGATGTCGACGGTGAGCCCGCAAGGAAAAAGTACCGGCTAAGGTGATGTGGTATTTCCCAATAATACCACGCTTGAAGCTCTTGTTCAGAAACAAAACAAACGCTAAGTTGATGTGGTGGCACAAAGAAGAGCGTAAGCAAGATCAGCTGATGAGACACCCTGCAGATGGGTCTCAGTGGAGAAACGTGGATAGACAATTCCCAGATTTTGACAGCGACCCAAGGAACATAAGGTTTGGTTTAAGTACAGATGGAATGAATCCATTCGGTGAGTGGGGGAGCAGTCACAGTACATGGCCTGTGACCCTTTGTATGTTTAACCTTCCTTCTTGGCTATGCATGAAGAGGAAGTATATATTGATGCCGGCGCTTATCGAAGGCCCTAAACAACATGGCAACGATATTGATGTGTACCTAAGACCGTTGGTTGATGAGTTTTTATTGTTGTGGAAGCCAGAAGGTGTACGTGTGTGGGACGAGTACAAATAAGAGAATTTCGACCTCCGAGCTTTGCTTTTCGTAACCATCAACGATTGGCCTGCACTTAGCAACCTGTTCGGGCAGTCGAACAAGGGATATCAGGCCTGCACCCATTGCTTAGATGAAACTGACAGTTTGTACCTGAAAATTCTCGGAAGGTCGTCTATATGGGCCATCGTCGATTTCTGCCCCTCAAACACTCCTTGAGAAGAAAAGGGAAACATTTCAAAAGGGAACTGGAAACTCGTGCTAAGCCTATGTTCCGTGACGGAAAGCGTGTTTTCTCGATGATAAAGGATATTCATGTAGTGTTCAGAAAGGGTCGCAGCGGCCAACCAGTTCCGAATGATGAAAACGGCCATGCACCGATGTGGAAGAAGTCTATATTGTGGGAGCTACCTTATTGGGAAGCCTTGGAGGTCCGCAACGCAATTGACGTCATGCACCTGACAAAGAATCTTTGCGTGAATGTACTAGGTTTCCTTGGTACTTATGGTCAGAGAAAAGATACACTCGAAGTAAGATGCGACCTGAAATAAATGAAAAAATGAGAAGATCTTCAACCTGAGAAGAGAGAGATGGGACAACACTACTTATGTCCTGCTAGCTACACTCTCAGTAAAAAGGAGAAGCAAAGTATGTTTGATTGCTTGAACAATATAAAGGTACCGTCCGGGTACTCGTCAAATATACAAGGAAGATTAAACATGAAGGAAAAAAGTTCACAAATTTAAAATCTCATGACTGTCACATCCTGATGACACAATTACTTCCAGTTGTGTTGAGGGGTATTCTACCTGTAGCGAAAATGGCCTCTCATGCCATATTTCAATATAATGTTTTGGCGATTGATGACACACGCAACACTTGAACTAATGTGTTTGCTTAGATGATATACTCAGGCTTTTAGGTTCAAGTGATGACAAAGAGAAGAGAGGCGAAGCTAGGCCTGAAGGGCCGCCCCTACGGGGGTTCCGCTACCCGGTTAGCGGACGGGGGTCTCAGGGCAGCGCCCTGAAACCTAAAAGAAATCAAGTCACCGGTTGAACCGACGCCAAGCAAATTACACACGTCGGTGCATTGACTTGAGCACGTCTGGGAGTTTTAGTATCACCGGATGAACCGACGTAAGGCAAAATGTACTCATCGGTGCAATGACAGAGATGGCCTGCGGGCTAGGGTTTGGCACCGGATGAACCGACGATAGGAAGTTTGAATACGTCGGTGCAATGGCAGAAGCAGACCAAGGAAAATGCATACATCGGATGAACCGATGATGCACCGGTTAATGGCGTCGGTGCAGTTGTCCAGAGAGTTTGTTTTTCAAGGATCAGAGGACAGTTGCACTCACCGGTTAAACCGACGCTAACATTACATACACCGGTCGATTTCGTCGGTTGATTGCCCGTACACGTAACGGCTAGTTTTCAGTGGGCAGTTTAGTATCACCGGTTAAACCGACGATGGCGATTTGGGGAGCATCGGATTAACCGGTGTTAAGCACATTTCTGGCAGCTTTTCTCCAACGGCTATATTTGCTTGTGCTGCCTATATATAGCCCCAAGGCCGCACCATTTGAGTGTGCTGGAGTTCAAAGAAGTATACTAGAGCTAAAGATCATCTCCAACCACCATAGAGCTTCATTGTACATCATATAGGCTTAAGCACACTTGTTAGAGTGCTTAGTGCTTGATTAGGGATTAGTTCTTGCGAGAGCTCCCTTGAGAGAAGTCTTGCTGCGGCAAGCAAACACTTGTACTCGTCGTGTGACCCTCCGACTTGGTGTGGAGTGGCAACGACACTTTGTGCGGGGAAGGAGGCCCCTACTTGGTGTTAAAGCTCCAAGATAGTGAAGACGGTGCCGTGGTGACGCTTCGAGATAGACGGTGGCGGTGACCTCGTCTTTGTGACTTGGTGTCACTTAGCCTTTGCTTGTCGGGAGCCTTGGAGGCGTGGCAAGACGGTGATCAAGCGAAGAGACTCAGTATCACACTTGTTCTTTGTGAGCAAGTGGCCGTGGACGTAGGGAGGGACTTTGGTGTCCTAACCGAACCACGTTAAATCGTGTGTCTTGGTGTCTTCACGGGAGTTTGCATATCCTCTCCCTTACCGCTTTACTTACCGCATTACGTTTCCGCATTTACTCTTTCTTGCTTACCTTTACTTTCCTAGTTAGTTTGATTAGGATTGGCTATAGGTGGCAAGTCTTTTGGGGTAAGTAGAGGGTAGCATAGATAAACCTTAGTCATAACTAGCATGTGTATGACGTGTTAGGTTTATCTTAAGCAATTAGATTGAGCCCTAGGATAGAAAAGCGATTAGCGACCCTATTCACCCCCTCCCCCTCTAGGGTCGGACACCCCGGTGATCCTTACAATTGGTATCAGAGCTTGGTCTCACACCTCTTACGAGGATTAGCCAATTCTATTGGTAAATTTGTGAGAAAGCTCGTAGGAGACCCGTCGACTTAACCGTCGAGTGAGTATATGTCCGGGGAAGGGATGAGTACCGATAGGGCTCCATTTTTCGATGGCACGGGTTTTCCACGTTGGAAAGTGCTTATGCAAGCACATCTTCAAGCCCGGGGGCTTGATGTTTGGCGTGTCACCGAAGAGGGCAAGAAAAATGAGAATAAGGCCGAGAGACAATATGATGCCATTGCAAAATCTATTCTATTGTCATCTCTATGTGATAGTGTGTTTAATCGTGTATTTGCTAATGAAAATGCTCATAAGCTATGGAAGCAAATTGTCGAGAATCATGAGGGCACAAAGGATGTTGCCAATCAAAAATACCATATTCTCGGCGAGGAGCTAAGTAGCTTTAAGCAACTTCCAAATGAAAATGCTCATGACATGTACTCACGATTAAATACTCTTGTCAATGAAATTAATGCCTTAGGTCTCAATCAAGTTAATGATGGGGAAATTAACCGCAAGATTCTTCGAAGCCTTCGCAAACCCGACTACAACATCATCAACACGATCTTGCAAAAGGAAGACTTGGTCAAGCTTACACCAAACCAAGTCATCAATCAAATCATCGCCCATGAGTATAGCATGGGGATGACAAAGAAGAAAGAGCAAGAGTCCACCTCTTCTTCAAGCAAAAAGAGTCTCGCCGCCAAGCACTCATGCAAGCATCAACCAAGGCGACAAGACTCATCAAGCTCAAGTGAAAGTGAACAAGAAGAAGAGGATGACGAAGATAGTGATGATGAATCAAGTTCAAGTGATGAAGAATACCCAAGGGCCGTGCTATACCACAACCGCAAGATTGCCAAGCATGTACATGAGCTCTATGAGCTTGGGTACAAAACACTCATTAAAGGGAGTGCGGTTGGGATAGAGAAGATGGCGAAGAAAAAGAACAAGTCAAGTGCCCAAGCTCTCTCCGCCATCCACAAGCCCAAGAAAAATGGTGAAAGCTCAAGTCACAAGAAAAATTCCAAGAGCTCAACCACCCATCGTCCTCGGAGATTATCACCACCTCCCATGTGTCTCATGGCACTAGGTAATAACGATGTAAGTGATGACTCCTCCTCAAATGATGAATCCGATGTTGAAACCAATGACATGTGTGAGATGATGACACTCCTCCATAATCAACAAGAATATCTCATTAAACAAAATGAAGAAATCAAAGCTCTCAAGAGTAAAGAAAAACTTCATGCTTCATTTGTCTCAAGATATGAGAACTTGCTAAACAAATTCAATTTGTTAGACAATGAGCATAAAGAACTTAAAATGAAATATGAGAGTCTTGAGTCTAAAAGTGAATCATCATCGGATAAATCATTTCCTTGCAATATTCCTTGTGCTATCTCTTTTGACAAGGTAGATGCGTCTACCTCTTGTGATCTAACCCCTTGCAATGAGAATGTGATTATAGAAACATGTGATGATCTCATTGCTAAGGAAAATGATGAGCTTAAACAAGAGATAGAAAGGCTAATGACGGACTTGAGGCGGCTCAAAGGAAAGTACACTCAAGAGCAAGTCCAACCTTCTCAAGATAACACCTCCGCGGGCGTGAAGAAGCTTGAGAAGGGAGAAACCGTGACTTGCTTCAAGTGTCACAAAGAAGGCCACAAGTCCTACCAATGCAAGGAGAAAGAGGGCAATGCAAAGAGCAAAGAAAGTAGCAAGCCCAAGAACTTGAACAAGAACAAGAAGGCTAAGGAGATCAAGAAAAACACATCTCCATACTTGAAGGCGTCCTACATGTACACCAAGCCCACCCACAAGAACAAGCACAAGAGCAACCACTACATAATTGAAAAGAAGAAGAATGGCAAGGTGGTGGCTCATGTCATGGGGTGGAGAACATATGGATGGAACCAACCTATTTGGGTGCCCAAGGATATTATTCATACCATGTATGGCTCCCAAAAGGTTTGGGTCCCTAAGACTTAGGCACCAAACAAGTGCATCGGGGGATTTGGATGCTTAGCTTACAAGTTAAAAGTGAAGGTCCAAGCCAAAACAAGCTAAGCTCACAACTTGGACATTTGTTGCCCAAGTCCCCCATAAGGTAATGGTAGCTAGATTTCAATTCAAGCATCATGTAGCTCCATTGCTTTTGCTAGGATGTTTGCTTGTTTTGCATCTCCTAGTGTTATATATGGTGGGTTGCTTGTGCCATGACTCTAACCCATGAGCAACCTACATGGTTTGATAAGTGTGTAGAAAGCTACACAAGGTTACCTTTCATGGTACACGGACTTCATGAGGTGTGTATTTCTTATGTGTACTATGAACACAAGCTATAGGGTAAACTTCCCAATTGTGTAAAAATCAATGTGCATACATTTGCTTGGTGATTCAAACACTAAATACACACATTTAGGGGGAGTTCACTTTATAGCTTGTGATTTTGAGACTAACATGTTTGCTAGCTTATCTTTTGTAGTCTCACGAGAAGTTAACACTCTAAGAGAATGTTTCTCACAATCAATGTGAACAAACAACTCTATAAGAGTGGTTAGATAAATTGTGCCTTCATGCATGTTGAGCCATGCTTTATTGAACTTAAATGCTCATATCTAAGTTCATAGGCTATGTGCTCATACACTTGCTCAACCTTGGTGTACCAAGTACTCTTCCTTCAAAGACTTTCAATTGGTTGCAAGTCACTTTCATTTTGGTACATGCAAGGTAAACTAAGTTGTTCCCCCGGAGGTATGCTAGGTTCTAAACTTATTAAATTGGTATTATTGTCAATTTCTTATCCTTTTAGAGCTACCTCCATGCATGATATGATCTAAGCTTTCTAGTTATAACATCTATTTGTGCACTTGATTTTCACATTATCTTTTTGTGCACATACTTGTGGAAAGCTTGGCTCATGTCATGCTAGTTTCGTGATTTTGTGATCCACCATAGTAAATTCTCAATTGGTATCTTCATTGATATCATACAATTGGATCATGAGTCATGAACCAACTCCCTAGGATACTAATCTTCTTTTGAGCTATATTGTTTTGCAAGACCTTTTTAGGAACAAGACCTTTTAAGTGATTTGATTCCAAAGGAAGAGAAATGTGGATCAAAGAAAGATATTTTCTCAAGGAGAAATACCTAAGTGAATCAAGTCATGAGGGAGAAGCAAAGGGGAATCATGGTTTTAGAGGGAGGCCAAGCCATCATTGGATGGTAGTAAGCTTTCAAGCAACGGGGAATTTGGAGGCTTGACAAGGTTTGGGATGCATAAGTAGGGATGCATCATGCAAAGATAAAGGAAAGCCAAGTTATGGATTAAAGATTAGTAACCCAAATTCCCCTCCCCTACATATGAGGTAATGAGCAAGGTAAAAGGATGATCTCAAATTCATTTGATATCCTTCATGCATCATTGTAGCTCAATGCCTCTCTAGGAATGCATGATCTTATCTTTACAATTGGTATTTACATTTGGTATCTTTTATTTGATATGCTTTCCTAGAAATTTCATATGGTAGGTTGTTTTGGTACTAACTTCTTATCTAGTGCAACCTACATGGGCAAAAACCGTTGCTTCACCATGACACATATTTTCGAAAGAAAATACCAAAGTCTACAATTGGTATCAATCCTATCCTTGGTATTCATTTGGTGTCATGTTTTTCAAGTTATAGAGTTTGATCCCCATTATGTGAATTACAAGTGCATACATTTGATTAAGTGATTCAAACACTAATGCACACATTTAGGGGGAGCTAACTCTATAGCTTGTGTTTTTGTGACTAACATGCTTTACAAGTACTATTTGTTGTAGTCACACTCCTTTTTGTCCATATGGTAATACACTCAATCCCTCGATATCAAGATAATACACATTGCAATTAACCTTACATTTGGTATCAATGGATCAAGAAAGATTGGACAAGGGAAGAAGACCAAGCCATAACTCCCAAAAGGTTAAAGAGATAAATGATATAGGGAGGCATGGCTAGTCACCTAAAGCTATCTCCATGAATTCAATTTCTTTTGAACACTACCCCTACAAGTCACAATTGGTATTACAATGGATGTCAAGATAGGAGGTGCCACAAGTTTTGAAAAAGGGGGAGCTTGTTCAAACAATGGGAGATATGCCTAATCTAGTTGGTATAACACTCTATCACTAGTAAATTTCTTTTGCTACTAATGATCCTTGTTGCTAGTGGTTATAAAGCTTTTAGGTGTTTGATGACAAAGGGGGAGAAAATGTACCCTAAAAGCAAGCAAGTGATGCCATTAGCAAGGGGGAGGAATGGAAAATGCAATGCAAAAGGATGCATGGTGATAGGGGGAGGTACTTAGTCAATGTGGGGGAGAAGTGCAATTTGATGATCCCATGGACTAAGGTACAAATTTTTCATTGCTCATATAGTTCAAACCACACACAAGCCTTTGTTCTACAATTCTTTCTACAATTGGTATCAAGGGCTCTTTAAAATGAGCATTGAAATGTCATCCAAGCAAGCTAAGTAGTTTCTAACTTTTCAAATTGGTATCAACTTCATATTCTTGAAATTCATCTTGCTTGTTTTGGTTGTGTTGTCATCAATCACCAAAAAGGGGGAGATTGTAGCGAAAATGGCCTCTCATGCCATATTTCAATATAATGTTTTGGCGATTGATGACACACGCAACACTTGAACTAATGTGTTTGCTTAGATGATATACTCAGGCTTTTAGGTTCAAGTGATGACAAAGAGAAGAGAGGCGAAGCTAGGCCCGAAGGGCCGCCCCTACGGGGGTTCCGCTACCCGGTTAGCGGACGGGGGTCTCAGGGCAGCGCCCTGAAACCTAAAAGAAATCAAGTCACCGGTTGAACCGACGCCAAGCAAATTACACACGTCGGTGCATTGACTTGAGCACATCTGGGAGTTTTAGTATCACCGGATGAACCGACGTAAGGCAAAATGTACTCATCGGTGCAATGACAGAGATGGCCTGCGGGCTAGGGTTTGGCACCGGATGAACCGACGATAGGAAGTTTGAATACGTCGGTGCAATGGCAGAAGCAGACCAAGGAAAATGCATACATCGGATGAACCGATGATGCACCGGTTAATGGCGTCGGTGCAGTTGTCCAGAGAGTTTGTTTTTCAAGGATCAGAGGACAGTTGCACTCACCGGTTAAACCGACGCTAACATTACATACACCGGTCGATTTCGTCGGTTGATTGCCCGTACACGTAACGGCTAGTTTTCAGTGGGCAGTTTAGTATCACCGGTTAAACCGACGATGGTGATTTGGGGAGCATCGGATTAACCGGTGTTAAGCACATTTCTGGCAGCTTTTCTCCAACGGCTATATTTGCTTGTGCTGCCTATATATAGCCCCAAGGCCGCACCATTTGAGTGTGCTGGAGTTCAAAGAAGTATACTAGAGCTAAAGATCATCTCCAACCACCATAGAGCTTCATTGTACATCATATAGGCTTAAGCACACTTGTTAGAGTGCTTAGTGCTTGATTATGGATTAGTTCTTGCGAGAGCTCCCTTGAGAGAAGTCTTGCTGCGGCAAGCAAACACTTGTACTCGTCGTGTGACCCTCCAACTTGGTGTGGAGTGGCAACGACTCTTTGTGCGGGGAAGGAGGCCCCTACTTGGTGTTAAAGCTCCAAGATAGTGAAGACGGTGCCGTGGTGACGCTTCGAGATAGACGGTGGCGGTGACCTCGTCTTTGTGACTTGGTGTCACTTAGCCTTTGCTTGTCGGGAGCCTTGGAGGCGTGGCAAGACGGTGATCAAGCGAAGAGACTCGGTATCACACTTGTTCTTTGTGAGCAAGTGGCCGTGGACGTAGGGAGGGACTTTGGTGTCCTAACCGAACCACGTTAAATCGTGTGTCTTGGTGTCTTCACGGGAGTTTGCATATCCTCTCCCTTACCGCTTTACTTACCGCATTACGTTTCCGCATTTACTCTTTCTTGCTTACCTTTAGTTTCCTAGTTAGTTTGATTAGGATTGGCTATAGGTGGCAAGTCTTTTGGGGTAAGTAGAGGGTAGCATAGATAAACCTTAGTCATAACTAGCATGTGTAGGACGTGTTAGGTTTATCTTAAGCAATTAGATTGAGCCCTAGGATAGAAAAGCGATTAGCGACCCTATTCACCCCCTCCCCCTCTAGGGTCGGACACCCCGGTGATCCTTACACTACCGGAGAATGTTAGATTGGCAATCGTGAAGTTATGTGCTTTCCTCAACGAAATTTCACAGAAGGCAATCGATCCGGAGAAGCTCATACAACTATAGAATGACGTTGTGCAATGCCTTGTCAGCTTTAAGATGGTGTTTCCACCTTCGTTCTTTAATATTATGACACATCTCTTGATTCATATTGTCAAAGAGATAAATATTCTGGGAGCTGTATTCCTGCACAACATGTTCCCTTTCGAGAGATACATGTCAGTTCTTAAGAAGTATGTTCTCAATCGTTCTTGACCAGAAGGATGTATCGCCAAGGGCTATGGAACATAGGAGGTCATTGAGTTTTGTGTTGACTTTATTGATGATCTTAATCCAATAGGGGTCCCCATGTAACGCCACGAGGGGAGATTGAAGGGAAAGAGCATACTAGGGAAGAAATCTAATATGCACATCCCAGAGAGTGAAATCCGCAAAGCAAACTTCATAGTTCTACAAAATTCATCTCTCGTGGCTCCATATATGGATGAGCACATGAATATCGTAAGGTCTGAAAACCCAGGGAAGGCTGAGGCCTGGATTACTAGGTATCACATTGATAACTTTGCTGTTTGGCTTAGAGCAAAGTTGATGGGTGATGGCACGATTGCAGAGCAATTTCAATGGCTGGAAAGGGGCCCAACAATGACAATCATGCAGTACCAAGGGTACGAGATTAATGAGTATACATTTTACACAAGAGCTCAAGACGAAAAGAGCACCAACCAAAATAGTGGTGTGCGTATAGGCGCAATAGGCAATGATGGAAATAAGGACAGCTACTTCGGAGTCATAGAGGAGATATGGGAACTAGAATATGGACCTTTGATGATTCCTTTGTTTAGGTTCCAATGGGTGAACCGAGCTGGAGGCGGCATAATGATAGACCGGTATGGGATGACAATTGTGGACTTCAAAAAGATTGGATATAAAGATGAATCATTCATTCTAGCCAAGGATGTCGCATAGGTGTTCTAGGTGAAGGATATGTCAAACAAGCCTAGGAAAAATGCAGTCAAGTCCGACGACGAGCCAAAACGCCACATAGTTTTTCCAGGAAAATGTAAAATTATTGGAGTTGAGGATATTTCGGATAAGTCAGAAGACTTTGATCAGTTTGTTGACCGTCCTCCGTTCTCGGTTGATGTTGACCCAAGCATCTTGTTAGCCAAAGAGGACGCTCCTTATTGATCATGACTAAGGGACGTTCGTCAAAAAGAAAATTGTAAATGTTCCATTAAATAATGTTGAGTCATAGTATTGTGTATCCATTATGTTTTACTTTATTGTTCATTTAATGAAGTGATTTTTGTAATAATTATTTTTATTTTGTGATCATAAATAATATAAATTAGTATTGTTTACCTATGTATTAATTACTCGTTCAGTGTTTGCATCTTCAACATGATCCTCCACTATTACCATTTTTCTTTATCTAAATAACATATATTAGCATTTTCATGATTTTTTAAAAATATGTTACACACCAAAAACAATTAAAACATAAATAAAATAATTTTCTATAATTTTTCATGATGCAAAGTGCCCTATAAAATTTTTCATGATGCAAAGTGCCCTACAAAATTTTTGCATATTCAAAATATTATATTCTTCTATTTTTAAATGCCTTTGTCAATTTATTACACAATAGAAATGCATAATCCATAAATAAAATAATTGGTGCAAATTAATAATTTTGGAGTGTTAGTAACGGGCAGGGCCTTGGCCCGATACTAACCTGCCTCCACAAAAAATTCCCGCCAGTGGGAGCACTTTAGTACCGGGCAGAACCTGGGCCCGGTACTAATGTGACCAATTTAGTACTGGGCCTTGGTTACGCCCGGTACTAAATATCCCAGGAGCCAGTTTAGTACCGGGCGGAGCCACGACCCGATACTAAATTGCCCTCCCTATATAATCTCCTGGGACTTAGATCGATTTCTCATTCGATCCCCTCTCGATCTCTCTCGCTCTCGTCGACATCGCCGGCCGCCGCCGACCCGCCCGTCACCGCCGACCCGCGCGACGCCGCCGCCGTCCAAGACCACCGTCGCGTCCATCCATTCCGCGTGCTCCTCGACCGAGGAAGCACCGTCGTCCCGCTCGTCCTCGTCGATCACGTGTGCTGTCCATTGCCACCCCTCGACCGCCGTCCATTGCCGCTGCCCCGCCGCGCACGCAGGACCCCACCGTTGCGCCAAGCAAGGACCTCGACGCCGACCCGCGCCGCTGACTGCGCCGCCCCCTGGACGCCGACCGCGTGCCGCCCGTCGCCCGACCTCGACCGCCGCCGCGCCGGCCCTTTGCCTCCCCGAGCTCGACCGACTCCGCCCGGCCGCACACCGCCTCCCCGACCGCCACCGCACACCGCCGCCCCGACCAGCCCCGACCCGCGCCGGCCAGGAGAAGAACACGAGCTGACGTAAGCCCTTTGCTGACGTCAGCATTGCTCTTTGCTGACGTCCGCATTTTTTTAATTAATTTAGAAATATTTGTAAATAGATATGAAATAGGTAGAAAATTAGAGAAAATAGGTAGACAATTATAGGAAATTGTTGAAAATTATAGGAAATAGTTAGAAAATTGAAGAAAAATATAGGAAATAGTTAGGAAATTGTAGACAAATATAGGAAAACTATAGGCAATTGTAGAAAATTATAGGAAAACTATAGGCAATTGTAGAAAATTGTAGAAAATATTTGAATATTATAAAAATTTATGAAAAAATTGTATGACTTTCTAGAAAATCATAGAAAATATATGGAAAATTGTAAAATGATGCACTTGTTGTTGAAAATTGTTGGAGAATCATGGAAAATCATAGAAATTAGATGGAAAATCGTGGAATCATGTATTTATTATTGAAAATTATTGGAGAATCATGGAAAATCATAAAATACTTATTGTTGAAAATCATGTACTTATTGTTGAAAATATGATGTACTTATATATGAGTTTAATAATTTTCATGTTGTTGCATTATGATGTATTTAACTTATATCTGAGTTTACATAATTTTCATATTTTATGTAAATTTTGTTGTTGTTGGATTGTGTGTCACTTCATGATGTATTCAGCTTGTAAATTTAAATTTTAAATCTATCATTTATTGTTGCTTTAATTTCATGTAATTCCATACAACAACTCCACGTCATATATAATTCCATATAACAACTTCGCATCTTATACAATTTCGCATATCACACGTAACTTCGCGTATTATATATGTTTGCATAGGGATCGAGATGGATCCCTTTCAACGTGATTTCGAAGACGAGTACGCCCTCCATGAAATGATACAGGAAGGGACCCAGCCCGTAGGGTGTCTCCAAGAGGATCAAAACGAGGATGATGGCAGCCAGTATCTCAATGATACTAGTGATGGTGATGCAGAAACTATAGAAGATATGCATGTGGAAGATGACATCCCCGAGGTATATGGAATTCGATCATAGAATATGAGAAACTTATGTATGTCAAACGTGTATATATATGGAATTCGATCATAGAACATCCCGATTAGCTTCAAGCTCTGGAAGAAAACCAAAAGCACTGATAATGATGCTGACATCGTTCCTGAAACAGAGAAGCAAATGCTATGGGCAGATGTCAAACAACACTTCAATTTCCCATAGGACAAAGAAGAAATCTTTAAGGATTGGGTCATGAAGAAGATGGCTATTTCTTTCCGGACGTTCAAGAAGAAATTGAACAAAGACTACATTAAGAAGGGCCGCGTGCCAGACTTCGAGAAGCACTTCAAGAAGCAACATCCTTTTTGGGATGCATTTGTGCAGTACAAACTGTCTGAGACCAGCGAGAAAAGGACAACACAAGCCAAAAAGAACGCGAGCAAAAAGAAACACTTTCATCATCTTGGACATGGAGGTTATTCGACGGCGATCCCCAAATGGCAGAATGGAAGACGACCTCACTGCAAGGGGAATCGTACCGGTGACTTTCGACTGGCCGCAGCGAGCAAAGCATTTCTTCTACGCTCATGGAGGCTCCCTAAACCCGGAAGATGGCTCGCTTATTACTAGCGACGCCATAAGTGAAGCGGCCAACAGGCTAGATGAGGCACTAAAGGCCGTGTTCAAAAGCAGTTTCAAGCCGGACAAAAAGAAAGATGAGCTGACGTATGCTCTCGGGACACCAGAACACACAGGACGTGTGCGAGGTATGGGTGTAGTTCCATGGAAGCATGGCTTCAGTGCTGACATTGAGACCTATCGAAGCCGATCCAAGAAGAAGGATGAACAGGAAGATAAGATGCGGGCCCTGGAATAGAGTATAGCTTCGATTGAAGGGGCAATGGCAGGTAGCAGCCAGGCACACCAACAAGAAGCCAGATCAGCCGCCAATTTGGAGAGCAGCCCCGGCTCGCAACGCCATAGCAGCGTCGCTTCCACGGAGCACCCAGCCGGAGGTCAACCCACAGTGGTTGCGGACGAGTCAGAACATTACCCGGTGGATGACATCAGCGTGAGGAAACCCTGCGAGCTTCTGTATCAGCAGAGGAAAAAGATCGAACTGGTCGTGCACGGCATTGCTGAAGTGCCTGTCCAAGGTGGGACAATTCATGGCAGGCCGATTCCGGAAGGATATGCTAGGGTCATGGTCGATCGAGTCGAGCCAGGATGGGAAGATCTCGACCTCGAGATCCTTGGAGGCGACGGAGAAGAGGAACTCGGACACGCCGTACACACATGGATCTGTTGGAACAAGCGGTACATACGATTGGCCTCTGGGATACAATTTGCCGATACATCAGCAGCCCAAAGAGGTCCCAGTCAGAGTCCAGCTCCGAGATCACCACCGGCAGCACATAAGAGTCCCAGTCCAGCTCCGAGATCACCATCGGCACCACAAAGGAGTCCCAGTCCGGCTCCAAGAACAGCACCGACATCAGAAAAGAGTCCCAGTCCGGCTCCCGATGATGCAAGGGACTCAAGTGCCAGCTCAGGGCCTTGGGTCCCACTGTCACCACCTCCGAAGGCGAAGAAGGAGAGCGTGAAGCCTTCGGTCCCACCGCCACCGCCTCCGAAGGCAAGGAAGAGCACAAGGGTCGCGCCGCCTCCTAAGAAGAGGAACACCCCCTGGAAGAAGAAAGAAAAGCCTCCACCACCAAAGTTAGCATACCATAAGACTCAGGAGGAATTGGATGAAACTATGCGCGAGCAAGTCAGAGCTCATTTCGCGCCAAAAAAGCCTCCACCAGGGCATCAATGGTCAGAGGCAGATAATAAATACTTCAGATCTTTACTCCAAACGAAGTACAGCACACCCCTATCAGACTACGACCGCCAAATCACAAAGTCCTGGGAGAAGCCAAGAAACCGTCTGCGCAACCAAGTTCCCCAGCTCGGACAACAGTCAAAGCAATCGATACCCCCGCTCAAAGTCCTCTCCGACCAGGATGCAGCTACTGCTCAGTTTGTGCTGGAAAGCAGCCTCACAAAAGCTCAGCTGCTCGAAGAGGCTCCAATCGAGGTTCACCCAGGGGCAAATAAAAAAACTTTCGTGTTGGGGGAACCTCTTATGTGGGAAGAGTTGATTCCGATGCTAGGAACTAGGATGTGTGAGTTGCATGGTACATGAAAGCTAGTGCATCGAAGGATGTATGTTTCCGTGCCCAAATACAAGATATGCATTTCCATTGGGGGTTGGATGACATATGGATTTATTTTGAAAATCTTTATGATCTGTACCATCAAGACGCCCTAGACAAGTCTCTCCTCTGTGTATTTTGTATGTAAGTGTACTTCGTCCTACCCTTTGTATATAGTACCATAGCTCTACTAATTATGTGTTTTCTCATCCTCTTCCTTCATTTTTAATCGTGTAGGATGAAGGTTTAAGAATGTCAGAGAAAAGGGATATATCACGTCGGCTTCATAGACCCATGTAATCAGGGCCTTGCATAAGAAAAATACTTGTCATTTCATTCTGCTTCCGTACAACTTCGAGTGAGTTCTTTATCTTTTTTCTTGACTTCACTGTATATATGTGTATATATATCCAACATTTCTTATACATATATGTGCATGAAACAGGTTTCACTGGATCCTTCTTATTATCGAGATCGATAGATGCCAAGTTCGGGTGTACGACTCCTTGAGGAAGCCAACATATTATTACCAAGACCTCATAAACATCATCCAAAAAGCATGGGCTCGCTTCCTCCAAAAACATATAGGAATATCGTCACCTCCAGCCCCCGCTAGAATTCACAACTAACTGGCCGGTACGAATACATATCGCACATCTACTTTCGTTTCTTTAATCAACATCAATATTTCATAACCCATATATATATGTATATATATGTATGTATATATATGTATGTATATATATATGTATGTATATATATGTATGTATATATATGTATGTATATATAGATTTTGAGATAGGCGGAAGGAAACAACCTATGTGGCTACTACGTTTGTGACTACATGATGGATTTTTGCTGCCGCAGCTCGATATCACAACATGAATTCAATGTACGTAGAACAACATTACTAACAATTACCTGCATTTAGTTTGGTCTATGTACTAATTCAAAATATTGGTGTTTGCACTTGACAGATTTCTTGCATGGAGAATGGCCTCATCCAACCGGAAAGAATCAAAGCAATTCAAGAATCAATCTGTGGATTCCTCCTAGCTGAGGTCATAAATCCAACTGTAGAATTTTACGCGAATCCTAGGATAAGTGTGGGTCGAGCGGATCCGAATAAGGACATCAGCAATGATGAGGCGCCTAAAGACCCTTAGTATCTTGTAAAAATTTGTCAGACAAAACTTATGTGCACGACAACTTGTAAATATATTATGAATCCCGAGTTTATTATTAACATATTTATATTAGAAGTACATATAATATTTTAAGTTTATGTAATTATAATAAAGGTATTCAATTGTATGCTAGATACGAATATATACGAATACGCAGACATGCTATAATATGAATACGCAGACGTACACAAATACAAATATGCAAACATATACAAATACGAATTAGTTGAAACCTAAAAAATGGAAAAGCAGAAAAGAAAAAAAAGGCATTTAGTACCGGTCAGTAAGACCAACCGGTACTAAAGTGCTCAGCTGCCGCGCCTGCGTGGCAGGCACTTTAGTACCGGGCGGCCTGACCGGTACTAAGTGACAGCCCACTTAGTACCGGCCAGGCGGTACCGGGCGGGCGCCCGGTAGTAACCGGGGGTTCGCACCCGGTACTTATGCGCCTTTTTCTAGCAGCGAATGATACTTAATTGGTATCGTAAATGTTATTATCTTGTTGTATAAATTTGGTCAAATTTAAAAATTTTTGACTCTCCAAGATTCTTGGAATGACTTATAATTTGAAACGGAGGGAGTACCTATTTATTAGGGATGACGATAGAGAAGTTTCTCTAAATTTGATTTGATTCTCATCCAGAAAAATAGTTGTTTCATATCGCAAAATTTCCATTGCCTTTGCTAATAAGCAGGTGAGGAACTGTGGGTCATATATCTTATCTGTAGTAAATCATATATAGGTGAATTTTCTCTACTCTCTACATATATCCCTTGGCTTTTAATTTGTATGAATGGACAGGTCAGACCCAGTAATCTGCCGCTATTCTGCTGGATAGTAGGTCATTAATCGTAGGTGCATGGGCAGTGCATCAACGGCGACGTACTCCATACATTCGGCCGTCGTACGTCCATGCATGGGCTCGTGCCCATCCACGTACGTACATGTACATACCTACGCCAGTGTCGCGATCCCGCCCGGTGCGCTTGGTTGTTCCTCCGATCCGATCCTAATATATATAAGCAGATAGCTAGGTATAACAACAAATCTTATCTAGCTGCCACTCCTCTTAATGAAAAACGTGCTCAGCCACGATTCAAAAAAAAAAAACCCTAGGTGCTGCATGCTGCATGCGCTTGCTAATTCTTGGACTGTTTTTGCGAACCGTACGATTAATTAATTGTTTTGTTCTGAGAGACCTATTTTCGATGGGTGTCAAACTAAACTTTAGTTCGGACTAAATTTTAGGTGACTAATTTGAATATATGTTTGGATTTATGAACTAAACTTTAGGTGGAACATAATAGAAATATATCCTTTTACCCTTGGATTTTATAGTATTGTTGTGCCTACATGCGCATAGTGAGGGGTAGTTTGGTCTTTTCACACTGCTTTGCAGGTTCGTTTAATCCAAATTAGGTGGATTTGGAGAGAACCAATGGAGTAAAGTTTAGTTAAACTTTAGTCTATTGAATCACCTAATGTACTAAATTTTAGACTTAAAGTTTAGTCCATTAAATGATCCAAACAAGCGTTTACTCCATAGATTCAAATGGATCGGAGACTAAGACTGGCTACCTTTCTCTACAGGCGGGGAGTACGTGATAATAGTACGATTCAACGGAACGATGAGGAGGATCAACAACGAATTGAAGTCGAGCACCAGCAGAAGCATTCATCACGTACTACTGCAGGTACAAGCGGTATGTACCTGTTTCGATCTCAATTGTCGGCATGATATGTGTACGCGCGCACGCAGTCCCACGTGCGTACCGTACATGTTGGGTTATGTCACGCTACTAAAAATGATTTATAAAAATGACTTGTAAGCACGGGCGGATCACAGTGTGGGGCTGGGGGCTGGAGCCCCCTACCCCCATGCAGTACATTGGAGCCCCCTGAGCTCCCCTACAATTTCTAGACATGAATGAAGATGAGGAAGAAGAAAAGGAGAAGGAAGAAGAAAAAGAGAGAAATAAAAAACAAGATGGGAAACTCAGCCCCTCCTCTACTTAGATTCTAGATCTGCCCTGTAAAAGTGTCTTTTTTTTTATTCTAGGGGCCGCGGCTAAAATTATTGCGACACGAACTGTTACTGTAGCTTCCATGGAAAATCCACATCACAGATGGGTGATGATATCAGACGTTCTAAAAGTAAATTTATAGTGGCAGATGATGGCATAATGGAAGCAGACCCGGTGGGCAGCGCATGCATGAACGATCGATGACGACTCAATCGACGACGACTCAATCGTCGACGCGCCTTCGATAACTCGTACGTGTCGCGGTTTGCATTTTTTTTTGTATACGTGAACGTCCCAGCCGCTGCAGATCAGTGCAATGAACTTTTTTTTCTTCCAGTTGCTTTTGTTCGTACTTTCTTTTCCTCATCACTCCACAGATTTGTACTAAAATAGTACCATGATGACCAACATGCCTCCGGATCGATGAGGTCTCCACCGGCCCGTACAATGAATCCAACCTCAACTTCATTATTAGCTAGTTCCTATCAAAACTTTCTCAGAAAGGCAGGGTAAACGAAGTGCCGACATCGTTATTTTGTTCATATAAAAATACATCATTATTTTGTTTTGGGGAAAAAGCTAAAGTCCGTGCTGGATTAATTGTTCAATATAATCTTGGGTTGAGTTCTTGACCATTATCTTCTCCATCTAAAGGTTGCCCATCTATTAGTATCACTAATACTGAATCGTGCATTAGTCCGATTTCTAACTACCATTAGTCCCGGATTATTAGGTCCGGTTTCTACACCCTATCGTCTCCATCTAAAGGCCTATCTATCGTACATAATCGGGCATTAGTCATGGTTTCTAATTGCCTTTATAGTCCCTGATCCGGATTATTGCGGTTCGCACACTGGGGACTAAAGGGTCACCTCTTACCTCGTGTATAATTTCCTTGTCACCTCACCTACACATCGCATGTAATTTTTGATAGAATGCTTCCTTTTCAAACTAATCCGCGAAGAACCTTAGTTCCGGTTGGAGTACCTTTTAGTCTCGGTTAGAGCCACAAACCGGGACTAAAGATTCCGATTGGTGTTACCGACCACGACTAAATGTTCAGGACTTCTAGTCTTGGTTGGTAATATACCAATCGGGACTAAGTGGTGACTTTTAGTCTCGGTTGGTGGATTCAATCGGAACTAAATTAAGCTCCTCTACTCGCATTCCCTAGCTGTTGAACCCAGGATTAATATCTAGATCAGTCCCGGATCGGAACGTGGTTGAGACTAAAGGCGAAAACCGATGTGCAGTAATGTAGTAGTGTGTCATGCTCACCGGATGCTAACTTTTGCGACCGTCGTACCAGAGGCAAATTTTCAAAAGGAGGCAATACAATACCATATATAGCAGCTGTGATCGAGAAGACTGCGCCTCGATCGACCCGGACTCATCACTCATCCCCGGCGGCGCGGCCGGCTCAAGCTAAGTGGAGTAGTGCAGTGTTAAGTTCAATGAACTTGGCTGGGGGTTTTCCGGGTGGGTTTTGCCCTCTGTACGTACACGTCTCTATGCATCTCTCTCTCTCTCTCTCTGCCCCACTGGTAGGCTGTGTGTTATTACTAGTCAGACGCAGCCGCAGTGCACGTACGCGTGGCGGAGAGCAGCTAGCATGCGCTAGGAACCAAACCAACCGGAGCAGGCCCCGGCCAAGGGCCAACTCGATCACCGACCCGATCGGTCAGCTCGCGGCTGCCCTCCGGCGGCACCGTACGTGCTGACGTGCATGCACCCGGCCGACGACCGTTCCTGTTGGGCAGGGGCCAGGGGGCACCGCACTACACTGCACGCCCGGGCAGCAGCCGCCATCTCGCCCATGCCGGCCGCGCCGCTAGCTCCCCCTGGCGCAGTGAGCTGCTTTGTCGATCGTCTGAGGTTTCCGGCCGGTGGCTTCCGCCGTGCCCGTGTGCCTGCGTCGCGTCCCTACTAAATCCATATGCTTCGTCATCTTGTCTAGCTCCAGCCCCCCTACTGGCCGACTGCCCATGGAGCCTCCATGCTTCATCATCTTGTCAAGTATTCAAATAACAGTGTTTAGCCCCCTTAAACACAATCTCACGTTGGCTCAGCCCCCCCCCCCCCAATCCTTCAGCCTGGCTCATACAACTCCGTATGGGTACGTTGGTGAGGGTCGTCTCAAGTTTCAACGCGTCTGGACACGCACCGGCTCCGTGCACGTATGCATGCAGTGATGGAAGAGATGCATCATCCGAGACCGAGTAGTGCATATGCAACGAACTTGGCTGCGCCTTCCCTTCCGGGTGGTTTCTGCCGTCCGTGCGGTGCGTTTCTTATTATTCTTCTCGTCGCGGATCGGATCTGCGCATGTGTGTCGGTTATTGTTACTAGATGGTAATAATAGCAACTTTCTGTAACAACCCAGGTGCTAATTCTCTGTAATTAAATTAATCACGGTCATTAGTTTCCAACCCACACGACAAAATCACTAAATCAAAGTTTGTTTTTTTTGTCAGCTTGGGCCGGACCGGTCTGACCGATCGGAACAACCGGTCTGACCGGTCGATCCTGTATGACATGTGTGACCCACAAATATTAAAACAACTCTTCTCTCTCTCCCAACAACTCACTCACCCTCCCCAGCTCTCTCACTCACCTTCCCCGAGCTCACCCCTATCCCTAAACCCTAGAGTCCCAAATCCTCACCCCAACTTGATTCCAAGGCCGGGAAAGAGATCAAATCGGCGTGGGATGTGTCCTCTCCATGATTCCCTCCCTGGGGTGCCTGGGATTCAAGTTTTTGTGCACAAAGGAGCTCACTCAAGGTATAAACGCTTGTGTTGGCCGATCTCCTTTTCTAGATAGTTTTAGGTGATTTCCTCTGGTCAAAAACCTCTAAAGGTATACCTGAACTAGTGTCTAGAAGGGTTTAAGGATTTGTGGGCGATTTTCGCCGCGCCAAGGATTCCAGCTTTTGGTCTGGGTTGGACCGGTTTGACCGGTCGGAGGGACCGGTCTGACCGGTAGGGGTCTGGACAGTCCGGCCATGTGTTCGGATACTCCGGGTTTGTGGTAGTCTGGACATTTCGGATTTAGGTCCGGATTCTCCGGACTTGGGAGTCCGGATACTCCAGATTTTTGGCCTCGAGTCGCACACAGGCCAGACCGGTTTGACCCGTTTGGTATACCGGTCTGACCGGTGCTAGCAGGGCTGAGAGGGTTAAATCAGGGTTTGTTAGTGAAAATAGATAGAAATTGATTTGGTTATTGGTTACTTGTAATTTTTATAAATTATGCATGCAATATCTCATGTCATAAGCATATGCATACGTGTAGCAGCAGCGGCGGAGAAAATTGTGTACGAGGTGGTTGTGGAGCCACAGGAGCCACAGGGGCAAGCCCTGCAGCAGGAGGATCATGAGGAGCCGGCCCAAGGCCCAATTCACCCTAGCACTGAGCAGCAGACGCAAGGCAAGCCCCGGTGCATGTCCTATTATTTTTAAAATTATGACACCTATATATGTCTCTATTAATTGTGCATTAGGTTTAGAAATTGCTTGGAACCCTAGTTGCATGATCCCTAAGTTTCCTTGAATTTATACTAGTATGTATAGGACGATAGAAATGCTATTCTTAATAATTCTTGGTAGAAGCCGAGTGATTTCTTGTCACTCGCGAGATATAAGATATTTAGAAGTCGAGTAATTTCCGGTTACTCGCGAGAATTAGGATATATTTATATTCCAGTACATGAGTTATTGAATTTGATACGGAAATTGAGACCGAACGGGGAAATGACGAGGATGTTTAGGGATGGCAGCAGGACAGGGTTTTTGGGTGCCTTAGCCCCGTCTGTGTCGATTAAGGACCGGTCGTTGTCGGCAGTGCTGATCGGGGATTGAACTGTACTAACCGCATGCCGGGAGTAGGAGGTAGTCGAAACCGGTAAGCCTAGTACTGCCTCGCTTCGAAAGTACAGAACTACATCACCACCCCATAGGGCGAGTCGAGTAGTCGCGGAGAAACAGGATGCATATGTTCACTTTTGGTGGTCTCACGTTGAGCTCGGCTGACTATATGAAGGTGGGGTGGTTCTGTAGTTCGAGGCGGGGAGGGGAAGGGTTGGTGCGTGTGGTCCGATGGGGCTTATACGTACCGTGTTGGTTAGGTCCACCTTGCAAGGTTAAATCGAATTGATTCGCCGTGTCTCGCGGTTATGAGGGCCTTGATCTTTTTGCTGCATCGTAGCAAAATGTTAGAATGTGAGCTATCTGTATATAGTGTTGAACATATTGAATTATTTTGATTGCACCACCATGTTTGTTATAGTTGGTTCGTGCAAATATTAGATTAGAGTTAATTTATATATAGAATTTGGGGCTAAAATAATGAAAGTAAGGAATTACTTTAGTTGCTTTTCTGCAAAATAACCACCAGTCAAATGCCTTGCATGTCTAGGTATGTGGGCTAAGTTATACCCACTGGTCGGGTAAGTCTTGCTGAGTATTAGTTGCTCAGGGTTTGTTGTTTACCCTATTTCAGGTTTAGGAGCTAACCAGGTGTCATATCGGTGGGCTCGATGTGGCGCCTTGTCTTCACGTCTCGGTAGTTCTCGATTTATTTAGTTTGTTTTATTTATTCTCTTGTAAAAATGCTCTATAAGTTAGATTTTTTTCCGCTGCTATCTTTTCATTTGTAAATTTTAAATTTAAAACTGTTTTATAAAAGTCTTAATATAATTTACTATTTTTGTAAGTTTATGTCGTGCTGGTACCTTCTGCGCTCGCCTTCATGCGAGACTTCTGGTGTGTTTCGATCGGCCTATGGGTTGGATACAGCCTGTCAAGTTATACTTAATTAAGCTAATGCGCCTGATGTGTTCAAATGATGACGGTTACGCTTAATTAAGTGTTTTAACTCGGCGGGTTTGTCACAGCTGGTATCAGAGCTGAAATGCACCAGGGGGATACCAGCATTATTATTTTGGTATTTTCAAAAACTAAAAATGAGTTTCAGGAAATACGTTTCCTTGCGCTTAAGGGACTAGGAGAGATTTGACCGTAAGTCCTATATAGAGTAGGTTATGTCGGGTGGCTAGATATATATAATAGCAACTAACTTTCAGGCAATTATCATTCTTGAATGTAAATATATATAATGTCATTCTTCTGCAGGTACACTAACTCCGCTGACGTAGGGAAAAGTTAGTAGTACATGGCTAGTATATAGGGAGAGTACGTATTGTGCCACCGAAGGATATCCGTATATTGCTATAGTGTGATTGGCAATTTTTTTTTGTGAGGACGTTTAGATCATGCATACATCATATCATACGCACTAATTTTTTCTTTGAATGTTTATTAGTATTTCATCATAGTGATCATATTGTTTTGCTTCGGGTGTTTATTAGTAGTTTTTGTACAAAATTCCTTCACGCCATGCTTATCTCGTTTTCAGTAATTTCGAACCCCACGTGGTTAGGAAGACCTAAAAACCATTGCGTTGTATTTGAACAAAATTTATCTACGGAATTAAACAATTGAAATGCGAAGTTACGAATCTTGTAGTGATTAGTACTTCACGTGTCTGCGGATAAAAGTTCCCTAAACGGTTCAACTCTCCTAGAGAGTCAAAATAAGGATGCTACCCTTAGATGAGACCGTTAGTTGTTTATTCTGATGTATCTTTCCCATCACGATAAGCTAACCTTATCATATCCATGGTTCTATGACCATTCCGTCTTGTCTAAACATTGATGTTTTCTATTATTAATCAATGTTAATTTGAATTCGTATATCCTCATCTCTGGTCCATTCGTTCCGATGCCCAACGATAATCCACTCCAGCCATCCTTGACGACTAAAGGCATCCTGTTGTTCTTCTAACATTGATATTTGTTATTCTTAATTGTTTTGATTCCTACCCTTAATATAAATCCGCTTGCATTCTTGCTTGAATCAATGTGAATAAATTAAAATTTTGATCAACTGCATTATAGTCATCTTGCATGAATAAGGTCGCACGTTTGTTGCATGGGAACCACACTATTGCATTACATTGCATTGCATTGTTGGGTCATGCAAGGTTAGGGAAAGATTTTGTGGTAGTTTGGCTGACCATGAGAATTTCATGCCTTTGAACGTATTTTCTGGCTGCTTTTTGCCTCTTTAATCTCTTTGTATTTGATCGTGTTATTCGGATTGCTATTATTGGTTCTTATATGGTGGAGATTTGTCCCACGTCCTATAGTGCCGCGATGGGACCTAGGGCCTCGTGTGTGCGGCCGCCACACGATTGTGCTCATGGGAGCGCACCGGTGCTTAATTGCGTGTGGATGAAACTACACCATCATTCCTTTTGGTGCAATATTTGAAATCGATTTCTCCAGCGTTTATTCTTTAAGGGGTAGGTTCTCGGACAGTATGATAATGGGTTGTTTGACATTTGAGTTTCTGGGGATCATAGCCACTAACCTGCATAGTAACATATGCATTTTGCATCATGTTACTTAATTAATAAATAAAGTTGAGCAAGAATGTTCTTGATGCAAAAACGTGCTTTGATGTCCTTTCTTTAGGGATTCCAGGAGCTCCTTGAAAACTCCCCATGTACAAGTAGTAGTTTTCGTTTCCACCCGAAGTCAGAAATTCCTTGAATTCTCCTTCTTCTCAGTGTCTCCTTGACTTCATTTGGATGTCTAGCACGAAGCTAGAGTAAATGTGCAAAATTTTGTGGCCAACTCTCGTTAGTCATGTATAGTTCTTAGAAGTTCATTTTCGGCCTTTGTCGTCCCCTTTTAAATTTCGTGGCGAGATTTATTTAAGGGGGTAGGATTGTAACACCCCAGGTGCTAATTCTCTATAATTAAATTAATCACGGCCATTAGTTTCCAACCCACGCGACAAAATCACTAAACCAAAGTTTGTTTTTTTGTCAGCTTGGGCCGGACCAGTCTGACCGGTCGAACCTGTATGACATGTGTGACCCACAAACATTAAAACCACTCTTCTCTCTCTCTCTCCCAACAACTCACTCACCCTCCCCAGCTCTCTCACTCACCTTCCCTGAGCTCACCCCTATCCCAAGCCCTAGAGTCCCAAATCCTCACCCCAACTTGATTCCAAGGCCGGGAAAGAGATCAAATCGGCGTGGGATGTGTCCTCTCCACGATTCCCTCCCTGGGGTGCCTGGGATTCAAGTTCTTGTGCACAAAGGAGCTCACTCAAGGTATAAACGCTTGTGTTGGCCGATCTCCTTTTCTAGATAGTTTGAGGTGATTTCCACTGGTCAAAAACCTCTAAAGGTATATCTGAACTAGTGCCTAGAAGGGTTTAAGGATTTGTGGGCGATTTTCGCCGCGCCAAGAATTCCAGCTTTTGGTCTGGGTTGGACCGGTTTGACCGGTCGGAGGGACCGGTCTGACCAGTAGGGGTCTGGACAGTCCGGCCATGTGTTCGGATACTGCGGGTTTGTGGTAGTCTGGACATTCTGGGTTTAGGTCTGGATTCTCCGGACATGGGAGTCCGGATACTCCGAGAATACGTCCGGATACTCCAGATTTTTTGTCTCGAGTCGCACATAGGCCAGACCGGTGCTAGCAGGGCTGAGAGGGTTAAATCAGGATTTGTTAGTGAAAATAGATAGAAATTGATTTGGTTATTGGTTACTTGTAATTTTTATAAATCATGCATGCATTCTCTCATGTCATAAGCATATGCATACAAGTAGCAGCCGCGGCGGAGGAAATTATGTACGAGGTGGTTGCGGAGCCACAGGAGCCACAGGGCAAGCCCTGCAGCAGGAGGATCGTGAGGAGCCGGCCCAAGGCCCAATTCACCATAGCACGGAGCAGCAGACGCAAGACAAGCCCCAGTGCATGTCTTATTATTTTTAAAATTATGACACCTATATATGTCTCTATTACTTGTGCATTAGGTTTAGGAATTGCTTGGAACCCTAGTTGCATGATCCCTATGTTTCCTTGAATTTATACTAGTATGTATAGGACGATAGAAATGCTATGCTTAATAATTCTCGGTAGAAGCCGAGTGATTTCTTATCACTCGCGAGATATAGGATATTTAGAAGTCGAGTAATTTCCGGTTACTCGCGAGAATTAGGATATATTTATATTCCATTACATGAGTTATTGAATTTGATACGGAAATTGAGACCAGACGGGGAAATGATGAGGATGTTTAGGGATGGCAGCAGGACTGGGTTTCTGGGTGGCTTTGCCCCGTCTGTGTCGATTAAGGATTGGTCGTTGTCGGCAGTGCTGATCGGGGATTGAACTGTACTAACCGCATGCCGAGAGTAGGAGGTAGTCGAAACCGGTAATCCTAGTACTGCCTCGCTTCGAAAGTACATAACTGCATCACCACCCCTTAGGGCGAGTCGAGTAGTCGCGGAGAAACGGGGTGCATATGTTTACTTTTGGTGGTCTCACGTTGAGCTCGGCTGATTATATGAAGGTGGGGTGGTTCTGTAGTTCGAGGCGGGGAAGGGAAGGGTTGGTGCGTGTGGTCCAATAGGGTTTATACGTGCCGTGTTGGTTAGGTCCACCTTGCAAGGTTAAATCGAATCGATTCACCGTGTCTCGCGGTTATGAGGGCCTTGATCTCTTTGCTGCATCGTAGCAAAATGTTAGAATATGAGCTATCTGTATATAGTGTTGAACATATTGAATTGTTTTGATTGCACCACCATGTTTGTTATAGTTGGTTCGTGCAAATATTAGATTAGAGTTAATTTATATATAGAATTTGGGGCTAAAATAATGAAAGTAAGGAATTACTTTAGTTGCTTTTCTGCAAAATAACCACCAGCCAAATGCCTTGCATGTCTAGGTATGTGGGCTAAGTTATACCCACTGGTCGGGTAAGTCTTGCTGAGTATTAGTTACTCAGGGTTTGTTGTTTACCCTATTTCAGGTTTAGGAGCTAACCAGGTGTCGTATCGGTGGGCTCGATGTGGCGCCTTGTCTTCACATCTCGGTAGTTCTCGATTTATTTAGTTTGTTTTATTTATTCTCTAGTAAAAATGCTCTGTAAGTTAGATTCTTTTTCGTTGCTATCTTTTTATTTGTAAATTTTAAATTTAAAGCTGTTTTGTAAAAGTCTTAATATAATTTACTATTTTTGTAAGTTTATATCGTGCTGGTACCTTCTGCGCTCGCCTTCATGCGAGACTTCTGGTGTGTTTCGATTGGCCTGTGGGTTGGATACAGCCTGTCAAGTTATACTTAATTAAGCTAATGCGCCTGATGTGTTCAAATGATGGCGGTTACGCTTAATTAAGTGTTTTAACTCGGCGGGTCTGTCACACTTTCCAAATTATACCTTTTCCTGTTCCAGAAACAAGTCATTCTGGTTTTATTCTAAGTCCAACTTTTAAAAGTTAGATCAAGTTGAAAAAGATGTAGCAATATTTATGATAATCCATTACGAGAAATGTTTTGATAATATGGACCTATGTTGCCATAAATGTCGATACTATTCTCCTCCGATTTGATCAAAATTTAGAAAGTTTAACTTACGCTACTCCAGCGCCCCCACCACTGGCGGTTCAAAATGGGCATCACCACCAGTTTGGGGGATTTGGATTTAAATCGATGATGATAGGAGGGGAGGGTTCATCACCGCCGGTTCATAAACCGTCGTTTCATATTTAGAACCATTGGTGATGGGGACATCATCGTCGGTAATCATCACTAACATTTTGAACCGGCGGTGAAGACCTTTTTCCCACAAAAAATATATTTATATAGTAATATTACATCATTTGTACAATATATATAATATATAATTATAGCAGTAGAATTCAACCATATAAACTCATACATCGATATTAAACAAAAGAGTCCATACAGAGTCCATAGACTGAGATTAAAACAAGTTTGACAAGAATGATATGGTATATGCATTACACCTAGATTATGTTGTACTTAACTCCTGGCTTCACTCCATCCGGCTAGTTGCTCTTGAAGTGCCACTAGCTCGCCAATGAGCAATTCAGAAGTACTCAACTTAGTGTTCTGTATAAATATGACACAATAACATGATATTAGACAAATTAGATAATTCAAGACACAAGAACATATATATATATCTGAAACCATTTCATACAAACCATGTGGCCGCTTCTGCGATCACTGATCACCGGTGTAGTAGTAACAACTGAAGCTTTTCGTTTCTGCATAATGTCGTGTATATTTTTTCCTTCCTTGCACTTGCAATTTTGTTTTCTGCCGAGATGAGCAATGGTCTCAGATTCTGATTTCTTAAGGAAGCCAAACCGGTATAAAGAAGGAAAGAAGAGACAAAGTGGCGTACGTGTAGCTTTGGCAGTGGCAATAATTGGAGAGCCAACAAAATTCACCGTCTTTACGGTTAGAAGAATTACATCCGGTTGATTAGGCAACCGTTACTGCTAATAGCTGGTACCTAAATTACTTTATTAAAATAAATTTGTTTTAGTGATTAATCTTCCAACATATCGAAATTAAACCAGTCTGCATAACACATATTCCTCTTATTGCAAAATAAATTCTAAATCTTCTAATATTTGTATTTTCCGTGATATTTTGTGTATGCGGAAATAAACCAAATTAGCGAAAGATACTGCGAATAACAAGATCCTGGAGATTCAGCTCTTAATGCTAATCGGGTTACTCTTTTGCCTGCAAGAGGGTGATGTAGGGAGAGATCTCATCTATTCAAATTCACACTTTTGTATTTTTGTTCTGTGCAACTTTGACCCTGTTTGGATACTCTAACTCAGTTAGAGGTTAGAGTTAGTTTCTAGCTTAAGACTAACTCTGAACTAGGTCTAACCAAACAGATGTTTGAATGCAAGAGTTAGATGGACAATAAATACACTTTTACAATCATTTGGCTCTTTTAAAGTCTCTTTCCAAACGGATCTGGTGTGGCTATCTCCTGTGTAACCTCCTCAATCCACGGCCCAATCCACGACGGCTCGCCTTCCACATCCTGCGGATGTTCCGGTGCTGTGCCAGTCTCCACCCCCGCCCACGGCACAGCAACACCGCCGGCCGCTGTGCCGCGGCGCTCTGCTGCGCGCGGCCTCTAGGTGGGCAGAGGAGGCGCTCCAGGATGGGCGGACGTTGCTGCCTCACTCGGTACAGGGTTCCCACACGCACCGCCGGAGCTCGCCCGCGTGGCTGGCGGAGCGTGCCCACGCGCAGAGCTCCTCCGCTTGGCTGGCAGGGCGTGCCTGTGCACGGCTCTCCCCCGCGTGGCTCGGCGAGGCTCAGAGGGGTGCTGCTCGGAGGGGGGCGCGGAGATGTGCCACATGGAGGGGTGTCGCGCGAAGGGGCTCTTCTCGGCGGAGGACGCGCGGATGGCGAGCCTCGAAGGGGGCGCGTGGCCGGTGTGAGAACTGCTCAATTTAATACTATTTTAAACGAACTGCCGGTCACTATCATCCAGATGAGAATTAACACGTGCTTGCCGGAGAGCGTGCCACATGTTATCCCACATCTAGAGACACGAATAACCGACACGTCATTCATCCAAAATAATATCAAATCCGGTAATCCCGGTATGTGCTCCAACATACGCCCAGAATCAGCATATGCACATACCGTTTACAATCGAATACATCGCCAATATTCCACAAAGAACAATTTTACACACTTAATATCACAAGTTCAAAATAGGTGGGTTTCAAACTTCTCTTACAAGCCTTGGCCTCACGAAAGTCATATTGAACAGAAACATAAAGTTTATTGCATTTACATGCTCTCACGAAGCTCGATTGCGATAAAGACTTACTAAAGTAATGACGCCTTCCTCAAGGACATCGTTACAGCCACCACGACCTACTCTTCCCCCGTGTTTGGATCAGCGGGGTAGAAGTGGCCAAACACCACTTCGGGCTTACCTGCAACTAGGTTTAGAAAGCAACCTGAGTACAAAAGGTACTCGCAAGACTTACGCGATTACATATACAAGGATCATGCAATGGCTCGAGTAAAAGCTTTAAGGTTAAGTAATTATTGCGCAAGCACTAACTCTCTACACTATCACCTATCAGAGTTAATTAATCTTGCCCAACCCCAAACACTTTTAGTTGATTAAGAGAGTAATATAATCTATAACTGATCATAACTACAACATGAACCAAACCCACATAAACGAAACTTTCTACGAAGAGTTCAATGGACAAAGAGCTTGCTCATAACCGAGAGCGCGGCAATTCGAATTGATTATAACCTTGCAATGGTGTACTACTTTACCCACACGACGCAAGGACCATGCAACTCACCCAACCGGCCATTGTTGGATAAGGGGGTACTCGCGTCAACCGTTCCCAACATGGCTCGATCATTGAAATCTTCACACCTAGTTTACGCGTAGAGACTTAGTTTCCACCGGGGACATCTCTAAACTTTCCTACACGTAGGTCCACCCGGGGACACCTCTAAGCCTCTCTGCATAGCCCGTAGCCACGTATCTAGGACTGTACATCAATGATCAAGTCAAGGAAGGTAATTGGCTTATCCGTACCATTATATTGGATATGTGGAAGCACGAAAAGGTGCTCAAAGCCGACGTCATCCACGGACGGTCCTTAACCGATCCAAGCGGACCTGCCTAAGTGACTCCATTCACTAGGCCCTACCATTCCGCTCGAATCTCGATACTACCAAACTCTTAACAACACAACCGAACCAGTGCGATCAAGGATTATCGGTAAGTGTGATCCTCCAAACCATTCCTGTCTAGCGAGCACTGTAAGAATTCTAAGCAGGGCTAAGTACCTAGTCAAGTTAAGTAATTAACTAACTAACTAGTGCCAGGAATAGGGATAACAAATCAAGGAAGGATTATGCATAAAGATAGGTATAAAAATGCAATACATACATAATCTGTATAACCCAACATTACCCGGTGAGATAGCTAAACTAAATCAGATTAAATAGGTGCAAGGAATATGCTTAGCTGCTTGCCTCGGTTAGCTTCAGACTCGACCACGAACAGGACTCCAGGCTCAGGCTCCACGGACTCGGCGGGCTCCACAGGTTCGTTCTCTGACGGTTCGGTCACTAAAATGCATGAATGTGATGCAAGAATTAAGAAATGAACTAAACAACAAGAATAAATCATGAAATAATTGAGCATTCAGAGAACAATACAAGGAACTCATGAAAATTGGTTTTGCAGTAAAAGCATTTTCCTATAAGTAATCATAAATAGATCAATTTTCAGCTACTCTAAGCAAGATAAATCGGGAAAGGCATGCAAACTTATCTAAACAAAACTAAGAAAATTATCATGGAAACTAGGCAGGAACACAAAGCTAATAAAACTGGTTTTACTATTTTCTTGCTTTCCAGCAAAAAGTTCTATATTAGAGTCTAACAAAATTTGGTTTGGCATTTTTCCAGTAGTACACAAATAAATAAGCCTTAAACTCACTTTTGCAAGATAAAACTATAGATAAATCTATAGCAAGGTAAACTGCAAAACAATATTTTTCCCAAGTATATCTCAGCTAGAGGAATCCAACAAAACAAGTTTCATAATTTTTGGAGCTATACATGAATTTCTATGGATTTTGCAAGATTGCTGCTCAAATAAACCTAAAGAAAACCCTAGCTAAATCGCTAAGTACACCCACAGCCAGCCAGCCCTGAGGCTGACAGGCGGGATCCATGGGCCAGCGACCCACCCGCCGTGTCAAGGCAAAGCACGCGCCTTGACCCGCGCGTGGGCGCGACCACGGCATCGCGCGGCGCGTCGCGCGCGCACATCGCGCGTGGCGACGGCGGCGGCGCAAGGCGTGACAGGGCCGGAGTGGGGCCGAGGGCGCGCGTATGGCATGGAGGGGACGGCGGCGACACAGGCGGGGAGCGGCGACGCGGCGGCGTCCCGGCGGCGCTGGGTGGCTGCGGGCGGAGGCGAGCGGCGGCGGCCCTGCGCAACTAACGAGGAGGCCGGGTAAACTCCGAAATCGGAAGAGGAGGGTAAGAAGGAGCTCCTCGAGCGAGGGATTGAGCCACGGCTCACCGGAGCGGGCGAATCGCGGCGGCGAGCGGCGGCGGCACGGCTTGGGGCGACGGCAATGGAGGAGGGAAACGGGATAGGGTTAGGGTTTGAGGGGAACGGGGCCGGGGCGGGGTCTTGAGGCGATGAGAGGAGGGACGGGTTAGCACGGTGCACGAGGATGGTCGGCACGTGGCCCGAGGATGGCCGGCGGCGACGACGCGTTCGTGCCGCAGCGCAAAACAGAGAGGAGGAGGAGAGTGAGAGGCTGATGGGCGGGCCCGGCGGGGAAAATTTTATTTCTCTTTTTTTTTCTTTGGGCTGTGACAACTCTCCCCCCCTTAAGAAAATCTCTTCCCGAGATTTAGGTAGACAAAAGGGGAAGGATAAAACTTGGACTAGGTTGAGGCCATATTCACCTAGACAAGATAAACATCTAAGAGATGATGCACAAAGACAGGAGTGATGTGACAGAGAGACATTCCTAGGGCTTCCTTGATGGTGACTGTGTACACATATAACAATATCTAGGAAACTGAACTTCATCAAGAAAGTGGAGTACGGTAGGGAGAGAACTTACTCATCAGAAAAAAAATTCTGGGTAGTCTTGACGTAATCGATCTTCACGCTCCCATGTGGCTTCATCTTCGGAGTGGTTGCTCTATTGTACTTTTACAAACTTCACCATACTACGCTTCACTTTTTTTTCATCACTATCAAGAATGGCAATTGGGTATTCTTCGTAGGTAAGACCCGGTTGAAGATCAAGTGACTCAAGGTCGACGGCGTCAGCTGGAACGCGATGGTATTTCTTCAACTGAGAGACATGAAAAACAGTATGCACGGCGGAGAGTGATTGAGGAAGTTCCAATTGATAGGCCACTGCTCCAACTTTCTTGATAATCCGAAAAGGTCCAACATAATGTGGCGCTAACTTTCCTCTGACTTGAAAATGGCGAGTGCCCTTAAATGGGGAAACCTTGAGATAGACATAATCACCAATCTTGAGATGTAGTTCTCGGCGACGACGATCATCATAACTCTTTTGACGGGATTGAGCAATGCGAAGATTCTCACGGATAATTCTGACTTGATCCTCAGCATCTTTTACCAAATCCGGACCAAAGAAAGGTCTTTCCCCAGATTCGGACCAGTTGATCGGAGTTCTACACCGTCTTCCATAGAGAGCTTCAAAAGGTGACATTTTGATACTTGCTTGATAACTATTGTTGTAAGAAAACTCTGCGAATGGCAAGCAAGTAACCCATTTCTTCTCATATATAAGAGCACAAACTCGTAACATATCTTCTAGGATTTGATTGACCCTCTCGGCTTGACCGTTGGTCTGAGGATGATAAGCAGTACTATAGGTGAGATCAGTTCCCATGGCTTCATAAAGATTTCTCCAAAAGTGAGCGACAAATTGAGGACCACGATCAGAGACAATTTTCTTAGGAACACCATGAAGACATACAATCTGAGTGAGATACAACTCCGCATATTGCTTAATTTGATAAGTGGGCTTAACTGGGAGGAAATGAGCCGACTTTGTCAAACGATCCACAATTACCCAGATAGAATCATATCCTTGAGAAGACCTGGGTAACCCAGTGATGAAATCCATTCCAATTTCCTCCCATTTCCATGATGGAGTATGTAAGGGCTGAAGGGTACTGGCCGGTTTGAGATGTTCGGCCTTAACCCTTTGGCAAACATCACATTCGGAGACATACCGAGCGATTTCTCGCTTCATGCGAGTCCACCAAAATCTTTGCTTGAGATCTTGATACATTTTGGTACTGCCCGGATGAATAGAGAATTGAGAACTATGAGCTTCCTCCAGAATAAGCCATCTGAGGCTATGATCCTTAGGCACCACAATACGCATCCCAAAGAATAGAACTCCTTCATTATTAGTAGAGAAGCATCGAGCTTTGCCCTCTTTCATTAATTCCCAAATTCGAGCCGTACCCTTATTCTTCTTTTGGACTTCCTTAATTTGATCATAAAGGTCAGATTTGACTGTGAGAGTAGCAAGATAACCTTCCTTGACTATAGAAATTCCAAGTTTCCGGAGATCATCACAAAGAGTATGCACAGGAGGAGCTATGGTCAAGCAGTTGCATTAAGCCTTTCAGCTTAGTGTATCAGCGACGACATTCGCCTTACCGGGATGATAGTGCACCTCAATATCATAATCCTTGATCAGTTCAAGCCACCGACGTTGCCTCATGTTGAGATCAGATTGAGTGAAAATGTATTTGAGGCTCTTGTGATCGGTATAGATATCGCAATGATTGCCAAGCAGATAGTGACGCCATATCTTTAGAGCATGGACAACAGCCGCAAGCTCCAAATCGTGGGTAGGATAATTTTCTTCATGTCGCTTGAGTTGACGAGAAGCATAGGCCACCACTCGGCCTTCTTGCATAAGAACACAGCCAAGACCGATGCGAGAAGCATCGCAATAAACATCGAAACTCTTGGAAATATTTGGCTGAGCAAGAACTGGAGCAGTAGTGAGACGATCCTTAAGGGTTTGGAAGGCTTCTTCACAGGCTGGGGACCACTCAAACTTGACCCTATTTTTCAGTAACTCGGTCATAGGCTTCGCAATTTTAGAAAAGTTCTCTATGAACCGGCAGTAATATCCCACAAGTCCCAGAAAACTTCGGATCTCGTGGACATTCTGAGGTCGCTTCCAATCCAGAACATCTTGCACCTTACTAGGATCTATAGCAATACCATCCTGGGAGAGGACATGAGCGAGAAAAGATACTTCTTCAAGCCAAAACTCACATTTGCTGAACTTGGCATAAAGACGATGCTCTCTAAGTTTTTGGAGGACGATATGAATATGACGAGCATGATCTTCTTTGGTCTTGGAATAAATGAGAATATCATCAATGAAGATGATCACAAAGACATCAAGTTCCTCCATGAAGATGCTATTCATCAGATACATGAAATAAGCCGGTGCATTGGTGAGGCCGAAAGACATGACAATGAATTCATAAAGACCATATCTAGTAGAGAAAGCCGTTTTCGGAATGTCTTCAATTCGAATCTTGATTTGATGATAACCCAACCTTAAATCAATCTTAGAGAAATAACTAGCTCCGAAGAGTTGATCAAACAAGATATCAATCCGAGGGAGAGAATATTTGTTCTTGATAGTGACTTCATTCAACGGACGATAATCAACACACATCCGTAAACTATCATCTTTTTTCTTCATAAAAAGAGCCAGGCATCCCCAAGGAGAGGAGCTCGGATGAATGAAACCCTTATCCAATAGAATCTTGAGTTGCTTCTTCAATTCCCTCAGTTCATTAGGAGGCATTCGATAAGGCCGTTTAGAGATAGGAGCTGTTCTGGGCTTGAGCTCTATGACAAATTCAACCTCACGATCAGGAGGCATGCTCGGTAATTCTTCTGGAAAGACATCCGGATACTCACAAACCACGGGAATATCTTCCAACACTGTGGCTTTGGTACTCGCCAAGGTATATAAACAAGATTCCGCCTTGGCAAGAGACAGAAAAACTCTACTCCCAGAAGGGTGCAAAAGATCAATGGTGCGGGGCCCACATTTGATAACTCCGTCATGCTTACCCAACCAATTCATCCCAAGAATCATATCTAAGCCCATCTTGTCTAGGATAAGAAGATTAGCACGAAAAGTGGATCCCTCAATGAGAAGTGGAACCTTATCCACAAAGTTTCTGGCAATGATTTCCCCACCTAGTGATTCTATATGATATGGCACTTGTAGGTTTTGCATCTCAAGTTTACTATCCACAAAGAGTTGCTCCAGAATCGAAATGACCACTTGCAGGGTGAGAGTTGATTAGGAGCGTACCCATGAGGACTTCGGCATTCTCCGGAATTTTATCGGCGGTGGTGTAGTTGAGACGACCACGCGTAGGAGCCTGTTGTGGCTTGACTTCCTGACGCGATGCTTGAGGCAGAGGAGTATTGGGCCTAGGTGCATTGAATGTACCGCCACGCCTCGGAGAGGGGCAGTCCCTGGAGATGTGGCCTAGGCCACCACAATTGAAGCACGGACCCTTTGCGGTAACATTTGGATTGCTCCAATAGGCATTGACCGGCCTAGGAGCTTGTCCTTGAGGAGGTTGAGGGTGATGCACAATCCACATAGGACGGGGAGGTTGAGTACCCGGTGCCCGAGGTGGAAAAGGAGAAGGCCCCAGACGTGGACGTGAAGAGCTACCGCCTGCCGAGGTAGGAGCGGGGCGCTTGTTCTTTGCCTCAAGATTCTTCATCTTGTTCTCAGCTCTGATAGCGATATTCACCAAGTCATTGAAGTCTTCAAACTTGGTAGTAGAGAGCTTGTCTTGCAACTCTGCAGAGAGCCCATCATACAGGCGTTCTTGCTTTTTGGCATCGGTGGCCACTTCTTTAGGTCCATATTTGGAGAGGGTGTTGAAGGCATTGACATAGGCCATCACATCACGACTTCCTTGAGTGAGATTCAGAAATTCCTTCTTCTTGATGTCCATGATACCCTTAGGAATATGGAAGGAGCGAAAAGCTGTACGGAACTCCTCCCATGTGAAGCGGTGGTTGGCAGGGTGAGATGCCTTGAAGTTCCGCCACCAAGCCCCAGGGGCATCATGAAGTTGGTGAGCAACAAAAAGAACCTTCTCATATGGCTCACACTCAATAAGACCCAGTTTCTCTTCAATGACATTGAGCCAGAAATCCGCATCAAGGGGATCCTTAGAGCCACGAAAGATGGGCGGGTTGGTGCGGAAGAAATCCCCAAACCTGTTCACTTGAGGCTCAGCTCTTGGACCATTATTGCCGGCATTGCCCAACTGATTGACTAAGTGCGCCATGAGTTCAGTTTGTCAGGCCAGGACGTCCGCGAGGGTTGGATGAACGGGAGGATTAGGAAGGGGATCCTCGTTGTGACGATTGTTGTTGCCACCCGAACCATTGGCACCATCCCTTTCGGTTCCCGAACGCAACACCATCCTGTTAATAAACAAAACAGTTAGCGGTCAGGAATGAAAGATAGAGGATGCACAAAGGAAGGGTGGAAAGACAATGCGCAGTTAAAACCTGACCCACGATCAACACAAGAGTAGTAACTCTAAAAGATAGAGTAGATTTGGTCCACTAAAATGAACTAGAACCAACTAGGCAAGATCTTGACAGCAACACACTAAATTGATCAAGTACAAATTTAGAAACCACCGGAAAAAGTATGCATGCATGCAAAGTATGAATACAAAATGACGTCTCCTCACAACGTGAGCACGCCTTAATGTTGTAGCACTCACGTACGACCCGAAACAACCGCATTGCCCAGCAGCGCTACAACCCTCCTACTAGCACTTAGGACAATGGGTGATTTCCCGCCTTCTCAACCCTGGTAGATGGCTCAAAAGGTTTCCAGCAGGTTAAAGGGTTTTCCTACACTCTCGCTACTCATGAAAGCAAGAGGAGTTAAGCACATCTTAAATAAACAAGTGAAGCAATAAGGGAGATTTAGCTCTAAGATGGAAGAAGAAAGGTAGCATTTCACCTTAAGTTCAAATTTTTAACAAAAGTAAATCTTAGTGCAAGTGATCAAATTTTATTTTACTCTCACCCCACTAAGCAAATTTTAGATTCACTTCATGGAAACTCAGCTCTGATACCCGTTGTGAGAACCGCCCAATTTGATACTATTTTAAACGAACCGCCGGTCACTATCATCCAGATGAAAGTTAACACGTGCTTGTCGGAGAGCGTGCCACGTGTTATCCCACATCTAGAGACACGAATAACCGACACGTCATTCATCCAAAATAATATCAAATCCGGTAGTCCCGGTATGTGCTCCAACATACGCCCAGAATCAGCATATGCACATACCGTTTACAATCGAATACATCGCCAATATTCCACAAAGAACAATTTTACACACTTAATATCACAAGTTCAAAATAGGTGGGTTTCAAACTTCTCTTACAAGCCTTGGGCTCACGAAAGTCATATTGAACAGAAACATAAAGTTTATTGCATTTACATGCTCTCACGAAGCTCGATTGCGATAAAGACTTACTAAAGTAATGACGCCTTGCTCAAGGACATCATTACAGCCACCACGACCTACTCTTCCCCCGTGTTTGGATCAGCGGGGTAGAAGTGGCCAAACACCACTTCGGGCTCACCTGCAACTAGGTTCAGAAAGCAACCTGAGTACAAAAGGTACTCGCAAGACTTACGCGATTACATATACAAGGATCATGCAATGGCTCGAGTAAAAACATTAAGGTTAAGTAATTATTGCGCAAGCACTAACTCTCTACACTATCACCTATCAGAGTTAATTAATCTTGCCCAACCCCAAACACTTTTAGTTGATTAAGAGAGTAATATAATCTATAACTGATCATAACTACAACATGAACCAAACCCACATAAACGAAACTTTCTACGAAGAGTTCAACGGACAAAGAGCTTGCTCATAACCGAGAGCATGGCAATTCGAATTGATTATAACCTTGCAAGGGTGTACTACTTTACCCACACGACGCAAGGACCATGCAACTCACCCAACCGGCCATTGTTGGATAAGGGGGTACTCGTGTCAACCGTTTCCAACATGGCTCGATCATTGAAATCTTCACACTTAGTTTACGCATAGAGACTTAGTTTCCACCGGGGACATCTCTAAACTTTCCTACACGTAGGTCCACCCAGGGACACCTCTAAGCCTCTCTGCATAGCCCGTAGCCACGTATCTATGACTGTACATCAATGATCAAGTCAAGGAAGGTAATTGGCTTATCCGTACCATTATATTGGATATGTGGTAGCACGAAAAGGTGCTCAAAGCCGACGTCATCCACGGACGGTCCTTAACCGATCCAAGCGGACCTGCCTAAGTGACTCCATTCACTAGGCCCTACCATTCCGCTCGAATCTCGATACTACCAAACTCTTAACAACACAACCGAACCAGTGCGATCAAGGATTATCGGTAAGTGTGATCCTCCAAACCATTCCTGTCTAGCGAGCACTGTAAGAATTCTAAGCAGGGCTAAGCATCTAGTCATGTTAAGTAATTAACTAACTAACTAGTGCCAAGAATAGGGATAACAAATCAAGGAAGGATTATGCATAAAGATAGGTATAAAAATGCAATACATACATAATCTGTATAACCCAACATTACCCGGTGAGATAGCTAAACTAAATCAGATTAAATAGGTGCAAGGAATATGCTTAGCTGCTTGTCTCGGTTAGCTTCGGACTCGACCATGAACGGGACTCCAGGCTCAGGCTCCACGGACTCGGCGGGTTCCACAGGTTCGTTCTCCGACGGTTCGGTCACTAAAATGCATGAATGCGATGCAAGAATTAAGAAATGAACTAAACAACAAGAATAAATCATGAAATAATTAAGCATGCAGAGAACAATACAAGGAACTCATGAAAATTGCTATAGTCTTCTATATTAAACCATTTTCATACAAAGCATAAGAAAACAAGCTAAAACTTTGATACACAGCAAGGAAACATGTGAACAAGTTGTACCACTGAAAACTACACCTCATAAGGAGTCTAACAAAATTTGGTTTGGCATTTTTCCAGCAGTACACAAATAAATAAGCAATAAACTCACTTTTGCAAGATAAAACTATAGATAAATCTATAGCAAGGTAACCTGCAAAATAATATTTTTCCTAAGTATATCTCAGCTAGAGGAATCCAACAAAACAAGTTTCATAATTTTTGGAGCTATACATGAATTTCTATGGATTTTGCAAGATTGCTGCTCAAACAAACCTAAAGAAAACCCTAGCTAAATCGCTAGGTACACCCACAGCCAGCCAGCCCTGAGGCTGACAGGCGGGGCCCACGGGCCAGCGACCCACCCGCCGGGTCAAGGCAAAGCACGCGCCTTGACCCGCGCGTGGGCGCGACCACGGCGTCGCGCGGCGCGTCGCACGCGCGCACATCGCGCGTGGCGATGGCGGCGGCGCAAGGTGGCGCCGGCGTGACAGGGCTGGAGTGGGGCCGAGGGTGCACGCACGACGTGGAGGGGACGGCGGCGATCCCTACCGGCGGCGTCCCGGCAGCGCTGGGCAGCTGCGGGCGGAGGCGAGTGGAGGCGGCCCTGCGCAACTAACGAGGAGGCCGGGTAAGCGCCGGAATCGGAAGAGGAGGGTAAGAAGGAGCTCCCCGAGCGAGGGATTGAGCCACAGCTCACCGGAGCGGGCGAATCGCGGCGGCGAGCGGCGGTGGCACGGCTTGGGGGCGACGACAATGGAGGAGGGAAACAGGATAGGGTTAGGGTTTGAGGGGAATGGGGCCGGGGCGGGGTCTTGAGGCGATGAGAGGAGGGACGGGTTGGCACGGCGCACGAGGATGGCTGGCACGTGGCCCAAGGATGGCCGGCGGCGACGACGCGTGCGTGCCGCGGCGCAAAACAGAGAGGAGGAGGAGAGTGAGAGGCTGACGGGTGGGCCCGGCGGGGAAAATTTTATTTCTCTTTTTTTTTCTTTGGGCTGTGACAGCCGGCATGGCTCGGAGCACGGAGGGGCGGCGACGCTCGACCGTCCAGGGCGGCGTGAAGGGGTGCAGAGCGGGGAGGGGGATGCCGGTCTGTACGACGGCCGGCGCGGCGAGGTCGGCAACGGACGGCCGTCCTAGGCGGCGTGGGGCTGGGAGGGGCAGCGAGGGGGTGGTGTGGTTGGGATGGGGGGGCGGCCACAAACCAATCCAGTGAGAGAAAAAGTAGCGGGCCCACCTCACTAACCCAAATAAAGCACTCCTGGGAGGGGATAGTTTTTTGGGCGGGTTAGATGCATCTAACTCCAATCTAAGCCTCCTGTTTGGATACTTTAGGATTAAATGAACTTCAAAAAACCAAATCTAACGCTATCCCATGGATCCAAACAGAGCTTTTATTTTGGCCAATCATGTGATATTCCTACTGCATGCGAGGACTTTGGGTCTCTACGTTTAACATCAATATCCATACTTGTAAGCTACTAAGTACTAACTCCAAAATATACTATTTCGCTTCCAATATAAAGAGGTGTAATGTCTGCGATCTAAATAAAAAAACAAATTACTGTATTGTGAGAATTTCTTAAACATCTGTAATGCCATTTTCCGCTGAAATGCATAATTGGCACGCCTTTGGCACGCCCCAGACACTAGTGACAGTAATTCATGTTGTAGAATGAATGGAATGAGAGAGAACCGTTGTATTGGTGGGGAGAGATTTTACATATATACTCTGCCAACAGGCATGGAAGTGGCCCTTTCGAGGCATCCCTTCGTGGTGGCAGTTCCCCTTTGTATTTACCCACTAGCTACTTAAATAAATAAATAATTACAATATTGATCACTAATTAATCTAATTTTTCTTTAACACTCCCCCTTGATTAATTTGTTTTTCTGCAGTCTTGTAATTTGTGTAATAACTCCTTAAAAACTCTATGGGAAAAATCAGGAGATATATATGTATATGTATATGTCAAGGAAAAACTCCTTAAACCCTTTTAGGAAAATAGGAGAAAATGTTGATATGACATATATGTGTTGGTATTCCATTAAAACTCCTTTAAAATCCAGTGGGAAAAATATAAGGAGAAAATGATATGGAATATCATTAGTTGCAAACTCGTATGAGGAAAAACCTTTGAAAGAAAAACTCATAAATAAGTTTGAATGTCTTATGATCTGGGGATCATATCTGAACTAATTCTCCCCCAAAACCCGATGGGAAAAATATGAGGAGAAATAATATCTCAAATATCTTCCCAAAAACTCTATTGAGAAAACAGAAGATATGATAGATGAAATATGTCCTGAATACCTCTTTAAAAACCTATATGAGAAAAACCTTTATAGGAAAACTCATTTAGGAAAAGAGTACAATATATAATTAGAAGATTATAAATGTGTTATATCAAGAGTTTACTCCCCCTGATACTTGCAAATCTTTAAGTCATCTCATACCAATTCCGAAAATATATTTTTGGAATAACGATGTAGGTAAAGACTTTGTGAATAAATCTGCAAGATTATCACATGATTTTGTTTGCAAGATTTCTATCTCACCATTTTTCTGTAATTCATGAGGATAGAATAATTTTGGGGCAATATGTTTTGTGATATTTCTCTTAATATAACCTGCATTCATTTGTGCAATGCAAGCTGAATTATCTTCGTAGATAATCGTTGGTTCCGTGATTGAACCAATATCACATGACTGTTGTATGTGATTGATCATTCTGCGAAGCCATGCGCATTCACGTGAAGCTTCATATAATGCAATTATTTCAAAATGATTAGTGGATGTGGCTATTAAGGTTTGTTTGGATGATTTCCATGATGTAGCCGTTCCACCATGTAAAAATACAAATCCTGTCTGAGATCGAGCATTGTGGGGATCTGATAGATAGCCAACATCTGTATATCCAATTATAGATTTATCTTGGTCAAACTGATAGAATAATCAAGATCTGTTGTACCTTGGAGATATCTGAAGATATTCTTAACTCCTGTCCAATGACGTTTTGTTGGAGCTGCGCTATGTCTAGCTAGTAAGTTTACTGCAAATGCAATGTCAGGCCTGGTGCAATTTGCAACATACATTAGCGCTCCAATGGCACTTAGATATGGAACTTCTGTTCCCAACAATTCTTCATCTTCGTCCTTGGGTCTGAATTGATCCTTATTCATATCAAGTGATCTGATGACTATAGGTGTTTTTGATGGATATGATTTATCCATGTTAAATTTCTGAAGAATTTTCTGGATATATGCAGACTGGTGTACTAATATCCCTGATGGGAGATGTTCAATCTGAAAGCCTAAACAAAATTTGGTTTTACCCAAATCTTTCATTTCAAATTCCGTCTTTAGATGGTTGTGTGCTTCATCTATATCTATTGTACTCCCAATGATATTGAGATCATCCACGTACACGGATATAATGCAAAATCCACTTAAGGATTTCTTGATGAATACACATGGGCAATCATCATTATTGGAAAAACCTTTCTGAAGAAGGAATTCCTTTAGTCGATTGTACCACATTTTCCCCAATTGTTTCAAACCATATAGTGATTTTTGAAGCTTTACACAATACATGTTCCGTGAATGATTCTTATTCGGAATATCAAGCCCTTCAGGAACTTTCATATAAATATCCGAATCTAGTGACCCATAAAGAGATGCTGTCACTACGTTCATAAGATGCATGGATAGACCTTTCTGTGCTGCCAATGATATTAAGTTTCGGAATGTTATACCACTCATAATCGGAGAATATGTTTCATCGAAATCAATGCCGGATCTCTGCGTGAACCCTTGTGCTACAAGTCTCACTTTGTATCTCACCACCTCATTATTTTCGTTTCTTTTACGAATGAAAACCCATTTTGATCCCACAGGAAAAATATTTCGAGGAGTAGGTATAACCGATGAGAATACCTCTCGTTTCTTGAGCGAGTGCAATTCTGCCTTGATTGCTTCCTTCCATTTGATCCAGTCCTAGCGCTTGATGCACTCAGCCATGGTTTTAGGTTCTAGATCAGGTTGGAGGTCACTTGCAATCTTGGAGGCGAAATTAATGTCGACAATTGTAGTCTTTCTATTGAATGATTCTCCAGAATCAATATAATTAGTGGAAATTTCATTTATCCTTTGTGACTCTTCTATATTTCCCAAATTATTAGAGTCTGTGTCTTCCGATGTCCTAGCACTTATATTTGTGCGCGCATCTGTGCTAGGTATATGGTGAATCCTTTGGATATCCATATTATTTGGATTTTCAATATCCAATTGGTGTCTATCAACTTGATGTTGATTTGCATTTACCGTTCTGGAAGTAGTCTTCCTTGGTTTCCGTGGAAGCTTATCCTTTGTTACCGTACTTCTCCCCCTCTTATTTTGATCTGGGAGATTTTGAGTAGGTACTACTACTCTTTCTGGTACGTTTACAGCAGGATTATGTGATTTTGTGACACCTTTGCAATCAGTAAATGCTTCTGGCAGGTTATTTGCAATGTTTTGCAAATTGATAATCTTTTGAACTTTGCGTTCAGTTTCTATAGTACGTGGATCATAGGACTGAATACCTGAGGCATTCCAATTTATTTCCTGGCATTCGTTTTGGTACATATTATCTCCTTCTAATGTCGGAAAATTGTCCTCATCGAAAATGCAATCAGCATGACGGGCAGTGAATAAATCCCCTATAAGAGGCTCGATGTATTTTTTGATTAACGGTGATTTATACCCCACATATATCCCCAATTTTCTATGGGGGCCCATTGTTGTACGCTGTGGTGGTGAAATCAGTATGTATACAGCGCAACCGAATTTTCGCAGATGGAAAATACTTGGTTGATTCCCACGTACTAACTGCAACGGGGAAGCCGTATGATATGCAGTATGTCTTATTTGAATCAAATCAACGGCGTATAAGACCGCATGACCCCAACATGATGTTGGTAATTTGCAATTCTGTAGTAATGGTCTAGCAATTAATTTTACTCTCTTGATAAGAGATTCGGCTAATCCATTTTGTGTATGTACGTAAGGTACCGAATGTTCCACATTTATTCCTAAAGCCATACAATAGTCATTGAAAGCTTTTGAGGAAAACTCAGCAACGTTATCCATCCTGATGGATTTTATTGGATTATCTGGATATTGTGCTCTTAGTTTGATAATTTGAGCTATGAACCTTGCGAAAGCATGGTTTCTAGTGGATAACAAACATACATGGGACCATCTTGTTGATGCATCTATAAGTACCATGAAGTACCTAAATGGCCCAGTTAATGGATGAATAGGACCACAAATATCTCCTTGAATGCGTTCAAGAAATGTTAGTGGTTCAGCCTTTATCTTAAGATAAGAGGGTCTTAAGATTAATTTTCCTGTGGCACATGCGGCGCACACAAAATCTGAAGGTTTAGGAAATTTTGATGTATTCATATGATGACCAAGTGAATTGCTGATAATTTTTCGCATCATCCCAATCCCAGGATGAACTAGGCAATCATGCCAAGTCTTGAAGATATCAAGATTTTGAAAAATTATCTTATATGCAACATGTTGTACGGGTTTAATGTATGTGAAATACAATCCAGTTGATATTGAAGGAATTTTCTCAACCAATTGCTTGTTATATCCGTCATTTTTGGTGATGAAAAGATATTCATCTTTGTTGTCGTTATGTGTTTCGACATGGAAACCATTTCGACGGATATCTTTGTAACTTAATAGGGTACAGTTGAATCGGGATACAAGAGTGCATCCTCGATTATTAATTGTGTACCCATAGGGAGAATTATTATGGCTCGTCCTGAACCAACAATCACGGCATCGCGTCCTACGATAGTCGTGACTTTTCCTTTACTCTTAGTAAGAGTTTGGAAATATTTAATTTCCCTGAGTATTGTATTAGTGGTAGCACTATCCACAAAACATAATTCTTCCTCCATTTGGATTGTTCCCGTAAGTTAATTTCGGTGAGGTCTCCGGCGAGGAAATCCGGCGAGAACTCTATGCAGTGACTTCGTCTTTCTGTTCCCAGGCAGGGCCGCAGGGACTTGATGGCCTTGGCCTTGCGCTCGTTGTGGAGAGCAGTAGTGTCTGATAACGTGTTGTAGAATGGATGGAATGAGAGAGAACCGTTGTATTGATGGGGAGAGATTTTACATATATACTCTGCCAACAGCCATGGAAGTGGCCCTTTCGAGGCACCCCTTCGGGGTGGCAGTTCCCCTTTGTATTTACCCACTAATTACTTAATTAAATAAATGATTACAATATTGATCACTAATTAATATAATTTTTCTTCAACAATTCACACGGTAACAATTGAATCAGTCTCAGTTAGAGCATACTTGCAAAATTCGACAGTTCTGTTGAAAGTGAATGTAAATGAAAAAGATTTGGGAGCAACTGTCATTTATTATTGATCTCATTAGTTTTATACATGTGAAGGGTCGCGTCGTACGGACATATGGACGCGTCTGTTTGGGAATTGTAACTGACGAAGAGACATGCCCCTTCGTAGTACTAACTGCTAATCTAATCTCTAATCCTAACTGCTTTGTGGATGAGATCGCTTGTGAAAAGGTGCCTGTTGGTGTACAGGCACCATTTCGTAACACTCCCCCTCGATCGAATATTTTTTTAGATCAATGTAGTTGTAAGCTTGGATTCCTCTAAAAACCCTGTGGGAAAAATATGAGGAATATGTATATGTGTGTGATTAAACAAATCACTATGTCTTTGGTATCCCATTTAAAAACCCCTGTGGGGAAAAAGTATCGGAGATACGACATATAGATAACTCCCCCAAAAACCTTTTCAGGAAAAATATGAAGAGTATTATATAATGATATGTCGCTAAAACTCCTTTAAAAACTTAGTGGGAAAATTAGGAGAAAATATGACGACATATTATTGGTATTGCCTCTAGAATAACTTCACATCAAAAACCTTTTCAAGAAAAAACATGGATAAGTTGTGAGGGCAATATGTGTCTTTGATATTTCCTACAAAAACCCCGGTGGGGAAAATAGAAAATATGACACATGCTTATATTAATATTACCTCGTTAAAAACTTCAACAAGAAACCTTATGAGTAAAACTTGTTAAAGAAAAGAGTATAATATAATGCAGGTATAGGTTAGCATCTAGGAGATGTCTCCCCCTGATCCTTGCAAATCTAGAAGTCGTCGCATACCAATATCATGCACAAATTTTTGAAACATAGAGGTTGGTAAGGACTTAGTAAAGAGGTCAGCGAGATTATCACATGACTTAATTTGCAAGATGTTTATTTCCCCACTTTCTTGCAATTCATGGGGATAAACCAGCTTAGGAGCAATGTGCTTGGTTATATTGCTCTTTATGTAACTTGTTTGCATCTGTGTAACACAAGCAGAATTATCTTCATAGATAATTGTAGGTGATTCGATTGAACCAATACCACATGACTGTTGTATGTGGTTAATCACTCTGCGAAGCCATACACATTCACGTGATGCCTCATATAGTGCAATGATTTTAGAGTGATTAGTAGAGGTTGTTGTGAGAGTCTGTTTAGAAGACTTCCATGAAATAGCAGTACCTCCATGTAGGAATACAAATCCTATTTGGAATTTACCATTATGGGGATCAGATAGATAACCAGCATCTGTATATCCAATCATATTGGGATCAAGATTTTTCTTAAAGAATAAACCTTGATCCTTTGTGCCATTAAGATATCTGAAGATATTCTTTACTCCTGTCCAATGACGTTGAGTAGGTTTAGCACTATATCTAGCTAGTAAATTTACTGCAAATGCGATATCAGGCCTGGTGCTATTTGCAAGATACATAAGTGCTCCAATGGCGCTGAGATATGGAACGTCGGGTCCTAGTATCTCTTCTCCCTCTTCTTGTGGTCTGAATTGGTCTTTCTCCATTTCTAGAGAACGAACAACCATCGGGGTTTTAGATGGATACGATTTATCCATATTGAATTTCTCCAATATTTTCTTGATATAGGCTGATTGATGCACTAATATTCCTGAGGGAAGGTGCTCAAGTTGTAAACCTAAGCAATATTTGGTCTTACCCAAATCCTTCATCTCAAATTCCGTCGTGAGGTGATTGCGTGCTTCTTCTATATCCTTTGGGTTGCCGATGATATTTAAATCATCAACATACACGGATATAATGCAGAATCCCGTTGGAGATTTCTTAGTGAAAACACACGGGCAATCATCATTATTTGTGTATCCCTTCTTAAGAGAGAACTCACTTAGTCGGTTGGACCACATTCATCCCGACTCCTTTAAGCCATATACTGACTTTTTAAGCTTTACACAATACATGTTGCGATTTGCGTTTGGATTCGAAATTTGGATTCCATCAGGAACCTTCATGTATATGTCCGAATCAAGTGACCCATAAAGATATGCTGTCACTACATCCATCAACTGCATAGATAGATGATTTTGAACTGCCAATTATATTAAGTATCAGAAAGTAATTCCACTCATTATTGGAGAATAGGTTTCATTGTAATCAATGCCGGGTCTCTGCGTGAACCCTTGTGCTACTAGTCTCGCTTTATATCTCACTACCTCGTTGTTTTCATTCCGTTTTCGGACGAAAACCCACTTGAATCCCACAGGGAAGACTTTGGGAGGTGTAGGTATTGCAGATGTGAATACCTATCTTTTAGTGAGCGAGGCTATTTTAGCTTGGATTGCTTCTTTCCATTGAGTCTAGTCCGAGCGCTTTTTGCACTCTGCCATGGTCTTGGGATCTGAATCGTTTAGGAAGATTTCTGCAATGGTTGCGGAAAAGTATATGTTGACAACAGTAGTCTTATGATCGTATGATTCTCCAGAATCAATATAATTGACGGAAATTTATTTCACCCCTTGGTCTGACTCGTCATTTCCTAAGACTGTGGAGTCAGGGTGTTCCGATGTCCCAGGATCAGTATTTGGGTGCACCATTGATCTGGGTTGTGGATTTGGTCCTGGTATTGGATTTGTGTCTACTTTTGGGCATCTACCAACTTTAGGTTGGCTTGGATTTACTGATTTTGTAGATTTAGTCCGCGGAATCCTCTGACGCTTCGTTTGAGCATCATCCTTGGAAGCAACAGTACTTCTCCTCCTCTTCTTTGTAAGTGGGAGGAGTTGAATGTTTTTGTTTGGTACCTCTACTCTTTCGGGTGCATTCCGTGCAGGATAAGAGGACTTTGTGACACCCTTATAATCAATAAATGCTTCTAGAAGATTATTTGCAATGTGTTGCAAATTTATGATTTTCTGAACTTGTTGTTCAGTTTCTTGAGTACGTGGATCTGAGGAGGAAATGCTTTGGGCATCCCAATTGATTTCCTGGCATTCACTGTGGTACTTATAATCTCCCCCTAATACCGGGAAATGGTCCTCATTGAATTTGCAATCAGCATATCGGGCCATGAATAGGTCCCCGGTGAGGGGCTCAAGGATTTAATAATCGACGATGATTGATACCCCACATAGATTCCCAGTTTCCTGTGTGGGCCCATAGCGGTACGCTTAGGTAGTGAGATCGGTACATATACTATACAACCGAATTTTCGTAGATGGGAAATATTTGGTATATTCCCACGTACTAATTGCATAGGAGAGACAACGTGATATGTAGTTGGTCGCAATATAATTAAGTCTGCAGCGTGTAAGACTGCATGACCCCAACATGAAGTTGGAAGGTTGCAATTTTGTAATAAGGGTCTTGCAATGAGTTTAATTCTCTTAATAAGAGATTCTGCTAAACCATTTTGTGTATGGACATATGGGACAGAGTGCTGAACTTGAATTCCTAAAGCCATACAATAATCATTGAAAGCCTTTGAGGAAAATTCAGCAGCATTGTCCATTCGAATTGATTGAATTTGATGTTCAGGATTTTGTGCTCAGTCTAATGACTTGAGCAATAATCTTTGCAAAAGCATGGTTAAGTGTGGATAAAAGACACACATGAGACCATCTAGTAGATGCATCTATTAGAACCATGAAGTACCTGAAAGGTCCAGACGTAGGTTGTATGGGGCCACATATGTCACCTTGAATGCGTTTAAGGAATTTGAGTGGCTCATTTTGAATTTTAACGTGTGAAGGACGTAAAATTAATTTCCCTATAGCACATGAAGTGCACATAAAATCTGATGACTTGGGAAATTTAGCAGTATTTAACTCATGACCATTTGAATTGATGATAATTTTTCTCATCTTCCCTACACCGGGATGACCAAGACGGTCATGCCAAGTTTTGAATGTATCAACATTCTGAAAAATTACCTTGTATGCAACATGTGGTACGGGTTTAATGTATGTGTAGTACAATCCGAATGGAAAAGAAGGATTTTTTTCAACAATTTGCTTGCCATATCCGTTATCTTTAGTAATGAAGAGGAATTCCTCATTATTGTCATCACCGGTTTCAATATGAAAACCGTTTTGACGGATATCTCTATAACTTAGTAGTGTACGCTTTGAATCGGGATACAAAAGTGCATCCTCAATTGTAATATGGGTACCCATAGGGAGTACGATAGTGGCACGACCAGTGCCAACTATCGTTGCATCGCGTCCAGCGATTGTCATAACATTTCCTTGTTTATTTGTAAGAGTTTGGAAATATTTTGTTTCCCTAAGTATAGAATTTGTGGTTCCACTATCCACAAGGTATAATTCCTCGTCCATTGGATTGACTCACATAGAAAATCTATATATAAATGAAGAATTTAATATGAAATCCTTTGATGATATATAGAATACACACTTTATTTATTGAATATCAAATGTATACAATACATTTATTTTATATCCAACATAAGAAAGTGATGACCTTATTTATTTACAACATTTTTAAGACATAAATTGTGCTAAATATTACAAATACTAGTAAATAGGACATTAAGACTTTGGAATCTTTTTGGAGATTGGGAGCCTATTCGAGGTCTCCAAATATGTCGTTGGAAGCGTATTCTTTGACCATACTCTCTGTAGCAAGATCCTTGACTCCTGGTATGGGGTTGCTGCTTGGTTCCTCGGGAACTTGTTGCGAACAACTAGCCTCTTTCCTGGTGGTGTCAGGTTGATAGTTGAAGTGGGCTTCATACTTTTGTCCTTGAGTAGCACGTCCACGACCCATGGACTTTAAGTAAAGATCAACAAGATGACTCGGGGTACGGCATTTCTTTGTAATATGGCTGTAAAAACCACATTTTTGGCACACAGGTTTGTCACTCCTGTGTTTGGAAATGTTCTTACCCTTGTTGAAAACACGATTCTGGAATTTCTTGTTGCTTCTGCGGTTTTTCTGACCCTTCTTGGAATTTTCTTGATGATGGTTCTTAGAAGATCCATTGTTAAATTTGGGTTTATTCTTAGAATAAGCATGTACTTCAGGCAATGGAGCTGACCCGACAGGGCATTGCTGATTATTCCAAACCATAAGTTCGGAATGTTTTTCGGCCTCAAGTAATGTATGAATTAGATCAGAATAAACCTGAAAATTTTCTTACACGGTATTGTTGTTGTAGAATCCTTTCAGAGGGAAGCATAGTGGATAGAGTCTTTTCTATCTTATCCGCATCTGAAGGTTCTTTCTCATAGAATTGCAACTTTGAGCAAATCCTATGAACAACATGATTATAATCACTTATAGTTTTAAAGTCCTGTAAGCGAAGTTGGGTCCACTCATAATTTGCCGCGGGCAATAAGAGTGTCTTTTGTTGTTCATAGCGTTGCTTAAGAGACTTCCATAGATTTCGTGGATTTTCTTCCAATAAATATTCAGCCTTAAGGTCAGGATGAATATGGCTCCTAATGATATATAGTGCTGTGTATACATGTTGATCATCAAGTGGTGCAACACCCTCTTGGAGTGGTAACACTGCTTGATAAAGTCCTCGGGACGCAAGACTAACTTTTATGTCCACAGCCCATGTTGGATAGTTGTGACCGTCAAGAGCTAGTAATTCAAATTCTTTGACGGCCATTTGTCCTACACGAGTCAAACCATTTATCCTACACGTAAAATGTTGTGGTGTGTTGTAAGTATGGGATGCAAAAATAAAAACAAGATAAATCTTGTGTTATTAATGGTCTAAAATCTCATATGCTTAATAAGAGAATGGAGGTAGTCACCATAAAGACGTAGACCTCAAAATGGGCATAGTCTGTTGTTAACAGTAGATGCCAAATTATTTATGCGAATTGTATAAACACGTCTAAAGGTAGTCATCAAAGAGTGATATAGAACTTAGCTAATTTGCAAACGAATTGGGTACGCACATTGAGGATAATCACATAGTTGCAGACTTAGTGTAGATCCTACAGTAGCAACTAGAGTGCTACTTTGTGTATGGCCAATAGGAATGTGATTTATTGGTAGTCATCTTTGTGAAAAGATGTTGTCGGGTACCACGATTAGGGACACCCTAATTGGGGTACCAAGATCACTTCAAAAACGCAAGCACCTGTTAAAACAACTGTGCCCACAAAGGCCCACTGCCTGCTTCCCATTCGAAAGAAAGGAAAGGACTTAAAGAAGCCCAGCGTGCGGCCCATTCACATCCCCCTCGAACCCGCAGAACGATCTCCGCCTCGCTCGAGGGTCCCTCTCGGGCCCGCTGGACGATCTCCGCCTCGCTCGAGGGTAGCGGATCTACCCTCGAGCGGGTAAGCCATCTCCGCCTCGCTCGAGGCCACCCCTCGGCACAAGGGACAAACGGCCCTGCCGCCCAACCACTCGCCGTACGAAGGCATTAAAAGCCAGCCACTCCGCCACGGCGCCCAGGACAGGCGGCGTCAAGCCGCCACTCCCACAGTTGATGTGACCAGGGTCCCATCCGCCGACTTCGGTCACCGCTCCGCCATCCCGGAGGCTGTAGCAGCACTGTGGGACATACGACGTGGGACAAGACAGGCTCGGCACTGCTCCCGTTACTGTTTTGCCGACACCGACCATCCGGACTCGCCTCCCACTGGGGAAGGGGTCCGGTGACGTCACGTGTCCTTCCGAGAGGGGCGCTCAGCACGCACGGATGGAGCCCCGGCCCTCCCCCCCTAGAGGAGCCCGGGACCTCCACGCGTCCCCCGGACCTCCTAGTGTGCACGCCCGCACTCCGACCAGGGGGTCCGGGGCCGCCGCGCGCCCCACTGCCGCTGGCACATGCAGGACCCTAGTCCGCAGGGCCCACCGAGCACCACTGTGCCGTATATAGAAGACCATACATCAGCAACGACCACGCCGCCTGCAGGTGCATGTGAGACGACCGGCGCGATCTTCGCACGACCAAGGACGATATCCAGGATGACTGCGACGCACGCCGCCTTCCCACAGTGTACTTCCTACAGTGTCCGACCACTGTACCCCCGCGATTCAGGGAAAAACAACGACTTCCATGCCCCACTCATGTGCACCGCCCCTCCTTGTAACTATAAAAGGAGGAGGCGGGCTTCCTTTAGCGGGGCTGGTTGGTTTTTCTCTCGGAGGACGCTCGGACACTCCCAGACGAGATCCATCATCACTTACGCTCCGGCATCCCTATTCGCCACGTTCAACCCCTCTTCTAGCAGAGACCTGGGAGCTTCTCTCCCTCTCTCGCCTCGCTTGTATCCCCTACTGCAAGCACTCCGGGTGTAAGATAATACAGTGCCCTCGCACACCCCCTTTGCTGGACGTACGGCCCCGCGGCCGGAACCAGGATAAACCGTGCGTTACTGTGTTGCCTCTTGCATCATCATCTGGGACGAGGAAACACACAGCATTTACTCGTTGGGATCCAGGCCCTCGGGTCGGGACACCGACAGTTGGCGCACCAGGTATTCCATCCCGAGTGGCTAGCTAATCCAGTATTAGTGAAGAAAAAGAGTGGAAACTGGAGGATGTGTGTAGATTACACTAGTTTAAATAAGACATGTCCGAAGGTTCCCTTTCCTTTGCCACGAATTTATCAGATCATAGATACTACTGCAGATGTGAACTCCTATCCTTTCTTGATGCTTATTCCGGTTACCACCAAATCAAGATGAAAGAGTCCGACCAGCTCGCGACTTCCTTTATCACACCTTTCGGCATGTACTGCTACGTTACGATGCCCTTTGGCCTCAGAAACGCCGAAGCCACATACCAGCGGTGTATGCTCCATGTTTTCGGAGACCATCTCGGGCGCAGCATAGAGGCATATGTCGATGACATCGTTGTAAAATCCAGGAAGGCGGACGACCTGGTTGCTGATCTCAGGATCGCATTCGATTGCCTACGGGCCAAAGGGGTAAAACTTAACCCCGAGAAGTGCGTGTTCGGGGTGCCTCAAGGCATGCTCTTGGGCTTCATTGTCTCCCAGCGGGGCATCGAACCCAACCCTGACAAAGTCTCGGCTATCACTCGGATGGGACCGATCCGAGACCTAAAGGGGGTACAGAGGGTCATGGGATGCCTAGCGTCCCTTAGCCGGTTCATCTCGCGTCTCGGCGAGAAAGGCTTACCCCTGTATCGACTCTTGAGGAAAACCGAGCACTTCACGTGGACCCCCGAAGCTCAAGAAGCCCTCGAAAGGCTGAAGGCATCACTCACTTGAGCCCCCATTCTCACACCACCCACGGACGGCGAGCCCCTCTACCTGTACGTAGCTGCGACGACCCAAGTGGTCAGCGCGGTGATCGTAGTCGAAAGACAAGAGGAGGGCCATGCATTGCCCGTCCAGCGGCCGGTGTACTACATCAGCGAGGTGTTGTCTGAAACTAAGACACGCTATCCGCAGATTCAGAAGCTGCTCTACGCAGTGGTTCTAGCTCGGCGCAAACTGCGCCACTACTTCGAGGCCCATCCCGTCACCGTGGTCTCGTCTTTTCCTTTGGGAGAGATAGCCCGCAACCGGGAAGCCGATGGTAGAATCGCCAAATGGTCTGTGGAGCTGATGGGAGAGACACTCACCTACGCCCCCCGCAAGGCGATCAAGTCCCAAATCTTGGCTGACTTCGTGGCTGAGTGGACGGACACTCAGCTACCCCCATCGCAAATCCAGGGCGAATGCTGGACTATGTACTTCGACGGGTCGGTAATGAAAACCGGCGCCGGTGCCGGCCTCCTTTTCATCTCACCCCTCGGAGAACATATGCGATACGTGATACGCCTACACTTCCCTGCATCAAACAACATGGCGGAGTATGAGGCCCTCCTCAGTGGCCTCCGCATCGCCATCGAGCTCGGCGTCAAACGCCTCGACGTCCGCGGTGACTCTCAACTCGTCGTCGATCAAGTAATGAAGGAGTCTAGCTGTCACGACCCGAAGATGGAGGCGTACTGCAATGCAGTGCGCCGCCTCGAAGACAAGTTCGACGGCCAAGAGCTCAATCATGTCCCGCGCAAGTACAACGAGGACACCGACGAATTAGCCAAGATCGCGTCGGGGCGGACCACCGTCCCCCCGAACATCTTCGCTCGTGACATCACCAAGCCCTCCGCCGAATTCAAAGATCCGGCGGAGCCGGGCCCCTCGTCCACCGGGTCCCCCGGAGGGAACCCCCCGGCGGACGGGGTCGAGCCCATGAACATTGACTTCGAGACCACCTCTACGGACGAGGCCGAAGCAATGGAAGTCGACGCGGCCCCCACTTCGCGAGACTGGCGCATCCAGTACCTTGACTGGATGATTCGAGGGGCCCTACCCTCGAACCGCGCTCAGGCGCGTCGCCTCGCCAGGAGGGCCAAGTCCTTCATTCTAATCGACAATGTGCTATACAAGCGCAGTCCCTCGGGCGTCATGCAACGATGCATCCCCGTCCCCGAGGGCAAGGAGCTTATCCGCGACATCCACGCCGGCATCTGCGGCCATCACGCTGCGCCGCGCACCCTAGTGGGTAACGTGTTTTGGCAAGGTTTTTACTGGCCCACCGCGGTCGCCAATGCCACCGAAGTTGTACGGACCTGCGAGGGTTGCCAATTCTATGCGCGAAAAACACACCTCTCGGCCCATGCTCTGCAGACCATCCCCATCACGTGTCCGTTTAGGGACTAGACCTCGTCGGTCTGCTGAAGAAGGCGCCCGGGGGCTTCACCCACTTGCTGGTGGCAGTCGACAAATTCTCCAAATGGATCGAGGCTCGACCCATCGGCAAGATCAAATCCGAGCAAGCAGTCCAATTCTTCACCGACATCGTCTTCAGGTTCGGGGTCCCGAACTCGATCATCACCGACAACGGCATCCAGTTCACAGGCAAGAAGTTCTTGGCGTTCTGCGATAGTTTCCACATACATGTGGACTGGTCGGCTTTAGCACACCCACAGACGAACGGGCAAGTGGAGCGTGCCAATGGCATGATCCTCCAAGGACTGAAGCCGAGGATCTTCAACAAGCTGAACAAGTTTGGCCGGAGATGCCTCACGGAGCTACCCTCGGTCATTTGGAGCCTGAGGATGACCCCAAGCAGAGCCACGGGCTTTTCCCCGTTCTTCCTCATCTATGGCGCTGAGGCCATCCTCCCCACTGACTTGGAGTACGGGTCGCCAAGGCTCAAGGCATACAAAGAGCAACAAAACCAGCGAGCTTGCGAGGACTCACTGGACCAAGTGGACGAGGCTCGAGATGCGGCGCTCCTCCACTCCGCGCGCTACCAGCAGTCCTTACGAAGGTATCAAACGCAGAGGGTCTGGCGCAGAGACCTCAACGAATGGGACTTGGTGCTGAGGCTTCGACAGGACAACAGGGGCCGCCACATGCTCTCACCTTCATGGGAAGGACCGTACATAATCACCGAGGTGTTAAAACCCGGCACGTACAAGCTGGCGAACGACAAAGGCGAAGTCCTCACCAATGCTTGGAACATACAACAGCTATGTCGCTTCTATCCTTAGAATTTCGAGCTTTTTGTACATTGTTAGTGCCCGCATTTTCAATTTCCCGAATAATAAAGAAGCACGCTTTGCTTGTTTATTTTTGGGAACCTTCCGGACCCTCGAGGGCTCGGATGTGCACGAACACTGAGGTACGCTTGGCTTTACCCTCGGCAAAGCCAAGCCTCCCTCGGGGGCTACTACGGGGGGAACCCCCGAACGTCCCCAAAAATCGCCAATGTTTTTTCGAAATACTTCCGTCTCGCCCCTAAGCTTCTCGTCTCCTTGGAAGAAACGGACGCGAGGCATAAGTAACTACGGTACGGGGCCGGCCGAGTCATGGGCCGCCTACGCCTTCGGGATACGGCACCCCCCTCACCACCCTACGTCTACGTTGCTTATGAACGCGAAATTCCTCGCATACGTTTATCTAAGTCGCATACGAGAACACGGAAATAAAGTGAAGAAACATAGGCTCGAACTCACAAGGCCTCGATGGGCCACGCAGTCGATTCAACAAAAATCTCATATATTCATAAGGTACGATTACAAAGTATGACTACGACAAACACTAATCTATTTACATGGGCTTCGAGACCCAGTTTTCCTACAGGCTACCATCCCCCCCTTTCGGGTCTTTAGTGGCATCGAATTCGGCGATGGGAGGGATGTCTGCCTCGAGCTTCTCGGTGAGGACGGTGGCGAACTCCTCCGCAGCTGCGTCGGCTTCGTCCATGATGGCCGACGCGGCGTCCGCATCAGCATCATCGGGAACGACGTACCCCGACGACACCCTCCGGAGATCCATGAGATAGTGTGTCGAGGCCACGGCGAGAGCCCGCAGGACACCAAGACGGAAGGTGCTCTTGGCGTGTTCGGCAATCCGGCCGCCTAGCGCGCGCAGGCGGCTGATCACCGAACTGCCCGAGACGGCACCCACCCCCTCGAGCTCTTGACACACGCTCACGGCGGTCTGCTCCAGCTCAGCAAACTCCATCTGTGCCGCCGTGAGCGCGGTGTGGACTGCTTCCTTCGCCGCGGTCTCATCTGCCACCTTCTGCCTCAGCTCTGCGCAAAGGAAATCAATGTCAGCTACGAAAAGAAACAAATCGACGAAAACTCGAAGGTACTCACCCGTGATGTTCCTCTGCGCCTCCTCCCTTTGGGCTCGAGCGGCCTCTTTGAGCAAGGACAAGGAGGCTTCCTTCTCCTTAAGGGTAGCCCCCATGTTCTGGAGGGCCACCTCCTTCTCCTCGAGGGCCTCGAACTGTTCCCAGAGGGTCCCGGTGAGCACAACCACGGCCACCTCCTTGTGGAGGAGCTCGGCCTTCTGCTGCTCGAGCGTTGTGCTCAGGCACTGCAGCTCGGCGCTCTGTGTTTCAGCCTCCCAAGCCCTCTCCTCGAGCACCGTCCGAAGGCGTTGCAGCTCGGCAGCTTGCGCCTCGGCCTCCCGGGCCTTCTGCTCCGCTGCCGCCTTCTGGGCGTCTCGCTCATCGGCAACCCGCGCCAGTTCCTCCTCTAGCGCCTGCTGACGCGCCCCCAGATCCGCCATTTTCGTATTGGCGTCGATGCTCTTGAGCACCAGCTCGGCGTTGTGCTGCCCGAGCTGGCTCATCTGGGAGTACAGCCGGGTCATCTCGGCGCTTTTCTCGCGCGAGAATTCCCTCAGCCGCTGCAAGAGGAAAGACGTGGGTAAAGACACGTTAAAGTTAGACCGAATCCGAGCAATTTTCGGGGGGAAATATTTACCTGGCTGACCAGGTAATCCGCATTCTGATGGAGCTGGAAGGCGCTGTCGAGGGCTTGCAAGATCTCGCGGCCAACGCTCATCTGCGCTTTCCAGGCCTCCCCCTCCTCTTGCTCCTTGCGGAGAAACTCCGAGGGGGGCCCGGACGGTACGATCGCCCCGTGATGGGGCCCCTCGGACGTCCCCTCCTCGAGCACACTGGCGCTGGCCGATGCGAACTCCGCAATGTGCGCAGCGGTGCTTGCCGCAGCAGCGGAGTCGATGTCCATCGAGTCCTCGTACTCCTAGCTGCTGTCCGGCAGCTCCACCGCCACCGCCGCGCTCCCTTGCACCGTTGGCGCGGGCACCACCGTGACGGTGCCCTCGTCCCGGACCTCGGTGGGCCCCGAGACAGGGGCTCCCTCTGCCCCCGGCGCCGTCTCCTCCCCTGCGACGCCCACGCCTTCGGCCCTCGGGGGCTCGAGGACGAGGGTCTCCTCCTCTGCTTGGTCGGCAGGACGCTCCTGCACGCTCCCGCCGGTCTCTCCTCCTGTGTCCGGTCGGGCGGCGCCAACCGCATCGCCCTGACCGGCCTCGACTCCAGTGACCGTCAGGACGGCGCCATCCACGCCGCCTCGACCGGTCTCCTCGGCGTCGGCAGCCTGAGCGGCCGCTTCGGCACCGCTCTGGCCGGCGTCGCCCTCCTCCTCCTGTGCCCGAGCTTGCTGCGCCGCCTGGGCCCCTCGAGCCATGGCCTCCCGTAGCTTCGCGGCCGCCGCCTCGAGGTCCACGGCAGGCAGGGGCTGCGGCGCCGTGTGCGGCGTGCTGCGTGCCCCTGTCTTGAGGGCCTTAGTCGGGGCGAGCTGCACCGCATCCTTGGGGACGGCCCCGGGGCTGGAAATCAAAGAACACGAGTTGAGGACAATAGGATCGAGAAATCCACCAAACACACGACAAAAACGAAACCCAAGTTTACTTACCCGGATCGGGCGCTCATGCTTCGCTTCCTCGTGGCGCTTCTTCGGGCCCGAGGCACCACGCCACCCCTCGAAGACTGCCCCGAGGGCGCCCCCCTCGTGACGGCATGGTGACTCGAGGCTGCCAGCACGGACGGCTCCGCGCCCGCCGCAGCCTCGCCGCCACGGATTAGCACCTGGGACGCGGGCGTCTCCTCACCAGCTGCCGGAGGCGACGGCTCCCGCTCCGCACCTTCGAGGGATGGCTGCGCCGAGGACTCTGCCACGGCCCTTGTCTCCTCGGCCGCCACCGGCTCCCCCTCGTCATCGTCCCACAGGTAGAACGGTGGGGGACTCGCAACCTCCGCCGCCTCATCGCCCTCAGAGCGTGGTCCTCGGCACCCGAGGCCTCCTCCTCCTCCTCCTCCGAGGACTCAGGCGTGGTGGGCCGCGTCTTCCCCTCCGCGCGAGCGAGCTTGCACGCTTTGTCATGCTTCGCCTTCCTTTTCCTCTTCCTCTCAATCTTTGCATCCGCCGCGTCCTTCCGCCTTTTCATCTTCTCCGCGTGGAGGCGATTGATCAGGCCTTGTTCCGGGACCAGGGGCTTCGAGGTGCCGCACCTCAACCCCTACAAAAGCACGTCCGAGATGGAGTCAGAAAAAGAGGGCTACACAACACACGCCGGATTCGAAGTCAAAACTTACCAGAGAAATGTACCCCGGCTCGGGGCGCATCTTGATCCTCCAAAGATCCTCGGGATTTTGGGGGAACTCCGCTACCGCATACTTTGCCCTCTGGGCGGCGGTGGTGCGGGAAAGCAACTTGTTCGACGTCCTCGATCCCTCCACCTGGCTCCCGGGGGTGAGCTCGAAAATCGGCATGGCCCTCTCCACGAGAGGGATAACCCTCTGCCGGTGGAAGATCGCGATGACGGCTGCTGCCGTCAGCCCCTTCTTCACCAGACGCGCCAGCGCGTCGGTAAGGCCCTCGAGCTTGGCTTGCTGCGATCGGGGCGACACCCCCCAGTCCCACTTTGGCGGTCGCTCCCGGAGAACTTTGTTAGTAAACGCCGGGAGCGCGCCCCTGTAGTTCCGAAGGTAGAACCACCCTCGACTCCACCCGGCGTTGTTCGTCGTCATCTTGCTGAGATGTAAAGATTCCTCCGAGTCGGGCGGACGTGGAGCGTCAGGCCACCGGCGCGCGCGAACCGCCTCGGTTGGCCCCACGCGTTCTCGACGAAGAGTTCGCCGCGGAACAGATGGATCCAGAGATCCCAGTGGGCTTCGATGCCGAGGTACCCCTCATAGACGGCGACGAAGACCACCGCCTACGAGATGGAGTTGGGGCTGAAGTTGTGTAGCTCCACTCCGTAGTACTCGCACAAAGCCCTCATGAACCTGCTGACGGGGAAGCTGAAGCCTCGCTCGTGGAGGCGCACGAAGCTCACAATGTAGCCTTGCGGGGGCTTCGGCTCGGTCTCGTCCGGGTGCGGGGAAACCCACGCCGGCGCCCCCGAGTCGGAGTTCCGCGGCAGCAGCCGGTCGGCGACCAGCTGCTCCAGAACCACCACGGTGGCGGAGGACTTCCCCCACGGCAAAGGCTCCTGGATGTCCGACATGTCTTTGATTCGAGGGGGAATGTGGGAGCGAAGGCTCTGGGATGGCTAAGGTGCTCTTTCTCCCTTCTTCTCTCTCTCTTTCCTCTTCCTCCTTCCGCTCTTGGCTGCGGGCTCAAGATGCAGGGGAGGCGGAGAAGGCGAAGCAGGATGAAGTCAAATGGCCAGGTGAGCCCAAACACCCCCTTTCTTCTCATTTTTATTCACCATGACGGGCGCAACCGCAGCCACGGCCCAAATCTACCGCATTGAATGCGGTAGATTTCGCCATCGCAGACGGCTGGGCCCCACGAATGCGGAGTCTCCCACGCGCGCACGCAGCAATAACTGCAGCACGGTAACCGGCGGGCGCGGCGCGACTGTTGTGCTATCCCATCCGTCAGCCGCCGCCCACGCCGCTTCGTCTGCCCGAGGCTGTCACCTGAAAAGGCGCGCCCGCACCACACCACACAAATCGGGCCACGACGCCCACTACCAGCGGAAGACCCGCGCGCGTGACTCGCGACTCTGCGTTGTTTTCGAATCAAGATGGAATATTCCTTCAGGGGTCTCTTTACCCTCGAAGGAATCGTATTTCGAGGCCTTACTGATCAGGGGTTCGAAGCCTGGCCTTTCGGAGGTTCGACAGGCGCCCCAGATCACCAGAGTCAGGGACTGCAGGGATGGGCCGTACAAGCCACCCTCGAACGCGGAGTTTGAGACATCTTGCGTAGTGTTCAAGGCCAGACGAGGGTGCCTAGAAGGGGGATCCTATCGAGGGAGAGCATCGAGCCCTCGGACCCTATCGAATGGGTCCGAGCACCGCCTAGCGAACCCTCGCGAGCGCTCTATGAGACGTGTCCATGGACCATGAGCCAAACCCTATCGAACGGGGCACGGACGTCCGCTTGAACTACCCGCTAATAGCTCACCGAAGCAGCCGTTGCTCGCGGCCCGGGCATGGGTAGCATGGTGCGCTTCCCCCCTCCTCCCTACGGAAGGGCGACGAGGGTCGTAATCGAAGTCGAGGGTTCCCCTGAACGCCTTCACACGGGCCTGGGCTCGGGGGCTCCTCGCACACTATGGTTCAAGCTGCACCCTCGAATAAGTCGACGACCGTCAATTGTGAAGCTCCACGTGTCTAACCAAACCCTCCGCTGTTGACGTGCGCTCTCCTGATGGTCAAGCTGAACGCCGGGCCGCTGTACCAGCGCTGAGAGTGCCGAGACCGGATGAAAGAGTGCCGATGCCGGCTGAAAAAGATGCTGGACGGCCGCCCCAGTAAAGCTACCCAGTGGGACAACGTTTATAGCCCTTGGACGAGCACAAACTCTCCTCCAAGGCCTCGGGGGCTACACCCGCGGGTGCTCTGACGCGCCCCCGCGAAGGAGACTTCACATATATTCGAGGGTCGTAACTCTCTGTACACCCATATACCCTCGGTAATCCTCCCCGTAGAGGAGAAAGGGGACTCTATTGCTCAATACAAATAAAGATTATAAAGGGTTACCGGCGCAAAGCCATCGAAAGATACAAACACATTGCCACCTACGTGGCAATTTTCCCTGTCTTGGGGAGGAATGAGTGACAAAGAAAGGCGCCGAGCCCCTGGCTGACGCAACGGCCAGGCTGCTAGGGATGCGAGAAGCAGCCCCCAGACCTCACGGGTCCAGCGGGACGCTCTCCTCGCAAGCCTTCTTCTAGCGTCTCCTCCACTGAAGACCACGCGGGGGGTCGAGCTGACGGACAGCACCCTCCACATCGTTCCCCCGAGAGCAACCTTGTTGCCGGGGGGGACGATGCGAAAAACAGCCGCCAGACCTGGCGCCAGCGCCACGGTCAGGCGTCTCCATCCCCCTTCAGGCTAGGGGACATCGCAGGAGCAGGACCCCACGGGTCCAATGCTCTTCTACTGATCCCACTTAAGCTGAGGGATGGAGCGCACGCCCACTCCGGTCTTCCCCCACCGCTTGCAAGCTTTCTTCTAGTGCCTAAAGCCTAGAAAAGCCAGGCCGCCCCATCTGGGGGCCGGTCACAAAAGGCAAAGTAAACATTACAAGATTTAGGCGATACTGGAAGAAAGAGCTGGGAGGTTGGAGAAGAAAGGGAAACCCACGACCCCTATTTATAGCTGCGCCGGGCACAAAGCTTCAAGCTTGTCGAAGAGCGGAGGCTTGTATCGCCCGTGACGACACGGCACTCCACGAGCAAAGGATGTCCTCGGTCACCGTGCCGAGACACGACCGAACGAAATAAAGCAAAGCTGAGCCCCTGGACGCCAGGCGGCACAGCATTGGCTCAGGCCAGCCGCCCTCGAAAGCGCGCCGCCAGGCAACCAGAGAAGGCAGGGCCCAGGCCCTGAAGTGCGGGACCACGCGACGAAAGCGCCAGCTGCCAAGCAGCAGGCGCCGTCGTCACCCCGGCCCCCCTCAACACGCGGACACATCTTGTCCTTGAAAACAAACAAAGAGGTGCGCGCCTCGAAGTACTTCCCCCGTGCGCACACTACCCCAGCCGGCGTGTTCCCACATCTGCCAGGCTGGCGCTCCGGCGCGTCTGGCGGGTGCGTGGCATCGATTGATCACGTCAAGGGGAAATCGCCGAATCACCCTTTGGCCGAATCCATTGACTCGACCAAAGCCTCGGGGGCTACTGTCGGGTACCACGATTAGGAACACCCTAATTGGGGTACCAAGATCACTTCAAAAACGCAAGCACCTATTAAAACAACTGGGCCCACAAAGGCCCACGGCCTGCTTCCCATTCGAAAGAAAGGAAAGGACTCAAAGAAGCCCAGCGTGCGGCCCATTCACATCCCCCTCGAACCCGCGGAACGATCTCCGCCTCGCTCGAGGGTCCCTCTCGGGCCCGCTGGACGATCTCCGCCTCGCTCGAGGGTAGCGGATCTACCCTCGAGCGGGTAAGCCATCTCCGCCTCGCTCGAGGCCACCCCTCGGCACAAGGGACAAACGGCCCTGCCGCCCAACCACTCGCCGTACGAAGGCATTAATAGCCAGCCACTCCGCCACGGCGCCCAGGACAGGCGGCGTCAAGCCGCCACTCCCACAGTTGATGTGACCGGGGTCCCATCCGCCGACTTCGGTCACCGCTCCGCCATCCCGGAGGCTGTAGCAGCACTGTGGGACATGCGACGTGGGACAAGACAGGCTCGGCACTGCTCCCGTTACTGTTCTGCCGACACCGACCATCCGGACTCGCCTCCCACTGGGGAAGGGATCCGGCGACGTCACGTGTCCTTCCGAGAGGGGTGCTCAGCACGCACGGACGGGGCCCCGGCCCTCCCCCCTAGAGGAGCCCGGGACCTCCACGCGTCCCACGGACCTCCTAGTGTGCACGCCCGCACTCCGACCAGGGGGTCCGGGGCCGCCGCGCGCACCACTGCCGCTGCCACATGCAGGACCCTAGTCCGCAGGGCCCACCGAGCGCCACTGCGCCGTATATAGAAGACCATACATCAGCAACGACCACGCCGCCTGCATGTGCACTGCGGGACGACCGGCGCGATCTTCGCACGACCAATGACGATATCCAGGATGACTGCGACGCACGCCGCCTTCCCACAGTGTACTTCCTACAGTGTCCGACCACTGTACCCCCGCGATTCAGGGGAAAACAACGACTTCCATGCCCCCACTCATGTGCACCGCCCCTCCTTGTAACTATAAAAGGAGGCGGCGGGCTTCCTTTAGCGGGGCTGGTTGGTTTTTCTCTTGGAGGACGCTCGGACGCTCCCAGACGAGATCCATCATCACTTACGCTCCGGCATCCCTATTCGCCACGTTCAACCCCTCTTCTAGTAGAGACCTGGGAGCTTCTCTCCCTCTCTCGCCTCGCTTGTATCCCCTACTGCAAGCACTCCGGGTGCAAGATAATACAGTGCCATCGCACACCCCCTTTGTTGGATGTACGGCCCCGCGGCCGGAACCAGGATAAACCGTGCGTTACTGTGTTGCCTCTTGCATCATCATCTGGGACAAGGAAAGACGCAGCATTTACTCGTTGGGATCCGGGCCCCCGGGTCGGGACACCGACAGATGTAGACCAAATGTTCTAATTTGTGGTGTTGGGTGCGCACGTTGAGGATAGTTAGTATCCCGCAGCAGCAATAGTGGTGCTATCTTGTGTATGGCCAACAAACAAATAGAGAACATGCGTGTTTTACAAATGTGAGAAAATACACTTGAAATGTCGCATCCATTGTTTAAGCGCGTAGGGCATTAAAGTTGAAAAGCATAAAAGGGCTTAAACAAAATGATCGATTGTATAATAAATAAATAAATAAATAAATAAACATATTGGAAGACCAATGGTCGTAATAACAAGGATATTATTTATTGGATTTTTCATACATACCGGGACAAATATTTTGAATAACATCATAAATGGATATTTTACAATGATAAAACATCACGAGTACAATTATTGTAAAGTCAACAACTGAACATAATCGTACAATATGCTACTGCTAATTTTACAACATAAAATTATTGGAGACTTAACAGAGTCTTATGCGAATTTATGCTGAAAATTAAATAAACAGAGTAAAAGAAACAAGTTGCCGCTGTGCCAAACAAATTCTGTGAATGAGCGTACATTAGGCACAGCAATGTGCACAGTGGAATGGAGGAGGGATCACGTGGATGGGCCCTAAGCCCAGGTGACGTTCAGGCCATAAAGGCCGGCCAGTCCATTGCATCAGGAAGCAAATCCCTAGCTTCTTCCTCCCACGTACTGCTCTCGATCCCCAATTCCCCGGTGCCGCCGCCGCCGCTGTTGTTCTCAGTTGGAGGACTCTCCCGATGTTGAGCACCTCTGGACTCGGAAGTCCGAGGACCGCCGGGTTCCAAGAACCAGCGCGGATGCCGGGGTGCCGGTCAACTGCCGGGCGGCCGGCGAGGCGCCGAAGTGTTGGGGTCGGCAGCGCCTCGGCCGGTGGAGGACCTGGGAGGGCCTGCGCCTTCATGCGGGCTGCGGCTTCCGCGCGTGTGGCGGGCGGAGGTGGAGTCGAAGTTCCTGGGGCGGCGGAGAACAGGGGTTGGGCGCCACGGCGACCCGCGAGCCTGCTGCCGGTGAGGGCGCCGATGCCGGGGGCAGCCACCACATCTACCTCGTCCTTCTTCTCGATCTGTACATCAGCAAGCATGGGTGCTGCTTCTGTGGCGAGAAACCATGGATGGAGAGGCGCTGGAGCCACCGGTGTCGGTGATGGCATCGAGTAGGAATACTCGAGCGTGTGCGGCATCAGCGTGAATTCCTTGCAGAAATCACACCAGTAGCGTGGCGGTGCTGGTGTCGGAGACATCGGTCCCTCCATGGGAGCGTAGGCGGGCACAGTGACGTTCTCCGCCACCACTTCGTCAACGGGCGGCGCCGGGGCTGCAACGACTGGTGGTGCCGGGGTTTCAACCACTGGTGGCGCCGGGGCTTCAACCACCGATGGCACAACGTTCTCATCGAAGACTGGCTCTGCAGACGAACAATCCGTGGAGACGCATGGCGGCCACTACGGATCGGACTCCATTGCCGGCGGACGCCGTTAACAGCAGACTGAAAAATACGGCCAAAGCGACGACCTCCATTGCCAGCGTTGCGGCGGATACGAGGCCCACGGCGCTCGAAAACGCTGTGCGGCTGGCCATGGCGGCCATAGTGGTGGAATGGGCCACGGCGAACACCATTGTTTTTTTTTTTGAAGTGCGAACACCATTGTTGCGAGTTGCGACAAAGGGCGAAGAACAATCCTCTGGCGACATGTGACGGTAAGTTTAAGTTTACTGGTGCCATGACTTACCGATGGATTTCCAGAGTGCGTTCTCTTTCTCTCGTCGTTCTCCTTTTCTCTGTCTCGCTCGTTAGAGACACTGTTGATAACGTGTTGAAGGTGAATGTAAATGAACAGAGATTTGGGAACAACTGTCATTTGTTATTGATCTCAATAGTTTTATACAAGTGAAGGTCGCATCGTACGGACGTACGGACGCGTCTGTTCGGGAATTGTAACTGATGAAGAGACATGCCCCTTCGTAGTACTAACTGCTAATCTAATCTCTAATCCTAACTGCTGCTAATCTAATCTCTAATCCTAACTGCTTTGTGAATGAGATCGCTTGTGAAGAGACCATCTCTAATCCTAACTGCTTCGTGAATGAGATCCCCTTCGTAGTACTAACTGCTAATCTAATCTCTAATCCTAACTGCTTCGTGGATGAGATCGCTTGTGAAGAGGTACCTCTTGGTGTACAGGCACCGTTTCGTAACAAGTTCCTCATGACAGTACCTGGGCCATATAAGGCCCTGTTTAGTTCTCAAAAAGTTTTACACAGTACCAATCACATTGAATTTTCGAACATTAAATACAGTTAAAAAAAATAACTGATTACACAATTTAACTGATTAGCACGAGCTGAATCGTTTAAACCTAATTAGTCCATAATTAGATATTATTTATCAATTAACAACATTGTTACTACGGTACCAAAACCCAAACTTTTTCACCAACTAAACACACCCAAACACAGCAAACACCCAACATCTCTGAATTCCACATTCACGACAGATCGACAGTACAACGTATTACTCGGTTCAGATGTCCACATTGCTACTAGTACGCTTTTAAAGCACTACAACGTATTACTCGGTTCAGATGTCCACATTGCTACTAGTAAGCTTTTGAACCACTCGTGATACGAGGACATAATATCATGTCAAGCGCTAAAACGCTGGACGCTCATCAGCAATTGCATGTAGACAGAGCACAGATCAACAACAGGTACCAAGGTTTTGAACAGGTGATTTGCTCATGATGAATTTTCAGAAAAATTGATAGCAAGGTCCCAGTAGTGAGGAACAGAAGCATCAGCAAAAACCTTCTTAGCAGCAGCCTCACTCCGGCAGTTGTGTACAGTAAACCTGTGGAAGGCAGGCTTCGCCACGCTGCCCTGCCAGACCAATGCACAACTATTCACAGGCTTGTCAGGTTCCTCTTCAGCATCATCCTCACCACTAACTGCGGCTGCCCAGTCTATCCGGTTGAGCATGAGCTTATTGTACCTTTTGATTGATTTCTTCCCTCCTTCAACAACCACAACACTGATACCATCGGTGATGACTGCAGCACCAGTTAGCCTATTCTCTTGTGCATTGACATCGACTTTGAAGCGTGTCTGTGGATGGGACAGGTTTCTGATCTTGTAAACACAAACTATTGTCTCCATTGTATTAGTAGGATCATCAAAAAGCTTCCGCTCTTTCTTCTCGCGGCGCTCAGATGGTGTGAGCTTGCGGGCAATGTTGCGGTCTACATGAGCCTGCTCACGCTCTGCAGCGGCAGTTCTGATTTCCATCTCCAGCCGTGTGGGATCTTGCACAGCTTCAGAGCCTAGAACTTTCATAAGATTGCTCATTTTGACCTTTGGTTTGGGTGGCTCCAATAGGCCTTGCCTAATCATTTCTTGCCTATCTTTTTCCTTAGCAAGACGCCTCTGTGTTCTCAGCTTCTTCTGCTCTTTTTTAGTTAACTTCAGTGGCTGGGGCGGCGGCGGTGCCGGTTCGGCCGGTGGGTCTAATGGCTCTGGATGTTCCACATATATGGTGATCCTGTCCATATTAAGCTTCTCCACAGTGAAATCCTCATATATGGCAGAAAGTAAAATTTTTGCATCCCTGAAAAGAATGTAAATTAGTTACCATTCATTGACTGCGTATAATAATAAAAAAAACCAATAGAGGAAGCAAGATATACCATGGCTCAATGTCAGGAATTGCTTCCTTCTGCTTTTGCTTTGGAGCTCTCATACCAGAAGCAACTTCAATAAGGTTTGGGTTCATGTCTATTTCTGCCTTTGCCTTCGCGAGCTGTGCTTGCTTTACTTTGAGCTCCTTAGCTTGTGCTTCACCAAATTGACTCTGTAATCAGAACATTCAAGTAAGGCACGAGAAATAAGGATAAGGATAAACAACCAAAAAAACAATCAAGATTCACTCACGCATACCTTAATTCTATTCAATTCAGCCTGCCTAGAGAGTTTTCCCTCTTCAACAAACTGAAATCCTGGCCTTTTAGGACGGAGGAGCTTGTTTTGGTTTATGCCCATCCTTTCATCAAAATGAGCACTTGATTTTGCCAGAGAATCCAAGTCTGGCTTGATGATTTGAAAAGCCTCCTTCTTTTGCTTGTTTATATTGACCTAACCAATGTAGAACCAATAGTGGCAGTCACCATATGAACAGATCATGGATAACATTTTATATGAAGCTTATTGTAACAAATTTTACCTTTAGAGTACTCAAATTTGTTGGCCTTGTCATGCTGATAACTTTTCCCTGCTCATCAATTTCCCTACCCTGAGCATCAAGGCGAAGGACAGGAGCCTTGGGAGGTCTTTGAGGCACAGTAAGTTCAGTGGATGTACCGGGAAACATGTTGATGAGAGGAGCAAAGTGTGGATCTTGCTGGAATCCCATCTTAGCAGCAAGCTCTTGTGCTCGCTTCACTGCCTCCAGATTAGGAATGTTTGTAAGACCCGGAATACCAATTGCACCAGCTGCGGCTGGAGTCCCAGAGACACTACTCATGGGCAGGCCAGAAACTGGACCAGTATGCTTTGCTTCTCCTTTAGAAACAGTCTGTGTTTCGACAGATGTTTTTGCATCTTCTTTTTTAGAAACTTGCATATCAGTACCAGTAGTGCCAAGTTTATTAAGCTGTGCAAGAAAAAAAATTAGAATACTTAAAAAGTTATATTAAGAAATTGGGGCAAGGGACTGAGAACAGCTGTGACTTCTTACCATGGGTAGTTTCTTGAGTTTCTCTGACAGTTCCTTCTTCAGTTGCAAAGCTTTTTTTGCTTTGGCTAAAGCATCAAGAGATAGATTACTATTTTTGCCAGCAGCTGAGGTTGCACTTCCATCTGTATTAGATTTTCCAGTAACCTCATCAGATCTAATACTAACCCCCTCATTTTCATTGTTGGTAGTAATTGAAGATACCTTTGAAGACACGGAAACAGATAATGACACTACAGCAGGTGCGGCATTGAGCGGTTGCTGAGAACCATCCTGCAAATTAGAGATGCAAATTCAACTTATAGAAATACACTTGCAAATTAGGGATTGAATGCAACGATATACTGAAGAAAAGCCCAAACTGAAGAAGATTTTGAAGAATCATAGAATCTGTCTAACAACTGATACTTAGACCTCAAATCAAAACTTAAATTATATGAGTCTAACAGCCCATTGGATTGATGATCACTGGAAGCTTCAGAAACGTATCCTCAATTTCTGTTCAATAGCAGATCACAAAGGGGAGACACTTGGAAAACAGGTTGAAGAATGTTTGCTGGACTGGGGTATTGATCGTCTATTCACAGTCACAGTTGACAATGCATCCTCAAATGACAAGCTAATTGAGTACTTGAAGGGTGTGTGCGAAGACTGGAATGGAGTTGTGTTAAAGAACAAATTTCTTCATGTGAGGTGTTGCGCCCATATAGTCAACTTAGTCGTTAAGAGTGGACTTGAAGAACACAATCACTCTATCGAGAGGATAAGAACTGCAGTTAAATTTGTGAGGTCTTCACCATCAAGATTGAAAATATTCAAGAAATGCGCAGAGTTAGAGAAAATATCCAGCAAAAGTCTTGTGACATTGGATTTGGAGACAAGATGGAATGCTACTTATTTAATGTTGGAGAATGCTGAAAGGTTTGAGAAAGCTTTTGCAAGACTGGCAAAAGTGTGCAAGCCATTCAAAGAATACTTCCCAAACAAAGATCCTCCCGATCCTGATGATTGGCAAACCGCAAGGCGAATATTGTGTTTCTTGAAACTTTTTGAAAAGGTCACAACTCGTCTCTCAGCCTCTTTACATGTAACTTCAAGCATTGTTTTCCATGACATAATGTTGATGCGTGCAAAATTAATTGAGATTGCTGGAGGTGAAGATCCAACATTATCTTCAATGGCATATCTCATGAAAATCAAATTTGACAAGTACTGGAAACAAGAAGGCAATCTGAACTACTTATTATTTATTGCTGTCATTTTGGATCCTAGATACAAGCTTCAATATTTGGTATTTTGCTTGGAACTTATGTATGGACCAGATGAAGGCAAAGAACTAGCTGAGAAAATTGAATCAGCTCTTAATGAATTGTTTGGCTGCTATGTTGAATCTGTTAATGCCTCTTGTTCTAGAAATAGAGGATCAAATCAATATCCAGTTCACATCAATGTAGATGAGGAGGATGAAGAGAATCCCTGGGATATGCTAGCATCTCAATTTGAGCGACACATGGCGGAGGTTGAGACGGAACCAAATGATTCAGAGTTGTCAAGATATCTAGCTGATAAGCGGGAGAAGAGAACTAAAGAGTTCGACATTTTAGATTATTGGAAAGTGAGCTCAAATAAGTATCATGTACTCTCCCATTTGGCAAAGGATGTGCTAGCTGTTCCAGCTTCCACGGTTCCTTCGGAGTCAGCTTTTAGCACAGGTGGACGTATTATAGATCCTCTTCGTTGCAGTCTATCAACTAGCACAGTTGAAGCTTTGATTTGCACGCAAAGTTGGCTACAGACATCTCAATGTAAAGTGAGTGCAAGAGAGGTTGCCGAAGACATTCAAACATATGAGGAGATTAGAGAAGGTAAAGTTTTCGTAATTGAGTAGAAGAGCTACCTTATGTGTGTCACAATTGCTAACAATGTTCTCTTCTTTTTATTTAGAATTCCTTTCGAAGGACTGCGTCGATAACCAACAGATCGGTATGTCCCTTTGTTCTATCAGTGAACTGAACCGTGGTGATTCAATTTTCTCTAACATATTAGTTCTTGAACTTCAGAATTGGATAACAGCTTTGTAGCTTTGTGCTAATCTGATTTTTCCTTCAATTATATTTAAAACAAACTTATGCAACTTGACTTTTTTGTTTCAGATTTCACTGAGTTTGAAGGATAGCAATTTCTAACAAGGCACATATTTGTTTCTGACAAGGTATGGTGATTGATTCAATAGGGTCTAAATCTGAAACATAGAATTTATATGTGTGCAAATTGTTGTCATATGCTGCAGATTTCATTGTTATGCTCTAGACATTCATTGATCCAAGGCACATTATCATATGCTTTATTTGTATATTTCCTTGTTGTCCTTAGGTCAGTATTTATAATTATTCTTTGGTGCTTTGTGTCATCATCATTCAGTATTCCAAATCATGCTAATATCTACATTAGATGGTCCTTGGGCAAGGGACACTATGGGCATGCCAAAAACCTTGAACTGAGTTGGGCAAGATAGAATGCTTACAGGGCGAGGGGTTTGCCATTTTTGTATTGGATATAATTTCAAGGCTTGCCTTGAAATGAGATAGATAGGGCCTATCAATGAAATGCAATCGAATAAACTCATACTAAACTTTTCCCTAAGCAAACTCGGATCAAAGCTAGATTGGATCCAAAGAAGCCTGTACTGTCAGTCTGTCACTGATGCTAACACCAGATGGCAACACATGCGTAATTAAGCTTGATTCTATTCTATTCATCCTTTTGTTATTATCTTGATTTTTAGGGGATCCTTTTTGACAAAATCTTGTGTGTAATGGCTGCCTTTCTTCTCTTTTTAAATGCTCTACAGAGTTGCCTCTTCACATGGCTGTTTTTGGAGTTCTTCAGAAACAAGCTTAGTGGTGCACTTACAGGTTTGACACGTGTTCGGAGATTCCAGCAGGTAAGGACTTTCAGTTATATTTAATGATTTTGTTCTGTCCATACTAACTATTTTTTGATGTTTACTTTTCCGGCAGGACGATGCCCATGTCTTTTGCAGAGAGAACCAAACTTTATTTGGATAGACCATACTTGTTTACTATCCTCAAGAATGAATCATATCAATGTCATACTTTATTCTGTGCTCATTCTGGATGTATGCAGAGAGCTTTCCATTCATGTATGCAGAGAGCTTTCCATTCAGTTTAACAGTATAAAATACAGTGGCGATAGCTTAAGGAATCTGGATGATATTTGTGCTCATTCTCAATCAGTTTTACATTTGCAGCTTGTTCCAAGTTTTCAGGTGATATTAGCCATGCGTATCAAACACTTCCTTTTTAATTGCCAAATGAATTATAGAAGCAATGAACAGCCTAACAGGAGGACCAGCCGAGCATGCCGCGAGAGGATTGAATTTCAGCCTGTGAAACCCGTGAAACCAACCCAACCCAATGTAGTATTTAACCCACCATCAACCCGTGCAGAGCCAACCCAACCCAGACCAACATATTTCTATTGGGGTGGTCCGGCAACAAACCACAAACCGGAAAACCCAACCCATGAACAAGGCGACAGTTAGTTGCCCAAGCTCTAGTAATCAACATGAAAACACAATGAACAGAACTCAGCAATAAAGTGTAGGAACACTTACACTATGCGCGGCACCACTTTGTAAATCTCCATTAACTGCTAACTCCCCCATCTTCTGGTCATGAGATGAGATCTCCTTGCTCCCCTTACTCCCCACATCACCATTCTTCCCATTAGCATCAACATCCTCAAACCTCCGGCGCTCACGCCTAGGCCTCTCCTCCTTGGGCGGAGGCGGGTCTACAGAGGCCCTAGCCCGCTTGCCGACATCTCGGTCGGCCTCGTCCCCACAGCCACCGCCCTCGTGGCCCTTCCGCTTCCGTGACGAGGACGGCGGCTCGCGGTCGGCAGAGTCGCGACGCTCGATGGACTCTCGCGGACGGCTCGACGAGCGGTCCCGCTTAGCGTAGGGCGGCGGGGACTCCGACGAGGACATGGAACGGCGGCCATGGCGGCGGCGGCCGTCGCCGTCGTCCCCGCCGTCGCGGTGGCGGTGGCTGCGGCGGTCGTCTTTGTTGCGGTGGTGGCTGTGGCTGTGGCGGTCCTCATCGTCGCCACCGCCGTCCTTTTCGCGGTGGTGGCGGCGGCGGTCGTCGTCCCCGCCGTCGTGCTTGTTGTGGCCGTCGGTGTCGTGGCGACTGCGGCGGTCGTCATCCCGGTCGCGGAAGCGGTGGTGGCCGTCGTCGTCGCGGGCGCGGCGGGAGGAGCGGTCGCGATCCATGGGCGGGGATGGCGAGATGATAGCGGGGACTAGGGTTTGAGTCGGAAGTGGAGGATCTGCGGACTCGTCGCGTGCGCTGGGTTCCGTTCCTAAAATAATTAGGCCCTGGGCGTTTGGCTCCAAGGGATAATTTTTAGCTTTCACCTTTTAGTTCTAAATAAATTGTCTCTAAGCATCCAAACATATGGGATAATTTTAAGCTAAAGTAAATTATTCCTACCAAAATTCTTAACCCCTCCAAGAGATGATAATGAGGCTAATTTTGCATATTCCTACAAAAAAATAAGTATGCACACACATCTAGATATTAGAATGGAAAAGAAAGGGTGGGCTTTAGCCCATGAATCCAAACAACTCACCTTAAGCTAATTCTTAACCTATCAATTCAAGGCTAAATATTATCCCTCAAAATTAGCCATGGGCTAATGTTCAAAACAGGGCTCTTGTTTAGGTGCACATCATAATTTTTTTAAAAAAACATTTTTAATATTTGAAATATTAAATATAAACTAATCACAACATTAATTAAAAAACTTATTAGTACATTACAAGATAAATTTATTAAGACTAATTAATTCATTATTAGTACATATTTACTATAGCAATTTAGTATCTAACTATGGTCTAATTAGAGTCATTATATTCGCTTCGTAATTTACAAGCAAACTATGCAATTATTTTTTATTTCATCTAGATGTAATACTCCATGCATGTGTCGCACACATTCGATATGATAGTTTTGGAATTTTTGAATTTTGCATCTAAACCAAACCCATATTGCGCAAGTCAACCACCTCCGTCCGCTTAAGCATTGGGCCCTGGCTATCACTGGGCTGGGCTATGTTGCAAGCCACGCCCAATCCACGGTCCGCTACCAATTTTTTTTCCGTGTCTAGGCATAAGGATGGCAACAGGTCTAAATCCATCGGATTTTGCCGTCCAAACCCAGACCCAAACCCAAACCCATGAAAAATATTTGATCCATTAGAAAATCCATACCCGTGACGGGTTTAGAATTTTGCCCAAACCCAAACCCATCGGGTTAGCGGATACCCATGGATCACTCATGGGTCTACGCTTTACAATTTTTTCTCATGATCAATAAGTTGAATATAGTAAACGTCATTGTAGCGTATTGTGAGTAAGAAATCTATGTTCACTAAATTTTTTAAAAGAAATAAAAATATAAATAACAAGTTCTATATTTAAATGATCATAACACCATACAATGTCAGAAATCCATCATATGCATATACATACACGACAAGTGCATAGCGACTGAGCGTCATGAAGAATTCGCAAGCACATGAATACCGTTGTAGCTTTCACCTTAGAGTATTCCAAGGATTATCGAATCAAAGTGAACGTGATATCTACGGGGTAGGATCAAGGGCAGAGTGGACTATTCAGATTCAAGGGTTAAAACAGGAAAAACCTAAGTTTAGTTGTTTATGTCGAGCTTCAACGTCGCCTGGATAGACCAGAAATTCTGATATTGGCTACTATCGTGCAACCGGAAGTGGAGGATTACAATGACATAAAACAAGGGTGTCACCACCTGCAGGCTACCTCTATAAACTGTGGGATGCTACAACAATCGTATTCTAGTCTGGGCACCATGCCAACACTGTTGTTTACTAGCTCAGTTCTAACAAAGAACATTCGCATTTATCGGGAGTCTTAGACTACAGCTACCCACTATTACTGGTGAACACTCAATCCAATAAACAGTTAGAAACTACTACTGTACTTGAATTAAAATTACTGAATATTGAAGAAGTCACGAACACTTACAATGACCAATAAGCATTCGTCGTTGTATAAGCGGAGAAGAGTGCCGACAGACCCGACGCTTCCCCAACTCCTCCTCACTCTCTCCATACTTTTCCTACACTCCTAGACTGCCTAAGTACCTAAGAAGAGCTCTCAAGCTCCAAGTGAAGAAAAGAGGTGAATGGTGTGTGGTGTGTGTCTCCATTCTCTACCCCCTCTTGTATTTACAGGGAGGAGTTATAGGGTCTTCACATGGCATTTTTAGCAGGGGAGGCACCTCAAGCCGACGTTAGGAAGCTACCAGGAAGTAGCAGGACAAAGCTGAAGGTCCGTGAAGCCAATCACTGTTTAGCCGACCAGTGGGGCCTACCTATAGCCACTGTGTTTGGCCAGAAAGCTTCCAGGTTGGTCCCCTTGGCCTTGGCACATGCTTAAGCCTCTGTAATGTCGGTTTCCTTGCTTTGGTGGGCCCTTTGATCCATGTGACGACACATGTTGCGCTCTGATTTGTCGAACTTTTGTTCCTTGGATCATGACCTGCCACCTAACTTCAAATTTAGCTCAAATTCACCTGCATACAATTTCAAACCAGCATACGTGGAATTTATCAGTATTTAGTCCTCTTCTACCATTTATTCCATCTTTATGAATGGTTTTCATGTCGGAGTTGATGGTCAAAACGGGTCAAATTAGACCGTCAACCAGATCCCCCACACTTAGTCCTTTGCTTGTCCCGATTAAAGGCTAGGACTAAGGTAGAACGACCTCTTCTTGATAAAAACACACTGGACAAAAGTTATTCTATACTTCACCTTTATTTCTAAACTTTGAAGTGTCTACCATGTCATTTTGGATTGTTGAATATTGGAACGATCTGATCCAAGTGCTCTTCCTGCTTTGCGTCAAGTTTGGGGTTTTTGAAAGTGTGACACCCTAGGTGTTTAAAAATCATAATTAATCCAACTCAATTAACTTACAACATAATAATGAGGGCAAATATTTAATGGAGGCAACACATTTGAATTTAAACTAAATTTCCCACCATAAGTAATTCATGTAAAGGGGTTAAAATCAAAAGTTATCAAATTTAATGAAATTCCAAACAAGTCACAAAGAAACATGGCTGAAAACTAGTACCTTTAGTAACATGTGCTTAAATAGATTTCAGCCAATTTCCATATAAAACAACATCAAATTTGAGGCCCTTTAATGTAAAATGGAATATTTAAAATAATTTGCGAACCTTTGCTCAAATGAAAAATTGCATGAAAGAAAAGTTATAGATCTTGAAAAACTGAACAAAAATGGTATTCAAAATTTTTCATTTGAGTCCAGGAAGGAGGAGGAAAGTTTAATTTACAATTTAGTCCCTGCAAATTTCAAAATTCACAAAAAAGCCCAAAACCCTGTTTTCTCTCTCTCCTCCGGCGCCCGTACGCCGGCGTTCCGCCGGGGAAGCGGCCCTGAAGCGCCACCTGGCTGTCTAAGTGGACCCCCGCGCCCCTAGTTTTTGCCCAAACAGGTCCACCTGGCGTTTCCCTCGCGCGCCACGTGTCCCGGACGACCGAGCGGCCGCCACCTCGCCACCGACCTTCCCAGCGCCGCCACCTCGCCGCCGGTTCTTCCCAGGCCAAATGACCCTCCCCCCAGTTGCTCAATCCCTTCGCCATTAAGCCTCCTACACTATAAATAGGCCCCAGACTGACCTCGCGCGCTTTCACCCCATTTCCCTCTCCACCGCACGCTATTGCTCCGGCGAGCTCGAGCTTGCCGTGGAGTGGCCTTCTCCGCCCCGCATTGCCTAATTCGACCACTCCATCATCTTCCTCATTGCTCGGTGATGCTCTGGAGCCCGAAGCCCGACGTCCAGGACCGCCGAAGCACCCTCGCCGGCATCAATCAAACCCGACCGCCGCTTCTCGCCGCCGACGAGCTCCTTCCCGCCCACCCGACCCTGACTTCTAGCACCAAAAGGTGCGCACGGCTTCCCTCTGTCGATTCCCACACTTAGCCCCCGTCACCGAGGCTGAGCCTCGCCGGAACATCGCTGGAGAGCGAGGCTCTGCATGAGCACCGGTGATCACGGACCCATTTGTAATTAAAAACTTCATTCCAGGGGCTAGTTTGCAAAAAGTACGTGAACTTCTATATTCAAATCAGTGAACTTTGAAAATGCGTAGAAAATCGTAGAAAAATGGTAAAAATGCAAATCCAAATGTTTTGGAATCCTTGAAACAAAATTTACAAGTTTGTCCACAGACCCATGGGCAAATTTTGGATATTTTTTATCTCTAGATTGAATACAAAGATAAATAGAGTATATTTGTTCTAGGAGTTTGGTTCAGTATTTTTAGCTGATTTTTGGCTGGAATGCATCTCATGCTAGTTCTAGTACTGGGTAAAAATTTGAACTCCAATGGATCTTTGTAACTAGTTGAAACCTTACTCTTTCTAGATCTACTAGTGAACTTCACATTTTATTTCTGGTAGATCTACTTGAGTGCTGCACATGAAACTTTTTCCATGTGTTAGGGTTGCTAAATGCTCACTCATGAATAAGTTTGGATATTTTTGGATCTGAGTAGATTTATCTATGAATAATCTATATTAAGTAGCACTTATTTGTGATAAATATTTTCTGTCCCTAGAAAAATCTGGTAAATTTTGTAGCACTTCATTTTTGTCATATGAACTTGTCTGCAAAGTTTGACATCCAGATGATGAGTAGAACTAGAGTTACATTTTGTTCATGCTATCACATTGCCAGTTTTGTTATTTTTGCTCTGGTCAAAATACTAAATATATGCTTATGATTTTTGTGCCAAAGCTTGATATTTGTACCATGATGCTTTATATAAAGTTTGACCTGGTTTACTCAGCAGCAAGTAGCCCAAATAATTTTGCATGTGCTCAAGTTAGTAAATGTAATGCTAAATGTATTGTTGGAAATAATTTCTGACATTTTTACTGAAGCATGAGTAGGAGTAGATTACACTCTAGTAAAATTTTGGTACACAGAACACACACTCTGTAGAAATTTATTTTGCCATGTACATGCTTAATTTGTCAAATTTGTTACTCCTGGTATATGCTCAGTTAAATTCTGGAAAATTTACAGTAAGTAGAATATCATGTGTAGGGTTTGCTGTAAAAATTTGAGCTCCAGAATCATGATAGATCAAGCTATTTGTTTGATCTTAACCTGCTCTATTTTAATCATTTTTCATGCTTGCATCCTTTACTGTTTTTAGCTGAAATTTTTACCGTAAGTTCCTGAGTATATGTTTTGTATTGTATAGAATTTTTAGCACCAGATCATGTTTCTAGCATCTGTTTTAATTTATACAAGTATCCTTATGATTATTGAGTAGAAAAATGAAAACCCCAACCCAACTCAAATTATGAAGTAAAGTAAATGTAATAATTACTCTATAAATGACTGCCCAGTAAATTGAATTAAACAAGTTCATTATTAAAGTCACACATTTGTTGGATTACAAATTTATAGTGAAGGAAAGAAATGATTTATGTCATGTTGTAACAAAGATCATCTTGCATTCATATAGATTCTACCAATCTGTCCGACTGAGTGTACGAATTAATTCCTGTCAGTGATACTGTTGTTGAGGGGTGTTCTTTGAATTTGACTGAGTTGAACCAAGACCCGGACCAACGTCTGGAAGAGCCCAAGGCTGTCAGTGATAGTGCCTAGGAAAGCAAGCCCCGGTGCATCAATCCCATTATTTTCACGCATATTTAAATCTAACTATTCGATATCTGTTGTAATAATTTTATTTATGCATTTACATTCTTAGGAGTGGGTTGAAACCCTAGTTGCGTAATTCTAGGTTCTTATGTAATGTTACCCCGGGTCACTTCGACTAGTTTGCCCGTTAACTAGGAATGATAGAAGTTGAGTGGTTTCCTGCCTCTCGCGAGATTATAGGAGTTGACTGACTTTACTTACCGTTGCAATATAAGGACTGTAAGGATCACCGGGGTGTCCGACCCTAGAGGGGGAGGGGTGAATAGGGTCGCTAATCGCTTTTTAGCCTAGGTCTCAAACTACTTGCATAAGATAAACCTAACACGTCCTATACATGCTAGTTATGACTAAGGTTTATCTTTGATATCCTCTACTTACCCCAAAATACTTGCAACCTATAACCAATCATAATCAAACTAACTAGGAAAGTAGAGGCACGCAAGGTAGAGTAAATGCGGAAACGTAATATGGTAAGTAAAGAGGTAAGTGCAAGAGGGATGCAAACTCCCGAGTAGACACGGTCATATAACGTGGTTCGGCACAAATGCCTACGTCCACGGGACACCGAGGCTCTTCCAATCACCGTCTTGCACTACGCCACCAAGGCGATGCCGGCAAGCAAAGGCAAGTGCCCACAAGACAAGCAAAGGCAAGTGCCCACAAGACACCGAGTCTCGTGCACCGCCACCGTCTCTCTCGGTCACCCAGCCGAAATCCACTACGGAGCTTCTCCACCAAGGAGGGGGTCTCCTCTTCCCCCGCACAAAGTGCCGTTGCCACTCCACACCAAGTCGGAGGGTCACACGACGGATCACAAGGATTACTTGCCGCAGCAAGACTTCTCTCAAGCTAGTTCTCTCAAGAACTAAGCCTAAACAAGCACTAAGCACTCTCACAAGTGTGCGTAAGCCTATGTGATGTACAATGAAGCTCTATGGTGGTTGGAGATGATCTTGAACTCTTGTATGCTTCCTTGGTCTCCAGCAACCTCAAATGAGCCGTGGGGTGGCATATATATAGCCCAACCCTCCTGTCGGAACCCCAGGACTGGGGTACTCCCTCTTGCTGTGTCTAGGTAAGAACCTTGTAGTTATCCTTAACTACGTCCAACAGCCGGACCCCTACGGTCCGGAGCCCGGTTCGCCCGACAACGGTCCCGGACCCGTTCCCTGGTTAGCTCCGGGAGCACCACGTGTTCCCGGAGGAAGCAGGCGCTCAGCCCGAACAGCCGGAGGCTCCGGACCTCCCATGGAGGTCCGGATTCCCAGGGAATCCCGGACCCCCTGTATAGTAACCAGACCCCTCACCAAGGGAAGGAATCGACACCCCGCCTCGGGGAGGTCCGGAGCCGCCACGTGTCTGCAAGCACAGACACGTATATAAGGCCGCTTGGTCTCCATATTAAGGCTCACCTACCACCGCATTCATTGCGATAGGAGGACGTCCACATTGATGTAGCAGAAGCCGAGGCGATTCTTTGACCAGGGGGCACTATTGATCGCGTATTACCAAGATGCATAGTGGAGCTGCTGGCGCCGCCCACGCCGCGCCTGCCAGTCTGCCATAACAGATGGATACGACGGCTCGGCTTCACCCATTATGACGCCTACATAATAGCCTCAACAGGTCACGCCGTAAGCTACGTTCCCCCAACGGGCACCTTGCTGACAGGACAAGAGAAGACCTCCCTTCGTCAGAAGGTCAGCAGAGCATGGATGCATATCGGAGGAAAGATTCGCAACCACTATAGCCATTTAATTACTCTACGCAGTACGCTGCACAGTCACGTTGGGCCCACCTGTCGGGGCATCAACGTCCTATGTATCCGCACCCCTTGGTCTATAAAAGGGGGGGGGGGGGCGTCCGCTAGAAGAAAACTCAGGCTGGGGAAAAGCCAAGACCCGGCTGAGGGGAGGTTCATACACAGCCAAGATCAATACCACTCCCAGTGGATGTAGGGTATTACGCTCCGGCGGCCCGAACCACTCTAGATCGTGTGTTCCTGTGTGCCTGACTCAGAGCTAGATTAGCCCAATCGCCTAGTACCTTCCCGAGTACTCCCTCTCTGGGAATAGGCGGGTGCGTTCCGCCACCCGGCTGTGGGTACCCCAGAAATCCCACGATACCTCCAAACTAGCCGTTGGGAAAAAGGCTGACGAAATCCCTTAACGCCGGTTAAACCGACGCTCCAGTTTTTGTCATCACCGGTTTAACCGGTGAGTGTATTTTCCTAGCAACTAGCCGTTACAATCTTCCAACGGCTATTTGATCAATCGACCGACGCTCTCAAAATTAACGTCGGTTTAACCAGTGAGTGCAAGCTCAGAAACCCCCCGAAAAATGGAGTCTCTGGACAACTGCACCGACGCTCACTTTTTCTTTATCGTCGGTTTAACCGGTGCCTCTGGGTCAGTCTTCACTTCAAGTCATTGCACCGACGAGTTGTCTTCAGGCATCGTCGGTTCAACCAGCGCAAAACCCTAATCTCAGCTTTTTGGGTCCATTGCATCGATGAGTACAATTTGCCTAACGTCGGTTTAACCTGTGATAGCAAATTGTCTCTGTCTTGTTCGTTTTGACTTGAATTTCTTCACGGTCTCTTCGGGCCTAGCTACGCCTATCTTCTCTTTGTCATCACTTGAACCTAAAAGCCTGAGAATGATCATCTTAACAATCATATTAGTCCAAGTGTTGTGTTGTCTATATCAATCACCAAAACATTATGTTGAAATATGGCATGAGAGGCCACTTTCGCTACAAGGACAACGGGCGGGGTTGTGTAGTTGTGATACCACATCAGTATAGTGAAAATTGGTTAAGGTCGCGGTGTGTGGCACATTTCGTTAAGCTTTTGAAAGTACTAGCCACATGCCGAGAAATATGGTAATCGGTAAGCATAAGTACCTGATTAGACCAGCGAGTGGAACGACGCTGCACTCTTTTTTGGACTTGGTCCAGAATGAGCGCAACATGCGGCTGCAGAGTAGCCGTACTCTATAGTCGAGGGGACTGCCCCGGATCCACGGACTGGAAAAAAGGGGAAAAGTCATGTGGGTGGCTTAGTTCCTCATACGTGTGTGTTAGGTTTGCCTTGCAAGGTTAAGAAACTCGATTCGAATCGTCCGCCTCTCACGGTTTGAGACTGATTAACAATTTCTGTCACATAGAGCAACAAGTGGAAAATGATGGAAAGAAAGAATTATGGTTGTATGGTTTAATGTTTGGACAACCATGTATGTTTAGAAACAGGTGCACATCTAGAACGGTTAATCAACATAGAATTTGAAAGCTAAAATTTGAAATTAAGGATATACTCTTTGTTGCTTTTCAAAAAAATAAATCCAGAGCCATATCAGTCTTGCATGTCTAGTTAAGTGAACTAAGTATATCCGTTGACGGGTAAGCTGTAGCGAAAATGACCTCTCATGCCATATTTCAATATAATGTTTTGGTGATTGATATAGACAACACAACACTTGACTAATATGATTGTTAAGATGACCATTCTCAGGCTTTTAGGTTCAAGTGATGACAAAGAGAAGATAGGCGTAGCTAGGCCCGAAGGGCCGCCCCTACGGTGGTTCCGCTTCGGTCCAAGGGACAAGAATTGAAAAGACCGTGAAGAAATCCAAGTCGAAAAGATCAAGACGAAGACAATTTGCTATCACCGGTTAAACCGATGATGAGCAAATTGCACTCATCGGTGCAATGAACTTGACACCGGATTAACCGACGTTGGGTGTTTTACACTCACCGGTGTAATGGACTTGGAGGCCGAAGAGACAGTAGGAGTTTTACAGACACCGGTTAAACCGACGATCAAGGCAAAGTGAGTGTCGGTGCAGTTGTCCAGAGACTCCATTTTTCGGGGGGTTTCTGAGCTTTCACTCACCGGTTAAACCGACGATGATTTCAAGAGCGTCGGTGCAATTGATGAAGTAGCCGTTGGAGCAGTAACGGCTAAGTTGCTGGGAAAATACACTCACCGGTTAAACCCGTGATGACATAAACGCGTCGGATCAACCGGCGTTAAGGGATTTCGTCAGCCTTTTCCCAACGGCTCTTTTGGGGTGTGTGGCCTATATATACCCCGAAGGCCGGGTCATTTGAGAGTGCTGGAGACTATGAAAGCATAAAAGAGTTGAAGAACACCTCCAACCACCTTAGAGCATCATTGTACATCATATAGGCTTAAGCACACTTGTGAGAGTGCTTAGTGCTTGTAATAGGGATTAGTTCTTGCGAGAGCTCCCTTGAGAGAAGCCTTGCTGCGGCAAGCAATCATTGTACTGGTCGTGTGACCCTCCGACTTGGTGTGGAGTGGCAACGACACTTTGTGCGGGGAAGGAGACCCCTCTTGGTGAGAAGCTCCGATAGTGAAGACGGTGCCGTGGGTGACGCTTCGAGAGAGACGGTGGCGGTGGCCTTGTCTTGGTGACTTGGGGTCACTTAGCCTTTGCTTGCCGGGAGCCTTGGTGGCGAACGCAAGACGGTGATCAAGCAGAGAGACTCGGCATCACACTTGTTCGTGTTGGACAAGTGGCCGTGGACGTAGAGAGGGACTTGGTGTCCTAACCGAACCACGTTAAATCGTGTGTCTTGGTGTCTTCACGGGAGTTTGCATATTCTCTCCCTTACCTCTTTACTTACCGTATTACGTTTCCGCATTTACTCTATCTTGCGTTACTTTACTTTCCTAGTTAGTTTGATTAGGATTGGCTATAGGTTGCAAGCCTTTTAGGGGTAAGTAGAGAGTAGCATAGATAAACCTTGGTCATAAATAGCATGTGTAGGACGTGTTAGGTTTATCTCATGCAAATAGATTGAGCCCTAGGATAGAAAGCGATTAGCGACTCTATTCACCCCTTCCCCCTCTAGGGTCGGACACCCCGGTGATCCTTACATAAGACTTGCTGAGTATTAGTATACTCAACCTTGCTTGTGGCACTATTTTCAGGTACTAACTTTGAGAATATAATTGCGAGTCTTACCTGTCCATGTACTTTGCCTCTGGGCTGGTCTGTAGAGTGGGACGGCCCCTCAACCGGTGCTGACACCCCTTCCATTGACTGATGTCTCATACGGGCTTTATCGAGGCACCATCGTTTTGCTAGATGTCGTTTTTATCTCTTCCGCTGCAATAATGAGACTTGAATAAATTTGTGTAACATAAGACTTAGTAGTACTTTACTGTTCTCTAGGCTTACCTTCGTATGAGTGTTGCCTATTTTTGATCCCAGATTGTGTGGATTCAATCGAGGCTTTACTAGAGTAACTACCAATGTAGTGCGAATTGGATCATAGTTACCTAGCAATGATGATTAGTGTACTCGGGCCCAGTTTATTTTGGGTGGTTCCGCCACAGTTGGTATTAGAGCGAACATGCAACCTAGCAGAGACTGCAACTATTGCTTTCTAACAACAAACCCTAAAATTGGACTTCAAAACTACTAAAGTTTTGGAAAAGTATAGGCTGGATAAGGACAAGTATAGAACGTAAAGACCTAGGAAAATTACGAGAATACTCAGGTGGCTTATGCAGTACGACTGTTCCAGCACATTACTTTCAATATTTAAATTCTATACCGACATGTCGCCGCGGAGGAATGCTTGCTCAGTCAGCTGCTGAGGGAGTCTGGTCTTCCCGTCGGTGATGCGAGCCGAACGCTGGGCTCAAGCAGTGGTCTACTTGAGCCCTTGATATATAATCCTGAAAATTTTACCCTAAGTTCCTAAGTATATGTTCTATATTGTGTAAAATTTTTAGCACCAGATCATGTCTCTAGCATCTGTTTTAATTTATGCAAGTATCCTTATGATTATTGAGTAGAAAAATGAAAATCCCTACCCAGCTCAATTTATTAAGTAAAGCAAATGTAATAACTACTCTATAAATAACTGCCCAGTAAATTGAATTAAACAAGTTCATCACTAAAGTCACATATTTATTGGATTACAATTTTATAGTGAAGGAAAGAAATGATTTATGTCATGTTGTAACAAAGATCATCTTGCATTCATATAGAGGCTACCAATCTGTCTGACGGAGTGTACGAATTAATTATTGCCAGCGATACTGTTGTTGAGGGGTGTTCTTTGAATTTTACTGAGTTGAACCAAAATCCGGACCAACATCCGGAAGAGCCCAAGGTTGTCAGTGATAGTGCCCAGGAAGGCAAACCCCGGTGCATCAATCCCATTATTTTCGCGCATATTTAAATCTAAATGTTACACAGGCAAGGAAGTGAGACTAGAATCATGCAGCTGGACTGAATGTTCTGAAGAAGAACAAGCAAGCTTCGTTGATGGCGAGGACTTGCAATGCTGCAGCGTACGCACGTCACAGCTACAAATAATCAATTCACCTTCAGCTCTAACCAAAACTAATGGCTGCAATCATTGCCGCTGCCGCCGAGCGAGCAGCTCGCCATCCCGCGTCGTGCGGCCTTCGGGGTTCAGGCATCTGCCACATTGGGGCACCCCGAGCCCCGCGGCCACCTTCCGGCCCTGCAACACCAGAGCACACGGGAGCTTCGGAGAACCTTCCGGCCTGCCGGCGCTGCGGGCGGCGAGTCGAGGCAGCACCGGAGCAGCAACGCCGGATCTTGTCGCCCACCGCCTCGGCGCACAGGCCGCAGACCCAGCGGTGAAACTGCGCTCCCACTCCCACTCCCACTCCCAAGAATCGTCGAATCAAGAATCCATCTAGCGTTCGGGAAGGCCGGCAACTGCTCCAAATCAAGAGGGAAAGGAAGAGATGACGATGCTTACCGATGAGAAGGTGGCGGGGAGGATTGCCGTCGGGGATGCGCGCCGCTGCCTCGTCGCCTCGCCCGCTCCACGCACATGCCTGGTCTCCATGAACGGATGTGGAGAGGACACCGGGCTTCGTTCCGGGCCAGAATGGGAGGGGAAAGGATTCCGAGGCTATTTCCATTCTGGACCAGGCTTAACCTAACAGTGTTTCCGGTGAAGAGTTGAAGACCTGGAATGGAAACGGGCCACTCCAATCCGCCCGGAACCGGCTTCATTCCGGGCCGTTCCAGGTGCAACCGAACGTGACCTTAAGTATTTTGGTACAAGTATGGCTGGGACATTTTTGTCCTTTAATAAAAAAGTATCTTGGTACAAATTATTCATGATTGACAATTTTCAATAGATAGATTTATTATATGTAATCACCCAAAAGTTACTGTGTTAATGTATTTGAGATAGATGTGAAAACTATCCGACACGGAACAAGTAATTAGCCCCTCATTACTCAGTGCCCAAACCAGACATCCATCGCACTGGTCCACTCTATTCCACAAACCAAACCCTCCATTCCGCTAACCAAACCCAATCAAACTATCCGACACGGCAAGGGACCAGTCACATGCGGGATCAGCTGAGATTCCGGATGAGGTTAATCCCCAAACCAAGCAGGCCGTTAGTGTTATCATTCAAATGAAATACACTGCAATTATGAATTAACATTCCAAGTTCAAAAATAGACTCACAGCCTGACTCGCATAAAATGATCTCGCTTATGGAAAACCTAATGCTTTCGCAATTGTTTCATGTGAAAATAGAACAAGGACACAAATGGAGATGGCATCTCATGCAGAGCACATCTCACATTCCGTTTAGCGTTCCGTGTGAAAAAGGAAAATACTATGTTTAGAACAAGGACGCAAACGAAGGACCAGCACCGCAGTAGTACCACCAGGCCATGAACACCACCACTAACAGGCAAAGGGTATTAATTTACTCAGAGCCAGCACATCCGTTACAAATTTTTTGCTAGCCTCTTGTGTTTCTGTTCCAGTCTAAAATAACCCAAAAGCAATTTAGTCTTCGAGACTAAAGAGGAAACGCCAAAGGGCTATCAATAAATAAGTCTAGATTTACACAATCCTGTGCCATATTTGAAAATTTTAAACTAGTAACTCTCAAAACTGCTCGAACAAGCAAGAATGCAAACTGTAGCTGTTCAACTACTTGCCAGATATAATCTCAGAAGTGCAAGGCTCGAGGAAGCCACAACATGCACATCAAACCCGAAACAGAAAGCAAAGTCCAATCTACATTCACACATAATAACGTGTTGTGTCTTGCTCAATTACAACATTAATAACACAATGAACAAGGGATCAAGACCGTCCATTTATCAGCATGGCAGTTTCTATCTGTTACTGAGGCTAGAAGGAACTTTTCTTCAATCTAAAGGCCAGATTACAGGTACTCCAAAATTGGACTAAAAGAATATAGCACTAAATATCAGACTAGTTAGCTTGACACCATCATTTGATCGCACGCCTGCAGTGCCTGGTTTGCATAGTATCTTACATCCACATCAGGATCCTCGCTGAGCTCAACAAGGCAAGGCCTCACGGTCTTCTCCACAACCTGCAGTGTAAGCATTGATGATATTCCCCAATAACAGGCACTTCAAGTGTTGCACCTTAAATTAGGATCATATAAAAGCCATAGGAACTCACAGATTGATCGAGGATTGGTATAAGCGACTGCAATACTTTTGCAACATTGAACTTGATGTTAGGGACCCTGAAAATTTAGACCATGTTACTGAGACGTTGAAAAGATGTCATCTCTCTCGAATGCTCTGGTCAATCACCTGTCCTTTGAGGAATTAATGACGACTGGAAGCAGCTTTTGACAAGTGATTTCTGCACCCATTACAGGGGCCAACAATGAGATAGCTTGCAGAATTGTCATGCGATACAGGTAGTGTGAGTTGTTTATCTTTTCCAGCACCTGAAATATCAAGCAAATGAGGTTTTATGACAGACAGAAATTCCATGCAACACAACAAAGTGAATGCGAATGTAGCACGTGTTCCCTGAAGTTAGCTATTCATCCTGGATGCCAAGATAATATGCAGCAGCATGGAATCTGGAGGGTGGGCAATTCTTTTAGAGAATATGAATTTACTAATTGGCACCATTATCATTCACAAGGTAACAAACAAATCAGAGAAAACCTAAGCCATGGAATTACTGGATGCTTAAAGACCAAGGTCTATCAAAGGTTAAACTATAACCTGAGGCACAGAAATGCATGTCAGGTGTTCAGATCAGTAGATAAATAACCTGAGGAATTATATGGTGCATCGCCCACTCAGGACCAAACTCCTCTGCAAGCCGCTTCAAGTTGTTAGCAGCAGCATCTCTGATTGAGAAGACCTGAAATTCAAATTCAAATTGTTGTTAGTTAAGCACACCGATCCAACCATCAGTCAATACATTACAATGCCCTATATGCATTCAGGGATATAAGTAGAGATGCTCGAGAGTATATGCACTCAGGGATATAAGTAGAGATGCTCGAGAGAAATCCCCATGGAATTACAGTTACGATATTAACTGTAATAATACAAACCTTATCTTCCAACCATTGCTTGCAGAGTGCACCCAACTTGTCATCAAAAAACCCAACACCTAACTGACTTGCCAACAATGGGATGTACTCAATTATTGCAAGCCGGACTCTCCAGTGCCTATCCTCTGCAAGTTCTACAATGGCTGGTAGCAGTGATTGAGACAGCAAATCAATTCCAATAACCTGAAAGATCAAAACAAATTCACCAATCATCAGAAAAGTTGAAAAGAGAACACAAGGAACCCAACATACTTGTAGCTGGTAAAAGAACAGCTAATTTAAAGATATACTTGTAGCTGGTAAAAGAACAGCTAATTTAAAGATAAACAAAAAGGAAAACGACCGATTAACTCCAGTATAAAAAAATGGCACTGACCTGATTAACTTGATCAAGTTTGCTGATTATGTTGAGTCGAACATCAGGAAACTCATCCTTCAACAAAGAAAGAAAAATAGGAAGAAGCTGTTCAATGGTAGCATCCTGCCAAAAATCAGAAATTAAGATAGATCAGCTTGCATGGACTACCAACAGTTTGCAGCAAATTCTAGAAACATTGGTTTGCATCACAGATACCACCTTCCCCAATACAGGAGCCATCCCCATAATGACTGAAGCCAAAGCTGAACGAACATGCTGGGACGAATCTGATGACAATTCCTGTAAATGCAGTTGGATGAGTTAGTTCGCTAAGGAAAAAAGTGTAACAAAATGATGTTCAACAACTTCTTTCCACAACCTTAACACATGGAAGAATATGTTGGATTGCAAGCTGCGGACTTAATATGCGACAGAACTTAGTAACTTTTCCAGCAGCTGCTATCCGCACTTCAGCCTCATTGTCACGAAGGAGACGGACATATGCAGGCACTAAATCAGCTCTATTACCAAAAAAGAGAAAGTACTTGAAAAGTTATGGGTTAACATAGTACAGAAGAATTTAGTACATATGTTTTACTCTCCTACTATGTATGTTAAATTTAGGTATCTTGTAAGGAAAACACATAATACCTCGTAGGCTCAGGGCCAACAGCCTCACATAGCTCATACAATTGATTGGCAACCATATAACGAACACGCCAGGATTTATCCTATCAATTGAAACAATGCAACTATAAGCATGTAACATATATCAGTGGTGATGCATTGAACTGCAACAGGTTGTAATCTTAAGACGCAACTCTGATAAATTATGCAATTACAAATGTGTCTTCCAATAGCATATCCAGGCTATGTAAACAAATTAGTTGCAATCTCATATGGACGCAAAATGGGAGTAACGTACCTGGGAAAAATTGACAATAACTGGGAGAATATGTGCTACACAATCTTGTGGTTCCAACAATTTACCAAGAGCAGCACAGCCTTCAACAGCCAACAAACGCACTGAATCTTGATCTGAAAAACAAAGATCATCAAGTTTTAGACATAGTTCGAACGATGTTCAAAATGCGTATAACAATGTGCATACACTAACTCATTGATCCAAGCCTGGTTCTAAAATATTGGTAGACTTTAGGTCTAGTGTAGTGTGCCTTTCAGAGTAAATTCTGACTTCAAGCATTAAAACATATCTTGAACTTTTACTCCTATATAGGTTTAAAAAGGAAGGCACATGTTTCAGGTCCCAACGACAGTCAAAGCATAAACAACACTATGAAAAGAAACAAGTACAAACGCATACAATTATCTCGCTGTGAAATGAATGAAGCACCACAGAACAATTCATTACAACATGTATTAAAAAAATACCATCTTGGGTTAGATCATCAAATATAGACATTATTTCTGTCTTCAGATGACTCTGTTCAACTGTGGCAGCAAACTTTCCAAGAGTTGATGCAGCAGCTCTTCTGACCATAGGCATGTCATCCTGACATAGCTGACCATATATAGTCCTCAATTCTGCTTTCAGTTGGTCCGGTGCACTTGGATAGGCTATGTGGAAAAGACCACAGGATGATACCCGAGCTGTAAACCACTCACCTGCTGCTAGCCTCTGAACAAAGTAAAACATGGAAGAATTAAGTTCCTGGACATAGAGGTAACAATACAACAAGATATGTAAAGCACAAAATTAACATTCATATCACAGGTTATTTCTACAAGCACACTGAAGATTACCCAAAAATGAATTGATAAAATCATATTTGAACGAAAATGTGCATAAATAAGAGATCAAATAGAAAAATAGAACAAAATCATGTGGCATCACAAGGTGTGATAACATGTGCTAAGCACTGATGCCTCGTAATCGACATTTTGCATATATAATTCAACCTCCGAATTACACACCTGCGAAACTAAAATATCAGAACTGTCAGTTGCCAGTGCACACGGTTTGGAAACACAGATGCTAAACTCAGCAGTTCAGGAATTTTTTAAGCCCATCAAAACAAGAAATACTTAAATTGCTAAAGCATGGGAAGTGGGAAACAAAAGAGACATACTTTAGTAGTAAACGAGCCATGCAAGACAAACATGGAAAATTATATAAATGCTTGAGGAAATATAATGTGGACTGTTTCAGCTAACAACATCCGCAAATATTAAATTGATTAATAATGGCAGCATATTTACTTAGAACAACAAAAGAAGTACTTTCTGCTACTTATGAATCTCTTACCTTTACTGCTGGAATGAACCAGTCGACAATGTCACTTTCCTTCATCTGTGCACCAATACGGCACAGAGATTCAACTGCCTTATCGCGGACACAAGTTTCCTCCACCGTACACAATGTCTCCAATGGTGGAAGCAAAACATGAGCATGTTCTACACCCCCAACATAAGGAATGAACACACCCAATTCCTCGGCCATTGCAAGAAGCACCTCATCTTCATCGTCATTGTTTTCACTAAGAAATGGAATCAGTTCCTTTCTGGTTCTTTCTTCCCCAAGCGCCCGAGCAATTGTGGAAAGTCTTCTGATTGAGTTTAGACGCAATTGGATATCCTCATTCTTAAGCTCGTCAATCAATACAGCAATGGGATACAGAGGCTCATCAATCATAGCCATCAGGTTTATCGAGGATTTCTGAATTTGTAAATGAGGAAACATAAGGAACTTAGCAATTCTAAAATTTCTAACAAATAAAAAGGAAAATTTATCATAACTTTGGAAGCATCAACTTTGCAATTCTAAAATTTCTAACAAACAAAAAGAAGCAAATTAGAAAGGCATGTTTGGATAAAAAAAATCAACAATAAGATCTTTGATAACATAATCAAATATTAGATGAACCAAACTATTGCAAAATTTACAATTCAATAAATCCCTAGGATTGACTTGGATTAAGTATAAGAAAGCTACGGTGATAGACATGGTCCCGAGAACCTATCCAAACAACAAGATACCTACCAAAATAACCAATAGGGCAACGCCTCCCAGGCTCCCACAAACCCGCCCAGCAACCAAATCCACCTCCACACACGCCACCTAGCTCTCCCAACCAACAAGAATCCAAACCAGGACGAACAATAAACTCGCACAATCTCTCCTGAACCAGCGCAATCGAACCAAAAGAACCCAGATCTGGAAGGGAAACCACCCGAAACAGCAAGAAGGCCGCACAATGCCCCGACTCGCGGCGCCAGCAGTTGGATCGAGGACCGACCGCGGCGATCGTGAAGCGTGGAACCGAGAAGCAGATCTAGCGGTGGAAGCAGGGAGAGACGAGCGGTGGATCTTACCTGAACTCCGAGGGGCTCGGATCGGGCGGCGGCGGATATGGCGGCCGGAGAAGGGGCAGGCCCTAGGAGCTCCCGAGGCGTCGCCGCTGCGAGAGAGAGAGAGAGAGAGAGAGAGAGAGAGAGACGGGGTGAGGGGAATGCGATGGGAAGGTCGAGACGGTCAGACGGACGGGAGGCATGGACGCCTGGACAGGAACAAGCGCCGCGGTAGGGTGGGGCCGGGCGCGGAGCGCCTCCGTCGGACGGAGGAATGTCTGCCTGTTTGGTGGATCGAAGTATTGGGTTGAATTGGAATTCCGCTTTGTGGTATATGGGCTCCCGATGGAATGCACACCTGAGACTTTGAATTTTACATTTTTACAGAATTTCTAAATATCACTCCCCGGTGATTTTTACAACAGATTTCACTCGTAATCGATTTAGGCTGCTTGGGGATATGGAGTGAATCTTGCGGGGTACAGATATGGGCCCTTTTCTATTACTCAGGTCTTGTTTAGTTGTAAAATTCAAATTTCTAAAATTGTCACCTTGAAAGAGAATTTTATATGTATGAGTATTAAATCTAGGCAAAATAAAAATCAAATTGCATAGTTTGCTGATAAATTGCGAGACGAATCTAATGAGCCTAATAAGGCTATAATTAGACACTAAATCGATACAACAACTGCTTCAGTACACACGTGCTAATGACGAATTAATTAGCGTTAATAAATTCGTCTCGTAGTTTACAGACGAGCTCTATAATTAATTTTGTGATTATTCTATATTTAATATTTTAAATGTGCAAAGATTTTATTTCAAAAACTTTACACACGCAACTAAACAAGGCGTCAGTAGAGTGCACATGGGTACGCACGCATGTGTATAAAAGAGATCACCAGATAAAAAAAATTAATCATCAAATTAAGACCCTAAAATACCAAAGGCATGCCAGCAAACTGACAGCAAGCAAGTCATAGATTTGCAGTTTAACTTATTCATCTTTACTGTATAAATTTTAATTATTTCTACCTTCTGTTAACCATAAATTTTATTATACTATAAAGATAGAAAATAATTAAAAACTTTTATTATCCAAATTGAGTCTGTCATACCTTTCACACCGGATTCGTGTGTCAGAGTCGAAGAAGGTGAGAGGGGGGAGACCCATAAAAAAAATGACTTTTTCACCGCTCCCGAACATACCCGCCCGCGTACCCTTCCCGCGCTTTCCCGTCTTGCGCGCTTCGGCCGCGCCACCGTGAAGGCTACCGCCTCGTGGTACTACGCCTCCGCCGAGCCACTGTACCCTGCCGGGCGCCTCCGCCGCGCCGGCGCGAAGGCATTTTTCACCGCGCAGAGCAAGGTGGAGCAGCGGTGGGATCAGGGGCGAAGCTAGAGAGCTGAATCGAGGGGTACCTTGTCCATGGTTCTACTACTAGCTCTCTGATTTATGAAGTAAAAATTTGATGATTAGCACTGAGTTTTCGTTTCGGCGTGGGTGCCCGGGCACCCCCGGAGACAACGTAGCTCCACCCCTGGGTGGGATGGAGACCCCATCGTCGACGTGCAACGAGGGCTCCGAGCTCGACGCGCGCTCGCTGTCCGACTACGGCAATTTTGACGACCTGGACCGCCCACCGCGGGTTCGTCGCCGTACCCGTGGTGGCCGGTGTGCGCGCTTCCGGCGCGGGTGCCGAAGCCGCCGCTGCTCAAGTGGCTCAGAACTACGCGGCGTGCCGACGGCGTCGTGCGTGAGGGAAAGGCCGGCGGCAGCGGTAGGTCCCCCGTCCCACGCCGGAAGACCTCTCTGTCTCTAGCTTTCGACCGCTAGCATCCCGCCCCTCTCCTCCTCTGCGGCTTCTCGCCACCCTCTGCTTTCCCCCTCGCCCTTTCTCCAACCTCCCCTCCCCGTTCTGCTCCCCATCCATGGCCTCGGCTGGCGGACGAGCGATGCCCGCGCCCGTCCCTCACCGACGCCATCAAGTCCCTCGTCGCCCAGATCCTCGGTTGCGTTCCCCTATCATCCCGTCCCTTACTCGCCGCGCTCCCTCCCGCTCCCCTGCATAGCTCATCCCGTGGCGCCACCAATTCGCCCCTCTCCACGAGCAACTCTGAATTCTTTGCCTCCAATTCGGCAACCATGACCTTCAATTCGGCGGTGTCGGCATCCTAATCTCCTCCTTATCCTCCAGGATTTCCTTCCATAGGTCAGTGATCCTCCAATTTTTTATATTGTTTCGTTTTACTTGCATTGGAATGCATCATACGGATCTAGAGTTGTTCGCTATAGCTGCCTTCTTGATTGCTAATAACTGCACTGAAACCTCACATCAGCACAATCCCTCCAATCCGCGAGCATCTCATCCTTGTTTGCTCCGGCAGGGTGGCCCTCTGTCCACTGCAGTCCCAACCGTCCTGCACCAGAGGTATTGTCTCCTATCGTCCACTTTTGCATACTGCTGCGTTTTTTTCATTCTGAATGTTTAATCGTGCTGTTCAAAATTGATGCATTGTTACAGTAAGACAACAAAGAACCTTGGTTAAATGAAAGTAAGGTAAATTATTGTATGATAATAAAATTCATAGTTCCTTTCTATTCCAGTCAATCATATTTAAGGGATCAGTATCTGCAATGTTCAATGTACCAGATCCAAAATTCAGATTATGGATATCTAGAAGTTATCATTGTTATGTTTTTTCAGAATTTGTTTAGAAGCTATGCATTTGTATCAAATAAGCTATATGATTTATTTTACCAGTGAAAGTTTCTGAGATATTTTTGAAGCTATACGTTCAGATCTCATTATTTTATTGGAGTTAATCCCATCCTGAGTTCAACTAAACCATGTTAAATAGTTCATTTTTTGGAAGAAACCTAATGGATGTCTGAAGTATCAGCAATTTTTAGTACTCCTAATCATCTAAAGATGAGCACATCATCAGGTTAGGTGGTGCGGTAACTTCTCAGGTACGGTGCGTCTGTGGCCACCTTGAACTGTCAATGAAAGTGTACTTGTATTGTTAGATCAGTCCATTTTTTTACTCATTTGATGTTTCAGATGCTTTAAAAAACACAAAGTTTCTTTTTCGTACAGAAGTTTGTCTACACAATGTACTCTTGAATTTTCTTTTGGCTGTTGCAGTTAATAGGTTTCGGCTCCTATTTTAGTTTCCAATGTTCTCAGAGATTACCTTCAGAATTCGAGTAGTATGAAAATGTGAGGCACCCTATGGTGTTCAGTTTCAAGGATTAAGAAACTTGGCTTTTTCGCAGTACCCAATTATCTACCTTTTCTGACCTTCCATGCTTATGGTAACATATTTTTCTCCATGATAGATATGGATGGCTTAGTCATGCTATTATTTGATTGTTTACTGGTGAATTCTGTCCATTAGGTTCTTCATTAAAAGTGCAGCAGGATAATCTATTTCTTCGGGGCCAGTGGCAGCTATGGCTTGATTAAAAACATAGGTACTTAATGTTGCCTAAGTTTACAATTTTGTATTTGTAACCAAATATTATCAGGCTTCATCGAAAGTTCTGTAAAAAGTAAAGGAATTGTGGAGCTCGATTGCTTGGGACACAATTCTAAATTAAACCAATCAGATCCTGCACAACTTTTTTTACCATATAAAAACATAGCACGTGCGCGTCGCACGTGCAATATTACTAGTATGAAAAAAGATTATTGCACAATAGGATGGTGGATACTCACAGATTGAAGGTATTGAATAATTGATTAGTTCCATTTCGTAAGTTCTATAAGCAATACTAATATTAAAAATATATCATGCGAACTATCAGACCTCCTTGCTCATCTCACAAACAAAAAAAAAATATGCACATGAAAATATCCCCTTCCTTGGCCAGACATCGACATCCATCCACCAAAACTCAACAAAATAGAGGGACAACCACAATAGGAAGCTGAGGACCACTGCAAGTCTCCAGAGTTATCTATGAGCTAGCTTAGGCTAGACCCTAGCCACCATAGCTGCGCAGTGCCATTGTAGAGTTCAAAGCTATAGATTGCCAATCGTATGTAGTTAAAGGTCATGATCTAATGCATCTTTTAAATGAGAAATGTTCTTCGTGTCGCCCGATCTATTAGCGACTCGTTTCCTCCTTTTATACTTTATGCTATCATGACTATTTGCATTCCTATTCAATATCTGGATTACACTACTCAATGTGCTTTATGTAATCATGGTGATTAGATGCAGCATATCGATCTTTCATGATAAGTAGACATAATCATGAGCTCTTTATGTTTGTGCCTTTGAAACATCTCAAACAGAACGGTAGGATCTTCTGTTATCTAGTAGGGTCAGTACTCGGAAGCTAGGTAAGTTTAAAGGTTGCTTTGGATGAGATGCATACTATGCTTGCTTGTTGGTTAGAACTGCAACAAGAAGGTGAGATAGGCTCTTTGTACCTTTAGTTGTGCTTTCTCGTATGTACTCCCTTCATTATACCAATACTATAATCTATACTGTAAAAGTTGAAACAATTAAAACCATTTTTCACAAAGATTAGGCCCGTAGTACCCCTCACAGTGGTTCCACTTGTTAGGCCAAAGGTTTGACGAAAGAGAGTGTAGACCCACGAAATTGATAGAAAGAAAATATTTCCACCAAATTCTAATTCGTTTTACACCAAGCATTCATCTACCCACCTCTTGTATCCGCATATTACATTCATTTGGCACACAATTTACTTTTTTTTGCACATGCATGCGCCCATAATTTGCATCATTATTTATTTTGGAAGGATAAGAATTGACATGATTATTTTATGGAAGGACTCATAATTCGTGTCATTATTTTAATTGGAAGGATAATAATTGACTTCAATTTTTTATGGAAGGAAAAATAATGACAAGTATTATTTTTGGAAGGAAAATAAATGACATCATGTATTCACCCATAATTCGTGTCATTATTTGTTTTGGAAGGATAATAATTGGTATCGTTGTTTTATGAAAGGGAAATAAAGACGTGTAATATTTTTTGAAGGAAAACAAATGACATCGTTGCTTGATAGAAGGAAAATTAACTACGTACATCTCCACTAGCTAGTCCCATGAAGAGTGCAATCCTATCATTAAAAAAAAAATCCCGCAAAAGAGTGCAATAGTAGGAATTGGATAGCAACAGCTACCTAATTTAATGGTTACATTTGATTTGCATGCTAAAATTAACTTGTGTCTATGATGTTAGGAAGTCTAGTTAGTTGCATGTAGTAAAAAAATAGGGCGTGGAAATAATTTCACATGACCACTAATCTATATGAAAAAAAATAAAATTTTATTCATGGGATGGAGGGAGTATGTGGATGTGATCAACCTGAGCTCATCTTAATATCAGGTTTCTCTCTTATATGCAATCAATGCTTCATATTACGATTGATTTGTTAAAATAGATAAAACCTTAAATAGTTTGTTGGAGATCCATGGATTGATAAATGTTGGATGAATACTCCGTGGGAAAAGCTCCAATAATCCATGAGCTTGTGGTACAAAATTTGTTATCCTCAAATGCCATTGACAGGTTTCCATGCGGATAGTTTGCCCAGAAGGCACCCCAAGCATAGTTGAAATGCAGTATAAATACCCCCAGAAAGACCTAATATTTTTTTTCGGCCAGAGGGGGGGAAGGGGGCGTATGGATGGAAGCAGGGCGGTTTGCAGCTGCCCGCCCCGCGTCCGCACAAGCCGCGAGTCCTATCGCGGCCAAATGCGGCAGCCCACATGCATCCATGAGAGCAAGTATTATAACACCACCTCAGCTGGCTGAATACATGGACACGTCATAAATTTCCTTGCTGGCAGAGAGAGAAAAGGAGAGAGAAGAGGGAATGGGCGTTTTGCACACCGCCGGGCTGAAACACGGGACACGAGAAAAAGAAGCCTGCTGCCGGCGAGAAAGCTGGCATTTTATTCAATCTTGGGATCTTTTGTGTCACCTCATCTCGTTTCTGGCATCCATGTTTCATGTTTACAGAGATATACTTCACAGTAGATCGTGGATACATGGTAGCATTAAATATTTGATGCTCTCATGCAACCATTCTAATAGCCAGTTTATAATACTTGTGATGACTTTATATGACATGGCGTACCCATTTAGCCGGCAACGGGCTGAATTATAAGCCATGCTCTGACAATGACGGAGGGGTGCGCCCCAATGCTGCATTTGTTGATGTCGATGGTGACGAGGCTGGTGAGTGCCGTGGCCACGAGCGTGGCGACCGCACTGCTACAGTGTACTACAGCGGAGAGCGCGTCAATAGCGTTGTCTCCCATGAGCCCGACACGCGTGTTATCACCGTCCAGGTGAGGAGCAGGAGCGCCGAGGTCGCCGCCACATCCCCGACCGTCGCGTGCCGCAGCAGCATCGCCGCGTTGCCGGACTCCACCACCTCCCTCCGTCTGACGGTGCCGGACCTGGCTAGCCTAAGCAGCGTCGGCACGAACGATGAGGACTGAACTGCCGCAGCGTCGGCACGAACGATGAGGACTGAACTGCCGCCGCCTGAAAGCATGTAGGCCCCTAATTCGAATTTTGATAATTAATGACAATATTTATGGATTAACAATTCTCTTGAGATGAAAATGAGTATAGGTTGGTCCATGGGTGAATGAGGATACATTGATGCCATAAATGTTTTGGAGATGATGTTCATGGCATGGGCTCAAGGCAAAGGTATAAAGATAGGGCTTTTTTCTATTTTGCCGGTCATGAGGTTTTTAGAGGATGAAAATGACCGGATTAACATAATAGATAGCCGTACTATCAAGAGGGGTCGTTTTTCCCTTGCTTGACTGTTCTTTAGTACCATTTTGCTCAAACACTTGCATTGTATGCATGATGGCTAACACCATTTGAAAAATAGTAATGACAAGTTTTAAAAAGTGAGCTGACTACTAGGGGCGGACGGTCCGACCCAAGGGAGCAGACGGTTCACCCCTCCTTGAAAAGATTTATTTAGAGACACCTGTGTCTCTGGTGGTGATGAAAGTATAGGGCGGACGGTCTGGCCTTGTGGGGCAGACGGTCCAGCCCAGTGGGGCGGACGGTCCGCCCCCTAACCTTGAGATTGGACAGAACTAATGTTGGTTCTATGTGGGATGCGCGGTTGAACGGCAGACGGTCTGACCCTAAGGTGCGGACAGTCCGCCGGTCACTTTCAAATCTGTCTAGAGACGTTTTGTCTCTGAGTGCTTGGGATCTTTGAATGGCGAATGATCTGCCCCTATGGCGCAGACAGTCCGTGGGAGCTATAACGGTGGATTCTAACACATATTTATTGCACTCTGACTCACGATATTTTAAATGGCGGACGATCCGATTTCTCTGAGGTGGATAGTCGTGAAAGCTCTATTTTCACGGGTTTTGATTGTAATGGCTAGATTTCAAGAGGGAGCCTATATATATCACTTGCCCGGCCGTGAGAGGCCTCTCTTGACCACTTTGAAAGCTTCCTTGACACATTTGAGCTGGTTTGCCCCTCTCTCTCTCTCACTCTTTGCTTAGAGGTTGCTTTCTTGTGAGTGTGAGAGCATCCTTGTCGCTGCGGGAAATGGGCGACTAATAAACTACTTGATTGCTCATTTGTTGTGCGCTTGATCGGATATGGTCTAGCACACAAAGACTCGAGGATTTAGACTGGTTCAGGCCGAATGTGCCCTACGTCCAGTATGTGGGGTGGTGTTCTTACTCTATTGCTCTCGAGCCCGGGTGCTCAAAGTTCAGAGGGGAGCTTACAAGCTGAATCTAGCAGTGTCGAACCACTAGGAGTCCAACCCTTTCCTACATGAGGGGCTTTCCCTTTTATAGTCCAAGGTGGGGCCCCCATTTACATATATCTAATGCTGTGTCTTGGCTCTGTCTGGGAGTCCTTCGTCCTTGTCAGTCGTCGGGGCCCACTCGGTCTGTCGGTTGTGGGGAGGCTTGAGTCTGGTTGGTTTTCTTGGGCAACGGGTTGCCCAAGCGCTGTCCCATCCCGGACCAGTCGGGACGGCCTGGTCACTCGGATGGCTGCTCGAGGGTCATCTCCAGTCTTATCTTCCTGGGCCTACACTCTTTATCTGCAGGGCTACCTCAAGCCTTCCCTGCGTAGCCCCTATCCATAGGACAGCGCGCCCGGTGAGGGGTGCCTTACCGAGGCTAGGTGAGGGACGTCTGGTAATGCTCGCTGGCGTAATGGAGTGGTGCGCAGGGGCGACCATCATTACGCCGCGGGAGGGGACGTCCGTTAACGCCCTCTCTTGTAGTGTCGTGGGGCCCGTGCGGGCGGCGCTGTCCCTCTGTCAGAGAGCCCTGTAGCCTGCGGCTACGCCGCAAGATAAGGAGAGCGGGCGTCGTGGAGCCTGTACTGGGGCATGTCTTGACCGGCACGCCTGTCAGGGAGAGCAGCATTCTTGTTGCGCACGTCCCGGGTTGTCCGGCACGGTTCTGACCCGGGGCGCTAGGTCGGGGAGCTGCCACGTGTCCCGGGGGGTCGGGCTCCCAGCCGTGTTGACTTAGGAATGAAGGCAACCGCCCAGGCGGGCTGGCAGGCTGCGTCGTGCCCCGCCCAGGGAACTTGTTGTGCTTCCCTTCACACGAGTCAGGCCCGTCAGGGGTCCCTGGTTTACACCCCCGTCAGAGGCCCCCGAGTGGCTCCGTGATTTTTGTAATCGCGGAGCCGCTGGACTCGGTCTTGATGACCCTGGCCGGGGCGTCCCGTCCGCCTTCCTGTGTTCCCAGCTTTCGGTGTGCACCAGTGCTGGCGTGACGGAGTCACGCCGGTCGTGATGGCCAGCTGGAGCATTGGTACCGTGGAATCTCGAGGCCGGTCGTCGCGTCCCATCGCCGCGCCGCGGACGCCTCGGCTTCCCCCTGCTTGGGGTTGCTGTAACACCCGGTTTATAAAAGAACATAAACCGAGCAATCATATACGTGCCAGGATCAAGTCACACGTATATACAACAGAATGAACAGTATATCACAGCACATATCACGTAAAAAGATATAATAAAGCGAATACAAATGTTATTTATTACATTAATGACAAAAATGTCTGATACAGCGGAAGCGAAATACAAATACGGTAAAAGCTCTCCGAAGCGGAGCAGGGCGCCACAGGGACGTCGACTGGGAGACGAACGCCTAGAAGTCCTCGTAGTCCTGGTAGCGCTGAGCGAACTCCCTCGCGTCGGCAGGAACTGAGCAGCAGTAGAGTATCCAAGAGGAAAAAGTAGAGAAGAGGCAAGAGTGAGTACACAACTTGTACTCAACAAGTATAACACAAACTATGAGGCTTTAAGGTTGGCTGACTGACTGCATAAGCTTTTAAGTCTTGGCAAAATTTTATTAAAACTAATTACTACAAGTTGATGAATTACCATAACCCAGTTACATAGTAATTATTCAGAATTAAACATGTTACTACTGAGATCCAAACCAAAAACCACCAAGGTAACCCCGAGAGGCACCTCCCTCGTCGGAAGGAGATAACCCCACTAATCAAAAGGAGGATCTGGGCTGCTCATAACCGTGAGCACGGCTAGTATACCAGTTTTACACTCTGCAGAGGTTGCACATCTTTACCCACAAGTCGTGAGCTACGCTAGTTGTTCATCACACTTCCTTAGGTGAGATGACTAGCAAACTCACTACGAGGCCGTTACAAAGGACACGTTGGTAAGGTGTAACCGCTAAGGAATCAGGCTCCGCAATGATGGTAACCACCTCGAGGGGTACGCAGACCCAGCCTCATAGCCTGGCCACCATTGAAGCTCACCACCCCCCATGCCCCGTCGGTAAGTTACTCCCGAACCAAAATGGCCTAATTAGTAAGCCAAGACCGTCCCATTCCAGTCTTGTGGTAGCGCTGTTGTCCCAGGTTGTCGCTCTATGAACCGGTCCTTATGGAGAGTGGCCAACCAGGCAGTAAGCACCGTGCTGGCCCCCCTAAACCATGTTTCTATCAAAACCAATTTTAATGAGAAGTGAGCCACTCAAGCCACACAGAGGGCCACTCTCAGAATTAAGTTGCATATACCATTAATCAAATTAATTAAAAAGGACCATTATGTGTTATAGCGCGGCACCTAGCACAACTAACCAAAATGCAACCCAAAGGATATATAAAGGATATAAAGTGGCTAGGAAAATCCTTATAGGCATACAGTATTAAAATACAGTATGAAATTGTAATTAAAGTGATAGGTAGTGTTCATGTTATACTTGCCTTCCTCAAAAGTTCTCCTGCTGCTCAAACTGCTCTGAAGATGGCTCTTGGCTCTGGTACTGATGCTCCTCCGGTAGCTCAACGTCTACTCACGTTCGCAACGCCAAAACAAGTCCACAACATATACATACATGCAAACAATAGCAAAAACTAAGAAACAATACAACAATCCATGAAAACAGCAAACAAAACTAGGCTAGAACTATTCTACGCCTCACAACGATCGCGTGGACATAAAGAACGCCTAAAACGGAGCTAAAACGCATATTCTAGGCTAAAAACAAGTTCTAGGGGCTTATCTGCGAGAAAAACTAGGTTCCAGGGGGTTTTCTGCAAAAACCGAGGGCCCAAAGGTAAATAAAGGATAGACACGGGGTTTAGACTGCAAAAACTCACGTCCAGGGACGGCGGACATGATATTACAGAAGCTCAGGGTTTAAAACATAAAAGCAGGGGCGGATTTGGAATTTCTTTTCAACTGACAAGGACTGCGGGTTCATTCAGGGAAAACCTGGGGTCTCTTTAGAAAAAAGGCCGGCCGAAACGGTATCTTTGGATCCAGGCTGTTGGATCGCGATCACGCGGCCCAGGACGAGGCGGTACCCCAATCTAATCTCGGTCTTGCGTCTCGGATCGGGCGGCCCAGGGAGGTTGGGCGCGGTGCGGCGGCGCTGACCGCCGGAGCTGAAGCTCCCGCGGCGGCGCGTCGCCGGAGTAACGCGCAAACGCGTTCTCGGCCATGGCTCGGGCTCGGGTTTGGTCCTGGAGAACGGGCGCGGCATGGGTAATCTACCTAAGCGCTCAGGACGGTGGATGGGGATTCGGCCGGGGTTCGCCACGGCGAGGGGCGGCGCTGCTAACTCCGGTGAGCCATACCACGCGCAACAGAGGGAGGAAAAAGAGGGGAAACAGGCCCGGCGTGTGCGTTACTCCCACGTGAAGCTGTGGCCGGCCGTAGGCTACGACGAGCGGCGGAGCAGAGGCGGAATCGGGATGGCGCAGAGGTGGTTGACGTTCCTCTTCCGCAGCGATTCCCGTGCGCACAGGGTCGAGGCCGGAAGCTGCGGGCTCGGCGAACCTCGTGGCCTCCGGGCGGAGCTTCTCCTGCAGCTCGTGGTGGTGGAGGGGCTTTGAGCTTCGGGAACGCGGTGGCGCTGACCTCTGCTCCGATCAATGGCACGACGGGGCGCTAGGGTTGGGAGCTGTGGATGCGGGGGAAAGACGGAGGCAAGGCGCAGGGTTGCGGAGTGTTTTAAAGAAGGCCGGGCTGAGATCTCGGCGTGCGGCTAAGGAAGGTGAACTCCGGTGATCGCGGCGGAGATTCCCGGCCGGACTGGCGCGAGGTTGGGGAAGGAAAGGTGGTGACAGCGGGGCCCGACGTGTCAGCGAGAAGGGCGGTAACGGCGAGCGCGCTGCGTGCGGGAAGGGTGCGGCTGACGCGCGGGGCCCAGGTGCCAGCGAGGGAAGCGGGCGCGCGCGGGACGCGGCGCTGGCGATGTGGAAGGGAGTACTGGGCCGGACGGTTTGAACGGGCCGTGCGGGAGCTGGCTGGGCGCGCGGGGAGACGGGCCATGCGGGAAAAGGTAGGAGTGAACTGGGCCCGCGGGGTTGGACCGGGGCGCTGGGATGGACCGAGGCTGGGCCTAGGTCGCGGGTTGGGCTGCTGTTGGGTTTGGGGTTTGCTGGGTTTTTCTTCTTTTCTATTCTTTTCCTTTTCAAACTAACTCAAACTAAAACCACATGAATTCAAATTTGAATTTAAATTCGCTCTAGCACTCAAACACATAAAACAATGCTCCAGCATGATGCAACAAATATTTTAACCCTATGATAAATTTTAATTACTTGAGGATCAAAATTAGAGTAAATGCAAGTCTAAACACAATAAACCTTAGAAATTTAATTAAAGCCAATTAAATTTATTATTAATTATTGAAATTTAACTTAGGCTGTTACAAATCCTACCCCCTTACAGGAATCTCGTCCTGAGATTCTGGGCTGGCTAGCAAAGAGATTAGGATATGTCTTCATCAGCTCCTCTTCCTTCTTCTGGCAAGTCTTCCGGAAAGACGTCTGGGAATTCAGTCACCACGCGAATACCATCCGTGGGTCTAGCCTCCATCTGATGAAGAAAACCAAAAGGTTCTGTAGCTCTGACTGTCACCTCTTGGCCATTAGATGCTAACAAGTGAACTGACCGCTGAGCACAATCAATTCTGACTCCCCACTTGGCAAGAGTATCCATTCCCAAAATCACATCAATACCCTTGGTGTCTATCACCATCAGATTTGCACTGAACTTTACCCTCCCTATGGAAACAATGACTCTGGGGCAGGAGATATGAGACCTCAATTATCCTCCAGGTGAAGATACTAACATGCACTTCTTTAATGTGTTAGTACGAATACCATGATGCTCGACAAAAGACTGTGCAATAAAGGAATGCGTAGCACCAGTATCGAACAGCACCGTAGTTGGATATGAGTTGACCATGGACGTACCAAAAACCACGTTCAGAGACTCGGCCGCTGACTCGGCCGTCACATGGTTCACCTTCCCCTGTCGTGGTGCTCTGGGTTGGGCTGGGCGCCCCTGCTGTCCTGCCTGCCGTGGAGTCGGTGAAAGGCGCTTCTGTGGACAACCTTTGGCATAATGACCTTTTTGTCCGCACTTGTAGCACTTGCGGTGGTGGTGAATGGCGCTACTTGGTTGACCTCCATGTGAACTTAGCATCACATCTTGCATCATTTCTGCTGCTTGCTCTTTGGACTCCTTGCGACCGCATGGCTGAATCACATTCATAGTGATAGTCAACCCATCAACATAATCATGGAGAGCTTGATTCTCAACCTGTGTATCTCTAGAGCACTTAGGATCCTTTCTCTTCTGGATGGTCTGTAGCTCTTTGACCGATGGAGAGTCAAGGAAAAGGGAATCCTCTGCTAGCTGCTCTTGATGAGACCTCTTCCTCTTTGTACCGGAGAACAACCTCTGGTTCCTCCTAGTTGTGGCTTCATCTTCAGTCGCACGAGCTTGACGACAAGGAACGCCATAGAATTGGCAACACGGGCAAGTTTTCTCACCATCACCCATTGCACTGTCTCCAAGGTCTTTTTGTTCTGCTGACATCTGAGCTGGGGCAAAGAGGAAACACGGATTGGTAAGGTCAAGGAAGAGAGAAAAACTCCAGAAAGGTGTGGCATAAATCCAAGAAAAAGGGAACTATAGCATAACTCTTCTGACTCGTCTGAGAGATTCTCAACTTCTCTTGTACTATCTGTAGGACGGGGTGTCACATCCCTACCCCCTTACAGAAACCGACGTCCTCGTCGGTGAATCTCTGGATATCACCTTCTCTTCGCGCTATCCTTCTTCTCAACAAGACAGAAACCCAAGGCATGATACGGTAGAGAGGATAGAGTGGATAGTTTTACCCCTAACGAGCTAACTCATTTTATTAATTAATTAACTTTAACTTAAGACTGATTTTCTTTAAACAAATTTTAACTGCTAAACTATGCAATCAACCAAAGATCCAAATCAAACATGTTGCACAAAGACAAGCATACAAATTTATACCTTAGCCGAGTTTAACACACAACTCGACTAACACAACGCGTCGCAGAACGTGCTATCGTATTATTATAAAGGGGTCACCTAGCTAATACTCATGGTGGTCAGATAACTGAGTTAGGCCAAGATCCACGAAAACTATTCTATAGAGAGAAATCAAGGCAAGACGAGTAAGAATCTTGGAATTCAAGGGGTATAATAGTAAAATAGTTTCAGCAGACAAGGATTAGAGAGAAGAAGTCCTAAAACTCGACCAGTTCTATCTAGGCTTCGTCCTACAGTCGATATGGCTCTGATACCACTCCGTAACACCCGGTTTATAAAAGAACATAAACCGAGCAATCATATACGTGCCAGGATCAAGTCACACGTATATACAACAGAATGAACAGTATATCACAGCACATATCACGTAAAAAGATATAATAAAGCGAATACGAATGTTATTTATTACATTAATGACAAAAATGTCTGATACAACGGAAGCGAAATACAAATACGGTAAAAGCTCTCCGAAGCGGAGCAGGGCGCCACAAGGACGTCGACTGGGAGACGAACGCCTAGAAGTCCTCGTAGTCCTGGTAGCGCTGAGCGAACTCCCTCGCGTCGGCAGGAACTGAGCAGCAGTAGAGTATCCAAGAGGAAAAAATAGAGAAGAGGCAAGAGTGAGTACACAACTTGTACTCAACAAGTATAACACAAACTATGAGGCTTTAAGGTTGGCTGACTGACTGCATAAGCTTTTAAGTCTTGGCAAAATTTTATTAAAACTAATTACTACAAGTTGATGAATTACCATAACCCAGTTACATAGTAATTATTCAGAATTAAAAATGTTACTACTGAGATCCAAACCAAAAACCACCAAGGTAACCCCGAGAGGCACCTCCCTCGTCGGAAGGAGATAACCCCACTAATCAAAAGGAGGATCTGGGCCGCTCATAACCGTGAGCACGGCTAGTATACCAGTTTTACACAATGCAGATGTTGCACATCTTTACCCACAAGTCGTGAGCTACGCTAGTTGTTCATCACACTTTCTTAGGTGAGATGACTAGCAAACTCACTACGAGGCCGTTACAAAGGACACGTTGGTAAGGTGTAACCGCTAAGGAATCAGGCTCCGCAACGATGGTAACCACCTCGAGGGGTACGCAGACCCAGCCTCGTAGCCTGGCCACCATTGAAGCTCACCACCCCCCATGCCTCGTCGGTAAGTTACTCCCGAACCAAAATGGCCTAATTAGTAAGCCAAGACCGTCCCATTCCAGTCTTGTGGTAGCGCTGTTGTCCCAGGTTGTCGCTCTATGAACCGGTCCTTATGGAGAGTGGCCAACCAGGCAGTAAGCACCGTGCTGGCCCCCCTAAACCATGTTTCTATCAAAACCAATTTTAATGAGAAGTGAGCCACTCAAGCCACACAGAGGGCCACTCTCAGAATTAAGTTGCATATACCATTAATCAAATTAATTAAAAAGGACCATTATGTGTTATAGCGCGGCACCTAGCACAACTAACCAAAATGCAACCCAAATGATATATAAAGGATATAAAGTGGCTAGGAAAATCCTTATAGGCATACAGTATTAAAATGCAGTATGAAATTGTAATTAAAGTGATAGGTAGTGTTCATGTTATACTTGCCTTCCTCAAAAGTTCTCCTGCTTCTCAAACTGCTCTAAAGATGGCTCTTGGCTCTGGTACTGATGCTCCTCTGGTAGCTCAACGTCTACTCACGTTCGCAATGCCAAAACAAGTCCACAACATATACATACATGCAAACAATAGCAAAAACTAAGAAACAATACAACAATACATGAAAACAGCAAACAAAACTAGGCTAGAACTATTCTACGCCTCACAACGATCGCGTGGACATAAAGAACGCCTAAAACGGAGCTAAAACGCATATTCTAGGCTAAAAACAAGTTCTAGGGGCTTATCTGCGAGAAAAACTAGGTTCCAGGGGGTTTTCTGCAAAAACCGAGGGCCCAAAGGTAAATAAAGGATAGACACAGGGTATAGACTGCAAAAACTCATGTCCAGGGACGGCGGACATGATATTACAGAAGCTCAGGGTTTAAAACATAAAAGCAGGGGCGGATTTGGAATTTCTTTTCAACTGACAAGGACTGCGGGTTCATTCAGGGAAAACCTGGGGTCTCTTTAGAAAAAAGGCCGGCCGAAACGGTATCTTTGGATCAAGGCCGTTGGATCGCGATCACGCGGCCCAGGACGAGGCGGTACCCCGATCTAATCTCGGTCTTGCGTCTCGGATCGGGCGGCCCAGGGAGGTTGGGCGCGGTGCGGCGGCACTGACCGCCGGAGCTGAAGCTCCCGCGGCGGCGTGTCGCCGGAGTAACGCGCAAACGCGTTCTCGGCCATGGCTCGGGCTCGGGTTTGGTCCTGGAGAACGGGCGCGGCATGGGTAATCTACCTAAGCGCTCAGGACGGTGGATGGGGATTCGGCCGGGGTTCGCCACGGCGAGGGGCGGCGCTGCTAACTCCGGTGAGCCATACCACGCGTAACAGAGGGAGGAAAAAGAGGGGAAACAGGCCCGGCGTGTGCGTTACTCCCACGTGAAGTTGTGGCCGGCCGTAGGCGACGACGAGCGGCGGAGCAGAGGCATAATCGGGATGGCGCAGAGGTGGTTGACGTTCCTCTTCCGCAGCGATTCCCGTGCGCACAGGGTCGAGGCCGGAAGCTGCGGGCTCGGCGAACCTCGTGGCCTCCGGGCGGAGCTTCTCCTGCAGCTCGTGGTGGTGGAGGGGCTTTGAGCTTCGGGAACGCGGTGGCGCTGACCTCTGCTCCGAGCAACGGCACGACGGGGCGCTAGGGTTGGGAGCTGTGGATGCGGGGGAAAGACGGAGGCAAGGCACAGGGCTGCGGAGTGTTTTAAAGAAGGCCGGGCTGAGATCTCGGCGTGCGGCTATGGAAGGTGAACTCCGGTGATCGCGGCGGAGATTCCCGGCCGGACTGGCGCGAGGTTGGGGAAGGAAAGGTGGTGACAGCGGGGCCCGACGTGTCAGCGAGAAGGGCGGTAACGGCGAGCGCGCTGCGTGCGGGAAGGGTGCGGCTGACGCACGGGGCCCAGGTGCCAGCGAGGGAAGCGGGCGCGGGCGGGGCCCAGGTGCTGGTGCGGCGCTGGCGATGTGGAAGGGAGTACTGGGCCGGACGGTTTGAACGGGCCGTGCGGGAGCTGGCTGGGCGCGCGGGGAGACGGGCCGTGCGGGAAAAGGTAGGATTTAACTGGGCCCGCGGGGTTGGACCGGGGCGCTGGGATGGACCGAGGCTGGGCCTAGGTCGCGGGTTGGGCTGCTGTTGGGTTTGGGGTTTGCTGGGTTTTTCTTCTTTTCTATTCTTTTCCTTTTCAAACTAACTCAAACTAAAACCACATGAATTCAAATTCGCTCTAGCACTCAAACACATAAAACAATGCTCCAGCATGATGCAACAAATATTTTAACCCTATGATAAATTTTAATTACTTGAGGATCAAAATTAGAGTAAATGCAAGTCTAAACACAATAAACCTTAGAAATTTAATTAAAGCCAATTAAATTTATTATTAATTATTGAAATTTAACTTAGGGTGTTACAGTTGCCTCCCATTGGTGGGTCGTGTGGCGATCGTGCCCCAAGTGGCACGGCGGTTGCTTGGCGATCTGGGCCCATCCCGTCGGCATTAAATAGGGGGGCTCGGTTTGGTGAGGGCCTTTGGTGTGCCCCGTTTGGCCGGCCCACTGGGCGCTGGGGCCGTTCGTGTCCACGTTTGACTATAAATGGGGGTGTTGTGGATACATGGCTCTACACAAGAAAATGGATCATGGAAATTCCTTTGGTAGTTCCCTTCCTCACACCCCACACCCGCCCTCCAGATGAGAGCGGGCATGTCTTGTGTCTCTGGTGCTAGAAGAATGCTTGCGAATGGCGGGGGATCCCCCTCAGGCATGAACTCGTCAGCGAGTTCATCCCGCCAATCGCTGCCCGGCACCGGGGAGTTTGAGGGCTTGCTGCTGGAGTTTGGCAAGCCAGGCCACTGGTCTGCCGGCCCCCTTGCCAACCGGTGCGGGGGGCTTCCGGCTTCTCTGGTGGCCTCCTTGGACTATCCTCAGCGCCGGCTCGGAGACCTGGTAGTGGTGGACTTATCCTACTATGGGGGTCGCCCTTCTGCGTTCTTCTTGCGGTTGCCGCTCCCCCAAGATCTCAGGCGGGTGCATCACGCGTCGTCGACGCGGAGTTGCGGATCCGCTGCCTCATCTTCCAGCTACAGCTGGAAGGCGGCACAGCTTGGCATTGTGCCTCGTGGCAGCGGGGGACGGTCATGGGCTCCTCTCTCGTCTGGTAGGGTGGTCTTGCAGCCAGGATGGGTCTCCGCGCCTCCAATCGGAGGCGGGCGGTCCTCTGAGGTGCGACTGGAAGGCGTCGGTGGCCGGGGCAAGGAGATCATGGCCTGTCTTTGAAAGTGCATCTCGGCCCCTAGTGTGTTTTGGTGGATTGATTGACACCACGATTAAAGGACTAACTATCTTGTTGAGTATATGAGCTGGAATTGATTATTATAATTGTAATCTATGTGATGAAATGAATCAAGATTCAAGACATATGCTCATATGACAAGATGAATGACATGTTCTAGTATGAGAATATTAACAAGCAACAGCTACCATGGAAATTGTGATATGTATCAACGATAAAGAATTTATTCGTATATCCAAATGAAGCTTGTTGATGTAAGTGGAATTCAAAATGACAAGCCAATGTATTATGAATGAGACAAAAGTGTATGCTTAGGCATAGTCTCACAATTGGAGAAACTTGTCATAAGGAATGTATGAGGTAGTTGATGATCAAGCAAGCATGAAGGAAATGATGTTCATTGTAATGGCAAAATCAATGTGAGATCAAGAGGGCTCTTGAGGATAAATGAATGGGATCGAAAGGCGTGTTTCTAGAGGCTATGTAAGCAAAGGCTTGGCATGAGCAAAGAAACCAATAATGATCAAGTCCAAGAATTCTAAGAGACATGGATAATTTCATATTGACAAGTGTCATTCATTAGAGAAGAAAAATTACTTGTGAATCAAAATGGATTTCATTGTAAGTTAAATGTGATACAAGCCTACATGAAGCTATATGTGATGCAAGGATGAAGAGTTGGAATTTAGGAATGGGTTTCTAGGTACTAAGCTTGGAGAAGGGCAATTGTGGTTGTGCCGAGGAACCAATGCTAGGGTGACGAAACATTCTTTGGGTTCAACTTGAAGAATCTTGGTCATGTGTGGTGTTCATGTTGGCAAGTATCAATCTTTCTAGAATATTATTGTAAAGACAGTGACTTGAACTAGAAGTGAATTTCATTCAAGGATAAAGGTTCAAGGTCACTAGCTCAAGGAAGATGTGCTCAAAGTAAAGAAGCCAAGTTGGATGCACACCTCAGATTGTGATTGATCAACACACGGCATAGGATGAAAAAGAGAAGCTCAAGAAGTTGAAATGTAATTTATCTTTAATCTTGAGTTTAGGTATGCCGTACTATCAAGAGGGATGCATCACAATGGTCTTTGGTTTAGTCTCAGTGCTCAAGTAACCCATGTGAGTTGAGAGAGATACAAAAGTCTCACGTGCACATTTTAACATTGCTGCCAGGGCAAATCCAGAAGTTCCGGATTTGGAATCCGGAAGTTCCGGATTTGGCACATGTGGCACTAACGGCTAGTTGGTTTGAAAACCCGGAGGTTCCGGTTGTAGAATCCAGAAGTTCCAGGTTCTAACTGTCACATAACGGCTAGTTTTGTTGGGACCAGCTATTTATACCCCTTAGCCTCCTCCTTGGTGGGCTGTTGTTCCAGGCTCTATTCTGTTGATTGCTGGTCATCCCAAGAAGCTTGGTAGCCATAGTTGAGCTCTCCCCAACCTCTCTTTGTGAGATTGTGTGATTAGTGTATATCCTTGAGTTGGGTTGAGAGAGTGATTGCTTGAGAGCACTAGAGAGCACAACAAACCTTGAGTACTTGAGATTAGCCATGATTTGTGTATTTCACATTTGTTACTCTTGGAGGTGAAGCCTCCTAGACGGCTAGGCGTCGCCAGTTAGCTCCCAAGGATTGTGGTGAGCAGCGGCAAGTTTATTGCAGCACCGATCTTGTGCCACGAGGGCGCATGGTCATATAGTGGAAGGAGGAAATAGCTTGACCTTAGGGTCGATATAAGCTTCCTCAACGGAGACTAGGATTCACACGTGGGTGCACGGGGTGAATCTGAACTTCGGTAAAACAAATCCTTGTGTTCATTGTATTTACATTTGTTTTGTGGATTTGAGGAGCTCTCCATTAGACACTTGTGTCTTGGAGATATTGTTGTTTTGTATGTGCAGGATCTGCGTGAACCTGCTTAAGGAACTTCTCTGAGCAGACTCTACAATTGGGGTTTGAATTTACATTCATTTATTAGCACTACTCTTATTGTGTTCACTCTGTTCTGAGTGAACTCGGAAGTTCCGGATTGACAAACCCGGAAGTTCCGAGTTCACCTACTGTCTAGCCCAAATCCGGAAGTTCCGGATTTGAAATCCGGAAGTTCCGGAAGTTCCGGATTTGAAACCCGGAAGTTCCGGGTTTGGCAGACAGTCAATTTTATCTGCTGCGTTTGAGTGAAATTTTGTAGGTGCGCCTATTCACCCCCCCTCTAGGTGACATCACGGTCCTTTCAGTCTTCTAGTGCCTGAGGAAGATACCTAGAAGCGGCACCGGCGAGGGGTTTGGGCTAACGTCAGCTCCATTAAATCCTCCTCGGCGGCGTCGTCTGCCTCTACCTCCGCCGGGAGTTTTTCGGCGCGGCTGGTGCTAGAAGAAGGCTTGCGAGGTGCTACAAGAAGTCTTTGGCCATGTCCTCCAGCTTGCCAGGTAGCAGTCGTCGCCTTAGCCCCTTTTTATTGCTCCCTTCGTGGGAGTAAATGGATTTGATCCATTGTATCCGTTGTTTCTCTTGAGTCAAGGACATCTAACTTTTGTTTGTTGTAATGGCTTCCGGCCGATCGTTTTAGGGAGATGATTAATGAATTAAAATTTGCCCTGGGGCATTTTTATTTGTTAGTTTGCCGCACTATCTTTTCATTTTCATGCCTCAACGGTGAATAACTCCACTACGACCTGTGGCGGTCGGAGGAGGTGAACCCTACCACTTGACCTAGATGGCCCGGAATGGCGGGTTCAGTGAGCTCGATAGTGGGTACGCCCATTTAAGGACAATCCAAGTGAAGTCCGTCCCTGCCGCGGACGACCGGGTCGACGGAGCCCCATTGGGAGCACTCCATTGCTCTACAGCCCGCATCCTAGTCAGATGCCCGAGCCGTCAGCCAACTCAGGGGGCCTAGTAGGCCTCCCCCTTGGAGGGGATTCCGTAGGACGCTAGAGGCCGGATCGGACAAGAAAATTTGAGACGACCCGACTGCTACCGGGACAGGTCGGGCTTGGGCCGCTTGGTGCTCGTCTCCGTTTTTCTTCCCTGGCTCTTTGAGTCAAGGCGGCACGGAGCCCTTAGCGGACTGGCCTTCGAACCTTGAGATCGAATCGTGCGGTTGTGATTTGTTTGAGACATGAAAAAGGTTCGCCGCCTTCCCTGCAATTGGAAATGAATTGACGACGGGGGATTTAATTGGAACTGTGGAATACGCACCAGTTGAGCCGATGCGTCGCGCCGGTTGCTACGAAGAGGTCCGTTTGCGCTGGCTCATGTCTCGAGGTGTCGCTTCGCTCGGGAACCGCCGCGGAGTGATGACGATGGCCTATTTAACCCCTTGCTTCCTGTCGTCTCGTCTCCGTCGACGCTATTGCCTGCCATTTCACGAAGAGAAGACAGAGAAAAAGAGGAGGGCGAGGCGCAGGGGGAAGAGAAAAGGAGAAGAGGTTCTCACCGCCTCCGTCGTCGTTGCGGTTTCCTTCCGATGGCTGACGGCAAGCATCCCCGGGACGAGGAATCCAGCGCTCTGCCGCGCGGCCTGCCGCGGGTATGCCGCGAGCTCTTCCGGGGAAGGTACTTTCCGAAGCCATCCTTGTTCACCTGTCTCCGCATTTTGCTCGGTTATGTTCTTGATAATTACCGTGTGATGGAAGGGTGACATCGACGGGTCCCGGAGCGTGGATCGCGGGGCAAGGCGGCGTTGGGCCGTCGGGTGGCCCCGTCGCCTCCGGCTCTTCTTCGTCTGGCGACCCCCCCGGCGCAGGACGGTGCTGGGGCGTCTGCTGCTGCTGTCGGTGTCTCGGCTTCGTTTTTCGTCGCGCCTTCGCTGCCGGTCGTCGCGGCGCCGTCAGTCGCCGTCGCTGTTGCCCGAGTCGTCCGCCGCATCCTCAGAGTCCGACCGTGCAGAAGTCCATCCGGACATACCAGTGCTGCAGCGGGAGTACGACTTGGCATGTGGCCGCTTCTCGGCCGCCTCGGTCGAGATCGAGCATCTGCGGGAGAGCCTGCGGGTGGTCGAGGTGGCTCGTGGCGCTGTTGAAGAGGAGGCGCGTGCGGCGAGGGATGCTGCCGCGGACGCCCAGGCCCGTGCCTTCGGTGAGTTCTGTTCTTGATCGTGCCTTCCATCCCCTGTTTTTCCTGCATTTCACAATTTTTCGCCCGCAGTGCTGGAGGAGGAGTTGGAGGCCGTCCGCCGTGAGGTGACGGACTTGCAGCGCCACCTCGGCGAGGTGGGGGACCAGCGCGAGGCCCTGGAGGATGGTGCGCTCGCTGTCTTCATTGCGGTGGAGCCGCGGGCGCCCATGCGGGTCATCCGCTCTTCGGTGAGGCTGGGGATCCGTTGCGGTGCCGCCGCCGCATTGGCCTCCGTCCGGCCGCGCACCGGGATTCACCTCGGAGGGATCGACCCCGGCTTCCCGGAGACCTCTAGCGTGGCGGTCCGTCGGAGGGCCATGCTGGACTTCACCGGGTTCGGGTGGGTCGTCGCGGCGGAGATGGACGTCGAAGACCTCCTGCAGCGTGGTGCGGACCCAGAGCTGGACGGCCCGTAGTGGCCCGGCGGGACGGAGGCGGAGCGCGGGGCCGGCCGGCGGCCATCTTTTTTATTTTATTTAATTATGAAATGTTTGTAAATGCTGGACCCCGAGCCGTTCGTGCGGCTTGGGTGAACATCTAGGGCGTTCGCCGTGTGTGCGGCGCCCCGATTATGTTTAATGTGTTGCTTGCTTCTTATGCTTTTGCCCCGCTTTTCCGTCTCGCTTGAGCTTGTTTTTCGAAAAAGTTCCATTATTTGCTTTTCGAATTGCCCGTGGACGTTTCTGCATTTTGTGTGACAAGAGAAAATGGTGTGCGTGTGTTGCACAGTCCTTCCTAGTGATGCCCCCGAGTGCCTTGGCCTGAGAGTGCTCAGGGCAAGGGGCTGTAGAGGCGAAAACAACAGAAAGTAGGATGGTCGAAAACCATGGTCTGGCCCCCGAGCGCGCCGAGCCAAATGTGGTTGGGTCGGTGACGGAGGTAGATCTATGTACCTCCCTGCCAAGTGGGGTCCCCGCCGAGAAGACTACCCTGCTCGGTGACTCGGCTACGACTACTCAGTGTGCAGGACTCGGCTGTGCGCAGATGGGATCCCCAGTGGATTAGGATGAGAGGCTCCAGCTGGAAGCCCGGATATCTAGGGATCTTAACCGACCTCCTTTCTTGTAAAACAACCCGAGCATATCATTCCTTGTACCCCTACGGCTCCTAGTCCATATAAAGGAGACGTAGGCCGACCCATAGAGAGATTCCTTTTCGCAGCATTCCAGAAACCCTAATACAACCCCGTACACAGGACGTATGATATTACACACATCGCGGCCCGAACCTGTCTAAGTCCCTGTGTCTTCGTGTTACCATCGAGCTCTTGGTCCTGAGATCCCCCTCCTGAAACTCTACTGCCGGGTACACCCCAGGTGGACTGGCCGGAATAGCAATCCGACAGTTGGCGCGCCAGGTAGGGGACTCAGGGCTCATACGTCGAGCTCAATGGCAACCAACACCGGCGTTGTCTTCTCCGCCAGTGTCATCGCCCAGATGGAGGCGACAGTCGGCTTCTCCTTCGCCTTCGGAAGCTTCCCAGAGGCTACGGTTCCCTGGAACCCCGCTTCCGGCTTTCCCACCGCCGGAGGCAGCGTCTTCGCTGGGATTAGATCCAATCTAACTCAACAAGCATCTGCCACCTCTTGGATTCCCGAATCTGAGAACTTCGATGTGGCGACCACGCCAACAAGGGTGACCCGTCGCCCTATTGAATCTGCTGATGATCTGATCTTCCAGATAGATCGCGTCGGCAGATCCATCGCTGAGTGCATCCGACTAGGCAAACTCGCGCTTCACCACCGAGACGACCCAGACCGTGTTCTCTGTAAACTCGGCAGCGCTTCTACCTGGACCAGATCCGATCTGGTCACTCCGAGATCTGTCACAAATCGGGTTCCCGAACCTGACGTGGATTATGTGATGGTTACTCCCTCCAGGACGACCCGTTGTCCCGCAACACCCGCTGGCGATCTTATCTCTTAGAAAGAACGAGTCAGCAGATCCATTGCCGAGTGCATCAGGCTCAGCGATGATTCACTCCGACACCGCAACGACCCGGATCGGGTCCCCTTGGGACTCCGTAACGCTGCTACGACGTACTCGGATCAGATCCAAGTGCGACTCTCCGACTCGGCTACCTTAGGTCAGATCTGATCTGACCCGGCTTCGGGAAAGGAACTTGGCTTCCAACATGCCTCGTTCACCCTCCCACCCAACCGCTCTTCGATGACGGAGCATCGTTAGATCTTTGTCGTCTCCGACGACTCCGACACTCGTGAGAACGACACCGACGAGGAGAAGGCGCAACGACTCCACCGCAACGAGGTCCGCGCCGACATGGAGCGCAACGACGAGGCCATTGATCGGGCCAACCGCGACCTGGAGAACGTCGACCGTCGTAACCCCAGGAACCGGCGCTCACCGATCCGGCCCCGCAACCTCGACGCCGACTTCGTCCTCGACTACAACGGCCAAGACGTCTTCGCCACGCCGTTGGCCAACCTCGCTGCGGTGTTCCAGGTGCTCGAGGGTCTTTAGGAGACCCCTGAGATCGTCAAGGCTCGCGCTTGCCTCACGTGGCCGCCAGTCGAGCCACCACTCGATACGACCCCATGGCGACGATGGAGAGCTCAACCAGAACGACCTCCGTCTCCAGCTCAACCAGCAAGACCTGCGTCAGCGCATCAACAACCATCACCGCCAACGCGACGCCACCGAGCTCAAGCGACGTCGCCAATACGACAAGGAACACGGCGCCTCCGACGCCGACCACCAGAACCGCGGCCGCCGAGGCGACAACCACCCACGACGACCCCGCCGCAACTACGAGCCCGGCAACGACCTCGACGGCTTCTCCGCCTTCTCTAGCCAGCTCCGGGCCATTCAATGGCCCGCCACCTTCAAGCCAACCGGGATCGAGAAGTACGACGGCGAGTCGGACCCCAAGACGTGGCTGCGCACCTACTCCATCGCCGTCCGAGCTGCTCACGGCGACAACGACATCATGGCTGCCTACTTCCCAGTCATGATGGGTCGCCACGCCCTCAACTGGCTCGAAGCGCTCCCTGCCGGCTCCATCAACAGCTGGCAGGATCTCTGCAACGTCTTCGTCCAATACTACCAGGCATCCTGCTCGGGTCCAAAAACCAGATGGGATCTGGCCAGCGTCAAACAGCAACCGGACGAGTCCCTCCGTGACTACATCAAGTGGTATTTTTCTAACCGTAATACCATTACGGAAGCTGATGACAGGGACGTTATCTACCACTTCAATGAAGGTCTCCATAACATCGAACTATGGAGGAAGATGTTCGAGAGCAACCCCAAGACCGTGGACGACATGATGTTGGTCGTCAACAAGCACGCCGACATGGAAGATGCCGAGCGAGCTCACCGCCGGCACAAGACCCAGAACGACTCTTCGGAGCGTCCCCCTCAGCGGGACAATTGCTCGGAACACCGACGTGATGATCGCCCACCTCGTCATGGGAAGAAGCACGACCGCGCCGAGTCATCCAAGAACCGGGACCGCAAGCGTGTCCCCGAGAACACCGTCGCCGTCGCCAAAAGGTCCCAGTTCTGCTCCACCCTCAACCAAGCGGACCTGGATCGGCTCCTCGGTGGCAAGTGTCCTTGGCACAAGGACGCAAACCACACCGCCCGGGAGTGCCGAGCACTCTCCAATGGCGTCATCACGGACGACGACCCCAAGCGACCCCGCCGCGACGACCGCGACAGGCCGGGTGGTTCCAGAACCACCCGGGCGCGCCCACGGAGGCGCAACTCGCTCAGGCGAGACGACGACGAGCAGAGGGAAGATTCCCCAGGGAACTTCCAGGAAGAAGACAGGGCCGTCAACTTCATATACGGCGGCCCCAGCAAGCCATCATGCCGGCGCTAGCTCAAGCTAGATGATCGTGAAGTCAACCTGGTGTTCAAACACCCGGTTGAACCGCTCCGGTGGTCGGAGATGCTGATCACCTTCGACCGCCGCGACCACTGGGTACACCTACCTAGGCCGGGTGCCTACCCCCTCGTGGTTAGCCCGGTGGTGATCCAGGTCCGCTTGGCCAAAGTACTCGTCGACGGTGGCAGCGCCCTCGACATTATCTTCGCCAGCACGTTGGAGAGCATGGGCTACGACATGACTTCGCTGGTCCCATCCGATCAGGCCTTCTACGGCACCATCCCCGGAGCCGGGTCGACTCCGGTCGGTCGGGCCACTCTGCCGGTCACCTTCGGCACCCGCGACAACTACCGCACCGAATACGTCAACTTCGAGGTCACCAAGTTCGAGACCTCCTACCACGCCATTCTGGGAAGATCCTCTCTCGTCAAGTTCATGGTGATCCCCAACCACACGTATCTTCTCCTGAAGATGCCAGCTCCAAAGGGGGTTCACCTTTCTTTTTACCATTGCCTTTGACAACCTCGCTCCCCTGTCAGCCGCGATAGATCCGCGCAGAGAAGTAACGGTTGGATTTTCACCTTAATGCGAATATGCTTCGAATATTCCTGGAAACTACCCGGCGTGTCTCCGTGACCCAGCCAGGGCCTCAGGGCCCGGACGCCGTGACGACCCCGCGCGTCTCTGCGACTCAGCAAGTGACCCTGCTCGGGGGCTGGGCGCCACCTACGACCCGGCGTGTCTCCGTGACCCAGCCAGGGCCTTAGGGCCCAGACGCCGTGATGACCCGGCGCGTCTCTGTGACTCCGCCAGTGACCCTGCTCGGGGGCTGGGCACCACCTACGACCTGGTGTGTCTCCGTGACCCAGCCAGGGTGTAACACCCTAGTTTAATTTTTCAGCATTTTATAATCAATTTAATTGGCTTTATTTAATTTTCTAAGGTTTATTGTGACTAGTCTTGCATTTAATCCAATTTTGTTTCATAAGTAATTAAACATTTCTCTAGGCTTAAAAATGTTTGTTGCATTCATGCTGGTGCATTGTTTTATTTGTTTGTTGCATTCAAGTTTGAGTTAGAACTAGAAATAGGAAAATAGAATAGAAAAGAAGAAGGGACTAGAAAACCAAAGCCCAGCCCAAGGAAACCCGGCCGGCCCATCCCTCCTCTTTTCCCTTTCCCGCGGCCCAGAAGCCCAGCTCACCTCCTTTTCCCGGGCCTGCTCACGCGCAGCAGCCCAGGCCACCTCCCTGCGCGGCCCACACCCCGTGGCCCACAACCCACGCCGCGGCCCGCTTCTAACACCCCCGCCATGCCTCGTCCAGCCCGAGCCGGCCCAGCCAGCGCGCGCCCCCCTTCACTGACAGGCCGGGCCCGCATGTCATCCCTCACCTCCCGCTTTCCCCGCGACGCGCTCGCGCAACGACCGCCGCTGATCCCGCACGAGACCATCCCCTGGGCACGCCTCCCCAGGATCCCCGCCGGCCTTTAATTAGTGCCCGCACCCCCCTTCAAACCTATCCTCGCCACACAGCAACCACCCCAACGCCCTAGTGCCAACCCCGCGACCTCCGCGCCGGAACAGAGCCCCGCGCCGCCGTGGACTCGCCGCTCCGCCACCTTCAAGCCTCCGCAGAGCCGTGCAGCGGCTCCGCCCCGTGCCCTGGCATCTTCCCGAGCCCGCAGCCTTCGACTCCATTCCGCACCTCGCCAGGTTTTCCGCTCGGACGCCACCGCAGGTGAATTCCACCGCCATCTTGTTTTCACGCCGCCGGCTTGTTTCGCTCCTTCCTGACCCCTGCAACACCACCGCAGAACCCGTACAGATCAATTGGGTAGATCAGCAGGCTCGGAGCACCATCGCATCGCCTCCTCCTCGATCTCCGTCCGCGCGCCGCCGCTCGCCATCGACGCCGCCGCCCCTGCACGGCCGCCCTACCCGGTTTCGGGCCCCGGTGAGCACTTCCCGAGCCACGGATCCTTTTTGCGTTAGCTCTTAGGCCCTGACCCGTGCCCAGAATAGCCTACTCGCCTCACACCGGTGAACTCCGGCCGCGCTGAGCCGCCCTTGCCGGCGAGGACCTCCTTCCCAGCCCCATACCACTCCCCTGAGTGCCCTAGTGAGTTACGCATGTCGAGATTTTCATTTTTTTGCACCAAACCCTAGGCCAAAGGACCCCCAGTAGCGCCTAGACCGCCCTCTCCGGTGAGTTCCCGGTGAGGCGCCGCCGCGGGGACTCAAGTCCGGCGAGTTCCGCCGCCCGCGCGCCCAGCCTGTCCCCGCCGTCAGATCCGAAGTAAACGCGTAGGATTAGAAGCCGTACCCCTTCGTTCTGAGCCCTCCGATCTCGATCCAATGGATCAGATCCACCCGTACCACTTCACCCATGGATCTTTGCTAAAGAGACCCCGTAGTTCTCTGAAATGAACCCGCCGTCCCTGGTAGTTCAAAAGTATTTCCAAATCTGCCCCTGATTTTATGTTTTAGCCCCTGAGCTTTGTAGAAATCGAACCCGCCATCCAGGCCTGCTGTTTTTGCACGCTAGCCCTTAGATTTAATGGTTAATTACGTTTAGGCCCTCGGTTTTTGTAGAAAATCCCCCTGGAACCTTAGTTTTCTTGCAGTTTAGTTCCTGAACCTTGTTTTAGGCCTAGATTTTGTGTTTTAGCTCCGTTTTAGGCGTTCTTTATGTCCACGCGATCGTTATAATGCGTAGAATAGTTTTAGACTAGTTTAGTGTGCTGTTTTTATGTATTGATGTACTGTTTCCTAGCTTTTGTTAGTGTTTACTTGTATGCTTATTGTTGTGCCTTGTTTTGGCCATGTGTTCGTGAGTAGACGCTGATCCAGTTGAGGAGCCCCAGTACCAGTACCCGGAGCAGCTGTCTTCCGACCAGTTTGAGCAGCAGCAGGAGCAGTACGAGGAAGGCAAGTATAACATGAACACCACCTATCACTTTAAATACACTTTCATACTGCATTTTAATATTGTATGCCTATAAGGACTTTCCTAGCCACATTTATCCTTTATATATAATTACCTTGGGTTGCATTTTGGTTAGTTGTGCTAGGTGCCGCGCTATAACACACTTGGTCCTTTTTAATTAATTTGACTAATGGTATATGCAACTTAATTCTGAGAGTGGCCCTCTGTGTGGCTTGAGTGGCTCACTTCTCGTTAAAATTGGTTTCGTTAGAAACATGGTTTAGGGGGCCAGCACGGTGCTTACTGCCTGGTTGGCCACTCTCCATAAGGACCGGTTCATAGAGCGACAACCTGGGACAACAGCGCTACCACAAGGCTGGAATGGGACGGTCTTGGCGTAATAATTAGGTCTTTTTGGTTTGGAGTAACTTACCTGCGGGGCAAGGGTGGTAAGCTTCTATGTCCCTCGTACTGAGTGGCCTCATCTGTGGTATTCTTGACGCCCACTAGACCTGCTCCATAGTCGCTGATCCAACCCTCGCGGTTATTCCCTACCAACGAGATTCTTTGTAAAGGCCTCGTAGTGAGTTTGCTAGTCATCTCACCTAAGGAAGTGTGATGAACAACTAGCGTAGCTCACGACTTGTGGGTAAAGATGTGCAACCTCTGCAGTGTGTAAAACTGGTATACTAGCCGTGCTCACGGTCATGAGCGGCCCAGATCCTCCTTTTGATTAGGGGGGTTATCTCCTTCCGACGAGGGAGGTGCCTCTCGGGGTTACCTTGGTGGTTTCGGTTTGGTTCTCAGTAGTAACAAGATTAATTTTGATTAATTATTATGTAACTGGGTTAATGGTAATTCATCAACTTGTAGTAAATAGCTTTAATAAAATTTTGCCAACACTTAAAAGCTAATGCAGTTGAGTCAGCCAACCTTAGAGCCTCATAGTTTGTGTTATACTTGTTGAGTACAAGTTGTGTACTCACTCTTGCCTACTCTACTCTTTTTCCTCTTGGGACACTCTACTGCTGCTCAGTTCCTGCCGACGCGAGGGAGTTCGCTCAGCGCTACCAGGACTACGAGGACTTGTAGGCGTTCGTCTGCCAGTCGACGTCCCTGTGGCGCCCTGCTCAGCTTCGGAGAGTTTTTATCGTATTTTGTACTTCGCTTCCGCTGTATCAGACATTTTTGTCATTAATGTAATAAATAACATTCGTACTCACTTTATTATATCTTTTTACGTGATATGCGCTGTGATATACTGTTCATTCTGTTGTATATACGTGTGACTTGATCCTGGCATGTATATGATTGCTCGATTTATGTCCTTTTATAAACCGGGTGTTACACAGGGCCTCAGGGCCCGGACACCGTGACGACCCGGCGCATCTCCGCAACTCCACCATTGACCCTGCTCGGGGGCTGGGCGCCACCTACGACCCGGCGTGTCTCCGTGACCCAGCCAGGGCCTCAGGGCCCGGACGCCGTGACGGCCCGGCGTGTATCCGTGACTCCGCTAGTGACCCTGATTGGGGGCTGAGCGCCACCTACGACCCGGCGTGTCTCCGTGACCCAGCCAGGGCCTTAGGGCCCAGATGCCGTGACAACCCGGCGCGTCTCCGTGACTCCTCCAGTAACCCTGCTCGAGGGCTGGGCGCCACCTTCGACCCGGCGTGTCTCCGTGACCCAGCCAGGGCCTCAGGGCCCAGACACCATGACTACTCGGTGAGTCTCCGTGACTCAGCTAAGGCCTCAGGGCCCAGACGTTTGGACTACTCGGAAAGTCTCAGAGACTTAACCTAGGGCTTTAGGGTCTGGGTAACCGAGTTAGGTTCGGTCACCGTGGCAACCTTAAGGTGGCTAAAGGCTGATACCCTCAGGGGATCAGTGTAACAAGGATATTGGCTGGACACTCAAGCATTCGGACAGTCAAGAGTTAAAGATCATTTCTTTGACCCTCGAAAAGCTTCTCCGAAACCTTCTGAGGCTCGGGGGCTACACCCAACGGGTGCGCCCAGGGGCGCATCCCGTTCTGGATCTACAACAACGACGGACATTCTTAAATGAGCACCGAAGGACATCGTTCAAGTATGACGAGGTTCAACTTGGCCCTCCGGTGCTCTGGGGTTTGACGGAGGTAGATCTATGTACCTCCCTGCTGAGTGGGGTCCTCGAATCCGGGAAGACTACCCTGCTCGGTGACTCAGCTATGACTACTCGGCGTGCAGGACTCGGCTGTGCGCAGATGGGATCCCCAGTGGATTATGATGAAAGGCTCCAGCTAGAAGCCTGGATATCTAGGGATCTTAATCGACCTCCTCCTTTGTAAAACAACCCGAGCATATCATTCCTTGTACCCCTACGGCTCCTAGTCTATATAAAGGAGACGTAGGCCGACCCATAGAGAGACTCTTCCTTTTCGCAGCATTCCACAAACCCTAATACAACGCAGAACACAAGAAATAGGGTATTACGCACATCGCGGCCTGAACCTGTCTGAGTCCATGCGTCTTCATGTTATCATCGAGCTCTTGGTCCTGAGATCCCCCTCCTGAAACTCTACCGCCGGGTACACCTCTGGTGGACTGGCCGGAATAGCAATCCGACAGTCGGGGTGCTGGAAACCAGAGAGTTTGTGTGCTGTGAGTAGTTAAAAATGCAGGTGTCCGGCCCCCGAGTGATTCCGAGCCGGGAACGGCCGGGTCGGGACGTCGGTTGAGTGCACTGTGCTGTGCGGGGAGAAAAATAAATCGACAGGTGTCGGGGCCCCGAGTGCTCCGAGCCGGAAGTGGCCGGGTCGGAGCACTCGGACTGAGCCGCTGGTGCTCTTACGGGAAGTAACGCCATAACTGTTCTATGTTCCAAGAGTTGGTCAGAATGTTACTGTCGGAGTCTTTTAACTTGTAGGTGCCTGGTCGTATCACCTCTGCGATGCTGTAGGGTCCTTCCCATGGTGGCGAGAGCTTGTGCTTGTCCTTCGTCGACATTACTCGTCGCAAAACCAAATCTCCGACCTGCAGCGTCCACTCCCGTATGCGCCTCTCGTGGTACCTGCGTAGAGTTTGTTGGTAACGGGCTGATCGGTGCAACATTGCCAGCCTTGCTTCCTCTACAACTTCCATGGCGTCCCTCTGGGCTTCGGCTGCCATTTCTGGGTCAAACACTTTGACTCTCGGTGCACCGTAGTCCAGATCAGAAGGGAGCACGGCTTCGGAATCGTATGTTAGGAAGAAAGGTGTTAGTCCCATGGATCGGTTAGGTGTGGTTCGCAAGCTCCAGAGCACTGCCGGCGGCTCTTCCACCCAACGACCCGCGAATTTTTTGAGCATGTCAAAAATTCACGGTTTGAGCCATTGGAGGATTAGGCTGTTAGCTCTCTCAACTTGTCCGTTTGTGCGTGGGTGTCCGACTGTAACATCCCAGGTGTTTCATTAGCTAAACCAGGGTCATTAGCACCAAATCATGTACCTTAACCAAGAAACATCGAAACAAATGCATATGTATATGTGTATGTGTGCCTAGGTCAGGAACCTCAAATAACTTTCACACCAATGCAAATAGGCATATGAAAATGAATAGACATGTTCACCATGAAAAGATTTGTAAATGTCTAGTTGAACTCTAGGGGTACAAATGATAAAAATTACATGAAATGATTAGTGTTTTGATTTGTAGTTTTCGAAAATTTAAAATAACTTTTAAACCTTTGCTCGATTAAACTTGTTCCTGAAATAAAAGTTGTAGGTTTTTAAATTCTCTACAACTTTCGTATTTAGAGTTTTCTATGTTTCAAAAGGAATCCTTGAGAAAAATTTGAATTTCGAATCAATTTAATTTCTCTCTCTCTCTCTCTCTTTCTCTCTACCCTCTCTGTTCTCTCTTCCCTCGCCTGTTTTCTGCCGAGCCGAGGTCGCCGTCGAGTCAAGGCCGCCGGCCACGCGCCATGCTCTCACCACGCCCTGTCCCTGGCTGCTCCCGATGCTTCTCGGCCTCTCCACGCGGCACTCCCTCCCTGCGCACACGCCGAGGACTGCCGTCGGCGTGCCACGGCGACGAACGAGCCGAGCCTTGCCGTGCACCAATACCCAGCCCGCTTGCGCCCTCTGCCCTCTCTCCTCCCTTCCCTTGCTTCGCAAACGGGCCTTCTCCCTCCCCCTCTACTCCCCTCCCTGCTCCACGCGCCGAGCCGAGCCCTCCGCGGCGTCCAGAGCCGCCGCCGCCCGCCATTTGCGCCGCCCATCCCTAGGCTCCCGCGGAGCTCCCTCTTCCGCTCTTTCTCGCGCCCCACAGACCCCTCAGCCAGCTCCACATCGCCACCCTGAACCTCCTGCACCCGGCCACCCCCTCCTTTTCCCTCTGGAACGCTGCCGCCGCCGGTTCAGTCCGCCGCCGTCCACCCCTCTTCGCGGCGAGCCCACCACGGTCCACGTCCGCGAGCCCTAATCCCCTCCAAAGGTAGCTCTGGTTCCCCTCTCTCTTTTCCCCTACGAATCCCCCACCTCCGGCGACCCTGTGCGCTGGAAATGGCGCTGCCGGCCTTCCTCTGTTCTGCGGCCAGGGGTCTCCCCGGAGAAGAAGCCAAAAGTCCAGGGGGCGAAGTGCAAAAACGCCATGAACTCAAAATAGCAAACTTTGAAAATTCCTAGAAATTCGTAGAAAAATCAGAAAAATGCAAATCTAAATGTTTTGGAATCCTTGAAATAAGATCTACAACTTTCTTTACATGCACATATTTATTTTCTGTTCATGTTTTAATCTAGGAAAAAGATTAGATTTCCTAGGCTATAATTAGTCTAGGAGTTCCACTCAGCATTTATAGGTGTTTTTTGGCTGGTAGGTAATACCTGGCATGATTAGTGTTGTGTAAAAATTTAAGCACCAGATAACACTTGTAACTAGATGAAACCCTAGTTTTGGCTAGATCTAGTAGAGTAGCTTACTTTTTATTTCTGGTTGTTATGTTATAGATATGTGTATTAAACTTTTTCTATGTTATTACAATACTAGATGAACACCACTGTCCAAGTTTCAATATTTTTAGATTTGTGTAGCTATTTCTTTGATTTAATGATTGTTTAGTAGATAGTAATTATGATAAATAGTTTATGTTGATAATAAATCATGAAAATATTTCTGAGTGTTCCTTTTGAATAGTTTAGCTTGTCCATGGAGTTTGAGCCCCCGTTCATGACTATATCAGGATCTAAAAATTAATCTTGTTAAGTTGATGTATGTTTTGTTTATTTTCTCCTATTTAATTCTTTGCATAATAAATCCTGAAAAATTCACAGTAGCTAATTCATCCCTTTCTAGACCTATTGTTAAAGTTTTATTTTCTTTTATACTCTGGTCTAACCTGTATAATTCAATATTGTTCTAGGAGTTGTCTGATTACATGAATTGTTCTGGTTATTTGGCTGCAAGTTTTGGGATGAATTTTGCAGGATTGCTAGATCTGTTTACCTTATGTTTTATGTATTTTTTGTTGAATTTATTACTGAATGTTTTTGAGTTGTTTATTTATTAGCAAACCATGATTTACGTGTTATAGGAAACCACTTCAACTTGCTTGGTGAAGTTAGTATAGTTCTTTTGTGCTGTTGATCATGATGTCTTGTGTAGTTAGATATGTTGAGTTACTGCTCTATAAATGATTGCCCAGTAAAATATGAATGGAAGTGTTTCACTCTTTAACTTTGGGTTTTGTTTGAATTACAACTTCATAGTGAAGCAAGTTATAAGTTGTTATCATCACAACAACTCACCCATGTGCATCTCATATAGATACTACCACTCTCGCTGACGGAACATACGAGCTGGTGCCCGAGTCCGAGAGTGAGCAGCGTGAAGCTCAGGTGAATCTAACTGAAGTTACTGAAGACCCGAACTCGATTTCGGAAGAAACCAGATCCAGTTACGCCCAGGAAGGCAAGCCCCGGAGCATGTCCCTCTATTTTAAATTATGCAACTTATTATTGTTCCTATCTACTTGTGCATTTAAGTTACAGGAGTTGACTGGAACCTTAGTTGCATGATCCTAGGTACCGATGCTTGAACACTAGTATGTGCAGGTCGCTAGTTAGCTATGCTAATGGTTCGGTAGAAGTCGAGTGATTTCCGGTCACTCGCGAGAAATTATAGGAATTGGTTGTTTACTACTTGCTACCGCTATAAGGTCTACGTGCGGGGTCGTGATACTCTGGATGCCCCGTCTGTTTAGTGAAAAGTAATAAGGCCGCAGTGTGTGGTAGTGGTGGTTAAGCGTTTGAACGTACTAATCACATGCCGAGAATATGGTAATCGGTAAGCTTAAGTGCTGGATTGAACCGCGGCCGGAACATACCTTCCCACTGTCTTGACGTCGTTCTCATCTAGCTAATGACGGGTGCAAGGCCGGAATCTGTAGTCGAGGGCGGTGGGCCTGTTCCGTGAAGCGGGAATTGAAGGGAAAAGTCGCACGTGTGACTCTGGGAGTAACCACGTGACGTGTGTTTAGGTCTGCCTTGCAAGGTTAACAAATTCGATTTGAATCGTCCGTTTCTCACCAGTTATTGAGACTGCTTAACCCTTTTGCCACATAGAGTAAGAAGTGAAAAAAAATGATGATGATGAATTTGGTTGGTTGGATGGTAAAAGATAATTGTTTTCACCATGTATGCTATTGGATAGATGCTCACCTAGAATGGTTAATTGAACTAGAACCTGAAAACTATAACCTGCAATTGAGGATCCACTCTTTACTGCTTTTTGGCAAAACAAACCCCTCAAGCCAAAAGCCTTGCATGTCTAGATAAAGGGCTAAGTATACCCTCAGTCGGGTAAGCCTTGCTGAGTATTAGAATACTCAGCCTTGCTTGTGGCTCATTTTGTTTCAGGAAATACTTTTGAGGACATGATTGCCAGTTTGACCTGGCCTTGCACTCTCCCGCCTGGTTGGTCCGTGGAGTGGGATACGTCCCCGGCCACCGATGATAAGAACGAGTGATGTCATGAATCGGGCTTCATTGTGACACCAATATCGTCGTTAGCTCTCGTGTTTACTTTCCGCTAAAATAAAGGACTCTGGTGAACTTCTTTTATGTTGGTTGTACAAAGCACTTTGTTAAATGTTGAACTTGGTTTGTAATCCTGCAGTTTGTTAAACTCTATGTGTTGTAATTTATGGTGTAGTGTTGTAATCTCTGGACTCGCCTTCGCGTGAGTTATGCTGCTTTGTTCGATCCAAGTTTAAGTGGTTTTATCGGGAATTTACCCGACAGACCTCCGGTGTACTCCATCTACTGTGCGAGTTAAACCTAATTGCCTTTGCAACGATGGTTAGCGCACCTAAGCCGGTTTATGTCGGGCGGTTCTGCCACAGCTGGTATCAGAGCCGAACAAAGCGTGCACCAGAGAATGTGACGAGTTTTTGAAGGATTTTAATTAAATTTTGACCATAACAATTGCGTTTGCAAAATACGTTGGTTCGTTAAGGATGGTGCCTAGTTCGTAAAGCCCTAGGGAAATTATGGGAAGTTGCTAGGTGGCTATCTAACTTATATCTTTATGTACCTGACTTCCAGCACTTTACTTTCCGTCAGACCTTATTTTTTTGTGCACAATCAACCCTTAAATTCTTTAACGACGCACCTACGCTATGGTAAGAAGGTAAGGATCCTCAGTCAGATGAGGGAGTCTGACCTTCCCGTCGGTGATGCGAGCCGAACGTTGACCTCAAGCAATGGCTTACTTGAGGTGCTGCCAATATACCAACTATTAGTTGACTATATTGGGAGTAAAGAATACTCAGTCAGCTGAGAGAGACTGACCTTCCCGTCGGTGATGCGAACCGAATGCTATGCTCAAGCAGTGGCCTACTTGAGCTGCTGCCAATATATTGACCATCAGTCGATTATATTGGGAGTAAAGGAACTGGTGAATACGCCACTGAGTAGCGTATGTTAACGTTGGCCATACGGCGGGAAATTGTATGGCTGTCGTTTCTATAGTAAATGGCAATGTATGGGTGAATATGTGGGCAACTGCATATGCGTTACCCATGTGGCGTAGGACACATGGAGGCCGTTCGTGAGTGCTGGCATGAAGGGTCCAGTCGTGAATATTCATATATATACATGCTATGCATCTTTTGTAGGTACACTAACCGCGATTACGTTAAGTTAAGAATGGTTAGAATTTGGCTAGACATATATAGGGAGAGACGTAATTTTGTGCTATGCTACCGGCGCTAACCCCGTAAGTCCAAAGCTATTTGGCAGTTGTTTGTTTTGTGAGGACGAATAGGTTGTGCATGCATCATGATCTTAATCTGGAAATCAATAAAAGTACATGGGGTAATAGGGAGATACTGAGGTTTGCACCTGAGCACATGTTATTTTTGTTCACGATTAAGGTCTATCTAGACTCTATTCTGTCTGCCGTGTCTGGATATAGGAAGTTACCGAACTCAGCAAAGGACTTTGTTTGCCGAAGTGCTTGAGTAGAATACAAAGATGTAGAATGTTAAAATACCCATCTGCTGTCAAGAGTTGTTCTTGAAACGAACAACCTTTTGTCCATGTTGTTATATAATTCATGCAAGTTTTATTTATCTGCATTACTCTTTTGGTATTTTGGGGCAGTGTATATTACTTGCTCACATAAGAGTTTTTGCATGTTCCAGATGGTGGGATCCACGCGTGGCAATCCGGAGGGTTTCATGAACGCGAGTGGTAGCGGATCGCAGCAGCCCCCACCCCCACCACCAGGCATTGCGGAAGTCCTGGCCGCCCAGACTGAGTTGCTTCGCCAACTTGTCCAAGGGCAGCAGCGAGGTGGACACCACGCCCATCAACCTCAAGCTGCTGGTTATCAGGATTTCTTTGCAACCCAGCCTCCTTTGTTCCACAAGACAGAAGAACCACTGGATGCGGATGCTTGGATTCGCACAATCGAGTCCAAGTTTGCACTACTTCCGGTGCCATGTTCGGAGGAAAATAAGACTCTCTTTGCCGCACAACAGCTTCGCGGTTATGCTCGTCTTTGGTGGGACAACTACCATGGCATGCTCCTAACCGATCATGTTGTTACTTGGAACGAATTCAAAAATGCATTTAGGGACCACCATATTCCAGAGGGTCTTATGGAAAGGAAACTGAATGAGCTCCTGGCTCTTACTCAAGGGACTCGTACGGTTATCCAATATGCCCAAGCTTTCAATGGTCTTTGTCAGTATGCGGGCTATCATGCTGACACAGATGCTAAGAAGCGTGATCGCTTCTGCAGAGGACTCAATACCAAACTCAAAGAACGTCTGAACCCCATTAAAGTCGATACATACAATGAGTTGGTTAATCTGGCAATTACCCAAGAGGATTGCATTGTGGCTCATCGTGCTGATAAGAAGCGGAAGGCTCCACCTGGACCCTCGAGTGCTCAGTCATCAAGGTATCGTTTCATGCAGAATGTTTCTCCTACAATTCCTCAGAAGGCCCTTCCGCCAGGGCGTTGGGTTTTTAGGCCGCCACAGCAACAGGGTGTGATGCGACCTCCTGTTCCTCAGCTAACTGGTCCCAAACCATTTGCCCCACCACCAGCCCGTCTAGGCGATAAAAATTGTTGCTTCAACTGTGGGAGTTCAACTCATTTTGCCCGAGAGTGTCCGCAGCCTATGAAACAAAACCAGAGTCAAGGTTCTACTCAAAACAACCAGAACAAGGGAAGAAGGCAGACTATTCAGGTCAGGCAAGGGCGAGCCAACTTCACCACTCTTGCAGAACTACCTGAGGGAGCGCCAGTAATGACGGGTATATTTTCTATCCGCAATAAGCCTGCAGTTATATTATTTGATTCCGGAGCATCCCACAGTTTCATTAGTGCAAAATTTGGTGCAAAACTGGGTTTGGATTTTTGCCACACAAAAAGTTCTTATATGATATCAACACCGGGTGGTAAAATTGCTTCCAACCAGGTTATACCGTTTGTACCAATCAAATTGGGAAGTATAGTCATCAAAACCGACCTCATCCTTTTGCCGCTGGAAGGCATGGATATTATTTTGGGAATGGAATGGATGACTCAACATAAGGTCATGTTAGATGTTCCCTCGAGAGCTGTTGAAATAAATTCACCAAAATATGGAGCCACTACTCTTTATTTGCCCTTCCAAGAGTGCTCCAATTCTTGTGCATATGCTATGAGCAAATCCAAATTAGAAGAAATCCCAGTGGTATGCGAGTTTGCCGATGTTTTTCCGGATGACTTGCCAGGAATGCCACCGGATAGGGACATAGAATTTGTTATTGAGTTGCAGCCAGGCACTGCACCTATTTCAAAGAGGTCCTATAGAATGCCACCTAAGGAATTGGCCGAATTAAATATTCAACTTCAAGAACTTCTTGACAAAGGTTTCATTCGCCCTAGTGCATCACCTTGGGGTTGTCCGGCCCTATTTGTGAAGAAAAAGGATGATAGTTTGAGGTTGTGTGTGGACTACCGGCCTCTCAATGCGGTGACAATCAAAAATAAATATCCTCTCCCCCGCATTGATGTTTTATTTGATCAGTTGGCTGGAGCTAGGGTGTTTTCAAAGTTGGATCTTCGCTCTGGATATCATCATATCAAAATCCGACCCTGTGATATTCCTAAAACCGCCTTCTCTACAAGATATGGACTATATGAATATTTAGTCATGTCCTTTGGCCTCACAAATGCACCTGCTTATTTCATGTACCTTATGAATTCGGTGTTCATGCCTGATCTTGACAAGTTTGTCGTGGTTTTCATTGACGACATCCTTGTTTATTCCAAGAATGAGGAGGACCATGCCAAACACTTGCGCATCGTTCTTCAACATCTTAGAGATCATCAGTTATATGCTAAGTTTTCCAAATGTGAATTTTGGTTGGACAGGGTGAAATTTTTGGGTCACACTATATCTAGTGAAGGCATAGCTGTTGATCCTAGTAAAGTGCAAGAAGTGATGGACTGGAAATCTCCTACTTCCGTTCATCAAATTCGCAGTTTCCTTGGTCTAGCTGGATATTATCGTCAATTCATTCCGGACTTCTCAAAAATTGCCAAGCCTATGACCGAGCTGTTATAGAAAGGAATGAAATTCGTCTGGGATGAAAGATGTGAGAAAGCTTTCCACACTCTAAGGGAGTTGCTGACTAAGGCCCCCGTCTTAGCTCAACCTGATAATGCCAAGTCCTTTGACGTGTATTGTGACGCGTCGGGAACGGGTCTTGGTTGTGTGCTCATGCAAGACAATAGAGTCATTGCCTATGCTTCACGATCTCTTCGGCCACATGAGCAGAACTATCCTACTCATGACCTCGAGTTAGCAGCCGTCATTCATGCTCTGAAGATTTGGAGACACTATCTTATGGGCACTCATTGCAATATCTACACAGACCATAAGAGTCTCAAATATATCTTCACCCAAGCCGATCTAAATATGAGACAAAGAAGATGGTTGGAATTAATCAAAGACTACGATCTCGAGGTGCACTACCATCCGGGCAAGGCCAATGTAGTCACGGATGCACTAAGCCGCAAGACTCATTGTAATTGCCTAGCTATGGAATCTTATGACCAGACACTATGTTCTGAAATGAGAAGACTCAATTTGGAAATGATTCCCCAAGGCACTTTAAACCACATTTCCATTGAACCAACCCTCCACGATCAAATTATCATGGCGCAACTACATGATGAAGGTATTAACATCATCAAGCAGAAGCTCTCCCAAGGGGAAGAAAAGTATAAGTGTTTCCGCCAAGATCACCATGGAATTCTATGGTTCGAAAGCCGCATAGTCGTTCCAAAGAATCATGAGCTCCGAAAGCAAATCCTCGATGAGGCACACCTTTCCAAGTTCTTCATTCATCCAGGCAGTAACAAAATGTATCAAGATCTTAGACAAAACTTCTGGTGGACTAGGATGAAAAGGGAAATTGCTAAATATGTTTCTGAATGTGATACCTGTCGGCGAGTAAAAGCCAGCCACTTGAAGGTAGCCGGCCCTCTTCAACCTTTGTCTATCCCATCATGGAAATGGGAGGACGTAAGTATGGATTTCATTGTTGGATTGCCAAACACATCTCAGAAGCACGACTCTATTGGGGTTATCGTGGATAGGCTCACAAAGACGGCACATTTTATTCCAGTACACACTACCTACACTGCCAAGAAATATGCCGAGATTTATCTCGATCGCATTGTTTGCCTACATGGTGTACCTAAAACGATCATTTCTGATCGTGGTACTCAATTCATAGCACGCTTTTGGGAACAATTGCAAGTTTCTCTTGGTACCAAACTGATTCGAAGCTCAGCTTATCATCCACAAACCGATGGACAAACAGAGAGAGTAAACCAAATCCTAGAAGACATGTTGAGGGCTTGTGTCATTCACTTTGACAAGAGTTGGGATAAGTGCTTATCTCTAGCAGAATTCTCGTATAACAATAGCTATCAAGAGAGTCTGAAAATGGCACCATTTGAGGCCTTGTATGGTCGAAGGTGTCGTACTCCTTTGAGTTGGTCGCAAGTCGGAGAACGAGTAGTATTTGGACCTGATCTTGTAACTGAGGCAGAAGAAAAAGTGAGGGTAATCCAAGCAAATCTTAAAGCGGCACAATCTAGGCAAAAGAGCTATTTCGACAAAAGAAGAGATCCCTTGCAATTCGAAGTTGGAAATCATGTATACCTTCGGGTTTCCCCAACCAGGGGTGTACAAATATTTGGAGTGAAAGGAAAACTAGCTCCCCGGTATATTGGTCCTTATGAAATCATCGAAATTTGTGGGCCCGTGGCCTATAGAGTGAGACTTCCTCCGCAACTATCCACCATACATGACATCTTCCATGTTTCTCAGCTTAAGAAATGTGTCCGAGTTCCCACGGAGATTGTCGAGCAAGAGGATATACGGGTAGAACCAGACCTTTCCTATGTGGAATATCCTATCAAAGTTCTGGATCGAAAAGAAAGGGTAACAAGAAGAAAAGTAGTTAAAATGTACAAAATCCAGTGGAGTCATCACACTGAAGAAGAAGCCACTTGGGAGACTGAAACCTATCTAAATGAACATTACCGTGGTTTTCTAGCTTCCCTCCAAGGTACACACACCTTCCACACTTAGCCTAATTACTCGAATCTCGGGTCGAGATTCTTTTTAAGAGGGGTAGGCTGTAACATCCCAGGTGTTTCATTAGCTAAACCAGGGTCATTAGCACCAAATCATGTACCTTAACCAAGAAACATCGAAACAAATGCATGTGTATATGTGTATGTGTGCCTAGGTCAGGAACCTCAAATAACTTTCACACCAATGCAAATAGGCGTATGAAAATGAATAGACATGTTCACCATGAAAAGATTTGTAAATGTCTAGTTGAACTCTAGGGGTACAAATGATAAAAATTACATGAAATGATAAGTGTTTTGATTTGTAGTTTTCGAAAATTTAAAATAACTTTTAAACCTTTGCTCGATTAAACTTGTTCCTAAAATAAAAGTTGTAGGTTTTTAAATTCTCTACAACTTTCGTATTTAGAGTTTTCTATGTTTCAAAAGGAATCCTTGAGAAAAATTTGAATTTCGAATCAATTTAATTTCTCTCTCTCTCTCTTTCTCTCTACCCTCTCTGTTCTCTCTTCCCTCGCCTGTTTTCTGCCGAGCCGAGGTTGCCGTCGAGTCAAGGCCGCCGGCCATGCGTCGTGCTCTCACCGCGCCCCGTCCCTGGCTGCTCCCGATGCTTCTCGGCCTCTCCACGCGGCACTCCCTCCCTGCGCTCACGCCGAGGACTGCCGTCGGCGTGCCACGGCGACGAACGAGCCGAGCCTTGCCGTGCACCAATTCCCCAGCCCGCTTGCGCCCTCTGCCCTCTCTCCTCCCTTCCCTTGCTTCGCAAACGGGCCTTCTCCCTCCCCCTCTACTCCCCTCCCTGCTCCACGCGCCGAGCCGAGCCCTCCGCGGCGTCCAGAGCCGCCGCCGCCCGCCATTTGCGCCGCCCATCCCTAGGCTCCCGCCGAGCTCCCTCTTCCACTCTTTCTCGCGCCCCACAGACCCCTCAGCCAGCTCCACATCGCCACCCTGAACCTCCTGCACCCGGCCACCCCCTCCTTTTCCCTCTGGAACGCCGCCGCCGCCGGTTCAGTCCGCCGCCGGCCACCCCTCTTCGCGGCGAGCCCACCACGGTCCACGTCCGCGAGCCCTAATCCCCTCCAAAGGTAGCTCTGGTTCCCCTCTCTCTTTTCCCCTACGAATCCCCCACCTCCGGTGACCCTGTGCGCTAGAAATGGCACTGCCGGCCTTCCTCTGTTCTGCGGCTAGGGGTCACCCCGGAGAAGAAGCCAAAAGTCCAGGGGGCGAAGTGCAAAAACGCCATGAACTCAAAACAGCAAACTTTGAAAATTCCTAGAAATTCGTAGAAAAATCGGAAAAATGCAAATCTAAATGTTTTGGAATCCTTGAAATAATATCTACAACTTTCTTTACATGCACATATTTATTTTCTGTTCATGTTTTAATCTAGGAAAAAGATTAGATTACCTAGGCTATAATTAGTCTAGGAGTTCCACTCAGCATTTATAGGTGATTTTTGGCTGGTAGGTAACACATGGCATGATTAGTGTTGTGTAAAAAATTGAGCACCAGATAACACTTGTAACTAGATGAAACCCTAGTTTTGGCTAGATCTAGTAGAGTAGCTTACTTTTTATTTCTGGTTGTTATGTTATAGATATGTGTATTAAACTTTTTCTATGTTCTTACAATACTAGATGAACACCACTGTCCAAGTTTCAATATTTTTAGATTTGTGTAGCTATTTCTTTGATTTAATGCTTTTTTAGTAGATAGTAATTATGATAAATAGTTTATGTTGATAATAAATCATGAAAATATTTCTGAGTGTTCTTTTTGAATAGTTTAGCTTGTCCATGGAGTTTTAGCCCCAGTTCATGAATATATTAGGATCTAAAAATTAATCTTGTTAAGTTGATGTATGTTTTGTTTATTTTCTCCTATTTAATTATTTGCATAATAAATCCTGAAAAATTCACAGCAGCTAATTCATCCCTTTTTAGACCTACTGTTAAAGTTTTAGTTTCTTTTATACTCTGGTCTAACCTGTATAATTCAATCTTTTTCTAGGAGTTGTCTGATTACATGAATTGTTCTGGTTATTTGGCTGCAAGTTTTTGGATGAATTTTGCAGGATAGCTAGATCTGTTTACCTTATGTTTTATGTAATTTTTGTTGAATTTATTACTGAATGTGTGTTGAGTTGTTTATTTATTAGCAAACCGTGATTTACGTGTTATAGGAAACCACTTCAACTTGCTTGGTGAAGTTAGTATAGTTCTTTTGTGCTGTTGATCATGATGTCTTGTGTAGTTAGATATGTTGAGTTACTGCTCTATAAACGATTGCCCAGTAAAATATGAATGGAAGTGTTTCACTCTTTAACTTTGGGTTTTGTTTGAATTACAACTTCATAGTGAAGCAGGTTATAAGTTGTTATCATCACAACAACTCACCCATGTGCATCTCATATAGATACTACCACTCTTGCTGACGGAACATACGAGCTGGTGCCCAAGTCCGAGAGTGAGCAGCGTGAAGCTCAGGTGAATCTAACTGAAGTTACTGAAGACCCGAACTCGATTTCGGAAGAAACCAGATCCAGTTACGCCCAGGAAGGCAAGCCCCGGAGCATGTCCCTCTATTTTAAATTATGCAACTTATTATTGTTCCTATCTACTTGTGCATTTAAGTTACAGGAGTTGACTGGAACCTTAGTTGCATGATCCTAGGTACCGATGCTTGAACACTAGTATGTGCAGGTCGCTAGTTAGCTATGCTAATGGTTCGGTAGAAGTCGAGTGATTTCCGGTCACTCGCGAGAAATTATAGGAATTGGTTGTTTACTACTTGCTACCACTATAAGGTCTATGGGCGGGGTCGTGATACTCTGGATGCCCCGTCTGTTTAGTGAAAAGTGATAAGGCTGCAGTGTGTGGTAGTGGTGGTTAAGCGTTTGAACGTACTAATCACATGCCGAGAATATGGTAATCGGTAAGCTTAAGTACTGGATTGAACCGCGGCCGAAACATACCTTCCCACCATCTTGACGTCGTTCTCATCAAGCTAATGACGGGTGCAAGGCCGGGCTCTGTAGTCGAGGGCGGTGGGCCTGTTCCGTGAAGCGGGAATTGAAGGGAAAAGTCGCACGTGTGACTCTGGGAGTAACCACGTGACATGTGTTTAGGTCTGCCTTGCAAGGTTAACAAATTCGATTCGAATCGTCCGTTTCTCACCGGTTATTGAGACTGCTTAACCCTTTTGCCACATAGAGTAAGAAGTGAAAAAAAAATGATGATGATGAATTTGGTTGGTTGGATGGTAAAAGATAATTGTTTTCATCATGTATGCTATTGGATAGATGCTCACCTAGAATGGTTAATTGAACTAGAACCTGAAAACTATAACCTGCAATTGAGGATCCACTCTTTACTGCTTTTTGGCAAAACAAACCCCTCAAGCCAAAAGCCTTGCATGTCAAGATAAAGGGCTAAGTATACCCTCAGTCGGGTAAGCCTTGCTGAGTATTAGAATACTCAGCCTTGCTTGTGGCTCATTTTGTTTCAGGAAATACTTTTGAGGACATGATTGCCAGTTTGACCTGGCCTTGCACTCTCCCGCCTGGTTGGTCCGTGGAGTGGGATACGTCCCCGGCCACCGATGATAAGAACAAGTGATGTCATGAATCGGGCTTCATCGTGACACCAATATCGTCGTTAGCTCTCGTGTTTACTTTCCGCTAAAATAAAGGACTCTGGTGAACTTCTTTTATGTTGGTTGTACAAAGCACTTTGTTAAATGTTGAACTTGGTTTGTAATCCTGCAGTTTGTTAAACTCTATGTGTTGTAATTTATGGTGTAGTGTTGTAATCTCTGGACTCGCCTTCGCGTGAGTTATGCTGCTTTGTTCGATCCAAGTTTAAGTGGTTTTATCGGGAATTTACCCGACAGACCTCCGATGTACTCCGTCTACTGTGCGAGTTAAACCTAATTGCCTTTGCAACGATGGTTAGCGCACCTAAGCTGGTTTATGTCGGGCGGTTCTGCCACACCGACCGATGCCCAGTCGATTTGGATCCCATATCCTACCGCGAACTCTTGGAAGTAGTGGCCTGTGAAGTTGGTTCCGTTGTTGGTGATGACGGAATTGGGCACGCCGAACCTGTAAACGATGTCCAGGAAGAACTTGACTGCTTTCTTGGAATCGATTGGGGTGATCAGTTTTGACTCTATCCATTTGGTGAACCCTCCTGGTGCCTTCTTGAGTGGCCCGACCATGTCTAAGCCCCACACGGCAAACGGCCATGTTATGGGAATGGTCTGAAGGGCTTGAGCTGGCAAGTGGGTTTGTTTTGCGTAAAACTGGCTGCCTTTGCATGCGCGGATGATTTCTTCCGCATTGCGCAGTGCCATTAGCCAGTAAAATCCTTGCAAGAAAGCTTTTCCGACCAAGGAGCATGGTGCAGCGTGGTGTCCAAAGATCCCGGCGTGTATCTCAAGAAGTTCCTTGCCCTGGGCGATGGGGATGCACTTCATGAGAATGCTAGTTTCGGAGGGGCTGCGTTTGTAGAGCTCGCCGTCGATCACGGCGAATGTTTTGGCTCGTCGGGCTATGCAGCGAACTGCATTGCGTTCCTCTGGGAGGACTTCGTGTAGGAGATAAGCCATTAGGTCGGCTCTCCAATACGTGTTGTCTGCCTGGCTGGGGTCAGATTGGCCCGTGGCTAAGCATAGTGGGGCCCCGGGTGTTTGGTCGGGGGCTGGGTCGGAGGGAGAGCACTCTGTTTTCTCCGCATGCTCTGTTTTCTCTGCCCGCATCTTGTCCGCGGTTGGCGGCTTTTCTCGCATTGACGGTGTGGTCAAGTCGTTGACGAAAACGCCACTGGGCACCGGCTTGCGCTCGGCGGCCATCTTTGCGAGAGCATCCGCATCGGGGTTTTGCTTCCGTGGGATGTGGTGGAGCTCCAGGCCCCGGAATTTCTCTTCTAGCTTGCGGACTTCCTGGCAGTATGTGCCCATGAGGGGGCTCTCGCAGTTGGAGTTCTTCATGACCTGATCGATTACCAGCTTCGAGTCGCCGTAGACGTACAGGCGGGTTGCCCCGAGGTCGATGGCTATGCGGAGGCCGCTGATGAGCGCCTCATATTCGGCGATGTTGTTGGACGCGGGGAAGTGGAGGTGGACCGCGTACTAGAACTTGCCTCCCTCTGGAGAGACCAGGACGACCCCGGCCCCCGCGCCGGGTCCCATGACCGACCCGTCGAAGTAGAGGGTCCAGTACTCATGAGAGATTTCTAGGGTCGGAGCTTGAACTCCGTCCACTCGGCGATGAAGTCGGCCAGGGCCTGTGACTTTATTGCCGTGCGTGGTACGAACTTGACGTCATAGCCCATTGGCTCGACCGCCCACTTGGAAATCCACCACACGGCGTTGCAGTTGCGAACCACTTCACCGAGTGGGAATGAGGTGACAACCGACACCTCATGCTCGGTGAAGTAGTGTTGCAGCTTCTTGGCCGCCATGATGATGGCATAGAGAAGTTTCTGCGTCTGCGGGTACCACGACTTGGTGTCGGTCAGTACTTTGCTGACAAAGTACACGGGGCGTTGGACTTTGAGGGCGTGCCCCACCTCCTCCCTTTTGTAACACCCTAATTTAAATTTCAGCATTTAATAATAAATTTAATTGGTTTATTTAATTTTCTAGGATTTAATTTGCTTAGCCTTGCATTTATAATACTGGGGGGCCGGCGGGGTTGCGAGCTAGAAAAGGGGAGGGTTGGCCGGGGAGGGGTGATAGGTGATAGGCAGCAAAGCTTTAGGGTTTCGGGTTGCCGGGGTCCGAGGCGGCTCCATGGCCTCCAGCTATAGAAGATGAGGGGGCCGGGGGCGGTGGCGGTTCGGCCGGCGGAGGGCGAGGCGGCGCTCCGGTCGGGGCCGGACAACCGGTGGGCGGTGGCCGGAGGCGGGGGTGAGAGAAGGCGGTGGCGGTGGTGGATCGACGTCGCGGTGGCGAGATTGGTTAGCGTGATGGTGGTGGAGGGCAGCGGCGGAGGCCGCCGGAGCAAGGGGGCGGTCGACAGCGGGGGCGGGCGGGGGCGCTTGGCCACACAGAGAGCGATGAATAGATGTCGGGGGGGCCTCCGACTTGGCATTTCGAGGCGCCGTTTCGATTGGACGAGGATTCCCTTTCCTCCTGTTCGTCTGAATGGTTCAAATCCCCTCCCGTTTGTCTTTCTCACCGCGCCACACGTAAAAAAGATGTGTGTCACATGCCTAGAAGTTCCCATTAATTTTTTAAGAAAAACTTCAGATTTTATAAAAATTATAGCTAAACTCAGCTCATCCCAACAGTACAATACTCATGTTTGTTTATTTTTACGTAAACCTTCAAACTAATGTTTATTTCAACCCGACGAAGAAAAAATCCGATAATACTGTTATTTTTCAAAAACCCCTCAAATCAATTTTGCATTGACCCCCTCCCACCGTCCCCAACCCTAACCCCCTCACTCTCCGCCCCGTCGATGCCCTCTCTCCCTCTCTACTTCCCCGCCACCGCCTCCCCTTCCCTTCTCCCACTCCGTCTGCCTCAGTCGACGCTCCTCGCTGCCCCCGCCTGCTCCGGCGAGATCCAGATCATCGACGTTCTGCGAGAGACCAAGCGCAACGTCGTGAGGCTCGCGTAGAGTCGGGTGCTGCCGCCAGGCGATGTTGAGCATCTTGGGGTCTCATGGCGGGTGGAGGCCGTCAGGCATCGTCAATGGCCGCGGCAACCGCAGCATCAACAGCCAGCATTGCAGCGTGACGCCCCTCAGGCGGCCGCAGGCCTCGGCCTCCTTGGTCGTCTAGGCAACGCACCGAGAGCTCTTCCTGGTGAGGACATCACCGCATCGGATACACTCCCTGTCACTAATTCTACACCAAGTTCATTAGAAGGACCAATCACAAGGTCTCGTGCATGTCGTTTGAATTTTGAGGTGCCTTCGTTCCTTATGTTACAGCCTAATATTCATGAGGACGGGATGCTACTAAATTCTTGTGAAGACTTATTGCTTAGGAACGTGGGATCAACAAATGCACCAGTTTCAAGCTCTGCACAAAAGCGACAACAACTACATGCACAATACTGAGTCTACATGACAAGTGCCTCTACTTAACGTGGAATTCTATACCAACATGAGTCGTCTCAGGGTTCATAGAAAGCTTATCAAGTCTACTTTCCAACCCAACAAATGGAGCACCATTTGGACTTCCCAATAAAGAGTTATGGTTGATTTACTGAAGGCTGCACAAAAGCTGAGAAGACGCGCGAGAACTTTAAGGGACTCCATGAATGCTGAACCAGTTAGCCTTCCACCTCCCCAAGAAGTGGCCTGCGACCATAGCCTTCTAGGAGAGTTGTTTCCTTCTATAAATATCACCTATGTACTGCTCCAAAACTTGGGTTTTGCTTAGATTGATTCTGCACATTGTCTGTGAGATTTCGCCTCTGTACCGGACCGACTAGCCAACTTGCAATTTCAGATTGCCTTTTACCAGTTTTTGCTTGTGTTCTCGAATCGCTTGCAGGGATTAGCCTTCTTGACGAGGTCATGCTGGTTTTGTGCTCGGTTGATAACCATTGGAGTAGTGGTGTTGTGATTGTAAGAGAGACGATCTGCTCGGTCGGAGCCCTTGGATCATCTATGTCGTGATCTCCACAATTCGACTTATCATATACCTACCGGAAGATCGGGCCCCAGTTCCCATTACTTCCTGATCCACACACGAGGTCCACCTGGCCTTATCCTTGCCCCCCTTTAGTTCTCATCCTGAGCCCCACGCAGCCCCGGACCCCAATCTGTTCCTTTTTCTCCGCTTGTCGGGTATCAATATTAGGGACACCCAAAGATGAGGGATTAGTAGATAAGCCACTCAGTTAGGATGAAAGACGATCGTGCCAACCGGGCGGTCCGACCTCTGTGGGAGGACTTCGCCTTGCCCAACCGGTAGGAGGAGGCCCTGCCTCGCCCAACCAACGAGACGAGGCATCGCCTCACCACGACCGTTGATCAGGTGAGGGGAACGCGCCCAACCTATGGAAGGGCCCACCACGGCCCGCATCGCATTGAGACTGATAGCAGCATGGGCGGACAGACAATAAGACATGCCCTAACGTAGCGAACAGTGGAGCCCCCCCCCACACACACCATCATGGCCTGTGACGGTATAGGTCATAGGGTAGGGGTGTGTTGCGAGCCTGCGCCTCAGCAGAGACGCCTCCACGTTTTCTGCTCCACAAACCACGTGATAGGATGGACCCGGTCACGGAGGAAGAGGGCGGCAAGTACAGGCCCAGGCGGGCCCACGACAACCGGAGTGGTGGAGGATGTAATATCCTCTCTCCCTCTATTGTACTGCATTCCCTCCCTTGTTCTATAAAGGCGAGGGAACGGGCCCCCGCACGGGGGCGAGGGGGACTCTTTTGACACACACACACACGCACGGGGAGCTCCGATTAGCTCGAGATCGGTGGCTCACTTGACTAGATGATAGCTTAGTTCTCCACACTCGCTAATTACAAGTCGTCCGTCCCTCTCTCGACCGTTTCTACACCCCTACTGCAAGCCAGTGCAAGATACATGAGCTGCCACGAACTGGACGTAGGATATTACGCTTCCAAGCCACATGAATCAGTATAATCCTTGTGTCTTCTCGCACACCATCCGCCCCTAAACACGCAATCCACGAGAATCACTAGCCTGTGGTAAAAAAAACCACCGATAGTTGGCACACCAGGTAGGGGATTTTGCATGTTTCGATTGTCTTTTCACCAGGTGGTGGATGGCCATCGACGCTAGAGGCTAGGTCTCGGGCGTGCTCGTGCGTTTTGGTGACCTGCGCTTAATCGTCAACCTGGAGGGCAGCCTAGAGTGCACCTGCTCTCCTGACTGTCCCACCGACGTTGCCTACTCTGACGCCTTCGCCAACTCTCTGCGGGGACTGCAGCTAGACGAGCCAACGGCCGACACCCCCAAGTGCGCTTGGCATCCCAACATCGATCGCAGAAGCCCGGAGCAGCAGCTCATCATGTTCTTGGGTGATCGACCGACCCAGGACAACCTGCGCCACGTCCTCTTCTCTTTCGCCAATGTCATGGCGCAACTCTCCGGATAGGAGCCGATCCCTCCAGAGATTCTCACCGGGCGCGTCCCCACGGTGCTTCCCTTTGCCTTACGCAACGAAGCGCAAGAGGTGCTGTGCCTCGCTATGCTACACATAACCCCCGAGCCGACGGACACCGAGTTCGTAGCCATTGCAGACCACGCGTCTGAATCCATCCACGACCTCGTCACCGGGGCATCAGAGAGTCTCTCAGATTTCGGCTCTAGTGAGGATCCAATTACATCGTGGCATCCCTGGTTTTATTCTATTTTTTGAAATGTCTCCTTTTTCTAAACAAATTACCGAAAAAGTGTCTGTTTGGCTAATCCACCGCTGTTGTGGTAGAGAAATTAGCGCTGTTGATGGCTATGTTTGTGATTACATAGAAATTACCCTTTTTGCCACTCGGTGGATGTTGGGTATTTTAACGATGTGAATAAACCGCAAGCGCATGGATACCGTCGTGGCTTTAACCCGTGAGTATTCAAGAGTATCATTTCCGCAAGGAATGTGTGCGCACTAACTCCTAACTTAGTCGGTCCAAGGACACACCAGGATATGTGGCCAGGATGGTGAGGATTCCTGCAGTAGCACTAAAGTTGAGTTAAAGGTCGATCTTTAGGATAGAATACTCGCTTCGGGCACCGGCTTACCCCTGAAATGTTCGGTAGACTCCGGCCAACGGCTCTATGCTATATCCGAACGTGGAGGATTACGAAGGACCGACAGGGCTGTCACCACCTGCGGCCTACCTCACAGACCGTGGGATATAAGGCAAACAAAGGTAACCCTTAGCCCAAACACCATGTCTACGCTACTGGCTACTACTGCAGTCTAACTACGTCTGATATCCCGTAGCAAACTACAACACTCCATATAAATGGAGCGACGAACCCGCGAGTAAGAGAACTGATCTCACTCATACAAAAGTACTATGCAAGACAAGAATCATAAATACTAACTTACTCATACCAGAGGAAGCTAGCATCCATAGAGGTACAAGCTGGAGAAGAGCGCCGACAAGATGGCGCCCCTCCGAACTACCCCTCACCCTCCTCCTACTCTAAACACTAGCCTAGGCAGGGCCTCGCCATTGGAGTGGAGTGCTACATGTTGGTGGTGTGTTGAATGGGGGGCTCTCCTTCTCCTTATATAGCCCTTTAAGGGTGGATCCTTGTGTGAACTTCTGAGGTGGAACCATCCGAGGCTAGCGTAGGCAGTGCGGTGCAAGTCTCCAGGCGAAAGATGGGCCTGTTTGGGCCCATTAAGGGGTAGGGCGACCCAGTGGGTCAGCCGAGCCCAAATGACACCCCCTCAGGCCTGCTTTCATCTGGCCAACTGATAGGTGGGCCCTGGTGCTGATCCTTGGATGCATCTTGCTTGGGGTGCCCGTTTTGTCAGGTTTGTGGGCCCTTCTTGTAAGTGAGACGCAGGACATGATCTTTTATGCATTTCTTCTGTGTTCACTTGTGTTTTCCTTTTTGTTTCAGACTTGTGTACCTGCAATAAACAATTCACCAACACTTATGGAATTCGTTAGTATTAACCCCTACCACTACTGCTGGCATTCATTCTTTAAGCATTCACGCAGGAGTTGACGGCATATATTTTGCACTTAACAGCCATCAACAACACCCCCACACTTAATCTTTGCTCGTCCTCGAGTGAAGGAGAAAGGACTAAGGTGGATGCAACTCCTTGGATGTATCCCGCATACAAGTTATTCCAAGCTTTTCCTAGACCTGTGAACTTTTCAAGTGTCTACCACACTTATCATGGTGATTGATAACTGGAACAGTTTAAACTTCAAGTTCCTTAGCCCTCCTTGCATAGAAACTTGGGTTTTATTTATTTCAAAATCAAACAAATCCTAGCTCCTCAAATTGTTCTCTGGGATCTCTCTTTTTGCGTTTTGGATTCCTCACCAAGGCAAAGTGATGCCTTCTTTTTCGCCTACCTCTAATCAAGCTTATGTGGAGCTCAGGGTAGGGATAAGGTTGAAGGCATACATGCTTCTCATATTTTGCTAAGTCAAAAACCGGATTCCAAGGAGAAGCAAGTCATAAACCTTGATCAAGATGTGCATGTGTGGGGATGTTTTTTTTTTGTGGATGGTGTATGGACTCCTTTTCATGAACCACCTCTCTCCATTTTCTTTTTCTTGTGACATAGGTTATCTTTTATTCTTCTTTTCTTCTTTTTTTTTCTTGGACCTTCATGGGCCCAATTCTTTTTCTCTCTTTTTATTTTTCTTTCTTTTTTTCTCACATGCCTTCTAGCATGTCTTTTTATTTCTTTTTGCATAGCCCATATCCTATATGATGGTAACTTTGGAGAGAGTGGTCATGTCATCTCATGGAGTTTTATTCTGTTGGTGGATGGATAAAGAGATATCTTCCAGTGTAGAAGCATAGCATGTGGTTGAGATGTGTATGTGATCTTGATCATGGGAATATGAAATGTATCTCACAAAGGGTCACAACAGTTTGACAAAGCTCAATGAGAAAACAGGCTACATATGTGTAGAGTTTTCAATAAGATCAACATATGGCCTTGGATAGGAATTTCATAACAATTTAGGAGCCATGCAATTGAGATTTTTTTGATAAAACTATAAAAGAATCCCATGTACTTTGCAAGGAAGAACTAGGTTCCATTCATCCAACCATATCACAAAAGTCAATCATTAGATAGCATGGGTTCCCTATAGAATTTTTGTTCACAAGATCAAGGTGAAAGACAAGGAAAAAGTGTATGCAAGTTTATCATGAAGCGTATGGAGTGCAATAGGCCTTTAGCAACATTTTTTTAATAAGGAGGTATATGAGCTTGCAGTCTAAATTAGTGTGAAGGACGAAGCTGGGTTCATTGACTTTAATTTTAATGATCAACATGTAATATGTTTAAACTCAAGAATCAAGGAGTTTGAGGGTAGTGTTTCACAAACCATCATTTGTAGAGGAAGAAGAGGGAACTGAGGGAAGTCAGAGGTGGTCTAGTCGAACCAGAGGTTCGGCCATCCTTCTCTGAGTTTCATCTATCCTGGTCTTCAGTGTGCTAGATCGTCGATGTTGTGCAGCAGGTATGGGGGAGAGGTCTTGAACGAGTTTGCATTTGGTGATTCTGAGAGATCTCCCCCCACACTTATTCTTGTACCTATTTTATTCAACAGAAAATGGAAACAAATAAGAGCTCTACCAGTTTTGAAAACCGGGGAGTCTAAATTTATTGAATCGAAAAGCGAGAAGTGATTGAAACACCAGATTTAATATTTTTACATTTTTTTGCTTTTTATTTATTTATTTTTTGTATTCTTTGGATGGCAAAGTGAATATGATGGGTAACTTAGCAGGATGGAGGCATGAGCGAGGATGCATGAGGCGTGTGGGATACTTACCTTAAGAACTCACCTAACATTGAACAAAAATGCAAAGGTTAAGCTTTATATGTATGAAGCAAAGCTTTGCATTTGTACGGCTTGTTTCCTCATGCATCTGTCTTCCCATGGGATCAAGGAGTGTTGTGTGGATGATGGAGTTTTTGTACGCTGCTCCTTGGTTGTTGTTTTTTCTGCAAAAGGTTAGTGGACAACAAATACTATAGGAATGTTTAAAGAATTTTTAAATGATTTTTTTTAGATTTGTTGTTCACATCCATGCTTCAAGGAAAAATCAAGTTTAAAGATATAAAAAGCATGGATCCCAAAATGATTGCCATAATTTTATTTCATCATTTTTTTCCGAGAGAGCTTTTTTTTTACAAAGAGTTTTTTCAATTTATTGTTCACCAAATTTTTATTATTTCAGCATAACTCAAACAACGCTATGATACAACTACACAAATCATAAACATAGAGGCATTTTCGGAAAATACTCATGGTGAACCCTTGAAAGCTAACATGTTCCTCTTTTGTATGTTGTGCAAATTTTATTATTTGAAGCTCAAAAAGGGCCTTGCCTTATCTCCGGCATGAATTTGAGGACTTTACCCCTCAAATTTAAAATGTTATTTTTCAGGATTAGTCCACAAATGATTTGCATCCAAAGTCCTTGAAAACATCAACTCTTGAGTTCATCAATCAAAATTTGACACCATGTCTAAATAAGGCTATTTAACCTAAGCACCATGCTTAATTTAAAAAGCCTATGGTTGTACTAATTAAATACAATCAAACTAGAGCATATTTTCAAAGACAAAGGAAGCATGAATTTGCTAGACATCACTTTGTTCATATGGAGATAAGTATGAGTAATGGATTGGTGAACCTTACCTTTGCTTACCCGAGTATACGGTAGGATGGGTATCTCGGAGTTGCTGTGGCGATGGTATGTGGTACTCTTGCCTCGTGTGTGAGAAGCATGTTCATTGGAGGCATGATCTGTTGGCACAATGCTTTATGATTGGGGATGCAAGGTGCATCTCCCTTTGTGCATGTGAGCTAGTGCCTATCTGAGTGGAGCAGCAAAGGCTTGGAAAGGAAGTGGAGCAGCCTCTTGATTGTTTGTGTGCATGAGCTGCTTGAGTGTGTGGAGCCATGACTCTCTCTCCCTCTTTCCTTCTTCCTTTCTCTTTCTTTTTTTCCTATCTCCTTGTTTCTTTTCTTTTCTTTTCTTTTTTTATTTTTTTCTCTTTTTTTATCTCTCTCCTTTTTTCTCTCTTTTTTTTCAAACAAGCCAGGGCTGACATCTTCTTGAAACAAGGATACTCCTTTGGTTGGCTGGAACTTGCAGCGAGACGCTCAGCGATTTTCCTCACACTTGGACTTTTATGCGAAAGTCAAATGTGCAATATCGGGGTCTCCTTTTGGGTATGTTCCAACTCCTAAGAGCATCAAAGTGTTCAGCTGATGCAACCCTCATTTTCTCGGGTTTCGTATGTCCACTGTTCTTCTTAATCGTCACCTGAAATGGTTAGGACCAAGAATACCCGAAGGTGAATACTATGCTTAAAAACATGTTCTTAGTTTTTTGTTTAGGAGAAAGATTTTGTTTTTTAATTGCTCCGGGCTATCTCCCGGCAGTGCTTTGTTTATGGTCGCAAGCTCGACCATGGGGATCTCTCCTGCATCTATCAATGGTGATGTAGTTCCCAGATTTACCACTATTTGTTGATTTATCATTATTCAAGCTGCAAGGTTAGTGCACAAGTGCAACAACGAGCCCTGCATAAATATTATGATAAGCAGAACTCAAAACAACCATCCTAATGGCCATCTATGGTGGGAAACCCTAAGATGATCATACAGCTCATAGCGACTTGGCAACAACAAATGAAGGATCTAAGAGATATCAAGGATGACCAAGGATTTGTGATGTAGCAGAAAGGAACATCATGCTCATGGTGTGAGTGGCTTGATCTCCGGATAGAGTAACTCGAGAATGTTCGTAGCCCCATAATGAAAGAGGATGTGTAACTCTGTGGGCCAGTGGAACAATTCTGAGTTTGAATCATGAGGGGAATGAGTATTTGTCAACTCAACCCCTCCTTAGGATGAAAACCTTGCACTTCATCAAAGATGATTGTGATGCAAACCAATCCATCCTAAGCTTCCAATATAAGTTCATTTGAAGTGAAGGGTGAGCACAACTTCTATGGCAACTAGGGATGGCAACGGGTCTAAACCCATCGGGTTTTGCCATCCCAAACCCAAACCCAAGAAAAATATCTGAACCCATTAAAAAACCCATACCCATGACGGGTTTAGAATTTTTGCCCAAACCCAAACCCATCGAGTTAGTGGTTACCCATGGGTATATACTTTACTATACAAATTTTTATCATGATTCGATAAGTTTAATATAGTAAACATCATTGTAACATATTATGAGTAAGAAATCTATGTTCATTAAAAATTATGAAAGAAAATATATATATAAATAACAAAGTATATATTTAAATGATCATAACACAACACAAAGTCACAAATCCATCATATGCATATACAAACAACATAACTACAAAGCAAAAACACCCGTAGGGATGTTAAATTAGTTATAAATTCACAAAATAAAATGATAATTGCCCTATGTTGGATCAGGTTTAAAAAACCCACGGGTTCATGGGTTCAGGTATTGTAGAAATAAACCCGAACCCATAAACCCAATGGGTAGGACTTTGTGCCCATTAATAAACCCATGGGTCTAAAAGTTGACCCAATCCCATATCCTAATGGAGTAAAAACCCATCGGGTTTCGTGTACCCATTGCCATCCCTAATGGCCACGTATCTGGTGGAAACCACAACCTTCGTGAAAACCCGTGAAAACCACGGCAAAAAAGTTGTTAAAATTCACCAAAAATATCACACATGTAGATGATATGATGATACACAACCTTGTAAAATATCTTATCCAAACTTGACTTCGTTTGTAAGATAGGAATCATAAATACTAACTTACTCATACCAGAGGAAGCCAGCATCCGTAGAGGTACAAGCTGGAGAAGAGCGCCGACAGGCCGGCACCCCTCCGAACTACTCCTCACCCTCCTCCTACTTTAAGCACTAGCCCAGGCAGGGCCTCGCCATTGGAGTGGAGTGCTACATGTTGGTGGTGTGTTGAATGGGGGTCTCTCCTCCTCCTTATATAGCCCTCCAAGGGTGGATCCTTGTGTGAACTTCCGAGGTGGAACCATCTAGGGCTGGCGTAGGCAGTGCGGTGGAAGTCTGCAAGCGAAAGATGGGCCTCCAGTCGGTCGACCGAGCCCAAATGGTGCCCCCTCAAGCTTGCCTTCGTCTGGCCAACTGATAGGTGGGCCCTGGTGTTGATCCTTGGATGCATCTTGCTTGGGGTGCCTGTTTTGTCAGGTTTGTGGGCCCTTCTTGTAAGTGAGACGTAGGACATGATCTTTTATGCATTTCTTCTGCGTTCACTTGTGTTTTCCTTTGTTTTTCAGACTTGTGTACATGCGATCAACAATTCACCAACACTTGTGGAATTCGTTAGTATTAACCCCTGCCACTACTGCTAGCGTTCATTCTTTAAGGGTTCGTGCAGGAGTTGACGGCATATATTTTGCACTTAACAGCCGTCAACAGTGGACTATTAAGGCCAACCGGTAGACTAGGGTTTCTTTCACTCATCCTTTTACTTCTACTTCCAGCATTTCCAAATTTGCGCCCTTTCCCTTCTCCGATCTAGCCTATCTCTCTCTCCTGAGCCCCCGAGCCAAAAATCTCTGTGTCGAGTAGAATATGGCCAGCAAGAAGGGCGCCAACAAGGGGAAGGCGAAAGTGACTGCTTTTGTGGATTTGTAATGGAAGAAGAGTAAGTGCTCTGAATCCGACCTCCTCCAGCTTGTGGATGAGGGATTACTTCAAGCTCGCGAAGTAGTTCAGTGGAGGGAATCCGGCTCAGATCCAGTTCCCTATGAGAATGTTGATGAGCTTATCATATTCCAGCAGTTCATCGAGCGCGGTCTCGCCTTTCCTGTGTCTGAATTTCTTCGCGATTTGCTTTCTTTCCATGGGATTCAGATCCACCATCTGGTCCCAAATTCAATTTTTCTTCTTTCTGTCTTTGTGCATCTTTGTGAGGCCTTCCTTGGCATTTCGCCTCACTTCAATCTCTTTTGTTATCTCAACCATCTCAAGCCACAGCCTACCCATGCCAATCCCAGTCGGATTGGTGGCTGTGGGTTCCAGCACGTTTAGGGAAAGAGGTCGGAGTATATAGACTATGATACCCCCAAGTAGTTTGTCTGGGTGGAAGAAATGCTGGTTCTCTATTGGGAACCACGCACCTTCCCTTCCCGCTAGGAGTCAAGAAGCCCTCGTGCCCAAGGAATGTTGGAAGGATGAGGTTCCTGAAGCAGACATGCCGCAGGTCCAGGATCTTCTTCTGAAGATTCAGGATCTAGGGAAAGATGGCATTACAGGCGCCACTGTGATGTTATCATGCCTGCGGAGGTGCATTCAGCCTCTGCAGCTGTGCACTCATTTTGGCTACCAGTATACTAGAGTCGGTGATCCTTCGTGTTTCACCCCTGAGGAGTTGGACGACGAGTTGACCCTGAAGATGCTCAAGCATGTGTTTCTCGGGGTCTCTGAGTTGCCTGCCATCCCCGAATTGTTCAGTGCCGTGAGGCCTCCAACCCTCGTGAGTTTCCAACTCAAGTCCGAGTAATTTTGCACTCGATTTTTGTCTTTTCTTTTCTGATTTCAACTTTATTGTGTGTAGGAACACCATTCTTCTTTCCAGAGTCGCCCCCTCGTCCTGACCAGACCCATGCGTATTTCTTGAATATGACTGCTTTTTTATATCAGATAGAATCTCACACTTCGTGATCTTTAGCAGATCAAGCGGAGAAAAGGCCTGTTGAGGAGGCTGGGACTGGTTCTGATGGACGACCACCATCCCCCAAGAAAAGGAGGACTTCCAGTCGATTGGGACCACTGGTGATAAGGAGCAGCCAGATACTGTTGACACCATTTTTTGACACGTGTCAAGGAATGTGATTTTTATGAAGGTAAGATGGCCGATTTGAAAGAAACCAAAAGATGTACAGGGTTGGATTCAGCCGATGAAATCCGTCCGATGGATCAGGGGAATATGCTTTGAAGATGCTGATACACCCGTTCTGGTAGTCGGCCGATGGAGAGTTGTCGATGAAGTCAAGGAAGGAGAAGAGGAACCGGACTATATGAAAATCTTGATGATTCGGTTGTAGTATTTAAAGTAGTTTATCTTTAATTAGTCTTTTCTTTAGACTCAAGTAATGTTTGCCGTGATCGGCTAGGACTTGATAGTGCTAGGCTATAAATATGAGTTGTAAGGGACCGGAAAAACTTGATACACATCCAATACAACAAACTTTACAATTACTTTGCACTTTTCAGCAACTTCGCCTTTTCTTCTTTTTTTCGACGAGTTCTTTCAAGCTGATCAAGGACGCTTCACATTCGAGCGACTCAGTTTGCTGGTGAGTTTTCGTTTTACCAAGTATACTTGAGCTTTAGCTACCGGGCGCATCGCTGTGGCTTCGTTCAAATCTATTCAAAAGTTATTGAGTTTATCTAGGCTTTGACTTCTGGGCGCATCGCTGTTGTCTCGTCTGGATTTATTCACAGTTTACCGATATCGGCTAGATTTGTTGGTTTTCCTATGCTTTTTTGGCCATTATCAAATCTATCTGCTAAAAACATACTAGATCGGCTTTAGGTTTTGCAGTAATACTTTTGTCATCTCAAGAGCCGGTTTAGATTTGTTTTTAGTTTACATCATTTAAGTTGTACATTCGCAGCTTAGATCTTGTTATACACGTAAAATCGGCTGCACAAAGCCGGTTTCGTCGTTTAGTGCATCGGCTGATCCTGCCGACGCGCTCCTTTACTGCGCGCTTGCATTTAATATCCTTTTGTCGCTTTCTGTATCGGCAGAGCTTGCCGATACACTTATCTGAGAGACATTCGGAATCCCAGCCGATACGCTCTCGAATTTGACTTTCTTTTCTTCTTTGTCAATTTCAGGTCAAATTGACTGGCACGCTTGGTTGAATTTTCCGTGCTTGGCGAACACTTGCCCTCGGATTTCAGTGTGTTGATTTTTGTGTCAACACATCTTTTATCACGCCCAGTGGGACAGAAAGCTTCAACATGGTGGACATTACTGATAAATCTGCGGTCAGTGAAGAGAACCAGATTCCTATTCCTGAAGACAAGCTCAAAGAAGAACAAAACAAGGAATATGAAGAGCTGGTGGAGAAATTCAAACGTGAATGCCTCAAGTCGTACAGCATCAACAGATCTGGCGAAGTGATCAAGAAGTTAAATCTTCCAACATTCCAGCCATTGACAAAGGCTCAATATGAGAACAAGATGATGGATGCAGTTGGCCAAGCTGTAGCACAAGCTTTCATCAAGAGTGCAACAGTCATGGGCAACACAGTTCACAATGCGGTGGTCAAAACTTTTGCTGAAGGCACGTTTCCAGGTTGCATGGGTCCTTGCTACATACAACCAGATCAGATGCAATATATTCCCTGGGAGGTGTCTATGGCAGCAGCTCTGTCGGTTCCAAATAGCCAGGCAGGGACAAGCAACAGTCAAACCCCACCACAGGTTGCTACTGCAGCGTCAGCAGTTACAGCAGATCCTATCTACTCGACTACACCACCCATTGCTACATCTATGCAAGATGGGTCTGCGTCTGTTTTTCCTAAGGGATGGAATCCTACTACTGGGCTTGGCATGCATCCAGATTCTTTTCTACGCCACCCAAGATGCAGTTTAAAACATTAGTTTCTCAGTCGATGACTTCTCAACCTGATCCATTGGCTACCCAGCCGATGAGTACACAGCAGGATGCATCGGCAATGCAGTCGAATGCGCAAGGCACATGGAGTACACAGATGGCTGCGCAAGCTAATGCATCAGCTCCACCACCGAAGACCCCACAGCAGCGTCTCGCGATTATGCTCCAACCCCAGTCTCCTACTGAAATCCTTCTATCGCAGTCCCCTCACCAGAAAGGAGTCAACTGGGTTTTTCATGATCAGGCTACTGGACAGTTGCGGTATGTCAACGTGTCGTACATGGATATTACTGGTCAATAGTTGGCTAACCCATCAGCTTCACAGCCGACGATGGCTCAGCAGATACCCAATCAAACATCCCAGCAAGCACAACAGATGCAATCGGCTCAACAGCCGATGAATCATGTAGCTCAGCAACTTGCAATAATGACCAATGCAGCGAGCGTGGCTTCTCTCCAATAGATGCCAAATGTTGAAACACAAGTTGATTGCAGCACGAAGACAGCTGAAGTGATGAGGGAGCAGTTTGGCTTAAGGCCGAAGCAACAATCTGTTATGTACAAGACTCCCTATCCTCCGGCTTACAATCAGATTCCTCTCCCACACAAGTACAAGATGCCTGACTTCACAAAGTTCTCAGGGCAGGGAGAAGTTTCTATGATGGAACACATTAACAGGTTTTCTCTACAGTTAGGAGAAGCGGGCAACTATGATGCACTCAGAGTCCGTTTGTTCTCCTTGTCTTTGTCTGGATCGGCCTTTGCTTGGTTCACTACTTTGCCAGTAAATTACATATTATATTGGGCTGATCTGGAGAGACAATTTCATCAATTTTTCTACTCTAGGATTACTGAATTGAAGTTGACTGATTTGACTGGTTTAAGGCAAAAAAAACGATGAATCGGTCACTGCTTTCATTCAGAGGTTCAGAGATGTCAAGAACCATTGCTATAGTCTGGTTCTGTCCCATTAGCAGATGGCGGAAGTGGCATTTAATGGGCTCTTGCCGCACATTAAAGATAAATATGCATTGCAAGAGTTTGAGAGCATTAGCCAGATCGCGAGTCGGATGACATGAGAGACTCGATCCTATGAGTCTAGGAAGCCATTTTAGAAAAAGATAAATTATGTGTAGTATTCTGCTAATGGTGAATCTGAAGAGGAGCAAGAAACGGTCGCATCGGCTGACTGGATATAGAACAGTAAGAAGCCGGTGACGTGTCCGTTTGGGAAGAAAGAGCCTGATGTAGCGAAAATGGCCTCTCATGCCATATTTCAATATATTGTTTTGGTGATTGATGACACACACAACATTAGACTAATATATGTGTTAAGATGATCATTATCAGGCTTATAGGTCCAAGGGATGAAAAGATACAAAAACCCGAAGAAATCAGGTCGAAAGGACCAAGACAGAGGTAGTTTGCACTCACCGGTTAAACCGACGTGAGGCAAATTACATACACCGGTGCAATGAGCTCAGAGAAGACTCAGTCAGCAGAGTGCACCGGATGAACCGGCGATGGGAAAAATGATGGCGTCGGTGCAATGGACCCAGAAGCTGAGGCTAGGGTTTGGCGTCGGTTGAACCGACGATGCCTGAAGACAAGCGTCGGTGCAGTTGTCCAGAGACTCCGTTTTTTGGGGGCTTCTGAGCTTACATACACCGGTTAAACCGACGATGCTTTTCAAGAGCGTCGGTAAAATTGATCAAGTAGCCGTTGGAGCAGTAACGGCTAGATACTGGGAAAAAGTATTCACCGGTTGAACCGGTGATGATAAAAACTGAGCATCGGATCAACCGGCGTTAAGGAATTTCGTCAGCCTTTTCCCAACGGCTAGTTTGAGGGGTTGGGCTATATATGTGCCACCCCACGCCTCATTTGTGAGTGCTGGAGACTAAGGAAGCATAAAAGAGTTGAAGATCCTCTCCAACCACCTTAGAGCTTCATTGTATATCATATAGGCTTAAGCACACTTGTGAGAGTGCTTAGTGCTTGATTAGGCTTAGTTCTTGAGAGGACTAGCTTGAGTGAAAGCCTTGCTGCGGCAAGCATCTTGTGTACTCGTCGTGTGACCCTCCGACTTGGTGTGGAGAGGCAATGACACTTTGTGCGTGGAAGGAGACCCCTCTTGGTGAGAAGCTCCGATAGTGAAGACGGTGCCATTGGTGACGCTTCGAGAGAGATGGTGGCGGTGGCCTTGTCTTGGTGACTTGGGGTCACTTAGCCTTTGCTTGCCGGAAGCCTTGGTGGCGAACGCAAGATAGTGATCAAGCGAAGAGACTCAGCATCACACTTGTTCTTGTTGGACAAGTGGCCGTGGACGTAGGGAGGGACTTGGTGTCCTAACCGAACCATGTTAAATCGTGTGTCTTGGTGTCTTCACAGGAGTTTGCATATTCTCTCCCTTACCTCTTTACTTACCATATTATGTTTCCGCATTTACTCTATCTTGCGTGCCTTTACTTTCCTATTTAGTTTGATTAGGATTGGCTATAGGTTGCAAGTCTTTTGGGGTAAGTAGAGAGTAGCCTAGATAAACCTTAGTCTTAACTAGCATGTGTAGGACGTGTTAGGTTTTTCTTATGCAAGTAGATGGAGCCCTAGGATTAGAAAGCGAATTAGCGACCCTATTCACCCCTCCCCCTCTAGGGTCGGACACCCTGATGATCCTTACAATTGGTATCAGAGCTTGGTCTTACACCTCTTATGAGGATTAGCCAATTACTTTGGTAAATTTGTGAGAAAGCTCGTAGGAGACCCGTCGACTTCACCGTCGAGTGAGTATCATGTCCGGGGAAGGGATGAGTACCGATAGGGCTCCGTTTTTCGATGGCACGGGATTTCCTCGATGGAAAGTGCTTATGCAAGCATATCTCCAAGCCCGTGGGCTTGATGTTTGGCGTGTCACCGAATTAGGGAAGAAAAATGAGACTAAGGCCGAGAGGCAATATGATGCCATTGCAAAATCAATTCTATTGTCTTCTCAATGTGATAGTGTGTTTAATCATGTTTTTGCTAATGAAAATGCTCATAAGCTATGGAAGCAAATTGTCGAGAATCATGAGGGCACAAAGGATGTTGCCAATCAAAAATATCATGTTCTCGACGAGGAACTAAGTAGCTTTAAGCAACTTTCCAATGAAAATGCTCATGACATGTATTCACGATTAATTACTCTTGTCAATGAAATCAATGCCTTAGGTCTGAATCAAGTTAAAGATGAAGAAATTAACCGCAATATCCTCCGAAGCCTTCGCAAGCCCGATTATGACATCATTAACGCTCTCTTGCAAAAAGAAGACTTGGTCAAGATTACACCCAACCAAGTCATCAAGCAAATCATCGCCCATGAGTATAGTATGGGGATGACAAATAAGAAGGAGCAAGAATCCACCTCTTCTTCAAGCCACGAGAGTCTCGCCGCCAAGAACTCATGCAAGCACCAACCAAGGCGGCAAGACTCATTAATCTCAAGTGAAGAAGAAGAAGAGGATGAGAGTGATGATGAATCAAGTTCAAGCGATGAAGAATATCCAAGGGCCGTGCTATACCATCACCGCAAGATTGCCGAGCATGTACATGAGCTCTATGAGCTTGGGTACAAAACTCTTATTAGAGGGAGTGCGGTGGGATGGAGAAGATGGTGAAGAAAAAGAACAAATCAAGATCTCAAGCTCTCTCCACCATCTACAAGCCCAAGAAAAGTGGTGAAAGCTCAAGTCACAAGAAAAATTCCAAGAGCTCCACCACCCATCACCCTCGGAGATCATCACCACCTCCCATGTGTCTCATGGTACAAGGTAATAACGATGTAAGTGATGACTCCTCCTCCAATGATGAATCCAATGTTGAAACTGATGAAATTAGTGAGATGATGACACTTCTTCATAATCAACAAGAACATCTCACTAAACAAAATAAAGAAATCAAAGCTCTCAAGGCTAAAGAAAAACTTCATGCTTCATTTGTCTCAAGATATGAGAACTTGCTAAACAAATTCAATTTGTTAGACAATGAGCATAAAGAACTTAAAATAAAATATGAGAGTCTTGAATCTAAAAGTGAATCATCATCGGATAAATCATTTCCTTGCAGTATTCCTTGTACAACACCTATCATCAAGGTAGATGTGTCTACCTCTTGTGATCTAACCCCTTGCAATGAGGATGTGATTGTAGAAACATGTGATGATCTCATTGCTAAGAAAAATGATGAGCTCAGACAAGAGGTAGAAAGGCTAATGGCGGACTTGAGGCGGCTCAAAGGAAAGTACACTCAAGAGCAAGCCCAACCTTCTCAAGATAACCCCCTCACGGGCGTGAAGAAGCTTGAGAAGGGAGAAACCGTGACTTGCTTCAAGTGTTGCAAAGAAGGCCACAAGTCCTACCAATGCAAGGAAAAAGAGGGCGAAGCAAATGGCAAAGAAAACGGCAAGCCCAAGAACTTGAACAAGAGCAAGAAGGGACACAAGAAGGCTAAGGAGATAAAAAAAAAACACATCTCCATACTTGAAGGCCACATTGGTGTACACCAAACCCACCCATAAATTCAAGCAAAAGAGCGACCGCTACATTCTCAAGAAGAAGGAAAATGGTAAGGTGGTTGCTCATGCCATGGGGTGGAGACATCCAGGATGGAACCAGCCTATTTGGGTGCCTAAGAAAATAATCAATACCATGGATGGCTCCCAAAGGGTTTGGGTTCCAAAGACTTAGAAGATGAGAGCGGTTCCGGGGAATTTGGAGGCTTGGCAAGGTTTGGGATGCATGAGTAGGGATGCATCATGTAAAGTTGAATTAAAGCCAAGTTGTGGATTAAATATTAGTGACCCAAATTCCCCTCCCCTACATATGAGGTAATGAGCAAGGTAAAATGATGATCTCAATTTCATTTGATATCCTTCATGCATCATTGTAGCTCAATGCCTCTCTAGGAATGCATGATCTTATCTTTACTATTGGTATCTTTCGTTTGATATGCTTTCCTAGAAATTTCATATGGTAGGTTGTCTATGCTTTATCATATCTTGTTACAACCTACATAAGCTTAATTGTTTCTCTCACATGGCATATGTCTTTCATAGCATATCTTGCAATTTGATATCTCTCATATTCGTGGTAAAAATGCTATTGATATCAATTGCTTGCTTATGATGCCATGATTAGCAAGTTATAAAGTTAAATCCCCACTATGTGTAATACAAGTGCATATATTTGTGAGTGATTCAAACACTAATGCACACATTTAGGGGGAGCTAACTCTATAACTTATGTTTGTGTGACTAATATGCTTTACAAGTGCTATTTGTTGTAGTCACCTAGAGCTATCTCCATGAGTTCAAATTTCTTTTGAACACTACCCCTACAAGTCACAATTGGCATTACAATTGGTGTTAAGATGAGGAGTGCCACAAGCTTTGAAAAAGGGGGAGCTTGTTCAAACAAAGGGAGATATGCCAAATTTAGTGGGTATAACACTCTATCACTAGTCAATTTTTTTTGCTACTAATGCTCCTTGTTGCTAGTGGTTATGAAGCTTTTAAGTGTTTGATGACAAAGGGGGAGAAATGTACCCTAAAAGAAAGCAAATAGTTTGGAGTAAATGATGCCATTAGCAAGGGGGAGGAATGGAAAATGCAATGCAAAAGGAGGCATGGTGATAGGGGGAGGTACTTAGTCAATATGGGGGAGAAGTGCAATTTGATGATCCCATAGACTAAGGTACAAAAATTTTCATTGCTCATATGGTTCAAACCACACAATTGTCTTACATTGGCCACAAGCCATTGTTTCACAATTGCTATCAAGACGGAAGCATCTCGTCCAATGGACTAATCAAATGACGGTGGCTTTTAAAATGAGCATTGAAATGTCATCCGAGCAAGCTAAGTAGTTTCTAACTTTTCAAATTGGTATCAATTTCATATTCTTGCAATTCATCTTGCTTACTTTGGTTGTGTTGTCATTAATCACCAAAAAGGGGGAGATTGTAGCGAAAATGGCCTCTCATGACATATTTCAATATATTGTTTTGGCGATTGATGACACACACAACACTTGGACTAATATATGTGTTAAGATGATCATTATCAGGCTTATAGGTCCAAGGGATGAAAAGATACAAAACCCCGAAAAAATCAGGTCGAAAGGACCAAGGCAGAGGTAATTTGCACTCACCGGTTAAACCGAAGTGAGGCAAATTACATACACCGGTGCAATGAGATCAGAGAAGACTCAGTCAGCAGAGTGCACCGGATGAACTGACGATGGGAAAAATGATGGCGTCGGTGCAATGGACCCAGAATCTGAGGCTAGGGTTTGGCGTCGGTTGAACCGACGATGCCTGAAGACAAGCGTCGGTGCAGTTGTCCAGAGACTCCATTTTTTGGGGCTTCTGAGCTTACATACACCAGTTAAACCGACAATGCTTTTCAAGAGCATCGGTACAATTGATCAAGTAGCCGTTGGAGCAGTAACAGCTAGATACTGGAAAAAAGCATTCACCGGTTGAACCGGTGATGACAAAAACTAAGCGTCGGAGCAACCGGCGTTAAGGAATTTTGTCAGCCTTTTCCCAACGGCTAGTTTGAGGGGTTGTCCTGTATATATGCCACTCCATGCCTCATTTGTGAGTGCTGGAGACTAAGGAAGCATAAAAGAGTTGAAGATCCTCTCCAACCACCTTAGAGCTTCATTGTATATCATATAGGCTTAAGCACACTTGTGAGAGTGCTTAGTGCTTGATTAGGCTTAGTTCTTGAGAGAACTAGCTTTAGTGAAAGCCTTGCTGCGGCAAGCATCTTGTGTACTCGTCGTGTGACCCTCCGACTTGGTGTGGAGAGGCAACGACACTTTGTGCGGGGAAGGAGACCCCTCTTGGTGAGAAGCTCCGATAGTGAAGACGGTGCCGTTGGGGACGCTTCGAGAGAGACGGTGGCGGTGGCCTTGTCTTGGTGACTTGGGGTCACTTAGCCTTTGCTTGCCGGAAGCCTTGGTGGCGAACGCAAGACAGTGATCAAGCGAAGAGACTCGGCATCACACTTGTTCTTGTTGGACAAGTGGCCGTGGATGTAGGGAGGGACTTGTCCTAACCGAACCACGTTAAATCGTGTGTCTTGGTGTCTTCACGGGAGTTTGCATATTCTCTCCCTTACCTCTTTACTTACCATATTACGTTTCCGCATTTACTCTATCTTGCGTGCCTTTACTTTCCTATTTAGTTTGATTAGGATTGGCTATAGGTTGCAAGTCTTTTGGGGTAAGTAGAGAGTAGCCTAGATATATCTTAGTCATAACTAGCATGTGTAGGACGTGTTAGGTTTATCTTATGCAAGTAGATTGAGCCCTAGGATTAGAAAGCGAATCAGCGACCCTATTCACCCCCTTCCCCTCTAGGGTCGGACACCCCGGTGATCCTTACACCTGAATATATGGGTTTGACATTACCAAAGCCAATAAAATCTTTGACTTGTTATTGTCGGAAGGGTTGATCAAATTGAAGCCATATCACAAGATTCCATCGAAAGACGAGCTCAAGAATATGAAGTACTACAAGTAGCACAACACCATGTCGCATGATACAAATGAATGCAAGGACTTCCGACAGCAGATTTAGATGTCTTTTGAAAAAGGGGGATTGAAATTTGAGGCTCCCAAAGAGACGATGAAGATCGACGGACATCCTTCCGCCACAAACATGGTCAACGTGGCCAGGGACAAAGGTTCTTCGCGATCCAAGATTCTGACGTCATCATCGGCCAAGAAATATGGAGTTGTTGATTCTAAAGCACATATAGTGGCCGATGAGGTCAAAGGAAAGGGTCCGATGGAGGATGCTGGACGTTAATCGGCACCGCGTAGGCGTGTCACGTCTCAAATGCTGTTGAACAAGTTTCAGCGTGATCGTGAAAGGCGGCAGCGTAGAGAAGAAGAGGAGCAACGCGAGCAAAATAATTGGAGGTGTCCTTTCTTTGTCTACTGCTGGGAAGAAGGGTTGACATTGCCATCGGCATATGATCGTCCCGAGTGCAATGGTCAAGGCAGCCGATCGTATGAAAGGCCACGTCATGAACCCTATCGGCGTAGCGCACTCCTGTGCATGATCGGCTAGGAAAAAAGTTATCGGTGCATGATCGACTGGGGGGCAGAACCATGCTACGTGATCTTGCTGGAAGAAGAGTACCCGCACATGATCGGCTGGGGCATATGGCCGATGACAGAGTGCAAGATGATCAGCCGATGCGAAGAGATCCAGAGCATGAGCCTGATCGCACGAATCAATCTCAATGGTGTCCAGGAGGTTTGACCATGTCTCAGAAGTGACGTGTTCAGAGGTTACGCCAGCTGGAGATCATAGAGAAAGAGCAAGAACAGACTCAGAATAGGAAAGGAGTCAAATCACAAGTCTGGCGTGCTAAGCCTAGAGCCGATGGTGATCAAGATTCTGAATCATCGGCTGTGCCAATTAACACGATTTTCATAATGCCAAAGGAGTTTATGGTGCCATGTGGTGAAGATCATGTACCGGAATTAGAGGAAGCCATGGCACAGTTGAACTTGGAACCGTTGCCTGCAACATTTGAGAAGCCAGAAGATGGCAAGAGGCAACATCTTAAGGCACTGTTCTTAAAAGGATTTGTCGATGGCAAACCTGTTACAAAGATGTTGGTTGATGGAGGTGCAGCTGTGAATATAATGCCTTATGTTATGCTACGCAAGCTTGGAAAGAATCAGAATGATCTAACGAAGACTGATATGATGCTCAAAGATTTCGAAGGGCTCGTGTCTCCTGCTTTGGGGGCATTATGCGTCGATCTCACAATTGGCAGTAAGACCCTTCCTACTACTTTCTTCGTTATTAATGGCAAAGGTTCATACAGTTTGCTACTAGGTCAGGATTGGATACATGCCAACTGTTGCATTCTATCTACTATGCATCAATGTTTGATTCAGTGGGTTGACGATATTGTTGAAGTAGTATCGGCTGATTCGTCATTCTGCGTGGCATCGGCTGAAGCCCATATAGTGAGTTATGATCAGATGAATTGTCTTTCTGGTCAAGCATGGGAGAAGGATTTCTTTCGGATGGCTGATTATGAAGTCACATCGGTGAAGTTGGGAGATTCTTCGGATGAGTCTTGATCGATGAAGGGTGTGGCTGATTGTAGTATCGGTCACATTTTGTAAGTTATAGCCAATACTGGGAAGTATTGCCTTTAGTGCAAAAAAATATGTAAAAGCCGATTTGCAAGTTGGATGCATCGGTTGTAATATGGCTGACACGATATGAGTCGCCCTTAGAGCAATAAATCACAAAGACAGAGTTTCTGGAATTGGATCATGTGTTTGCAATTCCTGGAGATTACAATACAAAGAGTGCCTTTACAGTAATCCTAGAGCTTCCCGGATAACTTTTATCGCACGCAGGAGAATTTGATCAATGTTTGCAATCACTTGATTATTATTCGCCGAAGAGCTAGAAATCGGATAGAGACTCTTATGGAGTTGATATGCTTGATGAGCGTATTTCTGCTTATCTTCTTGGAGTTTGGTGATAGCCGGTGAAATCTGAGAAAGATCGTGATCTGTGATGTCTATTGCTTGGTTTACCCGATTAAGTTTCTGCAGAAGATGATCACGTTCAGCTTCCAGTTTAGCTTTGTTCCTCAAGATGCTAGCCTGGGTGTCATTCAGGGACTTGATTTCACCAACGGCCGATTCTGCTAAAGCTTTGAAGTTGTCCCTTTGTTTGATGATTTTTTTCTGCTGAAGACGGTCGGCAAGTTGTTTCTGGGCCTTGTTGAATTGTGCACGATGACTCTCGATGAAGGCTGCAGGAGTTAATGCTTCTTCAATTGATTCTGGAAGCTTGCCCTCCAGTTCTTCTAAAATGGTGCGGATCAGCTGTGCATTCTTGATCAATTGGCCGATGTCTTGATTTAGGAATTGGAGAGATTCTTGGAGTTTGGCCTTGATTTCATCCGACAATACAACTGGATCGGTCGATATTGCTTCTTCTCCTTCTTCTTGGGAAGTAGCTCCGATTTGAAAAGAAAACAGGCTATTGTCTGGAGATTCTTGTGCCTGACAGGGAGATGTGATTAGGATGGCCGATGGATGCAAAGGGATGATGAAATCGGCCAAGGGGAAGAATGCTTACTTGCTTCAGGCGTATTTCCTCTATGTTGGAGCCAGCAGGGACGGGGAGCTGCGATGAAGAGCTCGGGATTATAATGTCCGGTTGGCCCGATAGCGCATGGTCGGCAAGCTGGAGGATGATTGTCAGAATATACATAATGTATTTATGAGCAAGCTTTGGAATCATACCTGTATCAATGGAGAATTTGCTTTGGATTTCCTGGGAGCCGAAGGTGAATGTTGTGCCTGATGAAAATCAAAGGAAAATAATGCCAAAATCAGGATCATGGGAGAATTTAAATACTTGCTGAGTAAGCATAATAATACCTGAACATTTGATGATGTATGAGGAGGTGTGCTATGAAGATCTTCTTCTCCTCCAGATTGGTGTTCAGGGGCATCTTAATTATAAAATAAGGATGTGATCAGCATTCAGATAAAATGAAGCCATGGGGGTTCAGGCTTTTACCTTCTAAAGAAGAGGAGGGAAGGTCGATCAAAGTGTATGTTTGAAGTACTGCTGGTGCTAAAGATTGGCCTGAAGATTTCTTTTTCTTATGAGTTGTCACCTTGGTATAAGATACCTTGTGTTTTCTCCCAGTGGCCACATCTGTCAGAGTTGGAGCGCCATAGCCGATATTTGGTTTATCGGCTGGCAAGGCATAATTGATCGGCTAACCGATTCTGCTGGTCGTTGGAGGATCATTACTGTTATCCTATTCAGGTGGACGTTAGATACAAGTAAAGAATATTACGGTACAGCATGGAGAACAGGGTTGATTTTGTACCTCATTATCGGTTGTCCGATAATTTTCATTCAAGGCCATGCAATACAGATTGACCGATTTGCAGAAGATATGCTCTTGCCATTCAGACCACCATTGGATGAAAGAGATAGCAGCAAAAGGTGCAATCTGCCAATCAGCTAAGAGTGTCATGTCTACATCAGGCTCCAGATCTTTCAGCCGACTATAAGAGAGAGCGCTATTGAGAGTTCCTCTGAATTGAACTTTACAGACAAAGAAGAGAGAGGGGGCACTTGGCCAAATCCTAATTGTCTGGCTGCCACTGATGGATTATAGAATTCATAACTGTGAACATCTTTACCAGCTGTGAAATTAATTGGCAGAATCCTTGGAGAGATTATTTCCTTCATGATCTTGGTGGCTTCTTCATCAGTTTTCCATGAGTCAAACTGAAACTTGAAGGGATTTTCATACATGGCTTTTTCATCCTGATATGCAAACCAGATAGTGGAGATTTCTGGGAACTCATTGTAGAAGGACTTGAAAAGGTCAGTAATGCCAAGGGTCTTGGGATCATTAGCAATCATGATAACTGCTTCACCAAATGATGTGCATCGGCGAGTGACGGTTTTTTCTTCTTCAAAGAAGTTTTCTGATGGGAATTCTATCTCTGACAATTCAACTGCCATAGTTTTGTGCATGTACATATGCAGCCACAACTGAATGAACCACCAGGGGCCTCCCAAGTTGGTGATCGGCTGGTTCTTTCTGAGTCTGGATGATACTTGATGAAGCAGGTAGTAAACTGACCCCGGAAGATGTTTGCCGAGAGGATCAGGATTGCCAGTAGCCAGAGTTTCTGCCAGCTTAAGATTATTATTTGTTGGGCCAACTGCTTTGCCACAGAAGATGAATTTCTCAAGCCACATGTTGAGAAAGGCAGTATGCTCTCTGTCAGATACTGATCCGGTCTTCATATTCTTGCCGATATATCCTTTCCATCTGCCGATGCTTTTTGTTTCAATCTTGAAAGATGCTTTTTCAAGCAAACAGAAAGGTCTATCGGGAGCATTGATATTCAGGTCAGTGAGCATCACAACATCCATCAGGGTAGGTGTCATTGGCCCATGGTTAAACATGAATGCGTTAACAACGTCAGACCAAAAATAAGAGGCTGATATGAGCATCGGCTCATTTCTAATCATTTCCGATAAAGATAAGTTCAGACGATGGCTGATATCATATTGTTCCCAATTGGTTCTCTGAGAGTTGGACATCCTACGGAACCAATTTCTCCACCCAGGAGTGACGCTCGGCCAAGATCTAAAGGCCTGAGACCAATCTAGATTCATATCGGAGGACTTCAGGGGGATCCTGTTGGTTTCTAGATTGATTATACTGGTCGGATCTGAGTTTCCCATGGGGCCTAAACAGATCATGCTGGGTTGGTTTTCTAGCGGAATAATCATATTGCCCCTAAGATTCTGGAAGAAAAGGGCGGAAATAAGAGACACGACTGAAGAAATTAGAAGGGAAATAGAAAGCAGAGATACAGGTGGGGAAAGAAATGTACCTCTGGGATCTCGGAGATAGACGCCATCGCTAGAAAAGTGCTTCTTGAGCTTGAAACCCTATGAAAGGATCGGGTGCTCTAGCCTAAGAGGGGGAGGGGGTGAATTAGGCACTAATAAAAACTTAGACCTATGGCTCCAACTAGTTTGCACAAAACTTAAACTAAAACATGCTATCTAGATGTGCAACTAGGTAGTTCTAATGTGAAACCCCTATCCCAAAAGAGTTTAGCAACCTATAGCCTTTCCTATCAAGAAATTATTCTATGAAAGTAAAGGCACACAAATTGCTAGTATGAAATGTGGAAGCTTAACGAGTGGGATAGGAGATAGCAAACTCTTGACGCGGGTGTTTATCCCGTGGTTCGGTTAGCCACAAAGGCACACCTACATCCACGTTGTTGTAGCACTCACTAAGAGTATTGCTACTCGGCCACCAAGTCTCTTCCGTGAACACAATCACGGTCACCTTGGCCCCGGGTTCCACTAAGGAGCTTCTCCACAAAGGATGGAGGTCTCCACGTCCCCCGTACAAAATGTCGTCGCCGCTCCACACCAAGTCGGAGGGTCGATGACGTTGCCGGCGAGCTTCAAAGCTCCAAGGTGCCGGCACACCAAGCTCTTGTTTTGGTTCACTAGAGAACCACAGCACAAAGGCTCAAGGCCTTGCAATCACACTCACTAAGAGCTAATCTAGCACTCACACTTTACAAAGCTAGTGCTAAAAGCTAAGAATATGATCAATGAGCTCTTGTATGGCTTGGAGGTGTTCTTGGATGTGTATGAGGTGTCTTGGGACTCCAGCAATCTTCAAATGGCCGGGGTAAGGCGTATATATAGGCCACCAAGTCTTGTAGCCGTTGCTCCAACGGTCAGCAGAAATCTGCGTATCATCGGATGAACCGATGCCTCTGCCTGGGGTAGCGTCGGTTCATCCGGTCACTCTCAGACCCGAAGTAGCCGTTGAGCTTTTGACGCACTGTTTGCTGACGTCATTACACCGGTGCTTTGCTCCGATGCATCACCGGTTCAACCGGTGCTGAAGGATCTTTTTCTGGGCGCTTGACATCGTCTCTGGAACATAGTATGCCCAATGCACCGATGCCTTTCGTGGATCCGTCGGTTCAACCGGTGCCTCACAGACTTGCATCAAAAGCCAGGCCATCGGATGCACCGATGACTATAGCATCGGTTCTTCCGGTGCTACTGAAGTATCTCTGTCTTGATTTCTTTGACTTGGATTTCTTCACGGTCTCTTCAATTCTTGTCCTTTGGACCGAAGAGTGGAACCAACGTAGGGGCGGCCCTTCGGGCCTTGCTACGCCTATTTACTTCATCCCTGGGATCTAGAAATGTTCACTTAACAAAAGTATTAATCCCATTGATTGCGTTGTTAATTGATCACTAAAATCACTCGAAATGGCATAAATGGTGCCATGTTCGTTTCACCCTAGGAGGATGTTCTGGTTGCAATGGCGGCGGCGGAGCAGATGAGTTCTTGAGCAAGAGAGAAGGCGGGGCAATGCTACAGTAGAAGTGCCAGCGAGAAAGGAGACGCAAATATTTATAACCTTTACCTAAGGGCAAAATGGAAATTCGATGCACTGTTTGTCTAGGAGACAGAGATCCGTTTAAACGTTGGCAAGCATGATTAGAATTAATTTCGGAGCAAAATAAATTACTCCGAAACTGGGGGGCGTGTGTTGACACTGTTTTTTGACACGTGTCAAGGAAGGTGATTTTTATGAAGGGAAGATGGCCGATTTGAAAGAAACCAAAAGATGTACAGGGTTGGATTCGGCCGATGAAGTACGTCTGATGGATCAGGAGAATATGCTTTGAAGATGCTGATCCACCCGTTCTGGTAGTCGGCCAATGGAGAGTTGACGATGAAGTCAAGAAAGGAGAAGAGGATCCGGACTCTACGAAAATCTTGATAATTCGGTTGTAGTATTTAAAGTAGTTTATCTTTAATTAGTCTTTTCTTTAGACTCAAGTAATATTTGTCGTGATCGGCTAGGACTTGATAGTGCTAGGCTATAAATATGAGTTGTAAGGGACCGGAACAACTTGATACACATCCAATAAAACAAACTTTACAATTACTTTGCACTTTTTGGCGACTTCGCCTTTTCTGCTTTTTTCGATGAGTTCTTTCATGCTGATCAAGGACGCTTCACATTCGAGCGACTCGGTTTGCTGCTGAGTTTTCGTTTTACCGAGTATATTTGAGCTTTAGCTAACGGGCGCATCGTTGTGGCTTCGTTCAAATCTATTCAAAAGTTATCGAGTTTATCTAGGCTTTGACTTCCGGGCGCATCGTTGTTGTCTCGTCTGGATTTATTCACAGTTTACTGATATCGGCTAGATTTGTAGGTTTTCCTATGCTTTTTGGCCATTATCAGATCTATCTGCTAAAAATATACTAGATCGGCTTTAGGTTTTGCAGTAATACTTTTGTCATCTCAAGAGCCGGTTTAGATTTGTTTTTAGTTTACATCATCTAAGTTGTACATTCGCAGCTTAGATCTTGTTATACACGTGAAATCGGCTGCACAAAGCCGGTTTCGTCATTTAGTGCATCGGCTGATCCTGCCAACGCGCTCCTTTACTGCGCGCTTACATTTAATATCATTTTGTCGCTTTCTGTATCGGCAGAGCTTGCCGATACACTTATCTGAGAGACATTCAGAATCCCAGCTGATACGCTCTCGAATTTGACTTTGTTTTCTTCTTTGTCAATTTCAGGTCAAATTGACTAGCACGCTTGGTTGACTTTTCCATGCTTGGCGAACACTTGCCCTCGGATTTCTGTGTGTTGATTTTTGCGTCAACAGATAGCTAAGCTCTCTTCCTGACTGCATCCTTAAGTTCATTGATTCTGCCTCTTCTGAACTTTCTGTTTCATACTTGTAGCTCCGGTGGAGGGGGTGCTGCTGCTAAATTTGTCGCAACCCCCACTATTCTTCTGAAGCCGGTCGCGTCCGTCAAGCGGTCGCAAATGTAAGCTTTTGTTTTCTCTTTTTTGGTGGGTGGTTTCTGCCGGTGGTACTGAACATCTTCTTCTGCATACCTGCTACCTCGGCGAAGGTGACGATCGCCGCTTCTAGCATGTCGGGGAAATCAGTCCCCGCAGCTATCCCTCTTGACTTGGGTCGACGTGGTCAAGGGGGTGCTTCATCTGGTGATTTTCATCCTGACCCAGTTCAGGAGCCGCTGGTGTCAAATGATGATCTTGCCAAGATGAAGAAGCTTTTCCAGAACATCTACGCATTCACCATTGTGAGTTGTCCCCTTATTTGTAATCTTTGTTATTGGTTGTTGATTGCTGATCTTTTCAGTCTTCTTGGTTAGGACCTTTTCGAGGGGTCGAAGATGAAGCACTCGGAGTTGCAGTCTACTAAGGCTGTCTCTACCGAGGAGTATAATAAGGTGGTCCAGGAGTTGAAGGAGGCGCAAGGTCGTCACCAAGATGAGTTGAAACGGATCCAGGAGCGACACCTTGCTGAACTTCAGTCACTCCGGGAGGCCAAGAGCAAGCTGCAGAAAGAGAATAGAGGTACTTTGTCTCTCCATGCCCTCTTCTCGCCGGAAGCTTGCCGTCATCTTGAAGTAGTCGTATGATTTTAACTTGACCTTGACGCAGGGCTCAAGCTGCTGCTTGAAGCCAAGGAAAATTACCTTCTTGACCTGGAACTTGATATGTATCATTACATAGATGCTACCGAGGCACTCGAGAAGAAATTGAAGGTTGCTGATCTTTAGATGGTTGAGTCCATGAAGAAGATTCAGGAGCTATCAACTGAAGTCGAGAGCCTCAAAAAAATTAGCTATGCGGCTGCTGATCTCATCGATTTGGTGGATCCTGTCGGCGAAGACATTGTGGAGAAGTCGTCTCTGTTGCAACGTCTGCAGGAGGCTCCCCTGAAGTTCTCATCTTATGTGACAGAGACCACGAAGTCGTACGTCTTGACTGCACTGGGACTGCTGAAGTCCTAGTACGGTGATGTTGACTTGTAGCCGCTTGCTGGCGGGATGGAGGGTGACTGCTCCGATGAGCGCTTCGTGGAGTACTTGAAGGAAGCCCGTATAGTCGCCGAGAAAATTATAGATGATATCGAACAACAAGATTAAGTTCTTGTTGGCATTTGTTAACGCAAACAGATAAATCCGCAAGCGAATGGATGCCGTTGTAGCTTTCACCCAAGAGTATTCCAGGGTATCGTATTTATCCTCATGGAAGCAATGGTTAAAGAAGTTGATAAATAGCCATCACGTAACTGCTAGCTAGTATACCGACTAGATTATTATGGGGTATAAGAAGGAAAATGAGTTTTGTATAAGTGACACACACACACAGGAGAACTCCATGATAAGATAGCAGAGCAAACAAAGCTAGGAGGCCAACGAGAGAGGTCAAGGTTCCTATTTACTTCTCCATTACTGTGGTTCTACTCTAATTCACACCAAAGGGGTCAACTAAGCAAAGGTCAAACACAGCGATTACACCTTGGCACATCGGGGCGACGGTACCTTTCCGATCCTCGAAAAGACTGGGAAGGGGTGATCGGGGTCAGGCCGCCAACAGCCCTACGAAACACCAACCCGAACGTGGTGGAATACAAAGGCCTGGTCGGAGCTGTCACCTCCGGGGCTACCACAACTATCTGTGGGGTTGGACGCAACCTCAGGTAATCGATAGTATAGACACCACGTCTACACTATTGATTACTACTCTAGCCACAATTGACAACTAGAGCATTCGGTCGAACGGAGATCCCATGCCAAAATATAAACACTACACTTAACCATGCTTAACTAACGCACTAAGGTATGAAATAGATAACCCTAAAGACATTTCAGTAAATAGAGAAGAATAAGATAAAACACTTGAGTCTTACAAAGGGGCCGAGATGCCAGATCTCCGAGGACACTTCCGAAACCTTGCACTACTCTCCCTAACTCCCAACTCCAACTAGTACAACTCTACTACATCTTGGAATGGTGGTGTTGCCCCTTGGTGGTGTGTTGAGGGGGGTGGAGAGAGGCCCTATTTATAGCTCTATAGGTCGGTTTCCCGCCAACGCACATATGGAAGGTGATCAGGTGCCTTGGCAGCTACTCATCCTCGAAGTGCACCTGGACGGGAACCAGGCCAGGTTCGACCGACCCAGGGGTCGGCCGACCCCACCTGGCAGCCCCTCGGCCTGATCCTTTGCTGAGTGGTTGATTCGTTGGATCTTATCCTTATCCTCTAGTGCATATTGCGTGGAGGCCCCGTTTCCTCTAACATGTGGGCCCTCTTTGTAAGGGTGTGACACCGGATGCAATATTCTGCATAGTTGTATGGCATCTGCTGCGTGTTTTCGTCTTATTCCGCTCCTGCTCATCTGAAATGTACAAAACTCAAAAACAACTATGGAGCAAGGTTAGTGATACAAATATGCGAGTAAGGCATGTAGTTTTCCTTGATTATTAAGTATAGTTGACGGTTGAAAATGGCACTTAAGCACCGTCAATAGTTCTGTAATCTGTTAGGTACCTTGTACTTGAACTGCTCTGATGCTTTTGAAACTTTTTGCTACTTTATCCCTTGAAGTAGTTAGCTTATTCCTCTTTGCCGTTTTAGTTGTGATGCACATCATGTAGTTTGTTCGTGACAAGTACTCAGAGGCTAATTGAGGGGGTTAGTATTTGCGGTTTAACAACCTTAGGCATGCTTGGGTACTTTGTTTACAGGGAGTACTCGGAGCCTAAATGGATAGCTATTTTTTCGAGAGCTCGTTAGTCGTAGGGCTGCCCGTGTGCTTGTTTATGACAAGCACTCGGAGCCTTGCCAGAGATTTTGATAACTCATTGGACGTAGGATTGCCCGTGTGCTTGTTTATGATAAGCGCTTGGAGCCTTGCCAAAGAGAGAGTTTGATAACTCATTGGACGTAGGACTGCCCATGTGCTTGTTTGTGCCAAGCACTCGGAGCCTTTCCAATAGATGGAGTAGTGGATGCTTACAAAGGTTTTTTGAGGATTTTACTTTATTATCTTCTGAGGTTTGTCAGTACAATCTGGTGTAGGTGGCATTGCTAAGGATAGAATCGGCGCAAGTGCTCTATGTTCAAAGATTTTGCGACCTCGGTTCCATCTGGGTGTTGAAGATGATAGGATCTTGGTCTTGTTACCCTCGTAATGATGAATGGCCCTACCCATCTTGAATTAAGCTTGTGGTGTCCGTCTTCATTTTGTATGCGTTGTAGAACCATGTCGCAGATGCTGAAGGATCTTTGTTGCACATTGCGGTAATGGTAACGGCGCACTCCTTGCAAGTACCTAGCTGATTGTACCAGAGCGTTGCATCTCTCCTCTTCTATAGAGTCCAGTTCCAGTTCCCTTGTGTTATCCGCCTCTCCTTCTTCGTTCATTTCGACTCTTGAAGACTGCCACATGATATCTGCTAGTAGGATTGCCTCTGAGCCGTAGATGAGGAAGAAAGGAGTCTGGCCTGTAGATTTGCATGGTTGGGTTCGAAGTCCCCATACGACGTGAGGTAGCTCAGAAATATGTTTTCCTCTTTTTTTGCTGTTGGACTCGTAGAGTCTTTTCATGAGGCCGTCTAGGATCATTCCGTTTGCGCGCTCCACTTGGTTGTTGGCTCTTAGGTGAGCCACTGAGACGTACTTGACGTTGATGGCGCTTTGCTCGCAGAAATCCCAGAAGGTCTATGAGGTGAAATTCGATCCCAAGTCGGTGATGATAGTGTTGAGGAAGCCAAACCGATATAATATGCGCAAATGAAGTCTATGACTCTGCCGGCGCTCTGCGTCATCACCGGCTTGTACTCGATCCACTTTGTGAACTTGTCGATGGCTACTAGCACATAGGTGAATCCTCCCGGGGCCTTTGCTAGGGGGCGATCATGTCGAGCCCCCAGCATGTGAAAGGCCAAGACGGTGGAATGGTGATCAACTTATGTGCTAGTACCTTAGCTTGCTTCCCAAAAAATTGGCACTTTTTGCATTGTTTCACGAGGATTTCTGCATCTTTCAGGGCAGTGGGCCAGTAGAAATCGGCTCTGAACGCTTTGCTGACTAGTGTCTTTGACGTTGCATGGTTCCCGCATACTCCCGAGTGGATCACATCGAGTATGTCTTTTCCTTCTTCTCGAGGGATGCACTTCATGAGTACACCTGAATGAGAACCTCTTTTGTAGAGTTTATCTCCCACTAAGACGTAGCCTTTACTTCCTATGGCAATAGTTGCTGCCTTATTTTTGTCTGTGGATAATTTTTCGTTGATGATGAAATCGGTCATTTGTCCCTCCAATCTATGTCCATCATCATAACCTCCCAGCTTCCGTCTGCCTGGGTACGAATCGGGGGTGGCGGGAGTTGGTTCCTTGATGGACTGATGATGCAATTTTTGGACAAAGACATGGTGGTACTTGGGCTCGGGTGGAACCAAGTTTGGACAGGACGTCGGCACCAACATTGTTGTCGTGTATGACGTGTTGGATTTCCAATCCGGCGAATTTGTTTTCCAGTTTGCGTATTTCAGTGATGTAATCGTCCATTCTTTCATTGGTAGTATCCCATTCCTTGTTGACTTGCTGGACGACTAGTTTGAAATCTCTGAAGACGAGTAGTCTTTTGATTCCGAGGGAGATTGACAAACGTAGCCCATGTAGCAGTGCTTCATATTCAGCCTCATTATTGGAGACTTTAAACATGATTTGGAGGACGTACTTGAGTTATTCCCCTGATGGGGAAATGAAAAGGATGCCTGCGCCTCCTCCGTCTATTTTTAGTGAACCATCGAAGTACATTGTCCAGTGTTCTGCTTTGTTTGATGGAGCGGGGATTTGGTTTTCCCTCCACTCGGCCATGAAGTCGACTAGGGCCTGCGACTTGATGGCTGTTTTTGGCTTGAAGTCGAGGTGGAGGGCTCCGAGTTCTGTTGCCTATTTAGCGATTCTTTCGGTAGCCTCTGGGTTATGAAGTATATCTGCCAGAGGGTACTCGGTGATCACTGTCACTTGATATGCCTAGAAATAGTGGCGTAGCTTTCGAGAGGTCATCAGAATAGCATACAGAAGTTTCTGGACGTCTGGGTACCTGGTCTTAGAGTCGGAGATTACTTCGCTGACGTTGTAGACTAGCCTCTGCACGGGATATGCATGGCCTTCCTAGGGACGCTCGATGACAATTGTCGTGCTGACCACGTGGGTGGTGGTGGCGATGTAGAGTAGCAGGTTTTCTTCTTCTGTCGGGGCTGTGAGTTTTGGTGGAGCTTGCAAATGTTGCTAGAGGTCTTCGAGGGCGACGTTAGCTTCCTCTGTCCACTTGAACTTCTCTTGCCCCTTGAGGAGTTTAAAAAATGGCAGGCCACGTTCGCCCAGCCTTGATATGAATATGTTCAGTGCTGCTATACATCTTGTGAGTTTATGAATGTCCTTGACGCTGACTGGAGGTCACATCTGGGTGATGGCGCTTACTTTTTCAAGATTAGCTTCGATGCCTCGATTACTGATGATGAATCCGAGTAGTTTTCCTAAAGGCATGCCAAAAACACATTTCGTTGGGTTTAGCTTCCACTGAAATTTTCTTAGGCTGTTGAAGATTTCTTCTAGATCTTTGATGAAGCCTTCGGGGTCGTTCATCCACGTATGCTTCAACATATCGATGGAGATGGCTGCTGAAGCATAGTTGTATGGCCCTTTGATAGGTTGCCCATGCATTCTTCAATCTAAAGGACATAGTCTTGTAGCAGTAAGCGCCGTAGGCCGTAATAAACGCAGTTTTTATCTGGTCTTCTTCTTTGATAGCTATTTGGTGGTAGCCCAAGTAGCAGTCAAGGAAGGATAATAATGTACATCCAGTCGTGGAGTCGATAACTTGATTATTCTCGGGAGGCCGACTGGATCTTTGGGGCAGTGCTTGTTGAGATCTGTGTAGTCGACATACATTCTCATGTCATTGCTGTTCTTCTTTTTCACTAGCACTGGGTTGGCTAGCCATTCAGGGTGGTAGACTTCTTTAATGAAGCCTGCTGCGAGTAGTTTCACTTGTTCCTTCTCAATTGCTTCCCTTTTATCCTGGGCGAATCGCCTCCGGTGTTGCTTTTTGGGAGTAGCTTTGGGGTTGACTTTTAAGGCATGCTCGATCAGCTCTGGGGGTACTCCTGGCATATATGCTGGTTTCCAAGCAAAAATGTCCCGATTTTCCCTAAGGAAGCTTACGAGCGCGCTTTCCTATTTCGGATCTAGCCCAGTTCCTATCAGGGCTGTCATAGAGGAGTCTCCCTCTTGCAGTTGGATGGGTATGGTGCCAACTTATGCTGGAGGTTTGATCTGACCAGATTTTTTGGTTGGGATTTCCATCCATGATTCTGAGAGTTGTTGTGCGGCTGCGAGTACTTCGGCAGTTGTATCGGGTACCCGGCTGCTTGTTGTAAGGATCGATGGACCAAGAGGGGGGTGAATTGGGCCTTTTTCAAATTTCTAAAACAAAATAAAGCAACCTTAACCTATGCAATACTAGTAAGGCTCAATTCACCAACCGGCTAACTAAGCAACCTACACAAGCTATAAAAGATACAACAAGATATAAAGCTAAGCAAGGTAGAGCTAAGTTATTATCTCTAGGGTCAAGCACATGAATAAATTTCATGAAAGTAAGTGCTTGAATGTAAAGAGTGGGCAAGAGACGACCGGATTTTTTCCCGTGGTGTCGATGTGTTGGCACACACCCCTAATCCACGTTGTGACACTCACTAAGAGTCTTGTCACCTCCCAAGTCACCGAGACGAGGGTGCTCACTAAGAGTCTCCGTTCACCATCCCGGCGTGGTGGAGCTCAAGCCACGTACAATCTTCTTCGGGCTCCCACAATCAACTTGGCAAGCTCCGCAAGAAACACCTCAATCACCAAGATCACCTAGGTGATGCCAATCACCAAGAGTAACAAGCTAGGGCCTTCACTTGAGCAAGAACCGATCACCAAGAATGGATGCACACAAGCTTCTCCCTATTCAAGTCCTTAGCCTTGCTTCTTGGATGATTGAATGATCAAATGAGTGGAATTTGAAGCTCAAGGTGGCTCTCAACAAGAGAATGAGTGTATGAGTGTTGCCTGGTGTCAAGAGGCTTCAAAATGACCCATTGGAGGGGTATATATAGGCAGCTCACGCGGATAGAGCCGTTGGAGAAAAGCTGCCAGAAAAAGTACGCAACGCCGGTTAATCCGACGGCCCTCCAAAAGTCATCGTCGGTTCAACCGATGAATGTAAAATGCCCATTTGAAAAACTAGCCGTTATAGCTCGGCTCATTTAACCTACGTATCATCGGTTTAACCGGTGAGTGTAGTTGTCCACTGATCAACTGAAAAACCAACTCTCTGGACAACTGCACCGATGCTAACTCAAATCCATCGTCCGTTTAACCAATGAGTATAAGCTTAGAAATCCCTGGAAAACCAACATTCTGGACAACTGCACCGACGTTAATTTCAAATATCGTCGGTTTAACCGGTGTACTCAGTGTCCATGCTTCAGTGACAGCGTTTAACCGACGTATAGAAACATGAAGGCGTCAGTTAAACCGGTGATAAGACTTTTTCTTGATTTTGTCTGTTTTGATTTGAGTCTTGAATGAAATCCATCTTTGCTTGAGATATGAGTTGAGTAGCACTTGTTTGAGCTTCCAAGAACCTGAGTGACCAATGTGTGCATCCATTTTTTGATTGACCATGTCCATGCTCAAGTTACTTGGTCTTAGCCCCTCTTAATAGTGCACCTCTACAAAACTATAAAACCTATACTAACCTAAGTGTCCTTCTTAACCTTGCGACACTTAGGACTAGAAAGATCCTTAGTCTTGTTATATATTTGAGTTGAATACCGAGATCGCCTTTTTGAATAATGAAATTTAGAGGCCTCTTTAACATATGATCCAATGAGCGATAAGATTTTATTAAGCTGCACAAACTCATTAGTCACAATAATGGTTGTCATTAATCACCGAAATATACCTTGAGGGCCTAGATGCTTTCACTTGTTGCGCATTGAATTGCTTTCTGGTCGCAGTCAAATGATTTTTGTAGGTCACCGCGCAGGGATAGAACGCCTGCTGGTCCTGGCATTTTTAGTAATAGGTACACATAGTGTGGTACTGCCATGAACTTGGCCATTGCTGGTCGGTCGAGTATGGCGTGGTAAGACGCGTCGAAGTCTGCGACCTCGAATATGATGTACTCGGTGCGATAGTTCTGGGGAGTTCCAAAGGTAACTGCTAGGGAGATAGTTCCGAGTGGAATTGCCGCGTTTCCTGGGACGATTCGATAGGATGGTGACTTTGTCGGCTTTATTTTACCAAATTCTAGTCCCATTTGGCGTAGGGTACTTGCAAATAGGATATTGAGACCACTCCCACCATCTATGAGGACATTTGTAAGTCTCACACCTACTACAATTGGATCCAGGACTAGGGGTAGTCTCCCTGGCTCAGAGAAGCTGGTCCACTAATCTTCCCTTGAGAAGGAAATTGGAACCTGACTCATTTTTAGGTACCTGGGGCTGGCAGGTTGTACTGATAATATATCTTGTAGGGTTAGTTTTGCCATTCGTTTTGAAAGGCAACCGTCACCCCCAAAATGACGTTTACCGTCCTACTTGGGTCTTGGTAACCCATAGTTTTATCTTGGCCTTCTTTGTCATCGTCGTCATCTTTGCCCTTTTTCTTTTGGTTGTCGTTTTATGGGGCAAAGCTACTGACTGCTTGTTGTAGATTGCGACAATCTTTTGTCGAGTGCTTTCCCTAGGGATGGAATGGGCACCTTTTGTTTAGGAGTTTCTCGAACTGCTCTTGAGTGGATAGTTTATTTCCACCTTGAGGACGATCGAGTGCCGCGACATGGTCGTCTGGCCTGCGCTTCCTATTTTGATCGGGTTGATCCCTTGGACCCTTGCCTCTGTTGTCGCTGAGTCTTTTGTTGTTGTTGTCATCTGCACGCTTTGGGAAGCGGTCATTTTCTTGTAGTTCGTTTTCGGCCCATTTGGTCATCATGTCATGTAGTTCCATGATCGACCTGGGTCGTTGGCCACCGAAATCTCTGAAAATGTAGCGGTCAGAGAGACCTTGGTGGTAATAGTTGATAACGTCAGCTTCGGTGATGTTGGCGATGGTTGCGCATTTCTCAAAGAAACGTGTCATGTAGTCTCTTAAGGACTCGTTTTTGTTTTGCTTGCACTGGGCTAGGTCATGCCGAGTGCCTGCACGAGTCATGACTCCTTGGAAGTTGTCAATGAAGAGTCGCCGCAGGGTGGGCCATGAGTCGACAATGTTCTCTGGGAGGGAGTCGAGCCACAACAGTTGTGTGGGCTCTAGGTGCAACAGGAAGTAGGCGACCTTCGTTGTGTCGATGCCACCAGCGACGTCGATTACTTGGGAGTAGATCCGAAGCCATTGATGAGGAGGGGTTTTGTCGTCGTACTTGTTCAAACCGACTGGTTTGAAGCCTTCTGGGTAGACATAGAGGCTGAATTCTCGCCTGAATGCGCGGAAGCAGTCCGCATCGGATGGAACTTTTAGTCCTTCCTAGAGAGTGCGTGCTTCGTGGCGAGCGTTGATGATCTGCCTTGCGTCGTATCCTGCAGCTGCAAAATTGCGAAGCTCGGCAGAAGGTGCATCTTGTAGGCATAAATAGTTACCTCTTGGTGGTGGGCGTGTCCGATCGTTCCCTCCTCCTCCTGCCGCGGAGTGGGCCGGAGGTGGTGGTGGTGCGCCTTGGTTAGGAGCGGCAAGTTGTTGCTCTTGGTTGTTCTGGCCTCCTCCTTCTTGCCTCCTTCGTCTTCCTCCTGGGGTTCTGCTGGACCACGTGCAATTGTGGCTTAGATATGGCATTTTCTCTTTGTCATTGAGTTGCAATGCAGCATGTTGCAGTAGGTTAATGCTTTGATGGACTGCTGGGTCATTTACGTGATCCAGGAGCCTCGCGGCGTGCATTATGTTGGCCACTGGGGAATGAAATCCTTGTTGAGCGGCGCGTTCAAACTCCTCTTGTAAATTGCGTTGGGTTTGGTGATGCTGGCGTTGCCTCGCATCTGCTCTTCTTTGCGCACGAGCGCGATTCCTTTCGCGTCTTGCATCGCGGTCGGTATCGTTTTCGTTACTAGTGTTTGCAGTGAGCTCATCTGCTGAGACATTTTCGAGGGCAGTATCTGCCATGAAAACGTCACGATCTGAGTGGGATTCATCTAAATAGTCTGGAATGTATGCTACGAGGCGTGCATCTAATCCGAGTAATTCTGGAGGTTCTAGACCCTTCCAATAGATGAATCGACCCTGAGGGGTGGATGCAATCGTAAGGCCCAGTGATGACCTAAGGGCGATACTGGTTCGTCGTCGAAGATCTCGTCGTCTATTGGAGTTTTTCCTTTAGAGGAAAACAAGTCATGAGAGTTTTTTGGATCTTCTTTTAGATCGAAAGAATCTTCAGGGAGGATAATACCTTACCTCCTGTGTGGTTTGTATTATCTTGGGGAGAATAATCTGAATGGAGGGGTCCCTGCCCGCCCTTATATAGACTTGGGGGAGCAGGGTTACATGAAAACCCTAAGTTGTTGAGGACCTATGAGTTTATCCAAATACTACTCGAATGGTTCTATTGTCCCCCGACTAGTTCTAAGGCCACCCAACTAGTTACAAATCGTATAAATACACGTTGTGGTACATCTTATACATAGTCTTGATCCGTGCCACGTCAAGTACCCTGTGGCCCCGGGGCTGACAGGTTGGTTTCTTTCCAAGTTAGCAGGGTAGTTTGCTTCATTGCGTATAATATTTTATATTCATTCAATCTACCGAAGATATGATATGTTTCCATTAACCCAACCATATGACCGTGGGACCTACAGCAACGACATGACCGGTCCTGAAAGGGACGCACGACCGGTTCTTGAGGGGACGACATTCATAGTGAAAAAGGTGGCCATCAGGAGTCGATGTAAAGGGGTAGCGAGCAATGAAGAATCAGTGCAAGATTGGTACACCCCAATATGTGTATTCTTTTCGTAAATTTCAAGAATTCTAGATTGTTAGTATTTGGATTGGATTCATTGAATGCTATTTGTGATGCACAATGAATATTTTGCAGCCCGTAGCAACGGACGGACACGAAAACTAATATGCTAGCAGGTTACCATGCCGAGGTGCAAATGATGCAGGTTTCCGAAGGCCCAATAATGTGGGGTCGCCAATGCCCAATAAACATGTGATCCAGGGAGTTTTTTATTTTTTATATTATTTATTTTATGATTTTTCAAAAATATATACCGCAAAAAATCGCCGGTTCATCCGGCGGAATTTTTTGACCCAGGCAGTTCACTTTCAAAAAATCATAACTAATTTATATGAACTCGGATGGAGATAAACTTTATATGAAAATTGTAGATCTCGACGAGATCTACAACTTTGTAGTTCAAACTTTTTTCAGTTGGAGCCATCTTGGTGCTCAAATAATCGATAAGTGCTCTAGATCTAAAATTTAATTTTGGATCTGAAGCTTGTGACAATTATTTGAGCACCAAGATGGCTTCGAATGAAATAATTTTGTACTAAAAAGTTGTAGATCTTGTTGAGTTCTATAATTTTTATATAAAGTTTATCTCCATACGAGTTCATATAAATTAATTATGATTTTTTTGAAGGTGTGGTGTCCAGTGTTCAGACCAAAATTTAAATTTTAGATCTGAAATTTGTGTCGATTATTTGAGCACCAAGATGGCTCCAAATAAAAAAGTTTGAACTATAAAGTTGTAGATCTCGTCGAGATCTACAATTTTCATATAAAGTTTATCTCTATTCGAGTTCATATAAATTAGTTATGATTTTTTTGAAAGTGAACTGCCCATGTCAAAAAGAATTCCGCCGAATGAACCGGCGATAACATCGCTACAGTACCCCTATCGCCGGATGAGCACCGGATGAACCGGCGATAACATCGCTACAGTACCCCTATCGCCGGTTCATCCGGCAGTATGCCCTTACTGCTAGTTGAACTGGCGACAGGAGGCCAGATCTGCAAAAAAAAATTGCGGTATATATTTTTGAAAAATCATAAAATAAATAATAATAAAAAACTCTGATCCATGTCGCACAAATGAGTAGACCCATTATTTTTCGGCCTCCTTCTTTGGCAGGAGCAAACTTGACCGAAGCACAATATTTGCCTTCATCAATTCTGGAGTTGAACTGCGGTTGATGTGCCAAAGCCCCAAAAGTTCCAATGTTGAGGCCCATAAACATGGACATGCCGAAACCAATAAGCCTGGATGCCGCCGAAGCTGCAAACCCTAAGCTCCTCCGCTGGGCTGCCGAAGCTTTGATGGGTTTTGACTTGGGCTTGTACCACGCACCGAAGCTGCTAGCCTACTTATGACGTGCGCTGCCGAAGAGGAGGGTCTGACTAACGACCGAAGCCCCTCTTTGACTGAGAGAAGACCAGGTTACAAGCCCCTCTTTAACCAAGAGACGACCAGGTTACGACGAAGGGAGGAGTTGTTCGGCTCTTATGTGTGGTAACCATGAGCTTTAGTTTCATGCTAGACACGCGGTGGATGCCAAATTGTTGAGATGAGATTTCGCCAAACAATAGAGAGAAGGTTAGGGAGCACCGAAGGAACTCAATATGAGAGCAACTAAGAGCTCCAGCTAGAGAGCCCCCCTTGACTGGATGAGTCAGCTATATATAGGAGGGGAGGGAGTGACAATTTGCTCCCGAGCCCCTGGTGAGTACAAGATTTTATGTTTAGCCCCTCAGACTCTTACAAGTAGCCCATTTTATTATGTGGGTTGGGCTATATTCCTCCAACAACATGTTCGCCATGTCATTGTCTCCAGCAGATGCTTTGCGGCTACTCTTTGCTTCTCTGCTGGATGCTCTACCACGACCTTAACCTTGGCGAAAGTTTTGCCACCATCATCTCCTCTTGGGTGGATGCGTGGCTGCTGACTGCTAGGCTAATGGACGGATGCTTTGCGGTCTTTGTTCTACCTGATGTCTCATCTCTTTTGGGTCGACGCTTTGCCACCATGGTTGTATCTTGGTCGTTTAGTAATCACCGTAGACAATCGGAGTGACGATGTCTCTCTTGAGCAGTAATATATGTTTTTGATCATTTATTTGTGTTCTATGTTTGTTAGGGTGGGTGGTTCCCCTTTCTTCAATCTTGTTTGCTTCAGTACAGATTCGGTTGTTTGCTACTTGCTTGGTGGTTTTGCAACTTTACGTTATGCAAGTTCTCTCGTAGTTGCATTGATATAATTTTCTTCCTCTTTAATGAAATACGTATTCAGGCACGCTAAGAAGTATTTAGATGTGTGTGTGGGCGTGGGATTGGCAGCAGAATAACTATTTTTTTGTGAAAGCAGAATAACTATTTCCCCACGTGCACGATAGGCACTTGCATGGGAAGAAAGCGACAGCATGTGCTTAGAGCCTAGAAGATCACGCAATACATTCCTGTTCTTGTTGATTAATATAGTCAAAGTTACTGGGAGAAAATCTTCTCCATCTCAACAGGACAGGATATACAATAGAAAATGCTATCAAGAAACCTATTTCATAAATAGGGGTAATATACTACACATAATCTTGAACCAAACACCCGAACAACACACTAAGTTCAGAAGCCATTGAAAACAAATTAATGTAAATGGCACAGTGGTTACCTAAGCTATTACAATAAAACTGAAATATCTAAGTTCTGCAGATGTTAGCATAGATAGATTCCAAAAAGTTTGTTGCCCTCCTGTATTCCATGACTTGCATACTCAAAAACAGTTTACACTTTCACCTTGCTACTAGGTTTTTAAACCTTTTCAGTTTCAACCTTCATCCTTTTTATGGAATCCAATAGGGATGGTGGCTGCTCTTTGCTGGATGATGATTTCGCAAAAGGGTTAATCGGTCCCTGAGGCTCTGTTCGATCGCAGTCTTCAGTGCTCATCTTTTTGGCCCCATCCATGCCTCCTTTTTTATTCTGATCGACTACAGATGCATTTGATGCTCCATTGCTGTCTTTCTTTGTTTCATTACTTTTGGGTACTTTGACCAGTGGAGTAAAGGCAGGTGAAACTTTAAGGGAGCTTTTGTTAATTCCTCTTGCCTGTTCTTCTGGCTTCTTTAGTTTAATCAAACTGCTTTCTTGATTGCCAGGACTCGGTATGGGTAATGAAGATTCCAATGAACTGTTTTCATTTTGCACAAACTTAGTAGGTACAGTTGCGTGAGTGGTCAACACTGCTGGGTTCCTTGTGATTGTAGCATTGGAGCAAAAACCTGCTATCTCAGCTATTTTTCTATTGCTTAACATCCTCTCCTGAAACATGATATTCATAACCATCAGGCGAACTCAACAAAGTGTTATAGACAAGCACACGGATCATGTTTTGAAAATAGATTGTTTCAACTAAGTAGAAAATTAAGGTGTAGTAGCCTTCACCTCAAGTATGGCACTGAACTTCTCTTGCAGCTTGGGAAGTTTCAAGCGCGTAACTAATGTTAGTGCTCCCTTCATTGACTTCTCTAGTGTCAATGATTTTGCAAGCTCAGTAGCTCGAACAAGCTTATCACCTTCAGTAAAACAAAAACATAAGCATATAAAAGCAAAAATTAGTGGTGATTCATGAATCTTTTTAGTTGAAGTCAGGTACCACTGCAGCAGCTAGATATGAGCCTCAAAATGCACCGGTCAAGTCCTGCCTCCAAGTTGAATTCTTCATCGTCATATGCAGTTGTGTCCAGACCCAATGCAGCCATTTCATCCATCTTGTTTCGAGTCTGAGATAACAGCAATTTTAATCACCAGCACACAACACAGAACATAGATAACCCATAGAGTATTGGAAAGGAACAGTAAAAACCTGTGACAGATGTAGCTTCCACATCATGAACTCATTTTCCAAACTATTAGCACCAAGGTCAGATGCAGCAATGGGAAATGACAGCTCAAGTATGGTTAGCACAGGCTTGGGCATCACCTAAGATCAGGAGCAGATAAGTCAAAGAGCAAACCAATTTGCAGTGAGCAAACTGACAATTAGTTATTGTCCAAGCTTCCAACAAATATTTAAGCATTACATTATTCAGTTTTCAAGAGGAAAGAGAAAGATAAGAGTCTACAATTTTGTTTTTGCAGAATTAGCATGGCTCCTCAAAATAAGCAACAAAGGCATTCAAACTAAACTCTTGCCATTCCATTACTAAGCTAACACCACAAAAACAGAGTTTCAACCTTACTGTTTACATAGCTAAAACATATTGCTGCTTGCTGGAATTGTGTCATTGAAAGTTCCACGAATAAGAAAGTAGCTGAAAAGATACAAATCATACCTGTGGATAAGACTGAGGTTGTTTGCATAGAATGCAAAATATATTATTAGCATCCAGACCTACCACCCAATGGCTTTCATCTTCCGATTTTCTTGCCTTGACTGAACTGAAATTAAATAAGAGTGATTTTCTGTGCTTTAGCAATAACATGATTGTTTATCCAGTACAGGATGAATATTCAATACCTAAATATTGGAAGCCAACTTCCGCCAAACTGACTGGAATAGACCCTTAGTATTCCCTGGAAATTTTGTTGTTCATTAGAACATTCACTAAAGGTATGTTTAACAATAACGTACTCGTATTACACACCTTGGAATAATATGAACTAGATATCACTAAAGGTATGTTCAACAATAACGTACTCGTAGATCATACACACCTTGGAATCATATGAACTAAGTTGACCATTGTCACTGAATCCAAACCAAGATAATTGGGACAATGGAGTCAAAAGAAGGCGGCCAGAAAATGATTGTGCTCTTTCAGATATGTTGAATACCTTAACATCCAGCACCTGTCAATACAAGTCACAAATATATAGTCAGTTACAGCATCATTTCAGTCCTGACCAAAATATATTGACTAAAAGTACAGGTCACTACTTAATCCATAAGACAGCTTTGGCATAACATATATCAAGATCTCTATCCTTAGCATTATGGCAAATTAAGATGCTGACAAGTGATATATACCTGATCTCCTGAGGGCAGACAATCGGAAGCATGAGATACAATAGCTAGCTGATCCCCATGACCTGCTGCTGTAACAACTGGGCCACTAACTGAGAGGATATGCAACTGTGGAATAACAAATTTGTTTGGTTAGTGTTGTGATGCTGTTTTTTCCATAAGAAAAAGGGTCAGATGCATGGTGACTAAGGACGTGACCAGAATGCAGGTTGCATTGCTGGCAATTAGATACATTGAGTGTCAATAGAAAATAGAAATAAGGAGTACTGGGGCTACCAAATGAAAAATTGGAGATGTATTTGTCCATTGCTTGTGTATATCTTGACCTCTCTTGGTAATGTATATAATGTAACGCCTCAGTCACAAATATGGCTCAGTTCTACTCGCACGTTGAGTAAACCACGCACTCGCACCAACCCCGCTTACGCTTTCGTCCTCGCTTCATGTAAAAGGGTTAACCCAGAGGTTGAAATGCACTTGTTTATATGTTAGTGTGGCTCACCCTCAACTAGCAAGGTGGGACAACTCCTGACACATGCCATGCCACTCGCACTTGGGCCACTAGTGAGCTCAAATTCATCCTTGTTGGGCCGGATGTCACATATGACTTAACCCTCCTCCTACTACTATATTGACCTCTACTTGAGCTTGCATTCTATCATACCTTATACAACTTTCTTACTCATACTTTTAAATTGATTGGACTCCTCTTTTGGCCTGTTTAGCCAACTATTGCCCTCTACCTGACATGCACGGCATCTTCAAGACTCGAAGACCTCTATACAATCTACAACAATTGTATTTCCTCATCAGTTTTCAAGTAGAAGAAAACTTTATATACCAGTCAGACCAACAGTAGTACTCAGCTTTCATTATCAGTGGATTGGTTCGTTTCTTTTCCTTTTTCGTTTTGGTTGTGGTCTTTGAGTGAGAATGAAGAGTGGTGATTAGCAATTTGATATTTGTCAAAATTTCAGCCTTAGGGACCTCTAAGTGTGTATGTGTTGTAAGAGTTCTTATCCCTTTTTTCTTGTTAATGTAATGATACGCAACTCTCCTTGAAGAGAGAAAAAAAAAAAGCTCTAGGCGGAAGCTGTGATCATGAAATTAATTTAAAACGGAAGCAGCTTCCTTTTGTAAAAAAGATATTCGCTGAATCCCAGACAAGAATAAGACTAGATAAATAAAAATATATTTAAAATGTAAATTGCAGGAAACTTAATATGTAACCTGCAAGCCTCCTTCTGTGAAAATGCGCAAAAAATTTAGGCTTGTGACTGCAGCAACCCACCCAGCACCAAGAGCCACGGCCTTCACTTCTTCTCCCTCAAATCTCATTGACCACTAATTTGAACAAAATAATCACTTGTATCAATAATCGATACACAGCTGTAAAATTTAAGATTGCCATTTGTTCAACTTGTATAACGAGTACAACTTGTAAGTAACATACCTCGCTGTTACCAGCCCAGCTACCAAAAGGGCGGTACATTAGAGTGCTCATATTCTTGTCACCTTTGCATGGATTTGCAAAGACACTTCCTGATTCGTTCAGTGCAGCCATTGTGAAACCAAAATAGTCTGTCATGGAAGGAACTCTGGGCCCTCTTCCTGTGTCATGAAAGTCAACCTGGAAAATGCGCATGCAATTACAGAACTTAATAAGGAAGAACAAAAATGCCATCAGATTCTTCTGCATATGCAAGGTGCAATCAAGAGAGTTCATACAGTTGGCTATGATGCAACAGCCAACAGGTAGCAGCACATCTTACCTCTACATGCGAATGCCCCTCATTTTCAATAGTAGTGATACTACCCAGCATGTTGTAGGCGAGGAAATTTCGCATGCCAGGCTGAGGCAGTGTTGATCCAGGCTGGAAGGCAGCTTGCATTCTTCCATTAACAAGCCTCCCTGAAGTTGCAGAATCACCTCTTGCCTTCCCAGCATCTTGCTTTGTATCTTTATGCTTATCTTTCATTCTTTTGGATGATTCCAATTGATGAATTAAATCCTCATCTTCACTGTCTCCATTAAATGCGGACTTCCTCTTCAGTCTCTTGTGGCTGAAAGGAGTTGAATCACAAAGACTTTCATCAATATCATCATCCAAGCCACCAGAGGTACACGGCATCTCATCATCATCAATGTCATCGCCATCATCAAACAAAGGAATCTTAGTGGACTTGAGGTCTGGTATACCCTCAGTAGGTGACTTGATAGTTGAAGGTATGACTGATTCCCAAATGCCAAATCTGCCCATGACATCAATCATAAGTAAAGAATTTCCATCTGGTTTCCAAGCCAAGCAGCATATCCTCTCATCAAACTTCTGTCTCTCAATGTCCTGCTTTGACTTCACATCCCAGATGAGCACCTGCCTATCCAGGCCAGCACTGGCCAGGTATCTCCCATTAGGAGACCAGCACAGGCTGCACACTGGCTGCTCATGATCTCCTTTCAATGTAGACACCTCCTCGCCTGTGTCCCTATCATACAGCACCACATTGTTCCTCAACCCGGGAACAGCAAGGGTTTGCCCATCAGGGCTCCAACACAGGACATTCCTGACCGAATTATCCGAACCGAATGTGGGAGCAACGCGGGTTAAGGTACGGGCCTCACTGCTGGTGCAAAGATCCCAATAGATGACAGTTCCGAAGCTGTCAACAGAAGCCAGGTAATCGTTCCTGGGATCAAAATCCAGCCCGGTGACGGAGCCCTTATGGCCTTTGAGCACCTTCGAGATGGTGTTGTCGATTGTTGCAATCAGCTTGATGCCATCGCCGTCGCCTGCGGCCGCCAGCAGGGTTCCCTTCTTGTTGAACGCAAGTGACCGGATCGGAAGGGTGAATCGGGCGACATTGCTCAGGAATTCTCCCCCTGCAACGAAAAAGCATCACAAATCTTGCGTTGAAAAACAAAATACAAAGACTCGAATGGGATGCTCGCATCAGGGCGGTGGGATCCACGAACCTGGGAAGGTGTAGAACTTGACGGAGTGGTCAATGGATCCGGACGCCAGAGAGCCTCCGGGGCCCGGCGCGACTGCGAGAGCAGTGACGCCGTCCTTGTGGAGCCGTATCGTGGCCAACGGCGTCAAACCCGAGACACGGCAGCCGGCGAGCAACGCGGCGGCGTCGTGGACCAGGACGGCGGTGTCGGCGGCGGACGCGGTGACGACATGTTGCCCGCAGGGGCCCCACGCGGCGGAGCAGAGAGCCGGCGAGCCCGAATTGTGCGCCTCACGGAGCTTCACCGCGCGCCCTTTCATGGCGGTCCTTCGGCTCGGAGGATTTCTTGGGCGTGTTGGGGAGAATGGGAATGGATTTGCGAGATTGTGAAAAAGAAGTGTGGGCGTGAGCTTTGGTTTTGTGGGATATGATTCCCGCCACTGGAAAAGAATGGCGGTCGATTGCGCGGGAAAGGTGGTTTCGGCGGGACGAGGGAGGCAGACCGCATACGTGTCAGGGTGGGGAATTTTGGGCGTGATTGGCCTTAGCCCATGTTTAGAAAAAACAGGCATCCAACAACAGACTGGGCATCCCACTCGCTATGCATCCAGCTCGCCATATCGACCCGCCCCGTCGGCATCTTTGCCGATCCGGACGCCATCTGCAAATTCCGGACGCTGCGCACCCTCCCTTTCCCCTTTCCTCTTTCCTCTTCTCCAGCGTGGCCTCTTCCCTGCTTCCCTCTCTCCATGATCCTCCAGGCGGCGCGACGGCCAGCGAGCCCCCTCGCGGCGGCGCAGCACCACCCGCAGAGGCCTGGCCCCTGGATCCAGGATTCAGGCCACGCCATGGCGCGGCAGGCGAGCCAGCCCCGGGCGGGTCCCTGTAAGGCGACCCGCCCCGAGCGGCACGGCCATGGACATGGACGAGGTGGAGCAGCAGCCCATTGAATCGATCGAGAGAAGAAGAGAATGGACGAGGTGGAGCAGCATTTGTAGGCAACAGATCGAGAAGTTCCAAGGACAAAGATGGTGACGGTATGCAGGGCCATGGCTGAATGCATTTGCCTTGTTCATTGATGAATTGCAATTGACAGTTGATGAGGCACAAATTGATGAATGCAGGGATGGTCACGACCAAGGAGCTCGGGACGATGATGCGTTCGCTGGGGCAGAGCCCGACGGAGGAGGAGCTGCACGACATGGTGAACAGGGTGGACACCGATGGCAGCGGCGCTATCGACTTCCAGAACTCCCTGACCCTCCTGGCGCGATGAGCTCCGCCACGTCCTCCGAAACCTCGGCGAGCGCCTCTCTGTCACGCACGGTGCAGCGGACACACGATCATATATTTGAATTAGCATATGGTGTAATGAGTTGGGTTAAGTGGGGAAGGTGTGGGCCCGACGGGCAGTACCGGCCTCTGGGTGTATGTATACCCATGCCATGTAATAGACAAGACAGACTTGTATTCTGAATGAAATCGAATCGCATCGGGGTTCAGGGTTCCTCCCTCCCCAAGTTATCTTCCGCTCTTCTTTCCTCTATTCCGTGCTCACGCCGGCGGCGACTCGCCGACGACCACGGGACACGACAGTTAGTATCAGATTCGGGTGTTCCTTGACGTCGCTGACTGCTCCGCCGCTCGATTTCCATTCGGTTGAACTCCTCTCGGTGTTCGACCCGCTCCGCCGTGAATCGCGTGATTCCGGCGTCCACGCCCCGCCCACCGACTCCCAGTCGGCGGCGGCCACCGCACATCACCGGTTAGCCGTTCCGGCGCCATCGACCACTCCTTGTTCGCGCCACTTAGGTTTGTAGACGGATTCGAGCACTGCGGCGGCGGAACTGTGTGGTCTGCGTCACGGGCGCAGCATCGGGCGATTCGGTGCTGTGCGTGGGTTCTATGGCGTGATTGCTATACTCCGGCGGCTTAGTGACGCTGTTCGAGCCTCGGGAAGGTGTGTTAATTCGGGCAGTGTCACTCTGCTTACGGTGCAGTCACCACGGCGCCTCCTAAGCCCTCAGTGCAGACCTAGATCCTCCTCAGCCGTATGAAGGAGCAGGTTCAGGCGGATGATACTCACTGGGAGTAGGTTATGGAGAGTCTGGATCTCTTGTTTGCGCGCGTCACTGATATTGGCCGCGACCAGCAACAGATCCGTGCTCAGTTGAATCATCATACCGAAGTGATGGAGGGTTATGGTCAAGCTCAGGAAGTTCTCGCTCGGAAGATGGAGGTTACCGGTCAGGCAGTCGCTAAATTGACCACGGATTTCATGGGTTCAGAGACAGCGCGCCTACCTCCGCAGACATCACAGGGTCCTACAGGTGAGACCAGTCACAACCGCACTCAGTTTCCTTCGGGTCGTCAGAGTCATGATCAGTCTAGTGGGCGTAATTATATTCTGAAGCTTTCATTTCCCCGTTTTGATGGTCATCATCCTAAGATTTGGAGGGACAAGTGTATGAATTACTTTCACATTTGCAATGTTCCTGAACATATGTGGGCTACTACTGCTTCTCTGCACTTGGATGATAATGCAGCTCAGTGGTTCCAGATGTACAAGTTACAGCATGGGGGAGTTGGTACTTGGCTTCAGTTTATGCAGGCTGTGGACGACCAGTTTGGGTCAGATGATTATAGATCAGCGTTGAATGAGTTGTTGATGCTGAAGCAGCGGGGCACAGTGGAGGAATATGTTGCTGCATTTGAGCCTTTACAGTTTCAGATTTCTATGCATAACTCTGTCTATGGGGAATTGTTTTTTGTGGCCCAGTTTATTAAGGGTTTGAAAGAGGACATTCAGCCTGCTGTTCAACTCCAGTTACCAGACAAGGTCACTAAGGCTATTTTGCTTGCTAAAATTCAGCAGAAGATGTTGGACAGAGGAAAAGTCAAAGCCCAGAGAACTTCTTTTTTAGGTAAATCACAGCAGTATGGAGGTAAATCTGAGTTGAGACTGCAGTCTTTCTCTAGTCCTTTGTGGAAGGAGAGGCAGGCAAGAGATTATCGCAAAGCTCACGGGTTATGTTTTTATTGTGCTGAGAAATTTGAGCCTGGACATGCTGAGAAGTGCCTAAAACGACCTAAAGCACAGTTGACTGCTTTGGCTCTCAATGATCTTGATGTCCAGCTTACCGACGAGGTTCTCCACCAGTTGGCTGTCGAGGATAGTATGGCTGAACAATTCGGTCATTTGTCTCTGAATGCTCTTTCCTGTGCTGCAGATACAAATTGCATCAAGCTTCGAGCTCTGGTTCAGAACAAAGTGCTGCTAATCTTGATAGACAGTGGAAGTTCTCACAGTTTTGTGAGCTCTACTTTTGTCCAGCAGTTGGGTCTTTCTTCTGTGCCTACTACATCTAGTTCAGTGAAATTGCCTAATGGTGAAGTGCTCCTGTCTGACAGACTGATACCAAATTTTACTTGGTGGTGTCAGGGTCACACTATTTCTTCAGATATGAGAATTCTGGATTTGGATGTTTATGATGCTATTCTTGGCTATGACTGGCATTAGCCCCACAGTCCTATGACTTGTGATTGGGCAGCCAAAACCCTCACTTTTAGCTCCACTTTATTTGTAACTATCTTTTCTTATCTTAATTGTAGAAATTTTTTTATCTAATCTTGATTGTATAATTAGCAATTTAGCAGTATACGATCAAAGGAGAGACCAGGGAGGACAGTGAGTGAATAAGAGGATCGGAGAGGGAAAGTCAGAGAAGTAAAATATGTACTGAGTAGATCCTATAAGGGAAATACCGATAAGAAAATTTCTTGCTCGGCTGGCTGGTCAGCTAACTTGCTAGCGGTGCTTTTGTCTCGTATTAAATCATTACCAGCTAGAAGTTTAGTCAGTCAATAATATTTTTCTATTACAATAAATGAATACCAGCTACCAGCCAGCTAAACAATTAATATGTTCCAAACTACATACTATATACAGCACAGCCCGTTATGCCACGGGTCCCGTGGAGGGTCTCGCGAGGCCGTGAATCAGGGCCAGGGCGAGGAAAAGGCGAGCATTCTTAAGTTATCCGATTATTATTCGGGCCACACTCGGTTTGGTTTGGACCAGGGTTTTAAAAATCGGTCGATATTCATGATTATCAATGATATTTATCGTTACCGACATAGACTGAAATCAGTTTTCAGTTGAGTTTTCAAAAGAAATCAGTCCAAAATTCAAAATTTTAAAAAAAATTATAAAAGTGAAGGAAAAAATTCTATAAAAAACTAGAGCTTCTCCATGGCCTAGAATGGTATCACTCCAGGAAAATAGCCTCCATTTAATTAGTCAAAAAATATTGTCAAGGTACAATATACTTTTGGAAGTCATTTGATGTAACTGGTCACTCACAGGATGCTAATTTTATTGTCAAGGTATGTCAAAGTTGTGCAAGATCGATTTTTGTTTTCCATTACTTGGAGCATGCTAATGGATTTTTACATAAATGCAGCTCATCGAAAAAATCATCAAAGATGTCAGCGCCGAGAATGTTTTCCAAATAATGACAGATCACAAAGCATGTATTAATCTTATGCTCAAGGACATTGGAGAGTGGCCAGATCACAAAGCATGTATTGAGAGTGCAAAGAGGATCTGCAGTTGGTTATACAACTCCAACTCTTTGCACCATATGATGAAAAAAGCTATTGGAGGTGAATTGGTGAAGTGGAATGCAACAAGTTTTGGTACAAATTACATATTCCTAGATCGTGAAGAGGAAGAATTTAGGAGTGACGACACAACACCTGAGCCTAGCGGTGATGATGGAGGCCGCGGCTTCGACGGCGACGATGATGATGAGGACGACACTGGAGGGAGTGATGATGGTGATGCTGGAGGGAGTGGTTGGGTTAGAGGGAGTGGTGGTGCTGGAGGGAGTAGTGGTCAGGTGTCACCCGTTCAGTTTACTGGGGAGACAAATTTCACCCATGCTGTCGGGTGCCACAATTAGGGACACCCTAATTGAGGTACTAAAACCACTTTCAAAAACACAAACACATGTTAAGGCAACTGGGCCCACGAAGGCCCACGGCCTATTTCTCCCTCAGAAGAAAGGAAAGGACTCAAAGAAGTCCAGCATGTGGCCCAGCCACATCCCCCTCGGGCAGGTGGCCAATCTCCGCCTCGCTCGAGGGCCCCTCTCAGGCCCACCGAACAAACTCCGCCCCGCTCGAGGGTAGCGGATCTATACCCTCGGGCGGGTCACTCATCTCCGCCTCGCCCGAGGGCTCCCCTCGAGACCCTCGACCGCGCAATCGTATTTCCGCCTCGCTCGAGGACAGCGGACCTGCCCTCGAGCGGGTGGCCAATCTCCGCCTCGCCCGAGGACAGCGGACCTGCCCTCGAGCGGGTGGCCAATCTCCGCCTCGCTCGAGGCCATCTCTCGGCGCAAGAGACAAATGGCCCCGCCGCCCAACCGACCGCCGTACGAAGGCATTAAAGGGCAGCTACTCCGCCACGGCTCAAAGGACGGGCGGCGTCAGACTGCCACTCCCGCAGTGGATGTGACCGGCGTCCCGTCCACTGACCCCGGTCACCGCTCTGCCACCCCAGCCGCTGTAGCAGCACTATGGAGCATTCAACGCGGTACAAGACAAGTTGGCGCCGCCCCCGTTACTGTTCCGCCGACATCAACCATCCGAACTCACCTCCCGCAGGGGAAGGGGTCTGGCGATGGCACGTGTCCTCCCGAGAGGGGCACTCTGCATGCGTGGGCAGGGCCCCGGACCTCTCTCTTGTGGCGTCTGGGACTTCCACGCGCCCCCGGACCTTCTAGTGCGCACGCTCGCACCCCGACCAGGGGGTCCGGGACCGTCCCACGCCATTACTACCGCTGGGACACTGCGGGACAACCGGCACAATCTTCGTAGGGCCAGGGACGGAGCCCAGGACGACAGCGACGCGCGCCGCCTTCCCACAGTACACTTTCTACAGTGCTCGACCACTGTACCCGCGATTCAGGGGAAAACGACGACTTTCGCGCCCCTACACTCATGTACGCCGCCCCTCCTTACAACTATAAAAGGAGAGGGTGGGCTTCCTTTTGGAGAGGCGGATCGACTCTCTCTCCGATAAAAGGTTGGAAGTAAGTTCTCTGAACTCCCCCTCAGAGGACTCTCAGCACGACTGAGCACTCCTCTCAACCAACTTCACCTCTAGCAGAGACTTGGGAGCTTCTCTCCCTCTCTCGCCTCGCTTGTATCCCCTACTACGAGCACTTCGGGTGCAAGATAATACAGTGCCCTCGCACACCCCCTTTGCTGGACGTACGGCCCCGCGGCCGGAACCAGGATAAAACCGTGCGTTACTGTGATTGCCTCTTGCATCATCATCTGGGACGAGGAAACACGCAGCATTTACTAGTTGGGATTCAGGCCCCACGGGTCGGAACGCCGACACATGCCACACAGAATCAAGATCATGGTGCACCCACCTCACAACGACAAACGAGAAGCGGTAGACGAGCTAGATCTACTCCAAAGTACGCACCGCATCTGCAACTCCCCCCACCGTATAGGGGAAGGTTGTCACCGCCACCGCTATCGCAACAACCTATTCGTCTTACCTTTTGGTTACCAAGTGCGTATGGATTGCAGGTGTGTATCTGTTTAAGTGTGTTTATTCAATCTTTTGTTCACCTCTCATATTCACTCCATATAATAAATATAGGAACAATATTATGAACACCATGAGGCAGAGGATGAAGAATGAAAATTGCAATGTGTTCAGACTTCATGTATTTGTATGGATATGTAGGAAACTTTGCATGGAGTATCATGTATCCGCTTAATTAATGTACTCATATTTATATGAACTCTCATTTTATTAATTTGTATGGATATATAGGAAACTTTATATGGAGTATCATGTATCCGCTTAATTAATATACTCATATTTATATGGACCCCAAATGCAAAATATTAATATCTAGTTTTCTTATTTTTCTCTGAAAAACATGTTTATCAGCGATCATCGATTTTTGTCGATAATCACTGATAAATAATCGATAATCGTTTTTTGAATTCTGATGTCCTTATCAGCTGATATTGATGATTTATCAGCGATTATCAATCGATCGTTACCGGTGGCGACTGATAAAGTGCTTATGAATGAAAATGTAAACTCTGGTTTGGACTGCCTGGTCCGCAGCCGCGTATACAAGTCCAGCCCCCAGCGGCCGCCGCCGCCAAACCCATCGCTGGCTCTCGCTCTCGCTCCCCGCCTCTGCGCCTCCGCCACGCGCCTCGCCGCCACGGCCTCCCCACCCCGCCGCGGCTGATCTGCTCCGACGACCGCCCGCTCTTCATGGTATCATTCCCACCCCGGAGCGCGGTCCCTCCTCTGCTCGGATTATTAGATTAGATTGGGTTCGCTTGGGGTTTCGGAATTGCGACTGCAGTCGCTGCAGATCGGATCGATTTCCGGGTTTTCTTCGCTCATGGATTCGTTTGGTTTGTTTGCTCGCTTGGTCGCAGTAGACACAGCAGTCCGGTCCCGCTCGCGGTGGAGGATCACCTTGCCTGTGGCGTCCCGCCGCCCGTCGCGTCACGGCGTCGGCGCAGCAAAATGACGGTGGTGAAGGTTGAGCAGGAACCCGCGCTGGAGCTGGCGTCTGAGGACCGGGCGGAGGAGCTCTCGCCGCCGCTGTCGTTCGGCGAGTACGAGGACGAGGACGATGAGGAGGACGAGGAGACCGACAGCGAGGGGTGCGGCGGCGGCGGCGGCGGCCCGCCGCCGCTGAAGAAGGGGCCCTGGACGCCCGAGGAGGACAAGCGCCTCAAGGACTACGTCGAGGCGCACGGCGAAGGGAACTGGAACCAGGTGCAGCGGAATGCCAGGCTTAACCGCTGCGGCAAGAGCTGCCGCCTCCGCTGGGCCAACCACCTCAGGCCCGACCTCAAGAAGGGGCCTTTCGACGCCGAGGAGGTTGATAAAATCATCAAGTTCCACATCATGTGGGGGAACAAGTGGGCCAAGATGGCCTCCCACGTAAGTGCTACGGCCCCCATGCTCCTGCAGTTTCCTGCATTGATTGTTTTTTTTCGCTCTTCTCATAACGAGTAGTCTTGTAGCGTTACATTAGTTCGTAGTAGAAAGGATGGTAACCAGATGCTCTGGTGGACTGGGGATGAGATTCTCTGCTTTCCATAGAACTTATGTTGTTTTCTCCAAATATTGTGTGTTTTTGCCACATGATAACATATTCATAGTCTCAGAGATAAACGTGCCAGCGGTGAACATTTATACTTCTCCCTTTTGCATGCTGAAGGTGATTTGTTCTGTTTAGTTCAACGAGTCTGAAAGACAACTTCTTTAGTATTAATTACTGATTTCTTTATTGTAAAAAGGCGGTGGCCGTAATGCCGTTGTAGTGAAGTAATAATCTAATTAGTGAACTTATGTTAATATTATATCTGTCCATATATAACTGTCAGAAGCATATTTTTAATTCATGTGCTCATGAGAATGAAAATTTTCCATTGTTTTGCTGTGATGCTGTCAAATGAAGTGAAAATAGATAAATAGTATCGTTTATATTGCCTTATGAAAGAACCACGAGAATTGCATCACTATTTTTAGAAAAAGAACCACGAGAATTGCATCACTATTTTTAGAAATTACAATTTTCTCTGTTACCTTACTACATTAGTTCGTTTTGAGATCAGTTTTTCTGCAACCTCCATCCATGTTATGACTATGTTAATACATTCCATTGGCTACTATAAATGTACCATATTTTCGTTGGTTAATGTGGGGTTTCATCTCTAGCCTACCCCAAGTTGCTTAGAATAGAAGGTTATCTTGTTGTATGTATCCGTTACTGCTTCAAGTTGGAAAAACATGTCATCTCTGCGAGTGTAGCAGAAATAAAGGAGGGTGTGTATTTACCCTTTTGCCCACATTCTTCCTATCAGTTGGAATATTTCACGCCCACCGGTCTTCACTTATCCCTGCTGGAATATCACTCTACAGTCTCCACGCCCTCCATTCGCTCCGCCGCATGCCACAGCCCCATCAATTCCAGGCTCTGCCACCTACACTCCTCTATCCACGCATTGCTACCACCCTCGCCATGTTCTGTGGCCACAATCCCATTGATTTCTGCCTTCGCTGACTGCCGCCATTGAGGCACTGCCGTTGCATGGTGCTCTGCTGCTGTATCCAGATCCACGATTTCTGCTGCCACCGAGATGCTAGCTTCTGTTGTTGTGCTTGATGAGATGGTTAGCATTCTACGTTTCCCATTTCCTGATTAGCAATGGAGATTTTGTGCGGTAAGAGAGGAAGACGAGGAGGCATTGGCAAAAGTGGAAGAGCCTGCCTCTTCGTGTCAAAACGTTATGTTTTTATTTTTATGCACCTTTTGAATTAGCCTGTAGTGTCATGTTTTTTCTGTCTGGGCAGTATTTTACTATTTTTATGCTGCTCCTGGATGGCTTGATCAATCCCTGTGTATTTTACTTCCGACACATTGTTTCCAAATCTGATCTGCAGCTGTTATGTCAGCTTTACATTTCTGCATGTACAATGATGCATTGCTTGCTATTTATAAATTTCTTTTTTTTTCCTGCACTGGCCTGTTTTAGTAGGCTACTCAATGCTCTGATGTTCTCATATGCTTGTAAGCATATATGTAGTTAATGTCTTAATACTTTTGAGGATGATTGTGAACTTGTCAGGTTGTTTTGATCGTTTACAAGATTTACCCTGCATAACCTTTAAGATGTCAGCACCATTGTGGCTGCAGTTGCTTTTATTCAGGATCTCACACTGGCTGCTGATGTTCTTCTAGCCTATAATAATTTTGATCATGGTGCAGTCTTGGTAGCTGTTTCCTTATGCTTGTCAGGAGATAACTTGTTCTTCTAAGGGCATGTCATAAGCCAATCAAAGTGAGCCACTGTTGGGTAAATACTCTAGTATATATTAGTTGATGAGCATATAAAAGGGGCATTGTTGGTGTTGCGTGTGATAACAGATGTGATCTTTTAATGAAACTTACTATAGCATGACTAGTTGTGGAAAATGCATATCCATGCTACTTTTGACTGTTCATTGTCAAATTCTGATAAACTGCAAAGATCTTTCGCCTGTGTTGTCTGTCTTGCAAAGGCACTATTTAAAATTCCTTTTTTTTCATCTTCATTACACATTAATTAGTCCCTTTATATTTGAAAAGCATTTTTTTCAACTGATCCCATTTGGCCTTGTTGGGTACTAAACTGGTATTGTGTTTCTTTCAGTTACCAGGTCGCACAGATAATGAAATTAAAAATTACTGGAACACCAGATTGAAGAAGCATCAGAGAGCTGGTTTGCCTATCTATCCAGAATATTTGCTTTCTCGGGTTCCGGATCAAGACATGAACTGTCACACTCCTGATGAGTCACGTGGCAAGAAACGTTCAAATGAGTTACCGCAGGAAAAAGTTGTTGGTATGGATGATCTTGTGGGTGATTTTATGGTATTTCAGCACCTTGACTATGGTAAGGATCCAGTGGTTCCAATCAACCCTCTAAAGCGCCATGCGTCTACTGGTGATCTGTCGTGTGTGCAAATTCCTGCTAATACTGAGAAGACATTTTATTCCAATGATTTGAACTATGTTTTGACAAAGAGTCAGTCAATGCCTCTGGGTAGTGCTATTGCCAATGGCTATCCTATATTTGATGGCAATCTCTCTACTTCTGGTACCATACATGGGTCCATGAAGACAGAGCTCCCTTCATTCCAATGTTCCAAATATGACTTTAGTAATTGCTGGTTGCTTCAATGCCCCTCGGCATCTATTGAACAACAGATTGACACCTTTATTCAATCTCCAGAGTTCATGTCATCACATAACAATGGTCTGCTGGGCACAATCATTAACAAGGGTGATGTGCTAGATGACCCTATAAAGTCTGAAAGATTTTTTGAAATGCCCATCCCTCTTGGATGCAATATAGTTTCACAATCAAATGATTACCCTGCGAGGCATCCTTCCTCTTCAGTCAATGGTGATTGTGAACCTGACTTGTGTCTTCTCGCTGAAATTCAAGATTCAAACTCACCTTCAGGGGGTAAGTGTGCTTAACTGCTTGCCATTGAACATTGTGAATTGATTATGCAAGGCTTACTTTTGGTGTCTGCAGGTTCTGATGCTATTTTCACTCTCGGCAAAAGTTATCCAGATGCTAATTTTTCTGTTGCTGGGATGTCTGGTACATCACTAGAAGCAGGCTTCTTAAACGATGATTCACTACTCTCGAAGGACCAGTCCTATCTCTACTCGTCGGGTTCACTGTTTGATGAGGAGCCTTGTGAAGAGCGTAAGCCGTTAATTGATGCAGGCCAATGGTTTGATTCTGCTGCCTGGAAAAGCGTGCCAGGTGCTGGTAACACGCCTGACTTTCCAGGTCCTTGAACGGCCCTTCTCTATTGGGCAACCAGCGCTATGGTGAACACATATTAGAGGAACCAAAGAGCTATCTTTTGCAACAACCATGATTGCCTAGTTGTTCAAATAAATGGAGACTTGCCCTGCTACTGTTAAGAGTCTTATATTGTTAAATTTGTTTGGTAAAGACCTTGAGTGCTTGAACTTCAAATTCATTTGGTTTGGTGTGATACGTCTGAACTATGTACAAGAACTACAGTATTTGATATGACGTCTGAACTATGCTAAAAAGACCTATTTCATTCTTTGATGTAAAGGGTTCTCTTGGGACCAATACGAATGTTTCATGTGCTGTCTTTTTGGCATCACCTAGTAGGGTTTCATGTGCCGACTTTTACCAATATGTTGCTCCCTCCATCCTAAATTATTAGTCATTTGACTTTTATTGATACATAGATTTTTGATATACATCTAGATATAACAGCATAATAAAAATTATGCACCTAGAAAAATCGAAAACAACTAATAATTTGGGATGGAGTAGCTTGTTACAGGCAATTGCTTCACAAAGTGGACAGGATCTTTGTATTTTTGTTTCTTCAGTAATTTCACCTTACATTGTACAGATTAATGCAAATTTCTTTGCTTGTATTCAGTTACCTAGATTACATAAGTCTGGATTTATCTCAAAAACTTTGTTTTCACATAGAAGCGCCAGGAACTATGTAATCAAATGATCTCACTGGATTAATATATTACAATTGATTAATGAGAATGCTTCCCCGTTTGATGATATCATGATACACTATTGAGCTCAGAAAATGTAACGCGTTTAAGAACCTAGAGCTTCCGTGCATCTGAAGTTCTGAATACAATTAAGCAATTAATCTCAGTCAAACAATGAACTTCACTGGCCTAATCATATAGGCCTTCTTGCTCCCATGCGTCCACAAGCAAATCTACCATTTCCTGCAAGTATAACTTTTGAGTTTAAGAATGTTCTGGAGGTAAACAAGGCAACTAGTAAAGCATGAGATCTTACACCAAGTGGTATTGGTTGAGAGAATGGCTTATTGCTTCCTAGCAGAGACTCATATGTTGTGTTCCAACTGTACCACCATCACAATGAAATAGAAATTACTGAGGTAATCTAATTTATACTGGGGACAATTATGCATATACTTCCACTAAAATGCATATGGTGAGAACCTTCTTATATTTAAAACATAATAAATAGCACAGTGTCCCTTTAGTTCACGATATGAAACCACAAGCTGCAGCCCACCTTAATTTTGTTTCTCGGAGTTGTTGAGACCGTGAGTGGCGTTTTTTGTTTCCAGCCCACTGTTCTCTGGTCTGGTTCCAGAGCATAAGACCTGAAATATTGTAGCATGAAAATTGGAATAATATGGGATAACTTTCACTGCAGAGGAACAATAAACTGAAAATGCTAATATAAAGTATTTGCTAGATTTTTGTAGCTTCGGATTTATAGGAAAGTGCAATTCGACAAAAGTAGAGGATTTCACTGTATCACATCACCAGTTTTCCATAAATTTATATGCAGAATCATCTCATGCCAACTTTTGGACTGATAAATGAACCAAACATAAAACAAAGACCTTTTTCAATCATAATTCGTAGCTTACAGAGGAGCCTCTAGCCCTACATTCATTAGATGTTGAAGCCCAATTTTCCATTCACACGACAGATTAAAGCTCGTTCTATTCACATTACAGATTAAAGCTCGATCCATTCACATGAAAGATAAAACTAAATAATCAACTAGAGACTTGGATAATTTGACGGACGACACTGGCATGGTGGACCAATAAGGCAAGTAAGACACAAAAATGGTGAATTTACCTTGATTTAAAAACTCATTTGGATTGCTGCTACTTCCTGCAGCATGTTGATCGCTGGACTGTGCAACTGTGCTGATCGAAGACATGCTCCTCTGTGACTGGATCCCGCTGTTCTCCATCTCATGTGCGCTCGTGCTCCAAAAGTCCTCCGACAAGCTAGCCTTCCTTACCGAGCGCCCCTGGATCCTCAAGCGCTTGGAAGGCTCATCGACGGCTGTTATTGGAGTTGGCTTAACACAGCAACCAAAGCAACCTCTGCTCTGTAGCAAACCAGGATTGGCCAGTAAACGATTAGCAGAGGCTACCCAAGAGCAAGACAAAGTACAACTTGTATGACGAAATTGGAGAAGACTAAGAACCATGACCATTTATGACCCAATACATGATTTTTGCAGTGAGCTACAAAAATACCAATCACTCTGTGAACTCAGCAGTCGAAGACTGAATATTTCCAGAGGACTAGTTCCGAAGTCAGACTAAAAGGGGCATCTTTTATACCGGAAATAGGCCAGGCAGATTAAACAAGAGCAAGATACCATCACCTAATACGACGGAATCAACGTGCTCGGCAGGAAAGCTGAGAACTGGATAAATCAAACCAGCCTACCAATCAGAATCACTCGAAGCTGTGCCAAATATAAAAGCAGCACCAGCTCAACAATCTGAATCAAGGGACAACAAGCATACTGGGGGGTCCCCCCGAACCGAAGCAGAGAACCTCGCATCGCATCCGGGGATCCTGAAAAATCTGACGAGCCTCGCCGGCACTATACCGCTACAGATACCGAAGGAATCACGAGAGGGAGGAGGGCCGCACGAACCCCATGCAAGCGACGAGGCGGCGCACCCAGGTGGCGAGGGACCTGCAGCTCAGCGGCATAGCATCCGGGCCCGGTGCCGCGACGGAGGAGACCTGCGGTGGAGCAAACCCTAGCCCACGCGACGGCGGGGAATGGAAGGAAGGGGAGGGGAGGGGAGGGGAGGGGATGGAGGAATCGGAATGGGATTCCGCCGTGGGCGTGGGTGTCAGGATGGGATTGGGGGAGGGGATTAGGATTTAGGAATCTAGGCGGGCGGATTCAGTTGAGGGGGAGATGCGGTGGTGGGCTTTTTTTTTTTTTTTGAGGTAGATGCGGTGGTGGGCTGGGAGCAGGGTTAACTATTTCTTCGAAAAAAATTTCGTTTCGAGTAGTTACCGGAAAAGAAATTTCGGTATTTTTCGTTTTAAATTTGGAAGATTTAAAAAAATTGTAAAAAATTAGAAAAAAATATGATAAAAAACTAGGTGTTTTTCTAAGCAAATAGGACTAGAACACACTCAAATCTAAGATCATTTGCTAGGCTAAAATTAACATTTGAAACCGTAATTTGAATGACTCGTCATTTCATGTGTAAAAATTTGTTTTCTCCCCTCAACTTCAACTAGACTTTGGTTTATCATGATGTTGGTGAGGTATCTATTCAATTTCATATGCATATCTACATCGGTTTAAAAGTTATTTAACACCTTTGGAGTGTTGTGGATGCTATGTGGACATTCTTATATGGTTTTGTGTTGGATATATTGTGTGTGAAACATATAATATGTACTCTGAATTGTGATATGCGCAACATGTCAAAATTTTCAATTTTTTCTGTTATTCCCTCTCAAAACAAGATTTTCCGGTTCACAAACAGCGAATTTCGCCCTCTGGACACCAAATTTCGGCCGAAATCACCGAAATTTTGCCGGTATACATCGGAATTTTGTTTTTTGAATTCAAATTCCCTCTCCATTCGGAAATAGCTAAATTCGGCGAAATTTCGGCCGAAATTTCGTTTCCGGCAACTATCGGGATTTCACCGAAAAACGAAATGGTTAACCCTGGCTGGGAGTGGACAGGACGACCCACTTCGCTTTGACACTTTTCTCAAATTTGAGGAGTTTTTTCAAAAAAAAGAGGAAAATTCTGCATCTTTTGTTTCGGGTCCCTAGAAAATTCGACCGTTTCTCCGCTATGTGCCACTATTATTTGTGCCTTTTAAGATTCCACACGGCCATAAACACACACCACACGCCCCCGTTCACTTGATTGCAAGTACACTTCATGTTACACGCTAACAAGTAAGCTGTTGAAAGTAATTGTGCGAATAAGAAACTTTATGTTTTCTGTCTTTTACCTAAATTTCATCTAAAATTCGTACTCCCATGGATCATAGTTATAGGCTATTTTGGACACCTATATGGTTGAGGTGGGGAACTTTGATTCTCATTCTCTATGAAAATAATTTAAAAGAAAATGGACCATACTTTGTGAAAGGCAGTTATCGTGATCAATCTATGCATGTCACTACATCAGTCTTATATTATCAATTTCAGAAACCTTTTATGTTTGGTTAAGTAAAAAGGGTTTGACCAGTGAATAAAAAAATAAAAAATAAACCACTTCCATGTCTAGTATCATATACAAGAATACTCGAAGAAGTGATGTGGAAAAACCTTCATGTATTCAACAAGCGTTTTAGTCCAGACAAAAGGAAGATGTGTATAGGCATATTAATCTCTAAAGATCCTAGCTTTATTTGGATTCTTGCTAGAGTTAGGATGATAGAGGACTTTATTTGGATTCTGGCTAGAATTAGGATGATAAGAGGATAATTTCTAAGAGTGGTCAAATTTCCTTCTTTTTTGAGTTGTTGTTTGACACAGCTTGTTGGTACATCTAGCAGTATGATGGAGCATAAACAAGATTATGCAACTAAACTGCCAGCGTAACAAGCTAGTGATAATCACGTAGATAATGGTATGGACGTATGGTATGATTTAAAAACCTGTAGTCCTCACCTGTAGACAATAAAAAAGGGAACCCTGCACCCGCACACCAAAGTTCAACTTTGAAACCCTGCGGCTGGTACGACAAAATGTGCTGGATCTGCTTTAGAGATGATTACCGGGCCCTTTCACAACAATAAGTGTGGATAAAGAAGTAGTTTTGAAGGTGCCCCACAAAGCAATAGGAGAATTTGACGTGTGTTTGTAAGGAAATTAAAGATTTGGCGGGAAAGAAAATGCCCGTTTTTTAGGTGACCAAGCCCTACCTGCCATGTCGCCACACCATCATGTAGGGTGACAAATGATTTTGGTTTTTGTGTGTGTGGTGGAGTGGGTAATCAGTGCCCATGATGTGTATAATTGTCCTTGTAAGTTCACCTTTCACATAACTTTTTTTTTAAAAAAAGAAGCTCACCTTTCACTGCTTTTTTTGTTTAGTTTAAATCCTGTCAAAGTTAGTGCAGAAGTGCAAGTAATGATGAAAGGTAGACAGCTCCTCATCTGTGAAACTCACTAGCATCCCCCACGTGGCCACGTTCTTTAGTCAACCTTTTTGCCGGCTTTTCAAAATGTGATGAGCACCCGTATCAAGTTTAGTCCAGTACGGTTTAGTGTGTGTTTTATCTTATCTTTTCTTATGTAATATCAAGTTGTAAGAACTTTGAATCTTGCTTCCCTCCTTAAATGACAAGGTATTGCTCTTGCTAGCTTATAAAAAACAAAACTCTTTTTGCCGGTAGGGGTGGGGGAGCTTAATGAGTTTTAACTCTTGAAGTTCGATTACAATGTTGAACTTATGAGTGCACGATTTTTTTTGGATTAAATTATGAGCACCTTGGAAAAAGCAAATGCTGAAAGTTTATCTATAACTTTATGAGAATTCTAGACGCCAAACTCAGTTCTCACTCAAAGTGCTCTAGCGAGGGTCTGCCACTTCAAATCCCACTTCGGACATGCTTTTTTAGCTCTCAATTTTTCTATCAAATAATAATGAAATAGCTTTTGCTAGGCCGTGTTTTTGGCCCTAGGCCCAAATTGTAAATGTTTAAATCTACTTCTATTGGGCCATGTCGTGTTTTACAAACTGGGCTAAATTAGCCAATTCCCAAATTTTTGATGGCATTTTGGCCCGAAGACCATAAAAGGAGAGGATTCTCATGGCAACAACAACAGATTTAAACAATTTAAGCGCAAAGTGAGCAATTATTCAGCATGTAAGATTCTTTGTGGTGGAATCTGCAAATCTGGATTTGAGTTCTCGACTTTCGATACAGATGCTCATATTTTTCTAAATCTTCAGAATTTAACCGGCATTATTCTTTTAGTGGAAGCATGGGGGTTTTAAAGAATTGACTTCGGCTACTGGAGGAATCGGGGAGGAGTGTGTTAAAGGATTAACTTCGGCTTCTATCATCTTTGAATACCAATCTTCAAATTCGTGAATTGGTTAATAGGATCTTCATATTTCTAGTTACAATGGTGGATTCGAAATATGGAAAGAATACAACATAAAGATAAGAATGAGCACAAATTCAAGTAGTTTTAGGTTTGTCCTAAATCTATTTTTAAAAATTTAAGCATTAATAGTCAAGAGTAAATGAGTTTTGCAACATAAGATTGATGCGGTTGATTCACCCTGAAAAATAATGAGTAAATCGCACCCACCATATAACAACTTGTCAGGTGGGTGCAAATTGCGACAACTTATAGAATGCTCAATTTAGTGCAATAACTTGATAGGTGGGTGCAGATCGGTCCAACAACTTGTAAAATGCCCAACTTAATATAATAACTTGGCAAATAGGTGCATTCACAGTCCAAACATTACATGGCAATGTAGCTAACACAAAGTCTCAATAAAGAATATATTCATGTTAGGACAAATTATTAAATATTATTTGACCATTGATTTTTTGTGCTGCGCCTACGTGGCAATGTATTTGGCCAGGATAAAAACTCTCACTGTTTAGAAATTAATGTTATGTCTTTACATTAATTATTTTTTATAGTGATTTAATTTTAATTACAACTATTTTAATTGATATTCAATATTAAAAAATTCACCCTCACTGTTTTTGATATGTTTGATTATATGCACTGTTAAACTAAAAAAAGTCAATATGTTGATACAAACTATTGATACCTTTTTAGGAGCTTGGTTCATATATTTTTAAAGCCTCATATTCATTAGAAAGGAAAAAATTAGCTAAATAAACATAAACAAACATGAGCATTGTTGAATACATGAGGAGAAGCTGTAAGGATCACCGGGGTGTCCGACCCTAGAGGGGGGTGAATAGGGTCGCTAATCGCTTTTTAATCTAGAGCTCAATCTACTTGCATAAGATAAACCTAACACGTCCTAAACATGCTAGTTATGACTAAGGTTTATCTTTGCTACTCTCTACTTACCCCAAAATACTTGCAACCTATAGTCAATCCTAAACAAACTAACTAGGAAACTAAATGTATGCAAGATAGAGTAAATGCGGAAACGTAATATGGTAAGTAAAGAGGTAAGTGCAAGAGGGATGCAAACTCCCGAGTAGACACGGTCATGTAACGTGGTTCGGCATAAACGCCTACGTCCACGGGACACCGAGGCTCTTCCGATCACCGTCTTGCACTACGCCACCAAGGCGATGCCGGCAAGCAAAGGCAAGTGCCCACAAGACATCGAGTCTCGTGCACCGCCACCATCTCTCTCGGTCACCCGGCCGAAATCCACTACGGAGCTTCTCCACCAAGGAGGGGATCTCCTCTTCCCCCGCACAAAGTGTCGTTGCCACTCCACACCAAGTCGGAGGGTCACACGACGGATCACAAGGATTGCTTGCCGCAGCAAGACTTCTCTCAAGCTTGCTCTCTCAAGAACTAAGCCTAAACAAGCACTAAGCACTCTCACAAGTGTGCTTAAACCTATATGATGTACAATGAAGTTCTATGGTGGTTGGAGATGATCTTTGGCTCTTGTATACTTCCTTGGTCTCCAGCACTCACAAATGAGCCGTGGGGTGGCATATATATAGCCCAACCCTCCAAACTAGCCGTTGGGAAAAAGGCTGACGAAATCCCTTAACGCCAGTTAAACCGACGCTCTAGTTTTTGTCATCACCGGTTTAACCGGTGAGTGTATTTTCCCAGCAACTAGCCGTTACTGCTCCAACGGCTACTTGATCAATCGACCGACGCTCTTAAAACTAACGTCGGTTCAACCGGTGTATGTAATCTCAGAAACCCTCCAAAAAATAGAGTCTCTGGACAACTGCTCCGACGCTCACTTTGCCTTGATCGTCGGTTTAACCGGCGCCTGTAAAACTTCTGTTGTTTCTTCTGCCTCCAAGTCCAATACACCGGTGAGTGTAAAACACCCAACGCCGGTTAATCCGGTGCCAAGTCCATTGCACTGATGAGTACAATTTTGCTCATCATCGGTTTAACCGGTGATAGCAAATTTGCTTTGTCTTGATCTTTTTGACTTGGATTTCTTCACGGTCTCTTCAATTCTTGTCCCTTGGACTGAAGAGGTTTCAGGGCGCTGCCCTGAGACCCGCGAGGGGCGGCTCCCCCTCGACCCCTGTCCGCTAACCCCCCCGTAGGGGCGGCCCTTCGGGCCTAGCTACGCCTATCTTCTATTTGCCATCACTTAACCTAAAGTCTGAGAATGGTTATCTTAACAATCATATTAGTCCAAGTATTGTGTGTGTCATCAATCGCCAAAACATTATATTGAAATATGGTATGAGAGGTCATTTTCGCTACAGAAGCGTTGAAGAAACCTAAGGTTTCAAGATCTCTCTTATCGACTTCAGTGTTTGAGTGATGCTAATGGTGTAATTCTAAAATTTGTTTGCATTTGAACTAATAAAACATTGTACATAGTTGAAAAGCAACAATCGGATCACCATCAATAATTTCCATTTATAAAATTTAAGAATTATTGACGTTCATCTACTTTGCTTAATATGTTGTTGTTGTAATGGTGGTTAAATAATATATTATTTTTAATAAAACCATAGTTAATTTATTCTGAGAATAAAATTGTTAGTGTCCATTGCGACACAAAAAATCTACGATCAAATAATACGTTCCGACGTGAATATACTCTTTATTTTGACTTGACGTTAGCAAATATATTTTCGTGTAATGTTTGGACTTTGAATGCACCAATTTACCAAGTTATTGTACTAAATTAAGCATTTTCTGAGTTGTTGGCTCAATATACAGTTATACACCCAGCTATCAAGTTATTGTACTAAATTGAGCACTTTACAAGTTGTTGGACCAATTTACACTCGCCTGCCAAGTTGTTGTATGATGGGTGCAATTTACTCAAAAATAATTTCACAGCACAAGTGTTCGATTTTAAATATTTTATTCTATTAAAAAGTGCTAGTCCAAACTTATATTAGAATATTTTCTTTTGAACATGTGGTATATTTTTCTCATCAAACTAGATTTTTCAAAAGGTTATAATTTTATCTTGTTTTTAAGGTGAAACTTTTGTTGTCGAGTTGGATTATTATTCTTGGCAAGTTAGACCTTGAATCCTTCTTTTAGTGAACAGATCATTTTTAAACATTGAGTGCGTGCATTGAAATTGTTGAGACGATGCAGGGTGATGATACAGCTTTTAAAAAAATAGAAGAAATAAATTTAATAAACTACATTAATCAGAAAGAGTACAGGAAAAAGATAAGAAAAAAATGAAATAGAGAAAACTGGCACTGGCTGGTCTGCTCGTATCCGCAGGCCCGTTGGCCGTTGTTTCCCCGCTGGTGGGGTGGCCGATCTAGATCGCCCCCACAGATCTCCGCTCACCGCCACCACTTCTCTCCCTCTCTCGTGGCGTCATTCCGGGCGCCGCCGCCCTCTTCGTCGGACCCTTCGCCGGCGACGAGCATCCACCAGGTACGCACCCCTTCCCTTCCCTTCTCTTCTCGCTGTGCAAACCGTGCACCCCCAAACCCTAATTGTGAGCTATGTGGATCCGGATCTGACCAAATTCCATGCGCATGTTACCCACTAACTTAGACCTTTTGGCCCCTGCTACGCAGGATCCAGAGCGTGCTACGACGTCTCCTACCCATCCGCCATGGTAAGATCCACCCCTCCCCCTGTAATTTTTGTGATCCGTGTGTTTGTGTTTGCGCCGCACGGGGTGTTCATACGGGTTCCCATAGACGGTTACGAGCTAGCACTTGCTCTTGTTTGGGTAGAAGCTAGCTGAAATCTGACGCTTTCCCGTGCGTTTTTGCAGATTAATTTCGTGCTCCTGATCAGCCGCCAGGGCAAGGTGAGGCTCACCAAGTGGTATTCGCCTTACACCCAAAAGGAGAGGACCAAGGTCAGTATCCTAAGCTGCTCTTTGTTCGATAGCTCGTGTAATTCAGTTACAGCTGCTGTGCTCTGTGTTTCACTACTAGCAGCGGATGCTAATTGCTGCAATAGTTAAGACTATGCATATTAATATGTCATGTATGTGTTTGGATTTTGCAACCATGACTTGTTTGAACAAATCGAAATGTAACAGTACAAGTGGATGGATGGATGGTGGTGGCGTTATGTAATGATAAATTTGATGTTCCTAGGGCATTTTGTAATGATAAGTTTTATGTTCTTATGCTACGCTTGTGCTGTCAACTTCTAAGCTATATCTTGATCTGGCATCTGCGTTTCTGTGGAGACTGTGATGGATGGTTCTGTTATGGAAACTTGGATAAGTATTCGACTATTCGTTCACGGTGTTCTTCTGTCTCATTGCATATGGTATTTTGAGGTTTGATGATATGATAAATCTGTTACCACTAGTATTGTTACATGTTGCACAAGAGGTGAGAACAGGTTCTGTGTACAGTGACAATATTATCTTACATTTAATCATATGAACTAGCAGTATCCATTGCATATATTTTGTTAGTGAGGCGCATTATACTGGATGCTTATATATCAACTTTGCTACTCAATTTCTAAAGGTCATTCGTGAGCTCAGTGGACTCATTATTACGCGAGGGCCCAAACTCTGCAACTTTGTCGAGTGGAGAGGTTACAAGGTCGTATACAGGAGGTATGGCTCCGCAATGCTATTAGTTTTACTGTTTGTTACATAGGTTGTCCCGCTTTTGCAATATCTGCTTCTAGCTATTGATGTCGCTTTATAACTACGGTGGGCAGGTATGCCAGTCTGTATTTCTGCATGTGCATTGATGCTGATGACAATGAGCTCGAAGTCCTCGAGATCATCCATCATTTCGTTGAGATACTGGACCGCTATTTTGGCAGTGTGAGTGCTTCAGTATTCTTTCTCATAAGTCATAAATAAGGATTCGTTTTTTCATGGCATTGTTTTGACTGTTTCCTTTATAACTTCTTTAGGTATGTGAACTGGATTTGATATTCAATTTTCACAAGGTAATCTCTAATGCTTATTAACACTGAAGGATATGTGATTGAACTTGTCAACTTTGTGCTAGCTTCTTATCATGCTTTATGGGTGTGCAGTTATTTTCATCTGTGCTGATTTCCCATTTGTGCAGGCCTACTACATACTGGATGAGATTCTTATCGCTGGCGAGCTTCAAGAATCTAGCAAGAAGAATGTTGCAAGGCTTATTGCTGCACAGGTATGCATCTTGACATTTGGCAAAGTTTTTCTATTTCCTTGGAAATCCGCTATTCTTCTGGATTAATTAGGAGTGTACAATATGTGGCTTGAGATTTTATTTGGTGGTTGTCTTATTGGCGCTTGGCGCTTGCGCTTCAGTTTGTTTACCCTGTGATTTAGTAGAGGATGCTAAAATAGTATTTTAACTCCTTTGTTGTGCCACCTGATTACCATTTTCTATTTCAATTTATTGATGTAAAACTTGTGAATGGATTAAAGCACAAAACCTGCTTCATTCCCTATGACACACTCATATCCAGGACACTGGTTAACACACAGATGGAACTTTATGAATTAACTGCTATTAGAAGTCCATGACCATTTTTTCCTAACAAACTTATCTCTGAAATGTGATTTGTGCAGGACTCATTAGTTGAGGCTGCGAAAGAGGAAGCCAGCTCCATAAGTAACATCATTGCTCAAGTTACAAAATAAAATTCTACACCACTCTAATGTGTGCCCCTTTACTCTATCCTGTCGTTGTTGTACAAGTAAATGTAATGCACTGGACTGTTCCGTCCATTTGCTCTGTTCATTTTTTTCTCCAAAGGAATACGTCTCTCAAGACTCCAGATCATTTAGAATGAGCGTGATGTGTGACTACATTGTATGTGTTCCTTTGCAAGTAAAATTGGCATGTTCCTGACTGCTCACACATAGTTGTAAATTCTTATTTTACTAGCAAATTACTTTCTCTTGATCTCATAGATTGTTCATGTTGTTTTGCAATGTCTGAAAACCTGTGAGAGTTGTGTTGGAGGAAAGAAACAGTGCGAGTTATCAGCATTTGTTGTGATGCTTTATATTTGATGCTATGCTTGCATACACATATATCAGTCTTTCTGGCCTGATTGGTGCTGGCATTTTCACTGGACTGAATCAATGTGTATAGAGTTCCATTACTCCAAGTCCCCACTAACCTCCGGTCTTGGCCTGGCCACTTAAGATGGATTTCATTTCTTCACCTATCAGCTTATCTGCAGTTAGCTGGGAAAAATTCATGTGTGGGTGGGTGGCTTTGTGTAAGTGTAACAGAGTTCCATGATTGTCCACTAAATTGGAGTTGTGCAGTACTAGTTGAAATCTTGTGTTGCCATTGCTCCATTTAGAAGGAATAATAAGTTTCTTCACCCACTACATATTTTACTCTATGGGCCTACCTAGGGGCAAGAGTAATATTTTAGCCTGGGCATGGCTTTACAGAATGCAAGTCCTGGTGCTTGGTAGTTCGCCCTCGACGATTTTGGGCATTGATACTGAGAACTATCTGTACAGTTTTGAGAATGGAAGGCATTAGGGGAAGGGGAGTGTGCACAAGAAAAGTTACATGTCTCGCCTTTCTTTTCATGTGCTTACATAGAACATAGAGCAGTGGACATACACAATTTCGGGCTGGGCGCAGTCTTTTGCTTGGCTTTGCACCATCATTTCGCCTTATCTTGGATAATTCACCCATGTTGTATGCTTTAAGAAGATGGTGAAAAGTTTAGTTCTGTCCTATTTTTAAACCGATATTTTGCTAGGTATCACAGTGAAATGGGCTTGGTAGGCCGTGTTTTCAGCCCGTTCTTCCAATGTCCAGCGAAACCTCTGTTTATTGAGCCGTATCGTGTTTTCCAAATTGGGCCGAATTCTCCACTTACCCTTTTTTCCCTCAATTTTTCCATCTCTAATCTCTTAGCTGGACCCAAGCCAGGCCTTGTTTAGACCTTCTTATTAAGTGCTTAATATCCTATCTGGCCATAACGACTTCAAGTTTACTGAAAAGTGAAAACTACTGCGAGACAAGCTGAGAAGGTGCCGGAGCTCTCTAGGCTCCAATCTTGTGGTGATATCACGAGGTTGGGGAGAAAGCAAAACGGACAAAACAGGGGAGAAAGCAGCATGGAAACAATCTGGAAAGCGGAGGGAAAGAGAGGATTCTGACAGCGGCGTTAACAAAAAGGAAAAAAAAATCCTGAAAGCACTAGAGCCCAGAGTGTTCTCAAGACGGCAAGAACAATGCTTCCCGTGGAGTGAAAAAAAAAGAATGAAACTATTAAAATGGCAGTCTTTGTCCAACAGATATCCCTTGAACTTTTGACACTGCATTTGTTTGATGCACTTTTGTATTTGCTCAAACACTAATGGCTCTAATGCCTTCATAATCCAACTTAATTCTTATATAGTTTTAGTTTGAAATTGTATAATATTAGAGCCTGACTCGTCTAAGTGATGGTGGTAAGGAATTCATGTGATGTATGTTAGTACAATAGTACAGATACAGTCTTCTACAATGAAAATTCGTGCAGAAAGAGGGGAGGAAAATGAAATCTGAACTCTGACAGGACACAAGAGGCGAGAGCAAACAACAGTAGAAACTAGAGGAGAACAACTACCACCATTGATTGATTTTTTAAAAAAAACAAAAAGTTAAAAGAGAGAGAAGAACAGTGTGGATGAGATTACGGTGGCCAAAAGCCCCTCTCGACCTCCAAAGGTTAGCTTGGCTGGCTCCTCCATCTAATCAAATTCCCAGCCTTTTTCAGACCAAATCATGCGCTGCTGAGCGTGGCGCACTTCATGTCTCCATGATCCCGCCGCCTTCGCCCGGGATCCTCTACACTACACAGCGGGACGAACACGTGAAACCACATCGTGGCCTTCGATCACTTGCCGCCCTAATATCGTTGAGAAGGATTCAGAAGCTAATTCAAGATTCATCTCTAATATCGTTGAGAAGGATTCAGAAGCTAATTCAAGATTCATCTCAATCATGAAGGTTTTCTGGTAAAATTCCTTCTGGTAAATTTAGGAGCATCGTCTTCGCCCCCCATTGGAGGAACCCACAGTTCAGCCCGTCATCAAGAAATTGGGCCATGTTCGACAGCTACGCAAACAAGAATGGTGCATTTTCAGAAGGAACATTGGGGGAGAAATGAGACCCCAAGGCTACCTAGCAGTCTAAATGCATCCGGTCACATGGTAGCTGGCTCCTGAAAGTGAACAGATTCCTCTCCGAATCCACACATGCAATGCCATGACGGTTGGTGCAGAATATGCAGGCCCTGATCATTGCCTCGCTTTACAATAAAGACCGGATAAGATAAAACTCGTAAAAGAATCTTCTGCTTCGTGTTCAGAATACGATTGGCCAACGATCCGACGACACGATATCTTGAAATCGCTTGATTGGTGGACCGGACACATGGCGGGGGACCATGCCATGACGCAACGCGAGGCAGCAGGGGCGTCCGGCCGGCCGTTGATGCGCGCACGGGCGTGGGAGCGGGATCGGATCGAGACCATCATGGAGCGTGCTCTAGTACTACTCCTGTATGGATTAGAAATGGTTTTGGTTCAGGTTCAGCTGCGACAGTTCCTCTCCGGATTTCATTTCGTCAGACCTTGCAAATCCCGGAAGAAAAAAAAACTGCTCAACCTGTACGAGTGTGGAATGAATGTGCCTCTCTGACCTGATTCCTCGAATTCTTATCCCACAATCTCGCCCGGTCATCCCAAAGCTTCGGATTGGGTTCGATTCCGGCATCACAATCTGGAACCGAAACTGCCTTCTCCAATTCCAACTGGATCGGGTCCCTGGCGGCTGTGACTTTGCACATGAGCAGGCGGCCTGTCAACAGGCGGCCGTACTACGTCCAGCGAGCGAGACACTTGTTGGGCGGAGCCTTCCGGGACACGGACGGCGACGGCGACGGCGACGGCGACGGCGACAGCGACGGACCGGGGGGCGGCCCTCTGCGGCGCGGGCGCGCCGCACGCTGGAGCGGGGCCATGTGATCCCCGGCCGGTGGCGCACGCCTCCGGCCCCGTCCGCCCGTCCCCGCCGCGGCGTTTGTCGCCGCCCGAGGCGGACGCATCCACCCACCGGCCACCGCCGAGCGAGCTCCCACAGCCAGGAATCCCGGTGCCCCGCTCGCCTCCACATACACGGAGGGAAAGCCGTGCCCGACAGCAACGCCTGATGATCGTACGGCAGCCGGCCGGGGAACCCAAATCCGGCGGGGCACCTGGGTGGGGGAGAAGATCTATCGCCAAGGAACCGACGCTCACCCGTCACCAAGAAAACTGAAAAAAAATTTGAATTGCAAAGAAGGGGGAAGAAATTGGGGCGAAGGGGAGGAAGGAAAAGGAAGCGAAAGATCCGTTCTTTGAGCATGGAGCAGCGAAGAATCGTTCACTGGTCACTCGGAATGCAGAGTAGTACACAGTAATGTACAAGGAAGCAGCGAGTACAACAGCACCAACACACACGCGGATCATTAGCTCCCTCGCGGCGTAGGGGACGGCCACTAATTACAAAACTTCCCAACAATGGCGAGGGAGCGATCAATCGGGGGCAATTAGAAGCTAGCGCCGGCCGGCCTTCCGCCGGCAACACACACAGGAGAAGCTAGATTAATGGAGCGGTTAACTAGGCTTGGTTGGTTGGGGTGCAGGTGGCGGCGGCGGCGCGCTAGTAGGAGCAGGCGACCCTGAGTATGGAGCGGCCGCGGAGCATGCCGCGGTACAGCGCCTCCCGGTTCGCCGGCATGGCCGCCGCGGCGCACGACGGCTCGGCCTCCCGCGGCGCGCGGGGGACGGCGCCATTAGTGCCGACGACGTCGTCCGCGAAGCGCACCCGCTTCTTGCCCACGCGCCGCGCCTTGTCCCGCTTCTTCCGCTTCTCTGCGACGCGCGGGGAACGAACGGGTCAGCCGTCAGCAGCCAAGAGCCGGCACGGTGGGTCGGCCGGTCGAGGCGTGTCGAGAACCGAGGCGGAGCTGGGCTTACCGGACGAGGAGAGGCACGGCCGGAGGCGAGGAGGCGGAGCGCCGGCGGCGTCGGCGTCGGCGTCGGCGTCGGCGTCGGCGTCGGCGGAGGAAGGGACCAGCTGCGGCTGCTTGGCGCGGCAGAGGGAGAAGAGGACGAGCGTGCCGGAGAGCGCCATGGCGGTGGCAGCGATGGCGAGGCCCGCGTGGGAGCTCGCCGAGGACGAGGACGACGACGGCGCCATCCCCCGCGCCGCGAGATCCAGCTCGCAGCAGCGTCCGCGCCGACGGGAGAGGAGGGGGAGCAGCACAGCACAGGGGGAGAGGGCGAAGAGCGTGAGGTCGTTGGGGGCGTTGGGGTGGGTGGTTGGCCCGTGTGCCTCTTCTGCTCTGCTCTGATTATAAATAGTGGTTGTGTTTGGTTTGTTTTTTACCACTAATTTAGAGTATTAAATAAAATCTAATTACAAAACCACCTCCACAACCCCTCGTATGAATCGCGAGACGAATCTAATAAGTCTTTTGACCGTATGATTAGAGAACGGTCACTGTAGTATCACTGTAGCAAATAATTAATTAATTATTGTCATTAGATTCGTCTCGAAAAGTTATATTCATCTCTGAAAAATTTTTACAAATAGACTTCATTTAATACTCCATAGAAAATTTTCTTCTCAAGAAACGTACACGTAAAATTCACTGTCTGCCGGGGCCGGACCGCCCTGACCTGACTCACCTGGCCTAGGGTACGGGGTCAAGTGCCTTTGTTTTACCATGGATTTTGTGACTTTGCATTTATTTATGTTTATTTGTATCTTATTAATTCTAGTTTTTAGGAAGTATCAGTTCTAAAATGAATATACATGTAGTCCAAGACTTTGCCTCAAAACGAAATAAGTACCTATCCGTTTCAAAATACAAAATATTGGAATTTTTAGAATCGCTCTGAGTCAAACCACCTTAGATTTGTCCACGTTGGCAACCGGGAATCTTGTGTCTACGACGCTAAAATAAGCAAATTGTTCGGAGTCATAACTGATTTTTTTTTGAAAGATTCATAACTGATTTGATGATACCAAGTTGGCGGCTTGATATATTTTATATAAAATTGATTAAAATTTCTTTAGCAGTAGTATGCTATGTTCTAGGAAAACTAGAGAAGCCATAAATGGTGGAAGGAACATGCAAGAATTATTGGAACCCGGTTTTCAACGAAAATTGAACCTCACACCCAAAAAAAAAAAGAAAAACAGCGGTTCGTCAAGATAAGTTCAGTTCAGCGACCATGACAGCAGCAGCAGCAGTAGGACTAGTACGATACTAGTACTACGATAAGCTCATCACATCGATTTCTTCTCAGACAAACACACCCGGTTTGACTTTACCAGCCGTTTGATTTCCCTTTCCTCAACTCTACTACACCGCTGGCCGCTGGCCGCTGGCCGGTCGGTCTCGCCCGCTAGCCCAAGCTCGTCGGTTCGGTTCGTCACCAACTCCTGCTAGCTGCTGCTACCTCTACAATGTACAACGTACAATGCTCCTGGATGGCTACCAGCAGTGCTGAACATCAGTACAGTCGCCATTAACTCGCATTATCCAGAACATCGCTAGCTAGGTGCATGGTGGATCGGTAGCATATTATATACTATATATTATTATAAAAAGGATTATATATGTTAAAAAAACAAAAAACAAGTACTAGCACGGTAGCACCAAGTGCTGGATCGTCCGGTACGCTCACACCGGAGCGGTACGCTAGGCCCCCGCAAGCGAGCAAGCAACACGCGGCGATCCACGCGAACAGCAACCCGGCGGCGGCCAGGAGGACGAGGCGGCGGTTGCAGTCTTGGATCCGACACGCCAAGCCCCGTGGTTGGGCGCCGTCGCCATCTGCCACCTCACATACGATTTTGCCGAACCCCCTGCTCGGTTTTGCTTGCCTAAGGCCACCGCGCATCGATGAAAGTGTCATCAATACAATACAGTTACCAAGATCGCAAATTAGATAATCGGACTAGAGAAATATCATTCTCTCATATTTCATGACGTCCTCCATTCTCTATTCTTATAAAAAAATTTGTCACATCAGTAAATTTAATGCTCATAACACTACTATGACACTTCCATTAAGACTGATCTAAAATCAAGTCTAGCAATTTTGCTGGCAGCAGGCACAACATGCAGAGTGAGCCCGTTGGCATGTAATATTGTGCTACTTTTTTAACCAATGGAGGCTGGACGAGAGCATTGCTCAACCAATAATTACTGCGCCAGAGCGTTGGGCCGGCGAAGAGCGGGCGCGTCGCGAGATGCCCGCCCTCGTCTCTCTCCTCTATTCTCTCTCCTACACGTCAGACTTCGCCCGCTCCACGTCTATTACTAAAATTGCTCTAATTAACACCGGCCGCTCGCGTCACCCGTGATGATCTTATCCGTCTCCTGAGTCCTGACTCTTGCTCCTGCTCCGGCTCCTGCGTCATCAAGATCAAGATCAAACCCAACCGCTGCCTCCGTTCAGTGCTTTGGGTTCCCGTGCACCCGAGTTGCTTGCTCGCGCAGGTCACCAGAGCAAAGTTTTAAATCTCCCGCTATAGCTTCCGCTAAAGCTCGCTATAGCTATTTAAGGTATGGTACCGCTATTTCAACGCATGTGTAATTTAGTCGTTATAGCCCGCTAAAGCCTCATTTAGCCCGTTATTAACTGTTTTTTTGAATCCAACAGCTAAACCCCTTAACCCGCTATTTAAAATAATGCACCTGAGGTGACGGGCCAAAGCCTTCATAATCCTCCCGCGTACTGGGACCCTAGCCAAAAGAGGCCCGCCCCCCTCCGGCCGCCACTGTCGCCCGCCACGCCACACCATCTCTCCATAGTATATGCAAGATTTGCTGACGCCTCCACTCCGTTGGAGTAGCAGGCAGGCCAGTTGGAATATCCTAGTAGATTCTTTCTCACGGTGGCGACGGCGTGTGACGTCCGATCCGATTAGTTGCGGACTGAGCTGAGCTGCCGTCCAATCGAAGCGGAGCCCCCGGAACGGAAATGTGCAGTCTAAGCGCGAACGAACCCCGCTTTCTTCCGCCACGCTTTGTTTACAGCAAACGGGCCAATTTGGGGGTACTTTCTTGATACTACTCCAGTGTAGGAGTATATACTTTTGGAAGATGATGATGATGACGCTGCGGAGCAAATGGGCCAATTTGCCGTGCTTTTCTTGATGCTAGTGTACTCTTACTTTTTGGAAGATGATGATGCTATGTACTAGTATGTACACTAGCCAAATTCAAACTCGGTGAGCGAGCTAGGTAGGCAGCACCTGGACGCAATCCAGTGTCGAGCCATGATTAGATTTCCCTTTCGTCCCACTCACGCTGGGAAAAACATTGCAGGGCAAATCATAACATGGCAATAAACAGAAGCAGCCGGATGGGTAGTTCCAAGATGCTGCTTACGGAGTGATCCGGTGCCGGCGGCCATCGGACGGCAGCCCGGCCGGCACATGCGTCCTCGGTGCTTATCCACTCCGAGATCCGCTGATCATTATTGGCGGCCGACCGAATATGGGTCTTGTCTCGTGTAAAGTTTTTGATTGAGTTTTTTTTTATATTTGAAGTATTAAATATAAATTAATTATAAAATTAATTACAGAACTCGTCTGTAAATCGCAAGACGAATCTAACGAGCCTAATTAATTCGTCACTAGAGATTGTTTACTGTAGTATTACTGTAGTAATTTAGCGTCTAATTACGGCCTAATTAGATTCATTAGATTCGTCTCACGATTTACAGGCAAACTGTGCAGTGCGTTTTTTATTTCGTCTAAATTTAAGTCTTCATGCAGGTTACGTGATTATTATGGTGCTGTACTTTTGTATAATTTTTTTGGGCAACTTAACTTCATCAAATGAAAAAACTCAAAACTAAAAAGTTGTAGATCTCGTCGAGGGCTACAATTTTCATATAAAAATCATCTTCATCCGATGTTGTATCGAAGAGTTATGATTTTTCAAAGATTCAGCCGAAATAAATTAGAAAAGGAAAAACAAAACCGCGGTAACTGTAGCAAATCCGGGTTTACTGTAGCAATCGCGGGCGCACAGTGCCATGCAAGCCATGCAAAACCGGACTGGACCTGGGGTGAACGGGTTCACAAGTTCGAGGGACTAGATGTCCGGTTTCTAAGTTTATGGACCTATTTGACACAGCACTATAAGTTCATGTACCCACAGTGTATTTTACTCATAAATCTACTATGGTAGCTAAGCATGAATCTTCCTTCTTCGCCCTTCTCATAACGATGCGTGTAACATAACATGTTCAAAGGAACGCGTCCTGTGATATATCCATCGCATAAAAACCTTAGGTATTGGACAATCTTATCTTTAGTTAATAACAACTGCATCTTCACTAACCCCTACGACTTTGGATGAGGTAGCCTTGGAAAACTCTTAAGCACATTTGAGATGGTTGTAAGGGCCCTAATGTACCCGCAAAAAAAGGGCCCTAATGTAAAAAAAATTATTTATTATTATAATGCAGGTGGTAGAGAAACTATTATCTACATCATATACTACAGTTAAATTTTGATTACCAATACTATTTGTAGTCTCTCATACGCCTTGTAATTGAAGGGGCGTCCTCCTTTTGTATTTCTTTGTATCATAATCTAACTTGCACATTTCTACCGTACGTAATCTCTTTTAATAAATTTATCATAGTATTTATTAATTAATTAAGTAACCTGTCCACGTGAGGAAAACTAGTGTGCATGATGCAAGATGATTTATGAAGAGTTTCTCGTATTGGTCATATTTGGATCTAAGGGCTAGAGTTATTTGGGCTACAGCTAATTAGTTCAAGTAAATAGTCCTTCAATAAAATAGCTCTTGACATATTTGAATATAAGAGCAAGTATTATGAGGCCTTGTTTAGATCCCAACACGCAAAATACAAAATTTTTATAAATCGCTTGCATGGTGTACCAAATGTAGTCGAAAAATAAATCGCATTACACAAATGGATTGTAAATCACGAGACGAATCTAATGAGCCTAATTAGGACATGATTAGACACTAAATTGCTACAGTAATTCTACAGTATCATGCTCTAATGATGGCTTAATTAGGCTCGTTCGATTTGTCTCGTAGTTTACAGACGAGATCTGTGATTAGTCTATATTTAATACTTCAAATATTAAAGATTCCCTTCCAAAAATGCAAAAATATAAAATGCAAAATGAACTAAATAAGATCTGATGCTAGCAAGGCGGGCTGGGAGCAGTGCCACATCAGAAAAATCACCAGAGAGAGAAACGAAGAGAGAGTGCGCAGCGAGCGGTTCGTGAAACGCCGGCCGAAGCAAGTCTATGCGCATGCATGCGGCTCTCATTGGCCGAACTGCTACCATGGCTATGTTTAGTTCCCATGAAATACACTGTAGCGAGGGGGGAAATACACTGTAGCACTTTCGTTTGTTTGTGGTAGATATTATCCTACCATGACCTAACTAGGCTCAAAAGATTCGTCTCGCAACGTACATCAAAACTATACAATTGGTTTTTTTATTTACCTACATTTAGTACTCCATGCATGAGTCATTTGCTACATTTAATGTTTCGATGTGATGGAGATGTGATGTTTTTGTGGGGGTTTTTGTGGGAACTAAACACAGCCCATGCTGAACTCTGGTTCGCTGCATGTGCTAGGTTGCATGTTGTCATTATTGCTATTGTATTTATTATTCTTCACGATTGCGTTGATTCAGCCGGCAGCCGACCGAATCATAAGCCTTACTCTAAAAGCTATTTAACATTTAAACATATTTTTTTTATTATTATAGTCATATTACCTCTCTTGCTACTGTGGCGTGTGGGACGGCAGCCGGCACAGGACGGCAGCCGGCCGGCACATGCGTCCTCGGTGCGTATCCACTCCGAGATCCGATAGCTGATCATTGGCGGCCGACCGAACATGGTCGACCGGCGGCGGCACGGCGCCCCCGTCGTCGTGTCCGGCGGATGGGGACGGCGGCCAGACCGGAGGGCTTGCGCGCAGCGGCGGGGCCGGTTGGTACGGGAGCCGAGAAAGGGGTACATCACGCGCGGCTTCGAGCGCGCGCGGGGGGGGGGGGGGGGGGGGGGGGGGGGGTTCGGGTGTACCAAGCGAGGCGTCGCTGTTGGGACACTTGTCGCCGCCGCTGCGGTGGGACGGGGAACGCCGGACAGCCAGGGAGTCAGGGACTCGGGGCGACGAGACTCTGGGATGCGCCGTGTGGCCACCGGCCACTGTTCCTGCGCTCCTAGCCGGGCTGGGATCCATCGGCCGATCCTTGATGGTGCCTCGGCTCCACGGAATAATAATTTTACAGCAATCTACTTTCGTAGCTAAGCATGAACCTTCCTTCTTCGCCCTTTTCATACGATGCGGGTAACATGTTCAAAGGAACGCGTCCTTTTTTTTTCGAGAAAGGCCTGTAACTTATATTGAGAACAGCACAGTACAAACCCTTCTTACAGAAAGGACCTTGAGAAACCACGAAATTATAGGAAGGTCCCTACCACTACTATTTATCTTCTTCCCCAGGATTCGATGCCACCGAAGCTCCGCCAAGCCACCAGCACCACATTTGGGCTTCGACACGCCAATCATCACCTTTCCAACTGGAAGAGCGGACTTCCAACCTTGGTAAGTTGCAAAAGGTACTCAGTAGGAGAACACAGCCGTTGGCTCCTTCGAATCGAACCCAAATCCGCCGGCAACCACGAACCGAGAAGACCCGAGGAGCACTCGAACCCCAGCGACACCACGATGGACAACAAACCCAGAGAAGAAGATGCAGACTCCTGTACAAAGGCTTGAGAAGCCCAAACTCACGGACGCATCGCCGCCGCCGGAGCTCACAACAGCGTAGAAGAGAGAAGCCCGGAATACCTTATTCCATGAACGTGACGCCGTCTCTCTCATCTGAGCGTCGCCGAGAAACCCGCACCACATGCTGCATGCAGCATAGGAGGAGAAGAAGCAGGCGAAGCAGACGAACCCGCCGCCTCCGTCTTCATCGCCGCCGCCGGCCACGCAGCACAGGAAGTCACCGCACACCGACAGCCCAAAGGCCGTCGGAAGCAAAAAATGCCGCCATGGATCGAGCTTCTCCACCTCCACCCGCAGACGAGCGAAGGCAGCGACGCCGCTCCACCGGCAACCCTAGCTACCTAGTCCTACCACCTAAAACTAGAAGCTAACCCGCGCCGGCCGCCGATCCACCCGATTCCCCTGCCGTACTGCCGCCGGAGCGGCCTCCGGCGAGGGGAATCGGGCAGATCGACGCCGGAAACCGAGATCTCGCCCCTTTCGCCTCTCACGCTCCTGTGATATATCCATCGCATAAGGGCGTGTTTAGTTCGCGAAATTTTTTGGATTTGGTTACTGTAGTACTTTCATTTTTATTTGGTAATTAGTGTCCAATCATGAACTAATTAGGCTCAAAAGATCCATCTCATCATTTACAGCTAAACTGTGCAATTGGTTATTTTTTAAACTATATTTAATACTCCATGTATGTGTCCAAAAATTCGATGTGACGGAGAATCTTGAAATTTTTTGGGAACTAAACAGGGCCTAAAAACCTTAGGTATTGGACAATATTAATCTTTAGTTAACAACAACTGCATCTTCTCTAACTCCTACGACTTTGGATGAGGTAGTCAGGTAGCCTTGGAAAACTCTTAAGCGCATTTGAGATGGTTGTAAGGGCCCTAATGTAAAAAGATTTTATTTATTTATTATAAGCCAGGCTAGTAAGCGGTGGTAGAGAAACTAGTATCCACATCACATACTACATTTAAATTTTGATTGCCAATATAGTCTCTCATACGTCTTGTTAATTAAGGGGCGTCCTCCTTTTGTATTTCTTTGTATCGTAATCTAACTTGCACGTTTCTACAGTAATCTCTTTTAATAAATTTATCATAGTATTTATTAAGTAACCTGTCCACGTGAGGAAAACTAGTGTGCATGATGCAAGGTCGTTGGACCCCCATGATTTATGAAGAGTTCCTCATATTGACACTTAATATCCATATCCTCTACCTACTTGGGCTTTTCATTAGTAGATGCTTACCATCTTGACATGTTTATAGATAGAAAGTTCTCATATCAACGCACAAATGTCTTTCCGATTCCAAAGATACCAAAGAGTTTACTCCCTCCATTCCATCCTATGAAAAGTACAATCTTAGAAATTAGATCTCAACTATCTGCCTAATTAAGTAACTAGATTTAATTTGCCTACCAAAACTAACTGCATGTGGTCGACAAATGAGGGTATAAAAATCTTTGTACACCACCACTAACCTGTATAAATGAAAACTAGAATTGCATTTTTCATCACGGGATGGAGGAAGTACACGATGAAAAATCCAACTACTTGCAATCCGTCCACACGTCACGCAGCTAGCGGATTTCTTGTGTTGCTTCGTTAACAGACAAACCAGTCGCCGAATCGAATCGGACTACAAGCTACTTTTACGACACAATCAGACATCCGCAATCGCCTCATCTCCTTGTCACAGAAAAAACTAATCGTCGGACCTTGACCAAAAGGAAGTCCAAGGAACAAAGACATCTAAATCTGAGCTAATGATCATCAATTTACACCCCCTGTACACCATGATCCCTGTTCACGGCAGCGCTTAAGCGACCAGTATGCTTGTGGCAAGGCTACCAGACGCCTCATGCGTCGATAAGCTGCACACACTGAGCTTGCTTGTTCCAAGTCGATAAGCAACCGGTATGGAGCATCAAAAAGATTTTGCACCTTGCATACACCTCCACAAAACATGCAAGCACATATACACACTGGTGCCCCTTGCGCAAGTCTTTTGCCGTCTTTACATAACCCCAGCTTTTACTGATGCAGATGTATGCAACAGGGTAAAATAGCAACAATTTTTTTTAAAAAAAGAATCCATCAAAAGAAAGCTCCCCCTGCCTTCCCTTAAAGAGAGGAGTGCCGAACCCGACAGGAGGTTCCAATCCAGGTGGGTGTCTCTCAAATCTCAACTGGAGGCTCTACCAACAGAGCAAATCATCAGGATTAAGGAAGCTATGTTGGCAACATGGGTGGATTATTACATAAAGGCATTGACTTGTGCCAAGTCGCCGTGGAAAATACATACATGTATAACCAGCACCCTTTCTGCAGGGCAATTTCAAGGTCAGTGAAGGTCACAGCTCCAGCAAAGTTCAGGAGCACAAGGAATTGTAAATTAAGTTAGGAGAGTTTTCCCTTTGTGTTACAGTTTCTCTAACAAAACTCACCCCAGAAACGGGGCAATATAAGCCTTCGTGAATTCGCAATGGGCAGCTATCTTGGTGCCAATGGTGCAATTTAACTGAAACGTGAGAAATGAAGAAAATGAGTCATGGGATTAAGTTAAAACGCTGAATTCATCAAAATCAAGTTAGACATCTAAGGAAATAAATAGCAAGACAAGAAAACTGGAGAGTTTATCCACCAGAACAAGTGCATTATCATGCTCAAAGGGATTCAGATAACTGATAATAGAAAGGACCAAGTAAGATATTCTCAAACTTTAAGTATTCTCATATTTGAATCAATCAAGCCACATAACACCCCAGAAAAAGTGCTACATTTTACAGCTATTAATTACAATGTATGAAAAATGGGAAAACCCTTCAACCAAGCTAGCACGATCCTGAAGTTAGACATATCTAGCCCATGAAATGTGAAGTTAGCTCAATTACGAGAGGTCCAGCACACTCGATATGATGTAGCTCACACCGTGTCCCACATATGGATGATGGTTTGGTTGACAGGATCAGGAGGAAACAAGTCATGCCTGCAATCTTCATCCAAATACGGTGCTGCATCATTATGTGCCACATCAAGCACAGTTATTATAAAGTTATGTTTTCATGTCATGTGGGCTAACCTGTCACTTATGTCATCTGTGGTGGAAGCATAGTTTTTCCCCATAAATTAATGCAACAATTAATGAGGCTCTTTGAAACTAGTTCTTTGATCGTTCCAGTAGTAGGAGCAGTTTTGTTTACTAGCATTCATTATACAGGGAAAGGATCATTTAATCTTAAACATCTCATGCTATACATTTTCAATTTTAATGAATAACCAGAATAATTAGGATAAATAGCATATTCTAGTAATCAAATACATATTTACCACACAATTAAATTAGTCATGAAGTTTGAAGAATCCTAGGATGGATGGGACCATGTGGGGGCAAAACCACATGATTTTGGTGGTACAAAGCAGCCATTCAAATCGCATTTCCGAAACCTTTTTTTTTAAACCGAAGTCAGAAGGGGAGGCCCCTACCTTTTTTATACTATAAAATAGGGGTTTATGTACAGGCAGGATTTTACATGGGTCTTAGTCCTAAACCTGTTAGAGGAGTCGAGGGCCTATTGGGCCTAAGCCCATTAGGGTTAATTAGTTGCTTGCTTAGGGGCAAAGTCAAACCTCTCTATATGAGGAGATGTATCAATCTAATCAAGCAAGAGATTAGAAGGAAAACCCTTCCCTCTTGCCCGGCCGCGGGCAAAGCCCCGCAGCCGGCCTTCTTGCGCCCCTGCAACCCTAGCCGCCGCCACCAGCAGTGAACAGTACTCGTGGGTACTGTAGCGCACCAGCCCTCTCCCTCTCTCGTGATCTCAATCCCAACAACGTCCATAACAAAACCTTTACAGGTTAAGTTTAGAGTCAGGACCAGTAGTCCACTTACCATCTATTTCTCCATACCAAACACTCTCAAGAGGTTGTCCCACTTTTAGAAGTAAAACGTTATGCACAATTGCAATATGCATGTGTGCATTATTAAACTGTAGACCAAACAATGGTGACATTTAGCAGCCAGCTACCATTGGTATTCTTTAATCCTCTCTATTCAACAACAGGAGGTATAGAGAGACAATCTAAGTAGCAAGACAGAAAGTCGTCAGCATAAACAAGCTTCATGTATGATCACAGTTAGCTTAAAAATATTCCCACTTATAGTTCCTAGACCTGAGGTTCTGCCTAAAATAATATAAGGTCATTGTTCTGGATCCCAAATCGGTGCAGCAGCTCATAGCAAGAAAGAAATCCCCACTAAGTTCCAAAGATGATTATGTACAGAAAAAGAACAACTAGGATTGAAGAGAAAAATGCATATCAAGTGTAATGGCAGCAGTATAAATCAACAAGTAGGATTGTTACCAGTATACTAGGCAAGGTGCCTCTCATCTCATGATTATCACTTCATCTCTGCTAAACTAAAATTAGGAGGAAAATGCCACCAAAGCTTCCAATTCCATACTGAAGGCGCCATCTTTGACTTCAAGAAGGAACTATTGAAGCATGTGTCATCATTATCTCTACACAGTCAGCCATGTCAATAATGATGGCTGATTTTTGCAGAACTCTTGAATTTAATCAAGAGAGAGATTCTTCTTCATCGCCTCATACAGGAGATAGGTAATACTTGCAGCAGGCACCACCTTAAGCAGATTTGGCAGAATTCCTTTGTAGAAACCAGAAATGCCCTCATGTTGTAGGGTTCTCCAGAAGACATCAGACATTCCTCTGTAGGCTGATTCTGAATTGGCTTGTTGTGCTTGCAGTCTACGTATATTTAGAAAGAAGGTTGTGAGAGTGAGAGAGAGGGAGAGAGATGACCTGAGACAAGATTTTCAAGATGTACAATTACAAATTCTTACCTTGTTCTGATAACCTGTAAAGGGTAAACACATGTTGCTCCTAGAGCACCAGAGACAGTTCCACAGCCCAATTGTACCAGAGGACCAGGATCTACAAGATATCATAGGAAACAATCAAAAATCAAGAAACACACGGTTGAAGTAAAGGTAGGATACGAAACACAAATAAATACTGATAGAGGGCATACCACTGTCCTTCAGTATATATGTCTTTGACACATCTTTCAGAGTCTCATATACAGCAAGATCAATTCCGGCATAAGGTATAATACCAAGCAATGATGGAACAAGACCTCTATAAAATGCCCGAGGACCTTCATGCATCCAAATATCCCTTGACAGTGCACCAATTCTAGGAACTTTACAACCCTCACATGAATAAGTCTGTAGACGTGTCTTTACTAAATCTATAGGATAAATTGCTGTTTGGGACACTGCACCAGCTAAACCACCGGCAACCAGACGTTCAGAAGCACCAACTTCACTCTTATTTTCTCCTTTGCTCTTCATGATATATTCTTTTAACATTTCATAGGTATAAAATCTTATTGCACTTTCTGGAGCAACCTTTACAACATTCAATCCATTCCCTCTAAAAAATCCCAGCATACCACCCTTAGCCCAAATATCTTTAATTGCATGCATGACTGTAGTACGCGTTGTTTGTACTTGCATAATCACTTTAAGGCGATCCAGAGGTGCAGTTGCAGTACGTGATGCTGCACCAGCTATCCCTCCAGCAATCAGATATTTGCTTGCGTTGACATGCTTACTTATGCCTTCTGGTATAGCAGCCTGTTCACCTATATCAACAAGGCAGACTCTTTCCCAGTGGTGATAAATGTTCTCGATGGTTGCCTCATTAGGGTAAAGTAAAAGAAAGTCTCTCCATTCTTCAAAAGTAATAATCCCATTGTTGTCTTTGTCCACATGCTCAACAAATCTTGCCAACTCCTCATCATTAATCTCTATACCTGCAAACAGCAAACTGACATTGCTTGTAAGATAAATTACAGATACAAATGTGACTGAAACTTCAAACAACCTGGTCATAAACATATATAAGAGTATATGAAAAACACTAGTAGGAGAAGTAAACAATACAATGTGATTTCCAGATTTAGAAACTGTAGGAACTCAAACCTTGACCTTATGTAGCTCCATAAAATATGAACTGTAGGTAGAATGAAGTTAGTACTCTAATTAGGGAACATGCAGTCTTAATAAAAAAAAAGGTCTAATTAGCTGGTCTCTAACTTGTTGGAAACTAGTCAGAGTAACTAAATATTCAGTGTATAGCCATAACTTTCCCAGACCAAAGGATAGACTAACTGCCATTTTAAAATGAAAGAAATACTTGATTACCCATGTTTATCACAATTTGTTCCTCATCAGTGTGACACATCAGCCACAACTCTGAATCCCTAAGAATCACACTAGCAATTAAAAAAGGAATGTGGAATTTAGAAAGATCAAAAATTGCATGTAATGGGGCGTTCTACCAAGGGAGGAGAGCCCATGTACTACCAACTATGGCATATTAATGTGCCAAGCGTGTTGTGCCCTGTCTTGGCCCCAATGGTCTTCATTCTTAAGGAATGCTGTCTATTTTTTATTTGGTTGCTATCTTCTTCGGATTTGTTAAGCTAAATATTATATTGGATCTGATAGGACCAGCATACATCTAGAGGCTAGGCTCATTCAATTGATTCAAAAAGAAATAGGAGAAATCCCTCTGTGATCCTTCTCCCTCTCTTACCGCACAGCACCTGTGCATAGGGATCCATCGGCTCATGCCTCCCTCTCTCAGATGTTCCAAGGCAACTCCACTATGCGCTTGGTTTGGGACCCCCAGCCTCCAACCTCTCACAACTACATTCCATCTGAGTCTCTGGAACACAAAACTGTATTTCTTGAAACACAATGAAAACAGCATCCAAGCACAAATTGAACCTCAACTATTCTTGATACATGTTAGAACATGCTCAACCAGGCAAGGTACACACCATTGGAAACATTCAAAATCCAACACTGTTCAATCACATAAAGGTATTTCATTAGACCATATGTTTCTGCCAGCCACCAGAGTCAGGAAGGGCCTCTATTGTAGGTTTGGCCAGCACTTGTCATTGCAAGCACCAAGCCACTCCCACCAACCTACCATCTCATACAGAGAGAACAGAAAAAATAACGGTTTCGGTTTCAGTTCAGGTGACTGAGGCAAGGGCTACTTTGGAATCAGGTTAGACTCAGTCAGCATGTTATGTGGACACCACATCAGTACTGTCTCGAGCAGTGTGATTATGACATTAATTGGCTGATTTAATCAATTTAAGGTACCTGAGGCTGCAACTTAGGAGTTTGGAGACAAATGTGACGCGACAAATTTAGGGACCCAAAGCACATTTTACTCTTAGGCAAAAAGCAATGTTCAAAAAGGCATTAAGCGCTCTCAAGGAGGTGACCCACCACCTAGAGCCTAGGTGGGCCTAGGTGAGCCTAGGCGTTTCAAGGCGTTTTCCTAGGCGTTAGCACATACACACATATACATATGTATCTTGCCATACACATACATATATCTCTAAAAGAAAAAGAAAAATAAGAAGCCAATGGGCCTAACTTTGGACAAAAGCCCATTAAAACAGCCCAACCCACCTCCCAGCCTCCCCTTTATCCACTCACCCCGGGATCTAATCTACCGTCTCTTCTTCTTCCTCCGCCCGCCCGCCCGCTTGTCTCCCCTGCTGTATCAGCACCTTCATTATGGAAGTCCTGTGAGGCTGTGAGCGCTAGGAAATATAATGTATTCCCAATCCATAGACATCAATTATGCCACATGCCAATTTCAACTCAGTTGGAAGGATCTAAGGTACATGCAAGAAACTTCAGCTCAGTTGTATGCCCACAATGTAATAGTAAGCATATGGACACAACAATGCTCAAGATCTAGTGAAATATTTGTGATCATTTGTCAGATTTAAACAGTAGAATCATTGCCATTGGTTTAAAACTAGCCTGTTTGCTTCAGTGTCATGCATTGGCTATATATCCTAGTAACATATTAAAAGATAGCTTGAAGACTTCAAACATTTAGTTACTTACGCACAAGATGACTGTAATAATATGGTGCACCAGTGTCCTACGTATTAGCTTTGTATAGCTTTATTTAAAAAGATGCCTTATTAAAATATGGATGAATCTACAAAATGGTACCTACGGTCATAGCAATATAATATTTGCTCTAATTTTGCACTACATATGTCAGGTGCAGACGATTTATAGACCTACACGACAGGTGTCCATGCTGATTTACACCAGCATTATGAAGAAAAAATAGTAGCCTGCTAGCATATTGAGAAGAGGTAGCACAGTAAAATCTTCACAGTGCTAGCCTTCAACTTTTAAATCAATAGAGGTTAACCAATCCGGAAATATATAGAGGAATAAAAATATAAACTACCTCGAAATCCTATAACCATGTTTTGTTGACATGTTAGTTCTCTTTTCCTCTTTCTTTACTTGTTTTTAGAAGTATGTAATTGTGCAATTTTGGAACAGCAATGGCAAGTTCAGGCATGGTTTACTAACTGTGTATCAAACATGAGCATTATATACCACAAAAGTGATCATAGTATTGCTAGTTATACAGCTTGGTCGCTTTCATCATTTCCAGGAAAACATAGCTTAGTCTGCACTCTTGTTTTGGTAGCACTAGTAATGGTTAAAGTCCTGCAGGCAATAGATAATGTGACAGCCAATTAGCTGTACATGGTCTTACTCCAACCAGGGTAGAAATAAGATAATCATTTTTACAACGAATTTTCATATTCAGAAATTAGCTTAGAGCTCAAACTACCTGCTACTCACAGATACTGCGGAGTACTTGCAGCAGATCTCCATCAGGACCAGCGAGTGCCTGTATCGTTTTCTGTATTAAGTCTAATTGCAGAGAACGCTTTCCATCTCAACACCAGACAACACTCACATCCATCTAACACTAGCCCAGTAAACCAAATAAGGCAAATATAAAACTAACAAACCCCAACGGTTGAGTACTAATTCGTCTCGAGCCTCCAACAAGCACCAAGAGTTACTATTACAACCCCACAGCACGTACATTACGCAAAACGCGTCAGAATCCGGTCACCACGCGGGCGTCGTGCGGCAGCGCAGCACCATAGGCGCCCAAAATCACCAACGCGGGTACTGGAGGGTTTTACATGTATACCATTACAAAAGATGGCCCCGACGTCCATACCACTAAAAAGTTTGGTGACACCTCTATATCATCGTGTTTTTTCGTTTTGACGTCTATACCATTCCATTCACCATCCATTAGAAGTTAACAGATCTAGGGCTCTGACATGTGGGCCTAACCTAGTAAAATGACCATTTTACCCTTGCATCAAACCCTATCCTCCCAACTCTTCTCACGGGCACCACATCCACACATCTCACGTGCACCACCTCCACATCCAAGGCCGCCGCCACCCCCATCCCACGCCGCCGCCGCCGGTCAGGCCGCCGGCCCCGCCCCTCCCCTCCCCTCCCTTCCGGATTCGCCTCACCGTGGGGTGGGCCGCACATTGGGGGGCGCGTGCGCGGGGGCCTGCGCGGCCTCCTGATTCGCCTCGCCGCGGGGCCTGCGCGGCCTCTGCGGGGGCCTGCGCGGGGGCCGCGCGTTGGGGGCGCCGCCCCGCCCTCCCCTGCTTCGTCGACCACATGCGCCGCGACGGCGTCGCGCCGGACCTTGTCACGCACGGCTGCTTCGTCGACGCGTACCTGGAGCGCCGGCTCGCGCGGAACCTCACGTTCGCGTTCGACCGGTTCGACGGCAACGCCGAGGCCGTCGTGGCCACGGACGGCATCATCTTCGAGGCGTTCGGCAAGGGCGGCTTCCACGCCAGCTCCGAGGCGCTGCTGGAGGCCACCGGCGAGAAGAGGCGGTGGACGTACTACAAGCTGCTCGGCGTCTACCTCAGGAGCACAGGAGAAACCAAGTCTTCTGGAACTACTGAAGCCGATCAGTTCAGTAATAGGGCACTAGCAGTAGTCTGTGTTGGAATCAACATTGTAAATACAGTTATTAAAATGTGCTTGTAATCAAATTCAAAATGTGAAAAGAGTTTGGTTGGAGCATTCGGAGATTGAGATTTACTCACAAAAATATGGATTTATATTCACATCGACAGTTTTGTGCATTTACTCACAAAAACCAGGTGTTTTCCTGTTAGCAGAGATCACACTAGATATGAAGACATGACATGATGATGCTGTCCAAATGATGGATAAAAAATATATTTTTATTTGTGTTGTCCAAATATAATTTATTTGTGCAAGAATTAAAAAAATATATCGTATTGCAAAACATATTACATTTTTGCGTGGAGTGCCATGGAGTGGCATGGAGGACAAAAAAATTTTGGTCATGTACTCAAACGTTAGAAGCAAAATAGAATGGCATGGAGGATAAATCATTTTTTGGGCACCCAAGGGCATCATGGACCTTTTGCAGCTCTGTTAGCATCTGTTACCCTCCGATCCATCCATGATGGTACAGACGTCAAAACGAAAAAACGCGATGATATAAAGGTGTCACCAAACTTTTTTAGTGGTATGGACGTCGGGACCATCTTTTGTAATGGTATACATGTAAAACCCTCCGGGTACTGGGGGCTGGGGGAGGCGAGAGCCGGGAAGGCCAAGGGTTTGGCCTAGGAAGCACATACCAGCCTTGACGAGCGCGTCCCAGAGCTCCTCGGGGAGGATGCAGCCGTTGTGCTCGACGTCGATGGCCTGGAAGATGCGGTAGAGCTCGAGCTCCTTGTCATCCATGTAGCGGCGGAAGTCGTCGTAGCCGACGCGGCCGTCGCGGTCGCGGTCGCAGGCGCGGAGCAGCTCGCGGGCGTACTTGCACTCGGCGGGCACCTGCAGCGCGGCGAGGCCCGCCTCGATCTGCGCGTAGTCGAGCTGCCCGCGCCCCGCGGCGTCGAAGAAAGCGAACATGTCCCGGATCCGCGCCTCCCGCTCGGCCTCCGTCTCGTGGAGCGCGAGGAGGACGTGCTCCATGGTCACGGGCGCCGCCTTCCGCGCCGGCTCGCGCCCGCCCGCCCCCTTGGCCGCGGCCGCGGTCGCTGCAGCGGGGGGCTGGGGCGCGGAGGCGCCACCTCGGGGCTCCACCGCGTGGGCTGCGGCGCCGGTCATGGCGCCGGCGGCGAGGCGGAGGCGGTGGCGGTGGGGTGGTTTGGGTTGGTTTCGGGGAATGGAATGGAGCAGAGGGGGAAAGGAGAAGCGGAAGAAGGGAAGGGACGGGAAGGGAATATGCGTGGCAGCGTGGGTGTGTCTTGAGGCCTACGGGCTACGGCGACGTATACCAGTATAATTGCCGTATTCAATACCTTTATTTTTTGAAAAGATGCCGTATTCAATGCCCTAATAAATCCGGAATTTTGTAATTGCGTGTGTTCGATCCCGTGTGATTTTGTAGGCACATGGTGGTGACACATTTCAAAGTAGCCCCTCACATAAGGTGGCAGGGCATATTCATCACATCCAATCACCCCATCACTGTTCACTTGACTTGTCAGTCAATCAGTTAGCATTATTTTTCTCTCACACCAAATCAGAAAAAAATTTCTTTCATAAAAAATCAACACCAGCCACCAATCACATCTACAAAGAAATGCATACATGTTGTACTTACAAACACCTTCGAGAAATTAAATCAACGGTAATGTTACGGATCAGATGTTCCATCCATACATCCTTCCTCATCATTTTTCCCCCACCCGCGATCATGAATGGGGTCTCCCGCATGCTGGGCTTCCTTGCTCCTCTCGTTGGCCGCCACCACAGGAGGGAAATGCCCCAAGCTCCATCACATGCCTTGCTCCTCCTCCACCGCCGGCGATCGTGCACTGCCCCACCTGCCGAGGCGGCACCGGTGCCTCGCGCGCTGCCACTAGATCGGGGCAGCTTGGTGCGCACCAGGGCGCAGCGGAGCTCGCGCGGCGGCTGTCGGTGTTTAGCCGCCAAATCTGCTTAGGGATATCTTTAGCAGTAGGATTATAGACAAAGGATCGACTAGCTCTGGAACTCGATGGTGCAAGGAACACAAAGGATTTAGACAGATTCGGGCCGCGAGGTGCGTAATACCCTACGTCCTGTGTGGTTGCTTGTACTGGCTTATGTGTTTTTATGTTTTGAGGGGGTCCCTGTCCGCTCTTTATATACTCTGGGGGACAGGGTTACATGGAAAAACCCTAGCCGAGTATCGTTGGAGCCCTACTCCGACAAGATTGGGTAGTTTCCTTCATACTTCAACTAGTTCTATATCTATTCGGGTAGTTACAAATAGAAGTAAGGTATATTCATGAACTATTTCTTATTTTACAACATTCTATATTTATGAGCATTCCCGTTGCCCCGGGTCTGACAGCGACCATGGGCGAAGCTCACCGGCCGATGAAGGAGCTCCGGACGGTGTTCATGGCAGGCAGCTTCTGGAGGTTGAAGATGAGCGAAGGCTGTGGTGAGTCGGATGGTCATGTTGCAATAGCTATCTTATGATGTTGCAGTGGAGTTTTTTAAAATGTTGCATGTGCTTCATTTAGATGTTGTAAAAGCAGATCTAGATGTTGCTTTGTTGTATTTGTTACAAGTATTTTATCTGAATGTTGCAATTGTTTTTATCTGGATGTTGCATTTGCTAACATAACGAGCCATCAAGCAGTGCCATCTCAATTTCCAGTTTGAATATACTCCATCTCTGTAACAGGGTTAGCAAGACTTGGCATAGAAGATCATCTATATAGGACATTTGGCTTTAGTACAACTGTACAAACCTCTTGATTACTCCAACTAATAAGATTTCCTTAGCTAAAAATAACAAGTTCCACCTGGCTTGCAGTTCTTTTTTTCATAAGCTCACGAAACTTTCACGCTACAGTATCTTAATTTGCGTGAAATCAGATGAAGCCGAATCTAGAATAAACGCTACAAACAGAACCAACAACTTTACACCTGCGCGTATTCCGCTCCTCCGGCTCCGGGCCCTACACGATTCTTCTGCGTGAGGGCATTGGTCGCCCGCTCCAAGTTGCTGCGAGTTGGACAGAGACGGGATCGGTGCGACGACATGAATCCTGGGGTTTAGCAGCACAGCACCACTCGTGTTACGGCTACTGATTGGGGTTGGGCCCGGTCCCGAGATCGCGACCCCGACCCGAACGGTGCGTGTGATCCACGAGGGGGTTTGCAGCTCGTCGGATCCTCTGCTATGACGGGACGGCAGCTTAGGGCCGACCACGTATCCCCTGGCCAACCACCACACCACGATGCCCCTGGACATGAGCTGAGCTGCGAGTCGTGAACTCGTGATGGTATGCAGTGGCGGAGCTTGATCGGGGGCAGCTATAATACTTTATTTTGAAAATCAATAAATAATAACTTATTTACTATTTATTTAGTGCAGATTTTCAGAAATCAGGAGACCATGGCCCCTTTCAAATGCACTAAGCTCCGCCAGTTGGTATGGTAGGAGTACTATGGTATTGGTTTTGGTTGGTGCCTGGGAGAACACTGCTGCCTGTCGCCGGGATCAGGCGTTTAGCCATTGTGCAGACATGGCCGGACCAATGTTTAGTCTATGTTCGTACAGTTTTAGCATGCGTTGGGGGGCCATGAAATCTTCACTCTTTTCGTGTTCGACGAGCAAACGAATTTTTTGTTCCATGGACAAAAAGACTAATGCTGTGATGCAAGAATTTGAGAAGGAAGAAGAAGAAGAACAACAACTCAGGGCATGAGAATTGAAAAGCACACGAATTGGGGCGTCAGGCGCATGGATCGTGAACTGGCCCCGTCTTCTGAAGGTTCGAAAAAAAAATGCAGAGATTACGCAGAGGAGCGGCGTCTCCACAGAATCTCACCTCTTTTCCTTATTATGGGCGCGTTTAGTTCCCCATTCAAGAATTTTTGGATGTCAAATCAGCATTTTGACCGGATGTCGGGAGGACTTTTCGGACACTAATTAAAAAACTAATTTCAGAACTCACTTGGAAACCACGAGACGAATCTTTTGAGGCCTTTGACCGCGTCATTAGCACATGTGGGTTAATGTAGCACTTATGGCTAATCATGCACTAATTAGGCTTAAAAGATTCGTCTCGTCATGTACATCCAAACTGTGTAATTAATTTTGTTATTTAATTACATTTAGTGCTTCATACATGTGTTTAAAGGGGAGGTGAAAATTTTTGGGTGAAAATTTTTGGGAACTAAACGCGCCCAAAGAAGATCACATGTGCTTCATACATGTGTTATTTAATTACATTATTTATGCCTTGAGACGCCGGGGGAAATGGACCGATTCGGAGAAGAGAGCGGGGGAATAAGCTGGACAGGAACAGGCTTGATGCGGAAGAAAGGGAAAGGAGGGGGAGCGGGAAAGCTGAAAGGATCAGCTGGTCCAAAGAAGATCACTACTGATCAGCGACCGCCATTCCCTCTGAAGATTTCCAACTCAGACCAGACCACACCCCCCAAGAGACCACTGAATTGGACGGCACCAGACGTGACACCGAACATTCCTCCGTTTTGGACTTGAGAACATGATAACTAGCTTTGGAAATGATTCTCCTACTACTCTCTTCTTCTCTAGCTATTCGGCGACACCTACCAGCTCTTTAGGACGGAGCAGAAATGTTCTGAATTTCGGAGTTCTGGAAGAGGACTGAAGACTACAAGTTGTTTCTGAATGCTCGCCCTATGCTCACAGAATATTTTCCAGATCCAAGCCACACTTTTCTTGCGGTATGCAAAATTACTGACCACAACTTAGGAAAGCTATGGCAGGAACATCTGCGTCCGACTAGTAATAACTAATAAGAGTGCTAAGAAAACTTTTTACTCAGTGCCAAGAAAAATTTGGCATGCCACAGGTGTGGCTATGTCAACCAAACATGTTTTTGACTTAGTCAAACTCCCTGGTTCATGCAGCACGGATGAATTGATTACCATTGTGCAATTGCCAAGACCTTCCAGAAGGACCACAGTAAAGTCAAAACCATAGTCACAAAGTTCCTGGGTCGACCGGGTCGAGGAACGGGGTCGAGGGTCGTCATTTTATAAAATTGTGGTACGAAGGGGGTATACCTCTATGGAACGATAAATTATTATGTGGAACGCGACCCTGATTCATCGGGGTCGATATCTTTGGGTCCATGTGTCTTTATAAAAACAAAAACTATATATGTGCTACTAATGAAGAAATTAATCTGCCCAAGCATATAAAAAACGTATAAAAGAGTACATTTCGACCATGCTACACGTATTCAGCTCATTTTCTAACAAAAACCACACCAATCCACTGTCCTTAACCTCCTTATCCCAATTAAATCTGCAAACAATGGAGCTGCGACCCTTTCAAACCGGGACGTGATCCAACCTTGAATGGGACACTGATCCTCTTCGACCCCGACCCTCGAATCGGAACGGCGATCCCGGGTCGTGGGACGAGGCATCGACCCCGAATCCTGTGACTATGGTCAAAACCTAGCCAACAAAGTCTGAAATCTGAGCAGATAATGCGTCAACTCAGGTCGCATTCCTGATCCTTCAGAACTTCAGCACTCTAGAACGCATCATGCAAGGACCCAGAAATGTTCAGACTTCAAATGAGCTGAGCAGCCAATTCAGCATTCCACCCTGGAACTATGTCCAGGAGGCAGTAGTGAACAGTTCAGAAGATAGCAAACTTGCACCTCCTAAAGAAAAAGAAACATTTCTCTAAGTAGTGAGAATAGGAGGCAGGTTCTTAGATTTCATCCCGAGCACCGTCGCCATTGTGTCAGGGAAGTATTTTGCTCCAGGGAGCTCTGTAACTGTGCCTTCCTTTGTGATGTTGACCGGGTACCTGAGCAGGTGCCCAGGGAGGTCGGCGTCGAGGTTGTCACTGGCGTAGAGGTCCCAGTACTTGTCAGCCATCTCGGTCACCCTCTGAACGCACTTCAGGCTGTCCGGATTGAGGAAATCATCGTGCAGCATGCCAAGGTGCTCGTACCACAGAGACATCCGGAAGCCATGGACCTGCCCTCGGGCGACCTGATCTTTGGTGTTCAGGTGGCATGGCTGGTATGCGCCCATGGCGATCTCTGAGTCCCTACCCCCGTCCATTGAGCGCTGGTTGATGTTGGCAGATCCAACGATGATGTATTCGTCGTCGACTGAAATAGACAAGGGGTAGATTACACGTTAGAAAAATTAAAACTTGAACCACATGAAACTTGTGCTCACTTTGTAGGAACTAAAATAAGACAAGCTGACAATATCAGCGGTCATGTTTCTTGAGAGCAAGAATGGAACACAGCAGATATGCTTGGTTCTAAACCTCAATTTCTAATAACGAACCCTGTAGCTCAGATTTGAGCTGTCCAATGCAAGCTGTTTCATTACAGGAGGGTGTTATATGTTAGACAGATTTAACTTGAACCACATAGAGATGAAACATATCTTGACAGCGTAGGAACTGAAACAAGGCTAGGTCACAATATCAGCAGTCATATTTCTGCCGGCAAGAATAGAACATTGCTGATATACCTGAATTTGAGGTTTTCCAGCAAAATCCCTGTCATAACTTGGCACGAGATGCTCAACATTGGATAGGCAATTATAAGATACTTCAAACAATGGAACGTAAAAATCTGAAATGTTCTGCAGATGTTCAAAGAATGTCTGAAGTTGTTCAACAGGTGCAAACAATTTCAAGCAACAACCGAATGAATTTGTAGCAACCTATGAGTAAAATTGCTGTTCTAGATTAATAATTTCTTTTATTATGCAGTGTGTTTGTGGCATACCTATCATCATCTTGGAGTGAACATAGATCATGAAGCGCCGTGCATTCTGTGCCCGAGCATAGTCTGTCCCATCCAATGGACGGCCTGCAGATTCATACTCGCCACTCAGTTTCACCTCCCTGTTCCCCAAGCAGAAGAATGTAAGGTAATCCCTTGGATTTGCGTCGATCCTCTTCGCCTCAAGTGCAACAGAAATGTCATAGTACATCATCTCCATCGTCCGCCTCTGCCAGTCAAGTATTGCCTGCACGGATCCACCAGCAGGAGGACCTTCTGGCCACATTGGCAGCACGACATAGACCGCAAAATGCTCACCAGCCTCAATCTTGCTCACAATCTTCAGTGAAAGCTCTTTGGGGATCAGATGCAGTGCTTCAATATCCTCTGGTTTTATGCCGTCGGCTTTCCACCCGAATGAGCTGCCTAGGAAGTACTGGTTCTCGATGTAGATGAAGTGCTTGGCCCGGCGTATGGCATGGATGTAGGCATCCTGGATGCTCCTGTCAAGGACATTGTTCTTGCCTGTGACAAGACCAGATTGAGCCGCGCCCTCTGGGGTATTAGGGAAACCAGAGCATGCGCCGCCATCAATGGACCGGAAGAGTTGCACGTTCCATGTCTCCTGGTCTTCGGGGAACATCACTGGCGATGGCGGTATGATCAGGTCTGCCATAGCTTTGAGGTCGACGAGGAGATCGATGCCACCTCCTTGCTTCCTCCACCGCTGCTCAAAGTTGTAGAGCACGTCCCACGCGGCAGGGCCTTCGATCTTGGAGTGGATGTCGTGCCATGGCTCTCTGGGCCCGCCATTTTCAATGGACGCACCCGCGAGGTTGGGCTGGTGGAAATCCTTGTGGTGCGCCGTGTCCAGAGTCCGGAACAGGGAGTGGAACTGCGTGTCGTAGCGGCCGTCGCAGAGGTCGAGGCCACCGACGAAGCTGACGATGCGGCGGCGGTCGCTGTGCTTTGCCGGCATTTCGTGGTCGACGACCACGATCTTCTGGTGGTGGGTGATCATGTAGGAGATCTGCGCGCCCATGACGGCGCTGCTGCCGGCGTCGGGGTTGCGGGGGCAGAGGACGCAGCGCACGTCGGTGCCGCGGAAGTACTCGGCCGTCTCGGCGTCGTGCGTACTCATGAACCCCCACTTCATGCCGAGGGACTCGACGGAGGTGCGGTCGTCCCACACGAGCATGAGCACGCGCACGCCCTCGCTGGCCTTGCGCTTGAGGAGTTCGCCGAGGGTGGCGTCGCCGCCGGGGCGCGGGCGCGCGCCGTCCCGCAGCAGCGTGATCTCGGTGTAGACGGACCACCCGGTGATGTAGATGAGATGGCGCGCGTTGCTGATGGCGTCGAACACGTCCTCCCAGCACCTGCCCGGCTGGTAGAGGCGGCCGCCGGCGAGCGGGATCCTGGGCGCGAACGCGTCCGGCACGTGCGCGTCCTGGTACAGCGTGACCCTGCACCCGGGCCGCTGCGAGAAGAAGGTGTAGGGCACGCCGGGGTAGCGCGCGCCGCCGACGCCGCGGCCCCACCCGCGGGGGTCGGCGGCCACGTCCTGGAACCGGAGGCGCACCCGTATCTTGGGCCCGTGGCGGAGCGGCTTCCGGGCGGCGTCGTGGATGTCGAGCCAGCGGTCGACCTCCTGGCCGGCGAGGAGGTCCCGGACGGGGAGGTAGGCGCGGCCGATGAGCGTGGCGCCGATGGGCTGCGCCGCCTTGACGGAGAAGACGACGTCGGCGGCGAAGTGCGCGCAGTAGATGTGGAACGCCTCGTACCAGCGCGGGTTCACGGGGTCCCCGGCGATGACCCGCGTCCGGCCCACGCGCGCCCGGCCGATGTCCACCGTCGCGTACAGCCGCGTCGCGCCCTGCCCGAGCCCGAGCGAATCCTCGAACCCCTCCACGAACTGCAAGCAATCGCCTCTATGCTCTATCCCGCAGCAGATTGAAAGGAGAAGCAAAGATTCGATTTTGGGGGCCGATTTTTTACCTTGCGGAAGATGCCGGGGGCGCCGCCGGTGGCGCGGGTGGGGTTGGCGAGGTTGTCGGCCTCGAGGATGGTGGCGTCGAGGGTGCCGTGCAGCAGCAGGTGCGCCATGGCCGCACCTCCGCCTCCCACTCAGCTCGCTTGGGCAAGACAACTTCGCCTTCCACAGTTCCACTTCCACCTTCCAGGAGGACGGAGGACACGAAGCGCCAATAGGTGAGAGACAGGGACCTATCAGCTCTCGTCAATAGGTGAGTATAGTTTTTTTTTTGGTCAAAAGTGGATGCTCTGCCAACCTAAAAAATCACCAGAAGCGTGGCCAGAAATTAAGGCGGGCGGATTTGGATATGAATTAGAGCAAGAGAGATGGGGAGAAATTAAGAGGAAATTAATTCGGGACGGAACAGAGGGAGAAAATACTCCTATAGGAACAAATTAATTTAGTGACGGTCACATGTGGAAGAAAAGCCCTGTTTAGTTTCCAAAAATTTTCAAGATTCTCCGTCACATCAAATTTTTGAACACATACATGAAACAATAAATGTAATTTTAAAAAATAATTAATTGTACAATTTAGCTGAAGATGATGAGATAAATCTTTTGAGTCTAATTAGTACATGATTAAACACTAATTAGCGGATAAAAATAAAAATGCTACAGTTGTCAAATCCAAAATTTTTTAGAAACTAAACAAATTAACAGAGCAGAGAGAAAGCAACGAGATGCGAGAGTCGTGAGTGTCTGACTGCCTGCAGCTCGGGACAGGAAAGGCCACTAGATTTTGGCCATATTTAGCTCCCAAAAATTTTCAAAGATTCTCCGTCACATCAAATTTTTGCATATATATATATGAAACATTAAATCACACATGTATGAAACATTAAATATAGTTTTAATTTAAAAAATAATCAATTGCATAGTTTAGCTGTAAATAATGAGATGATTTTTTGAACTTAATTGATTCATAACTGGACACTAATTACTAAATAAAAACGAAATTGCTACGGTAACCGAAATCAAAAAAAAAAATTGCGAACTAAACACATCCTTTAAAAAAAACAAATTAAGGCCACTCGAAAATCGAAACGGCCACATGGAAGTTGACTTTTCGAGCAGATCGCGCGGTGCTCTTGTAGTACGAGATTTCAGAGAAAGTTTGCTTGGAATCAGAGCAACAGACAAAAGAAAAGATACGGTATGGCCGTCGAGCATGATTTATCTATGAGAATCGTTTCCTTTTCTCTTCTTTTTAATATAATAAGAAATCATCGTTTCCTTTTCACGTGTCAACGCTGAACTCGTGGGGCAAATCCGCCGGGAGACGACGAGCTGCCAGTTTGCCACACCCATTTTGTGTGTGTGTGTGTGTGCCAGTGCGTGAAAGCACGTTTACCACACGGCCACACCTTTGGCCTTTGGGCTTTCATTATCACTTATGCAGGCAGCAAAGCTACATCTTGAAAGGTCGTTCCAAGATTTTTGCTGGACAACTTTTTAAAGCTATTATCATAATCAATAGGGGATCTATCCCCTCCTGTTTGATAAAAAAAAAATTGAAGTTGAAGATGTCAGTACTTTGAATATATTTGGTTGATCAATTCTACTATCAAATATGTTTAAACTATTTATCATATATATTTAAACCACTGAACTGTATCCTACTAATTCTGAATCCTGCATAGATTTTATATTTTCATCTGTATTGGACAAATCTTAACACTGCTACTGTACAAATGTCTAGAGCGCGTTTCGTTGCTGCACCACAGCCAAATTGTGGCTTGGCCCAAGATTGGCCGCAGGACACCAAAAATGAACTAGTACTTCCAAAGGGTACGTTTGCCCATGGTCAACGACCGATATTTGGCCTGGCCGGTGTGGGCTCTGATCCAAACAGGCCCCTCGTAGTTGATATCCCCCGCCACTATATTTTTTGAAGAACCATATCCCTCGCCACTATAACTCTTCATCCAAAGACACATTACATTATACACGTCATCCATCATGGAGAGGTCCAGGACCAGGAGAGGCCACTCAAAATTGAAACAACCACAATGTCTTCTCATCTAATCACCAAATTAATTCCCTCTTTCTCGACACAATGGCACGATCAACAATGCAGAACTTGTTGTGCTTTGATTATCTGGTAGTTTTTTTTGGGGAGGGTATTATATGGTAGGTTAGGATCTTATCATAATTTTTTTAATCGTAGAGTTGCTTAACCACTAAAAAATTCGTGTGATTTGAAGTCTGAATTGGGAGCATGCGCCTCTTAATCTCAATCTACCTACCGATATATACTTCAATTGAAGAGGGTACTACTGAAAAGAAGAAACCCACTTAGGCAACTCTTCAAGTGTTTGAGGAAATTCCACCCACGCCATTAAATATGATTGAAATTCCATACCTACCGAAAACAATTGTGGCATCTACTCAGCCACTGAATCAATCTTCTTTTATCCTAGTTCCACTATGGTGACGTGAGTTTGGTTGAATCGCCGTTCGGACCCGCCTGCAGAAAAACTCACTCGAAACTGATAATTTTGCCCTTGTGGAAATGCTGACCAATGTTGACTTATCTTGACCTTAACCCAAGGGGACCATACCCTATTCCTCACTCATCGTCATTCTCTCACACTCTCCCTAGTCCTAGTCGAAACCCTATGGCAGTGGCGGCGGCCAAACGAATCAAGAAATCCGCCCGCATTGAAAGGGGAGGTGGGGAATAGTGAATCAAGCAACGTGGATCGCTCGATCGACGTTGTGCGAACAACTACTTGCTTGTTTGAGGGATTGGTCGGTGATTGATTTGCTCGCGAAATCAGGATGGCGGGGCCAGACGGACGACCTGCGTGGCTTCCAGATGGGTGAGTATTTCCTTTCCCTTTTCTTCCTCAGATGGTAAGAGTTTCGAAAGGCTATATTAGATGTTAGGATTCTATAGTTGGTAGAGATAAAAATCCATAGAGATGCCTTAATAGTTTCGTGTTCATATGTAGTTTGGATCCGAAAACAAGCTACAACCTAGAAATGAGGATTATTGGTACAAATACTCGATCTTGCTGGTACCATTGTAGCATAATTGTAGACTCTGGCATGACAAATTTCAAAGATCTAGTTGCTGAAATTGTGGACAAGTACCCATGTAGATATGGTGAGGTAGTGAAATTGTTTTACTATTGTGCTCACACGAAATCCAACATCCAAGTCAATTCTAATCAAGACTTAGTTGACATGTTTGCTAAGCATGTCAATAGCAAGACCTGTTGTGTGTCCATTGCTTATCATCTTCCTAGTACTAAGACTCTGGACATACCGCTTTGGGATGAAAAATGTGGTGAATCAGTTAAGAAGAAGAAAGGAGGACAAAAGAAGAAAGTGGGTAAAAAGAAGAAAACTGTGGGAACTCCACATAACCTTGGAGCTCCTGCTATGAATACAAGAAGCAAGGTTCTCGCTTCCTCTTCTTGTTCTGCAATGGGAACTAGGAGCAAGAGAAAGCTTAATGTGTTTTGACCCCTTTAGTCCTATGTACTATTTTGCTATTTTATAATATGGAGATGCTGGGGTTTGGTTGACAAGGACTGTAATGTGATCTAGTTGACAAGTATTTTCATGGCATTGCTTGACTTTGTGTGCATCTATTAGCCTAGTGAAGTGAACTTAGGCCAGTCTCAGTGCACAGTTTCCTCGCACGGTTACCAAGATTAGGAACTAGGTAACTGTACCAGGTGAGTTTCATGGAGATCAAACTCCTCTCGCATCCTATGAAACTCCCTCCTTCTCTATCCTTGCCATGTCAGCAAAATTGATGATGTAGCGTAGAATTTAATGCCATGAAACTCTCCATGAGGATCCCCATCGAGACTAGTTGTCGGTGTTTACCGCGGGGCCTGCTCAGGGATACCCTTAGCAGTAAGATTTGTAGGTAGGGATCGACGACTCTGGAACTCGATGGTGCAAGGACCACAAAGATTTAGATAGGTTCGTGCCGCGAGTTGCGTAATACCCTATGTCCTTTGTGGTTGTTTGTATTACCTTGGGTGTTGATGATATTTGGAGGGGGTCCCTGCCCGCCCTTATATATCCAGGGGACAGGGTTACATGGAAAGTCCTGGCTGAGTACAGTTGGAGTCCTACTACAACACAATCGGGTAGTTTCCTTTGTACTGCAGCTAGTTCTACGCCTATTCGGGTAGTTACAAAAGAGGTAAGGTACATCCATAAGCTATCCCTTACTCTAGAACATTCTATGCTTATAAGCAGTCCCGCTACCCCGGGTCTGACAAGCCCTCGAGCTCTTCGTAGCCGAGTCCTGCAGGCGTCGAGTACTTGGCTGGGCGTCTTCGAGTACTTCAAGTAGTCAGAACGTCCTTCTGGTTGCTTCTGGACCTTCCTTCAGATATGTCGAGTAGTCCTCCAAGTACTTCCAGTTGCTTCGAGGCTGTGAGGTGCTCAAGCCCCGAAATCTTAATCATATATATGGTGCGCGAAGTACTCGCGCTCCATATGGAGTAGCCCCCGAGCCTTAGGTTGAATCGCAGAATCAGGCTGAGGATCACTTCAGTCTTTTTCCTTCATTATTTTCCAAAAAAATTGAAAAATAAATCTCTGATGCACATATCCCACAGCCCCCGAGCCTTAAATCAAAATCCCTTCTTCTGCGGGTAGCCCCCGAGCAAAGATTTGGAATTAAGGATATAAGACGTGGCATCAAATTTTATTCTTCAGAATATCTGCAGGATTAATCAGATCCGGTATCTGAAAAGACCTCTTTTTCGGGTAAAAAATCCAAGAAGAATGATTCGATTGGACACGCCACACTGATTGCATCCGAAATATCTTCAGAAATAAAATCCGGGATGTATATCTTTTTACTGTGTGCTCACATGGGATTGTACTGTATGGAGAATATGCATTATTGCGTCCGTGAGTGCTGCCACTGTAGTATCACGGGTTGTCCTCTAATAAGATCCCTTGTGGCTATAAAAGGCAGGTGAGTGGCCTTTGCTATAAGCACCAGCATTCTGAAGCCATGGCTTGCGTTTGGTGTTCTTGCTCTCGACCTCCTGAAATTTGTGTAGTCCTTTCCAGCAAAAGATGCTAGAAGAGAACTTGCGAGTGACAAGAGAAGTCCCTGCTACCTCATCCTGCAACCCCAATGCTCTCATCGGATCCATTTTGGACATCATGTCCTTGCATATTCCAATGAGGCAGGTTCTCTGTCGATGGGTTGAGTCTTGTTGTGTCACATCCTTGGGGTTGCCTGTCTCTGGGTGCCCAAGCACTGACATTTTAGGTGAGGAGACTTAATCTTGTCACAACATATTCAGGGAGAAGGAGAAATTTCTCCGCAAGATGCTACAAGAGATCTTGCGAGGCGATTACTGTAATCTGCCTCCAAACTCTTGAAACTTTTCTCCCAGAATACGAGTATCATTATTCCCTTGATGGGAATAACAAGTTTATACTTTGTTATGGCCTCGGGTCGATCTAGCTGCAGCATGCCTCGACTAGAAGCTCCAGGAGATCCAAGCGGTGTGTATGCAGGTCCGAGTCATTGTAAAGCTAGTTAGGAAGAAGTACTCAAGTTTTAATATCGAGTAGTTGTACTGTGTCGAGTACTTTTCCTTTTATTATGGAATGCAATTCCAATAGAAGGAAGAAAAGTCGAGTAGTTGTTAAGGGATGTAAGTGTTTTTTTTTTCAGAATGTAATCTTAGAAAAAAGAAATGTCTCAAAAAATCCCATCTTTTTTTCGCAATTGGTAACTGACTGCTGGTCTTTTGAGTGTTTTACCATGTTGCCACCGCCATTATAAAATGAAACGGTAACTGGATTTTTACCCCACCGGCCGCCATTCTTCTTTTACTGTTTAGATCTGTTCTTGCCCTCAAGTTCCCAGATCTAAACTTCTTGCTCTCTCTTGCTTCCAAATCCCCTTAGGGTTTAGCCAGTGTATGCGCATGAAGCGCTCTGTAGATTTTCGGATGGCCCCGAAGAAGTCGAGCAAGGGCAAGGGTGTAGCCGCGGAACCAATCCGCGAAGAAGGATGGGTCGCAAGTAAGTGCTCTGAATCTGACCTAGAAATTTTAGTTTATGCTAGTCTTTTGGCGGAGAAATCCGTCATCCAATGGCGTCCTGCCTTGGGTGAGGATCGTCCATATGAAAATACGGGCGAAATCGTCACTTTTGCTCCTTATTTAGAACGGGGATTGGGGCTCCCTTGTTCATTTTTCTTCTATGGGCTCCCTTGTCCATACTACAGGATTCAGCTTCATCATCTAACCCCCAATTCCTTTGTCCATATTTCCATCTTCACATATTTATGTGAAGCTTTTCTGGATATCGAGCCCCATTTTGAACTCTTTCGATTCCTTTTCCACCTTAAGCCGCAACCAGATTCCTACATTTTAGATGTAGTAGGAGGTGCGGGTTTACAGCTTAGGCAAGAAAAAGATAAAGTTTATATCCCCTATAAGCTTAGTAACAAGGTAATCGACTGGAAACCCAAGTGGTTCTACGTAGAAAACCAGTGGGAGAGCGCCCCAGCGATTACTCTAGGCCCTCCGATATAATGGCCTGAGTGGAATAAGAAACCAGTCGATAGTAGCCAAGTCGATGAGCTACTCGCATGGATTGCCGATCTTAGGCAAAAGAATTTGAGTGGAGAAGTTGCCATGTTCGACTGGATGAAAAGGAGAGTCCAACAGCTACAGGCTCGGGAAACCTTTGGTTTCCAGTATCGAGGAACAACTGATTCATCAAGATTCTTGGAGGAAGAGATCTCAGATGAAGAAGTGTTTAGTCGGGTTCAGCGACTACTAAGGAATGTAAAAGATGTGCCAGTTGTTCCTGATACTTTTTCTGCTACGAATCCTCCGAGGCAGGTACTTGAATAGAGTAGTCGATTTTCTAGTAATCGAGTACCTTACCTTAGTGTAATTCAGATAGAATTTTGCTCTCTGTAGGAGGACGTGGACCATTTTAAGAGTAGCCCTCCACTGTTAGGCACATGATCGTTCCTTTTCTCTTTCCAGTCGCTCTTATACTGTCAGCCAAATCCCAGAGTATTCTCATGGAATCTTATTTAAGCAGTACTAATCATCTGGCCTTGGTTATGCAGATGAAGAAACAGCTGGAGAGAAGAGTGACGGGGAACACAGCCCCACCCCAAGCATGGATACCTAGGTGGGACATCCTAAGGGTACGCGTTCGACAGTGAGGAAGCGCAGCAGCTCCTCACAGACTACGAGCAGCAGGTAAGTAGCTTATCGAGTACTTTACCCCATTTGTCGATTTGCTTGGTTTGATTTTGAATTTTTTTTGCTTTGAAGTCCGGTGGCTAAGATGCCGCGGACTACAGCATCTGGGGATGATGCTGTGGTGGGACGAACCGTCCCTTCCACCACAGTGGACCCGTCAAAGGGATCTGGGACTACTCTACCGACGAGTAGTTCCACTGTAGATAATACCGGAAATACGGGTAGCCAAGCCGTCCTCGTGAGGCCGACCCGAAAATTTGGGACAAGGAAGCTTGCCGTGATAAGAGCTCCTACGTAAGTTCTTTAAATCTTGTAATTGTAGGGTTTATCTTTATTTCGAGTACCTGATTTGTCTTTTCAGTGACGTACTGACGGAGGTAGATCTACGTACCTCCCTGCTGAGTGGGGTCCCCGAACCCGGGAGACTACCCTGCTCGGTGACTCGGCTACAACTACTCGGCGTGCAGGACTCGGCTGTGCGCAGAAGAGGATCCTCAGAGGATTAGGATGAGAGGCTCCAACTAGAAGCCCTCATACCTAGGGATCTTAACCGACCTCCTTCCTTGTAAAACAACCCGAATATATCATTCCTTGTACCCCTACGGCTCCTAGTCTATATAAGGGAGACATAGGCCAACCCATAGGGTGACTCTCTCTCTCTCCACTTTTCGCAGCATTCCACAAACCCTAATACAACCCCGAACAAAGGACGTAGGGTGTTACGCTCATTGGGGCCCGAACCTGTATAAGTCCCTACGTCTTCGTGTTACCATCGAGCTCTTGGTTATGAGATCCCCATCTTGAAATTCTACCGCCGGGTACACCCCTGGTGGACTGGCCGGAATAACAATCCTACAGTTGGCGCGCCAGGTAGGGGACTCAGGGATCATATGTCGAGTTCAATGGCAGCCAACACCGGCGTCGTCTTCTCCGCCAGCGTCACCGCCCAAATGGAAGCGACAGTCATCTTCTCCTTTGCCTTCGGAAGCTTCTCGGAGGTCACGGTTCCCAGAAACCCCGCTTCCGGCTCCCCCGCCGCCGGAGGCAATGTCTTCGCTGGGGTTAGATCCGATCTAACTCCCCAAGCACCTGCCACTTCTCGAATTCCCGAATCCGAGAGCTTCGACATGGCGATCACGCCAACCAGGGTGACCCGTCGCCCTGATGAGTCTGCTGACGCTCTAATCTTCCAGATAGATCGCGTTAGTAGATCCATCGCCGAGTGCATTCGACTCGGCGAACACGCGCTTCACCACCGAAACAACCCTGACCGTGTTCTCCGTGAACTCGGCAACGCTCCCACCAGGACCAGATCTGATCTAGTCACTCCGAGATCTACTGCGCCTAGTGTTCTCCGTGAACTCGGCAGCGCTCCCACCAGGACCAGATCCGATCTGGTCACTTCGAGATATACTGCGCCTAGGGTTCCCGAACCCGAGGCGGACTACGTGACGACCACTCCTTCCTGGACGACTCGTCGTCCAGCCAAATCTGCCAACGATCTTATCTCTCAGCTAGATCGAGTCGGCAAATCCATCGCCGAGTGCGTCCGGCTCGGCGAGGACACTCTTCGGCACTGCAACTACTCGGATCGGATCTTTTTCGGGCTCCGCAACGCTGCTACGACGTACTCGGACAAGATCCGAGTGCGACTACCCGGCCCGGCTACCTTCGGTCAGATCCGATCTGACCCGACCTCGAAAGAGGAACTTGGCTTCCAACATGCCTCGTTCACCCTCCCCCCCAACCGCTCTTCTGCGACGGAGCATCGCCGGATCTTCGTTGTCTTCGACGACTCCGACACTCGTGAAAACAAGACCGACGAGGAGAAGGCTCAACGACTCCGCCGCAACGAGGTCTGCGCCGACATGAGGCGCAATGATGCGGCCATTGATCGGGCCTACCGCGACCTAGAGAATGCCGAACGCCGCAACCCCAGGAATCGGCGCTCTCCGATCCGGCCCCGCAACCTCGACGCTGACTTCTTCCTCAACTACAACGGCCAAGACGTCTTCGCTACGCCGTCGGCCAACCTCGCCGCAGTGTTCCAGGTTCTCGAGGGTCTTCAGGAGACCCCCGAGATCGTCAAGGCCCGTGCTCATTTGAACGTGGCCGCCATGCAAGCCTAGCAGCTGTGCGAGGACAACTCGGCCTACCGCGCCCAGTCGAGCCACTACTCGACACGACCACACGGCGACGACAGAGAGGTCAACCAGGGCGACCTTTGCGACCAACTCAACCAGCAAGATCTGTGTCAGCGCATCAACAATCGCCACAGCCAACGCGACGCTGCCAAGCGCGAGCGACGTCGCCAGTATGACGAAGAACACGGCGACTCCGACGTCGACCGTGGCCACCGGGGCGGCAGACGTCCACAACGACCCACCGCGACAATGACCCCGACAACGATCTCAACGTCTTCTCTGCTTTCTCCTGTTGGCTTCGGGCCATCCAGTGGCCCGCCACCTTCAAGCCTACCGAGATCGAGAAGTACGACGGCGAGTCGGACCCCAAGACATGGCTGTGCACCTACTCCATCGCCGTCCGAGCTACGCGCGGCGACAACGGCATCATGGCCGCCAACTTCCCGGTCATGATGGGTCCCCAAGATCTCAACTGGCTCGAAGCGCTCCCCGCTGGCTCCATCAACAGCTGGCAGGATCTCTGTAACACATTCGTCCAGTACTACTAGGCATCCTGCCCGGGTCCCAAAACCAGATGGGATCTGGCAAGTGTCGTGCAACAACTGGACGAGTCCCTCCGCGACTACATCAAGAGGTGCTTTGCTAACCGTAATACCATTACGGAAGCTGATGATAGGGACGTCATCCACTACTTCAATGAAGGCCTCCACAACATCGAACTGTGGAGGAAGATGTTCAAGACCTACCCCAAGATCGTGGGCGACATGATGACGGTTGTCAACTAGCACGCCGACATGGAAGAAGCCGAGCGGGCCCGCCGCCGGCACAAGAACGACTACTCAGAGCATCCCTCTTAGCGGGACAACCGCTCGGAATGACGCCGCGACTATCGCCCACCTCATCACGGGAAGAAGCATGACCGCGCCGAGTCGTCCAAGAACCGGGACCGCAAGCGTGGCCCCGAGAACACCATCGCCGTCGCCGAACGATCCCAGTTCTGCTCCACCCTCAACCAACCGGATCTGGACCGGCTCCTGGAGGGCAAGTGTCCTTGGCACAAGGACGCAAACCACACCACCCGGGAGTGCCAAGCACTCTCCAACGGTGTCATCAAGAACGACGACCCCAAGCGACCCCGTCGTGACAACCGCGACAGGCCGGGTGGTTCCAGAACTACCCAGGCGCGCCCACAGAGGCGCAACTCGCCCAGGCGAGATGACGATGACTAGAGGGAAGATTCCCCAGGGAACTTCCAGGAAGAAGACAGGGCCGTCAACTTCATATACGGCGGCCCCAGCAAGCCATCATGCCGGCGCAAGCTCTAGCTGGATGATTGCGAAGTCAACCTGGTGTTCAAACACCCGGTTGAACCCCTCCGGTGGTCGGAGACGCCGATCACCTTCGACCGCCGCGACCACTAGGTCCACCGGCCCAGGCCGGGTGCTTACCCCCTCGTGGTCAGCCCGGTGCTGAGCCAGGTCCGCCTGGCCAAAGTACTCATCGACGGAGGCAGCACCCTCGACATCATCTTCGCCAGCACATTGCAGAACATGGGCTACGACACGGCATCCTTGGTCCCATCTGACCAGGCCTTCTACGGCATCATTCCTGGAGCCGCGTCGACTCGGGTCGGCCGGGCCACCCTGCCAGTCACCTTCGGCGCACGCGACAACTACCGTACAGAGTACGTCAACTTCGAGGTCGCCGAGTTCGAGACTTCCTACCGCACCATCCTGGGAAGACCCTCCCCCGCCAAGTTCATGGCAATCCCCAACCACACGTATCTTCTTCTAAAGATGCCAGCTCCAAAGGTGGTCCTCTCGGTCTATGGAGATCTTCAGACCTCCTACGCGTGTGAGGCCAAAAATATCGAGCTCTCCGACACCCTGGAACGATCCAAGAACACGGTTCTTGTTGCTCAGGAAGCAAAGAACCTCCCGGCGGATCAGCAGCAAATTTCCACCAAGGAGTCGACTTCCGAGTCGCAGCTCACGCCAGCCGTGGCGACCAAGACCATCGTCCTCCGGGACAATGAACCGCACAAGACCGTCGTGATCGGGGCCAGCCTCGACTCGGCGTAGGAAGGCGCGCTCACCTCCTTCCTCCGGGAGAATGGGGACATCTTCGCATGGAAGCCATCTGACATGCTCAGGGTCCCAAGGGAGGAGGCTGAGCACTCCTTAGATCTGGACAAGAAGGCGAAGCCCGTCAAACAACGGCTCCGCCGCTTCGCGCAAGATCGAAAGTAGGCTATTAGGGTAGAAGTAACCCGGCTCCTAGCCACCGGTTTCATCAGAGAAGTTGCACACCCAGATTGGCTGGCAAACCCAGTCCTTGTAAAAAAGAAAAATGGTGAATGTAGAATGTGTGTTGACTATACCGACCTCAACAGACACTGCCCTAAGAACCCCTTTCCTTTACCTCGCATCGACCAGGTCGTCGACTCGATGGCCGGGTGCGTTCTTCTTTCTTTTCTTGACTGTTACTCAGGGTACCACCAGATAGCCATCCTTCATCACCCCCTTCGGGGCCTACTGCTACAACACCGTGACGTTCGGCCTCAAGAACACCAGCATGACCTACCAGAAGGCCATTCAGAGATGCCTCCAGGGGTAGATCGGGTGCAACGCCGAGGCCTATGTCAATGACATTGTCGTCAAGACAAAATGTAATGACCAGTTCATTACAGACCTCTCCGAGACATTTGAAAATCTCAGGAAATTCAAATGGAAGCTCAACCCGACGAAGTGTGTGTTCGGTGTCCCGTCCGGAAAACTACTCGGCTTCTTAGTCAGTAGCCGGGGCATCGAAGCCAACCCCACCAAGGTCAACGCCATCAGGTTCATGAAGCCTCCCCGGAGCAAAAAGGACCTGAAGAAGCTCACAGGGTGCATGGCTTCCTTGAGTCGGTTCAAAAGCCGACTCGGCGACAGACGCCTACCCTTCTTCAAACTTCTCCGGAAGTCTGACAAGTTCGAGTGGAACGATGATGCTTCCAAAGCATTCCAGGAGCTCATGGATTTTCTTACCTCGCCGCCTGTCCTAACAACACCAAAAGATGGGGAAGTCCTCCTCCTGTACATCGCCGCCACTACCAGTGTCACATCTACAAGGTATAGTGACCTGTCTACTTCATCAGTGAAGTACTCGGCGAATCCAAGGCAAGCTACCCCCAAGTGCAGAAGCTGCTATACGCTATCCTCATCACATCAAGAAAGCTCCGGCTCTACTTCCAGGCTCACAAGATCAAGGTGGCCTCATCATATCCACTTGGCGACATCCTCCGCAACAAGGACGCCAACAGCCGGGTCGTCAAATGGTCAGTAGAACTCGGAGCATTCTCGATTGAATTCACGCCGCGGTCCACCATCAACTCTCAGGCGTTGGCCGACTTCGTTGCCAAGTGGACCGAGATCCAAGATCCTCCACCAGACACCAGATCCGAGCACTGGATCATGTACTTTGATGGCACCCTCAATCATGATGGAGCCGGCGCTGGAGTCCTCTTCATCTCCCCGAAAGGTGAAAAACTCAAGTACGTCCTCCAGCTACTTTTCAAGGCCACCAATAACGCTGCCGAGTATGAAGCTCTCATTCACGGTCTCCGGATCGCTGTTGCACTCAGCATCAAGCGTCTGTTGGCATATGGCGACTCCAAAGTTGTCATACAGCAAGTCAACAAGGACTAGGAGTGCACCAAGGAAAAGATGGATGCCTATTGCAGGGAGATCAGGAGGCTCGAAGCCAAGTTTTATGGTCTGGAGTTCCACCACGTCCCCAGGGACGACAACGTGGCGGATGATGTCCTGTCCAAGCTTGGATCCAAGCGGCCCATCGTACCACCCGGCGTGTTTGTTCAAGCACTCAACAGCCCTACGGTCAAGACGGAAGAGGAACCTTCCATGAAGACCGACTTGGTCCTGGCCATAGGACAGGAGGTCCTAACCCTTGATATTGACTGGCGCTCCCCAATCATCAACTTCATCAAAAACAACAAAAGCTACCCAAAAGGAAAGGAACACGAGAAGCTTGCTCGCTGATCAAGCAACTACGTCGTCATAGGAACCGAGCTGTTCAGGCACTTGGCTTCCTCAGGAACCCTATGCAAATGTGTTGCACAGGACGAAGGAGTCCGACTCCTTAGCGATATCCACTCGGGTATCTGCGGCAACCACGCGGGTGCCTCTACCCTCGTGAGGAAAGCCTTTCGATCAGGCTTCTACTAGCCTACGGCTCTGGCCGACGCCTGAAACATCGTCAGGCGATGTTCCGGGTGCCAGTTCTTCTCCAAGCTGCAGCATGTCCCGGCTCAGGCCTTACGGACCATACTGCCGTCCTGGCCATTCGCTTGCTGGGGACTCGATTCGGTGGGACCCCTAAAGATGGCTGTCGGCGGATATAGTCACATATTCGTGGCCATCGACAAGCTGGTGACAGCCACCACAGCAGCCAAGGTAGCCGAGTTCATTGAGGAGATATCACATCGATTCAGGGTGCCTAACCAGATCATCACAGATCGGGGTACTTCATTCATAGGCTTCGAGTTCTGGGACTACTGCCAAGAAAGCTGCATCGACGTCTACTATGCCTCCGTGGCGCACCCCAGGTGCAATGGCCAAGTTGAAAGGGCCAACGGCTTGATCCACCAGGGACTCAAAGCCAGAATTTTCGACCCGATCGAAAAGTATGGTGCAAAGTGGTTCCAAGAACTACTCAGAGTAGTTTGGGGACTACGCACACAAAGAAGCCAGGCTACCAGCTACTCGCCATTCTTCATGGTGTACAGTTCTGAAGCAGTCTTACCATCGGATATAGCTTTTGGTGCTCCGCGCATCCAGAACTACGACGAGAATGAAGCCGAAGCAGCTCGATGCACCGACATCGACTCGGCAGAGGAGCACCGCCTAACGCCCTCCATCCAGCATGCGAGATATGAACAACAGCTTCGGCGCTACCATGATCGCGACTTCAACGTCGGTGACCTAGTTCTGCGACGAATCCAGTCGACCACCAGCGCTCACAAGCTGTCTTCCCCATGGGAGGGCCCCTTTGTAGTCAGTGGGAAAGTGGTTCCAGGAACCTACCACCTACAGAGGGCAGACAGTACAGACGTGGGCAACCCATGGAATATCAAACACCTGCGTCGCTTCTATCCGTAGAAGCGTAGAAAATGCAAAGTTATGTACCCATCTACTCATTCAATAAAGTTTGATATATTCTAAATATTGCATTCACTCTTTGTTCTTGACCGAGTCATTTTCAACACGCTCGGGGGCTATGTTCCGGCCACCCAGCCAGCCCCCACTTGGAGTCCGACCAGTCGGACAGGAACAACCCGGTTCGTCTTTACTGAACACAGCCGAGTACATTCAGGAACCACTCTGTGTCACCCTGACCAAACGCGCACATTGATGATCTGCTCTCAAGCGCTAATCAAAGGGCTCAGAGATCGCTTTCCACCTACTCGGCAAATTCAGAAAAGAACCCGGACCGTGGGCATAACATTAACATCAAATAAAATTAAAGCATTATTTACATAAACATTGTCCTTAGCTGGTCCACTCTGACCAACTTTCCTTGCAGCAAAAACTCCTGGAGACCGGCAGCCTACAGCTCGGCCACGACACGCTCGGCGATCTCCAGGACGGCGGCGTGGTTGACCTCCCACTCAGCGTCAGAGCAGTGCTCGGGGACGCCGTCTCCCACCAGGTCCAGATCCGCTTCCAGGTGGGTCTTCACAATACCTAGGGTATGTTGCACTGCATCCTTGGCAGCTCCCCTGATGCAGGCCTCCAGCCGGACGCGGGACGCTTCTAGCCTCTCAGCCAGGCTATCGGCAGCTGCCATGCCCTCGGGCTCGAAGGCCCCAAGCAGCGCCTCCAGCGGCCTGCTCAGGCGATCCAGTGTCGCCCGGCCCTGTGCCACTTGATCCTCCGCTTCTGCAAAAAGCACCCGGCTGGGTCAGCCCAAGCCGAAGAACATGACAGAAAGAACATAGCGTATGATCTTCGGGTCGTACCTCGCCGAGCCTCCCGCTCCAGGCGAAGCTTCTCCTCGGTGGCGGCCTCCCGCGCTTCGGCCACCTCTCGGAGCTTCTGCAGCTCCTCGTTGGCCTTGGTGCAGGCCTCCAGCTCTAAATAAAGCAAGTCAGAGATAAACAAGCACGCAAAGAACTCGACAAACATGACTCTGGCTACATACCGCACTTCTCCTTGCGCAGAGCATCCTCAGCCTAGACCTTGTCGGCCTCCAGATGGCGGCTCCGCGCCTCCAGCTCGGCCACCTTGGCCTCGAGCCCCGCCACCCGACTGATGGTGGCGCTCCCCTTGGCTAGCTCCTGAGCGGCCTGCTCTGACATGTCTACGAGAGTCTGACAAACAACTATGCGTTACAAGACCACGCCTGCAAAAACAAGTCGGCTTCAAAATCAGAGCGAGGTAGGAGACTTACCTCGACAAGTCCCTGGGCGATCTTGGCGGACTCCACAAGTTTGATGGAGACTGTGCTGTCCCCCTCCTCGTCTTCGTCTTCCTCGGCCTCCTCCTTTGCCGGCGGGGGCCTGACCCCCTCGGTGGGCTCGGCTTGGGTCCTCTCCGCCTCGATGGCTGAGACCTCCGTGGTCGTGACCACCTCAATGGCTGTGACTTCCAAGGCTCCGACCTCCACGCCCACCGCCCCTTCATCACGGGGCGGATCCTGCATCTCCTCATCAAGGGAGGGAAGAGACCCTGTTGCTGGCTTCCTCCTCCTTCTTTTCCTTCTCCTCACGGCGGGCGCGGCTCTTTGCCGGGCTCGCCCGCGGCGTGGCAAGCTTCGCGGCATCACTGGAGCCACCCTCATTGGACGACTCCTCAGCCTTCCTCTTGGCGCCGCTGAGCGTCGCCCTCCTACACCAACAACAAGGGCACTAAGAACGACTCCAGGAAACAAAAATCAAGACAGAACAGGATCAAGATTGCGGAGCTTACCCGCCGCTGCGACACAGCGGGAACTTCAGCCTCAGCGGCGCGGCCGGTGGAGTCCCAGAGCCGGCGCGCGGGGGCGTCTCCTCCCTGCGTAGTTGGCCTAGCACCTGGGCCGCTTCCTTCTCGACCTGGGGGCCGGCAGATGCCGCCCCACTTCAGCAGTGGCCGGGGGCGCCGACGCTCCCCGGACTTTGCTCACTCCCTTCCGGGTCGAGCTCCTCAACGACTGTTGTGCTGCCGCCAACCCAGCCTTTGACAGCTGGATCTTCCTGACGGTGTGGCGCGTCTACCTCCTCAGGGCGGCCGATGGCGGCAGCCCCGAGGCTCCGGTAATCTCCACATCCGGCTCGCTCCCCACGGAGGAGTTGGAGGAGAACTCAGCCTTCTCCTCCGCCGGCTCGCGCAGCTCGGCGGAGGCAGCAGCGTCCTTCCCAAGGTCCCCCTCAAGCAGAGGAGCGGGGACCAGTACTCCAAGACCTTGGCCTGCAAAAGTACCGAGTTGTTATACAACCCAACGGGTGCGCTCGGAAAAATAGAGCAAAAACAGAGGAAGCAACTCGATGTGAACAAAACAACTCGGCAAAGTTCAAGAAGACTTACGGCATCGGTTGGCCGCTTCAGGCAGTGGACCTTGGGACAGCCCTTGTCCCGGATCTTCCCCGCCATGATGCGGGCGACCCGGTTCGCGATCTCGTCCCGGGGAACCTTGCGTTCGTGTCCCCGGGTCGGGTCCCGATGACCCCAATACTCGAAGGCCGGGTCAGACCCTGTGCCGAAAAGTCGGCGATCTCTTTGAGGAGGCGCTCCACCTGCGCCATATCCTCGGTGGTCGGCGACTCCTCCCATCACGCCTTGTACTCCGGCGCGCAGCCAGTGCGCGCCGGGAGGCAGGGCACCGGGTTCGCCACCACGAACCATTCCCGCGCCCACCCCTTGTTGGTGTCGCGGAGCTCGAAGTTGGGGTAGACGCTCCCCTGGCGCAGCGAGAAGGCGGCCCCGCCCACAATGTTCCGGCGAATGTTGGACGGGTGCCCCTTGAGGCGGTACAGAGCCTGCTATAGATTAAAGTGGGAAGCGATCCCCAAGTACCCCTCGCAGAGGTGGATGAAGATGGCAATCTGTGCAATTGAATTTGGCTTGAGATGAGTTACCTCGAGCCCGTAGAAATGGAGAAGCCCGCGGAAAAACACCCCCACGGGAAGTGCGAAGCCCTTCTCGTAGAAGGACTTGAACACGACCGCCTGGTTCATGTCCTCCGATGGGAACTCTTCCCCATAGCAGCACCGCCACCCGGAGATCTGCTTCTCCGAGAGCAGGCCGCGCTCCACAAGGTCCTGGATGTCGCTCTCTTGGAGCGAGCACTTTTGCCAGGACGACGACGGTGGCTGGGCCTCTCCGGAGCTCCCCGAAGTCAAGGACGCAGATGCAGAGGTCGAGGTGGCCATGGCGATGGCGGCGAAGCCTAGGCGAGGGGAGGAAGTCGCGAGGAAGATGAAGGCCGAGAGCTCTGGAAGCTTGCCGAGTTGGCTAAGGTGGCAGAAAGCTCTGGAGTGCTTGGGAATAGGGTGGTGCCTCCCCTATTTAAATATCGGAGTCCCCCACAACGGGCAGATCCGAAATTAACTGCCGGATTTGATCGGGCCGGTGATCTCACGGCGGATAAGGTGTGATAAACAGTAACTTTCCTTTTTACCATTGCCTCTGACAACCCCGCTCCCCTGTCAGCCGCGACAGATCCGCACGGAGAATAACGGTTGGATTTTCACCCTGATGCGAATATGCTTCAAATATTCCTGGAAACGACTCGGCGCGTCTCCGTGACTCTGCCAGCTACCCTACCCGGGGGCTGGGTGCCGCCTACTACCCGGCGTGTCTCCGCGACCCAGCCTTGGCCTCAGGGCCCGGACGCCATGACGACTCGGTGCGTCTTCATGACTCCGTCAGCTAGCCTGCTCGGGGGTTGGGTGCCGCCTACTACCCGGCGTGTCTCCGCGACCCAGCCAGGGCCTCAGGGCCCGGACGCCGTGGCGACTCGGCGCGTCTCCGTGACTCCGCCAGCTACCCTGCTCGGGGGCTGGGTGCCGCCTACTACCCGGTCTGTCTGCGCGACCCAGCCAGGGCCTTAGGGCCCGGACGCCGTGACGACTCGACGCGTCTCCGTGACTCCGCCAGCGACCCTGCTCGGGGGCTGGGTGCCATCCATTACCTGGTGCGTCTTCGTGACTTACCTAAGGCTTCAGGGCCTAGACATTCGAACTACTTGGAAAGTCTCAGAGACTTAACCCAGGCTTCCAGGGTCAGGGTTGCCGAGTCAGGTTCGATCACTGTGGCGACCTCAGGGTGGCCAGGCACTGATATCCTCAGGGGGGCAGTGTAACAAAAATAACGACTTGATATTCAGACATTTGGACAGACGAGTTAAAGATCAATTCTTTAACCCTCGAAAAGCTTCTTTGAAACCTTCCGAGGCTCGGGGGCTACACCCAACGGGTGCGCCCAGGGGCGTATCCCATTCTGGATCAACAATCACGATGGACAATTATCAAGAGCACCGAAGGACTTCGCTCAAGTACCACAAAAGTTTGACTCGGCCCTCCGGCGCTCGGGGGCTTGACGGAGGTAGATCTACATACCTCCCTGCCGAGTGGGGTCCCCGAACCCGGGAGACTACCTGCTCGGTGACTCGGCTACAACTACTCAGCGTGCAGCACTCGACTGTGCGCAGAAGAGGATCCTCAGAGGATTAGGATGAGAGGCTCCAACTAGAAGCTCGCATACCTAGAGATCTTAACCGACCTCCTTCCTTGTAACCCGAATATATCATTCCTTGTACCCCCTACGGCTCCTGGTCTATATAAGGGAGACGTAGGCCGACCCATAGGGTGACTCTCTCTCTCTCCACTTTTCGCAGCATTCCACCAACCCTAATACAACCCCGAACACAGGACATAGGGTGTTATGCTCATTGCGGCCCGAACCTGTCTAAGTCCCTGTGTCTTCGTGTTACCATCGAGCTCTTGGTCCTGAGATCCCCATCCTGAAACTCTACCGCCGGGTACACCCCTGGTGGACTGGCCGAAATAACAATCCGACACGTACTCTTGGAGGCAAGAGGGGAAACTGAGGATGACTCAGCACCCAAGTCGGTAGTGGAGAAGCCCCCGAGCACTCCAGAGATGAGTGCTCGCGAAGCAGAGGACATAGGGGATGCCATGCTTCGGAATTCTCCGCTTCCGGATGCTGAGAGGAGCGATGAAAGGCTCCTGGAAGACGATGGAAGCGACAAGCTTCCAGAGGAAGAGGGTGGCGAGAAGCTTCCTGAGGGAGGAGACGAGAAGCTGTCTGAGGACGCCCCTACAGGTAAACTTACAATGCCTTGTACTGATAAAGTACTTCTCTTTGCTCGTAGTTTGGATTAATAACCCATTTCTCCTCTAAATTCCCAAAATATAGGGGATATTGTAGAGAAAGTTGCAGATGTGCTAGAGAAAGCCATCTCTAAAGTGCGGGAGAGTGCTTCTCGGGTTTCATCGGGAAGTGTCATGCCACAAGAAAAGCTAAAGCTTGCATTCAAGCTGCTGGGGGTAAGTAATCGAATATGTAGAGTACTTATGTATAGATCGAGTAGTGTGTACTGATCTTTTTGTTTTATTTTTTGGCAGGAGGTGTTGGGGCAGGAGGGTAGCCAAGCCCAAGATGATTCAGAGCTAAATGCTCTGAGAGAGTGAGTGAAAACGCTCTCGTCCGAGAAGGCTGCTCTTCACGAGAAGATATAACAGCTCTCCAAGGCCAAGAAAGGTTAGTCTTTAGCATATATGATGCAATCGACTAGATTGTTTATAACATCCATAAAAATTCATCCAATTAAACCACGCGCTAAAAATTATTTCAAAATCTTTTCGTCATTGAGCTCGAACCATTTCAAATCTTTTTCCTGCCCGAGCTCTCGATTCCCCGAAATCCTTTCCGGCGATCCGCCGTTTTGACACTCAAATTCAATCCTCGTCCTTGTTTCCCTTTTTCCTCGTTTTGCATGTGCATCACTCCCAGCTGAAGCCGCCGTGCGTGCTCGACTGACCCTACGGTCGCCGCCGCGAATTTCGCTGGCGCCCTCTCTTTCTTTTTTTTCCTCTCCCTCCATTTTTCTTTTCCCTTTCCTCTTTTTCTCTTTTCCTTTTTCTCTTTTTCTTTTTCCCCTCCTCCGTTCCTCCTCCTCCCTCCCTCTCTCCTTTCCCATGTGTAGCACGACGTCGAGCAAAGCTCGATGCCCCCCACCTCCCACTTGCGCTGCCCCGCCCCCACCGGCCACTGCCACCGCCGCTATGCACCACCGCCCCCCTGCTCGCCTCAGCGCCGCCGGACACACGAGCTCGGAGCACGCCGAGCCCGACCTCCAACGCCGCCGTACCCCCTTGCGCCGCCCCCTCCCCACTTGCCTGTCTCTCTCTGCACGGCCGTCCTCTCGCCGTCGCCTCCGAGCACCACCGCGCCGCTCCACGACACCAAAGCCGCCCCCACACTATTAATGGCTGCCGAACTCGCCGTCCGGCTGGTCACCGCCGCGCCCCCTCCACCCCACCCTCTCCCGGCCTATAAATAGGCCCTTCGTCGCACCCTCGAGCTCCACAACTCGCCTGCTACCTCCAGCCCTCCACTCCTGCACCCCAGCACCGCCGCCGCAAGCTCCACTGCCAACTCCCGCCGGCCTCCGCGGCCAGCACGCCTCGCTCCACCCCAGCCATTGGTGAGTGGGGGAAATGGATCCCCCCGTCGCTCTCTCCGTTTCCCCCCAACCCCCGGCCACCGTCGTGGACCGAGGGCCGTCGGCCAGTCCTCGCTGGCGCCGCCCCTCCTCTCCCCTGTTTTGGTCACGGGAAAGAGGAAGAAGAAGGCAATTTTGCCTTAAGCCCCCTATTTTTTCCTCTTTTCTATTAAGAGCCTTCCCCTCTAGCCCTTTTACAAAAGAAACCTCCTACAATTTATTTTCACCAAACACTCCCTCCACCATATGAGAACAATTATGAATAGACCCCTGCCCTTTCCAAAGTAGCCTCAGATATTTCCAAAAATTCCAATCAAGTCCTTTTCTTTCCAGAAGTATTTACAAATGGGCCCCTGAACCCCGGATTAGCCCTAAACTTACCTTAACTTATCATTTCATGCGCCAAAAATCCTCCATTTGCCCCAAAACTTTACCACGCCATTTCTAACATAATTTTGGTCGTGCCATTAGAAAACCACCCAAAAATATTACTCCTATATCCATATCTTAATATTTCCCGATTTGAGCTCAACGATAAAACATTTATTTATTTTTCTTTATTGTGTGCTTGTTTGTGTGCACCGCAGATCACGGTGTGAATGAGGAAGAACCCGTCGACGAGCAGTATCGCGAGCAAGTGTGCGAGGACCAGTACCGTGACCCCGAACCCGAAGGGCAGTATCTTGATCAGGACTTCCCGAAAGGCTTTGTGAATGGCAAGTTCAATCTCATCCTTTGATGCATATTTTGTCCCAGTTTTATAAACACAACCTATTGGCCTGTTTTACAAAACTGCATATGCTTTTACTGCTAAGACATGGTTGGATAGCCACCCCTTGACTTGTTATGACCATTCCTTGACCACCTAGATTGATGTCTACATATGATTCGTTCTATGTGGATGTTAATCACTTCTAGAATTGCTTAGGACCTTATACTCGTTCTACTACACATCAAATATGATTATTTATAAAGGAAAATGTGTACGTGTGTGGGAAGGGAAAAGGTGGATTTGTTGAAAATAAATGAAAGATGTGTCTCGATGAGATGGATGGCATCTCTGTGTGAATTGCCAGAAGGTGTGCTCGTACCTTTGTGGTTGAGCAAGAAGGTTGGGAGATATCCATCTTGTCACAATTAAGGACCGAGTTGATGTGTCATCTTGCCTAACTCAACTATCGTGCAAACCACTCGACATTTGTATGTGGTAACGGCTTAGCATAAATCCCACTAGTTAGTCTGATAGCCATCAGGAGAGCTGAGAGCAACGGGTGATCAAGAAGAAGGGATAAGCTCTGTGTGACTTATGCCCCGGTTAAACCTCGGTGAAAGGTCAATGACCCCTTGGTGGATTCCGTGTTGGCTAGTCAGGTCTAGCTAAGGTGGGTATTGGCTTTGTTGGGATCTGCACCAACACTAAGGTGATTGTGTTGTGGTACCCCGCTTGTGGGTAAAGTTGCACACCTCTACAGAGTTAAAACCTATTCGAATAGACGTGCCCACGGTACTGGGCGAGTTATAGTTTGGTCAAATAACTAGCATTTCTTCTGGGGATGGTTGGGTTGGCGTGAATTGTTTTGGAAAAGTGTCCGGCAGCTGTGCCGTGTGCTACGGCGGATGAGGAGTCCGGTTGCAACTTTTAAAATCTTGGATCCTGTGTGGATCAACCCCACCGGCTATAAAAGAATTGTTCTAAGAAAAACACAGTTTCAAAATAAACTCATGCATAAAAAAATTAGCTTTCCGCAAAATTAAACCCTAGCCTTATCCTTGATTTATCCTGTGCATGTATTCTATTTATACCCGCTCCGTGGGTGTGGTTGGACTAGCTGAGTACGTTTGTACTCACCCTTGCTTAATTTTTACAGAGGAAGATCCAGACTTTATCCCCGAGGACGTTGAGTAGGGGTTCCGTTCTGCACCCAACCTTGCCTGTGGATAGGGTCACCCGTAGGAAGCTTCGTATGGCGCAAGACTCTATTGACCTCTTCGTAGTTAACGTTCTTGTTTGGGTTTTAGTGGTTATCCTCGCGATAGTGGTGCTTCATTGCCCATTACCGCGTAGAGTTGTACGGTGATGTACCATCTGATGTAATAAATGTGTTATCAGCCTCCTGGGACAGATATTTGTATCACATTTGAGTCACCTCTTATGAGGGGACGCTTTATTGTTCTGCTTGATGTTCATAAGCTTTTCTTCTAATCGAGTACACAGCTTGCACAAAATCTCTAAAGATTGAGGAAAGTTTGGTACTGGATCTAAAGATTCTTATGTACCGAAACGCAGATGAAATCGAGAAGCTCAAGAGGATCAAGGCGGATTCTGATCAAGAGATGGCAACAATGCTTCAACAGCTCAAGACCTTGTCAAAATCCCGGGACTTGATGCAGCAAGAGCTTGAAGAACTCAAAGACTCTACTCAAGATGTGGCAGGACTTGTGGAGATTCCAGAGGGGAATGAGGACGAACCGCTCACCTTGGCAGGGAAGCTTCGAAAAGTACCCGAGAGCTTTGAAAGGTTCGTCTCCGCGATCACCCGATAGTACATGGGACATGTACTCAGGTTGGTTAAGTCCTACTGGCCACATACTCCACTTGATGCACTTGGGCATTGCGCGAAGGCTGATTGTACTAATGAGCAATTCGATCAGTACCTGCAAGAGACTTCCGCTGTTGCCGACAAGATAGTGGAGTCTCTAAACAAGCCTGAATCCCCTTGAATTTGCTTGTAAAACTGTTTGCCATGTGGGCCATAAGTACTTTGAACAAATGTTTAATATTTGTGTAATGTCAAGTACTTGTTTTATAGTAGGATTAGGCAATCCTTTGATGTGTCGAGTAATTGTACTCGAATGGCATGAGTTTTGGCGGCATCGCGCCTACTCGATTTTGGTCGTGGATACAAAGAGTTGTATCCATAAGTGTCTTAAGAGGCAAAGTATTCTTGAATAGGGTCAAGGTATATGGTTCTAATCAGAACTCTAGTGCTGACCGGTTAGGATTGAATCCCGCAGGATTAACCAAGTGGGAAAAGCACTAAGGGGGTATTTTAAGCCATAGCTTAATCCAAATTTCTCTTTGAAAAGAAATATTTTGTTAGAGCAATGCTCTTATGGACTTGATTGTCCAACTAGGAAAACTCTTATGGAGTACTTGGAGAATTTGGAGCTTTGAATGTTCTTTGATAGATAGGTGAACAGGAGACCCTCGACAACTACTCAGAGTACTAAGGGAAAACAGAACTATTTTGGTATCTCGAGCGAGCGAGTAGCACTCGTCAAGTTCTCGAGGTAAAAAAGCTCTGTAGTTGAAACACCCTTAGTGGTCTAAGCAAGCAGGAGACTCGTGTCAAACTATTTTAGAGTATCGAGAACTTATTTTATGCTCCTTGGGGAATTTTTGAAGTTGACCAGTTAGGATAGGCCTCGCTTGGTCATCCAAATAGCATACAACTTTTTATGAAGATATCCCCAAACTACTTGATCCAGCGAGTAGCATGTCATATACCAGGACTGGATTGATTTCTAAAATAGACATGTTAGGATGAACTCCGTCGAGTTATCTAAGGCGAAAATATTTTAGAAATATCCCAGACTTACTCGAGCAAAGTGAGTAAGGTGTTCTACCCAAGGACTGGAATAATTTTTAAGATAGATCTGTTAGGATAAACCCCGTCGAGTTATCCAAGACGAAACCATCTTAAAAATATCTGAAACCTACTCGAGCCAGCGAGTAGGGTGTCCTAACCAAGGACTGGAGTAATTCTAAGGACAAGTCTGTTAGGGTGAACCTCGTCAGGTTACCCAAGACGAAAATGTCGAAAGAATATCCGAAAACTTACTCGAGCCAGCGAGTAGGGTGTCCTAACCAAGGACTAGAGTAATCCTTAAGACAGGTCTATTAGGATGAACCCCGTCGGGTTATCCAAGACGAAAATGTCGAAAGGATATCCAAAACTTACTGGAGCCAGCGAATAAGGTGTCCTACCCAAGAACTGGAGTAACTCTTAGGGCAGGTCTATTAGGATGAACCGCGCCGGGTTACCCAAGACGAAAATGCCGAAAGAGTATCCAAAAACCTACTCGAGCCAGTGAGTAGGGTGTCCTAACCAAGGACTGGAGTAATCCTTAAGACAGGTCTGTTAGGATGAACCCCGTCGAGTTATCCAAGACGAAAATGTCGAAGGGATATCCAAAACTTACTCGAGCCAGCGAGTAAGGTGTCCTACCCAAGGACTGGAGTAACTCTTAGGGCAGGTCTATTAGGATGAACCCCGTCGGGTTACCCAAGACGAAAATGCCGAAAGAGTATCCAAGACCTACTCGAGCCAGCGAGTAGTGTGTCCTAACCAAGGACTGGAGTAATTCTTAGGACATGTCTATTAGGATGAACCCCGTCGGGTTACCCAAGATTAAAATGTTGTAAGAATAATCGAAGTGTTCCATAATAACTACTCAATTGCTACTCTAATACTGAGCATGGCTTTCAGAGTGGTATTTATGATGGGGTATGGGTCAGATGAGCGAGAGCCAAGTAGTCGATTCATGAAGGGATCAACTTTTATTGACGATTTGCCGAGATTACAGCGATTGTAAAATGACAGACTCTGACTCTTAAGACCTAACTCTTGCCCGTTAGACGTGAGCAATGATTTACATAGCTGAAAAAGTATTCGGAGGTAAACTAATTGATATAGTAGTCGACTAGATTATTAGTAAAGTCTCCTTTGTCAGTGGTGCCCCAAGGGCCTTGCGGAGTGACTTGCACTCGAAGATCGTATGAGAGCTCTTTGGGTGCACGAAGCACTTGCGTAGGAGCGTTTTGTTGATCCTATCTCCGCCTAGAGATGATTCTCCATGATGTTGGGTGCGCGGTTTACCCTGGGGAAGGGTACTTGCCGGCTTGCGCTTCTTGAAGGATGAAGAAGCATATGGTGGGATGCGGTAGTTGGAAGAAGGGTTGTAAGCCTCTATTTTTTCGCGCTCCTTTCTCCTTGAGATGATGACATTGCGTGCGTCGTGACCAATGTTGATCACATTACGGAGGTCGCTGTTGGAGTAGTTGTAGTTGTTGCCTTGCTGTTCTTGCTGGCGGTTGGCAAGGCGCTGGTGCCTAAATGCCCTCTTCTGATTAAGCAGGCGATGATGCTCGTAGAGATCCTCTGCTGCGTGTTGCTCTTCCAGTTGGACAGTAACTGTTACTGCTGGAGGAGGTGCAGGCATGTCTTGCTTGGTAGCAGCTTGGGCTTCTATGACCGTGGGGGGAGTAGTTTCCATGTTGTCGGAAAGATACTCATCAAAGTCATCAGAATTGTAGTCGTCGAGGTTGAGACGCTCCGTGGAGTCGTCCTCAGGTTCATGAACTTCAGAGATGCGAACCATGAGGATTTCATGGCAAAGATCTTGAATTTCATGGTCTTGTTCGCTTGAGGGCGGGTCTAGTGGAGTGCTCTGCTGGAAGGTTAGATCCGTTGGCTGAGAGCCGGAGGTGTTAGGATCTTGTGTCTCCTTCAGGCTGTACTGGATTAGGCACACATACTTGGAATTTTTAGTCGACTTGGATTTTACTTCCTTGCTGTACTGGACTAGGTCGTCCAGTTCATCCTCCGGGTCAGAAGAGTACTCGGAGTCGGAATCGGTTAATCCACCGATCTTAGAGTATGTGTGCTTTGGGTGAGCAAGAAGCGGGATGCCGATCTCTACGCGGAGGGTGTTCTCGTTCATCCAATGTATCCATGATTGAGTGGGAGGCAATCCTTCAGGCTCCTTAATCCAGGGTTTGTCAAAAATCGACTTGCTAGATTGTTTTGGGGCTTTGGATTTTCCCTTTTCGAGTTTGGCGAGTTCCCAGAGGGCGTCAGCATTCTGGGATGGTTGGGCCATAGCGTCCATGAACAGACTGATGTTGTCAGACCAGTCTTCGAGATCATCGAATGGTTCAAAGTTGTCAAGGTTGTTCATGAATTGATCAAAGTCCTGGTCGAATAAGGATTCGGCTGGTTCAGGGATCACGATTGTGAGCGGGTTTCGGTGAAGGATTCTGAGGTTTCCTGGAGAAAGACGGTCCCATCTGAACAAGCCGGGGGGTTTGTTTTTCCAGATCTCCCGCAGATTCCTCCTCCCGATTTCTGCTTCTTGTTTTGCAGAATGCCTTCAGCCATCTTGATGCAGTCGACGAGTTTGAAATCTACTCGATCAACCCCTGAGAGTATGTTGCCCGACCGTTCCAGTGATGGGTTCTATGCTTCTGGGTTCTGCTGTGGTTTAGATGATCCAAAAGCGGATTCTGCAAGCTTGATGCATCCCTCTATGGATCGTGAAACTCGATCTACTCCCTCGAGTAGTTCCGAGTTGTTGATCTTGGGGCGTTTGATTGACTTGAGATGAGTCAGATATTTTATGAGGGTTTCGGAAAATTGAGGTTTTTCGGAGTCAGAATTTGTATCGAACTCGACTGACCCGATAGTTCGAGTTGGAGTTGGCACATTTTCTGGACTATCCGAACTGAGCTCCAGTACGACTCTTTTCCCATCGAGGTCAGCGATCTCGCAGACGTCGGCGGGTTGGAGAGTGGTTTTCAGTTTAGGCGAGTTGGACGTGACAAGGTGGCTGGAGAAGCTGCCCGACCCGTCAGCCATGCAAGCCCAGGAACCGAAAACAAAGGTTGTACCCTCGGGCACGTTGTTGGCGTCGCTTGATCCGGCCATCAAATTCGCCGATGAACTCGCCGAATCCCCTACCTGGCGCGCCAGCTGTCGGTGTTTACCGCCAAGGCTGCTGAGGGATACCCTTAGCAGTAGGGTTTGTAGGTAGGGATCGATGGCTCTGGAACTCGATGGTGCAAGGAACACAAAGATTTAGATAGGTTCGGGCCGCGAGTTGCGTAATACCCTACATCCTGTGTGGTTGTTTGTATTGCCTTAGGTGTTGATGATATTTGGAGGGGGTCTCTGCCCTCCCTTATATATCCGGGGGGACAGGGTTACATGGAAAGTCCTAGCCGAGTACAGTTGGAGTCCTACTACAACACAATCGGGTAGTTTCCTTTGTACTGCAGCTAGTTCTACGCCTATTCGGGTAGTTACAAAAGAGGTAAGGTACATCCATAAGCTATCCCTTACTCTAGAACATTCTATGCCTATAAGCAGTCCCGCTGCCCCGGGTCTGACACTAGTCTTATTCAGTTTCTACTTGTGTGTAGGGTGAACTTGATTTGTTACTGTTAGCATGTGGAGTGAACCTAAGCTGATACTTGTGTTTTATTGGTACTTGTGATATGTTTTCACGGCTGATTATACAAAACGTCGGGCATTAGCAGTTGAGTGTAACTGAATAGTTAGTGTCTACTCCCTCCATTCTCAATTATTAGTTGTTTTGGCTTTTCTAGATACATAAATTTTGCTAAGCATCTATACATAATATATATCAAGATGCATAACAAAAATTATGCACCTAGAAAAGGTAAAATGACTAATAATTTGAAATGAAGGGAGTAGTAACATAGTAGCGCTCAGCCCCTCCCGCATTTTTCATGATGTTTGAATATGGGGAAAATTCGATTCATGCCACCACAACTCCGTGAAATTGGGTTTCACATTGAAAATCATGCCACTCAATGGCATGGATTTCAACATGAAATCCAACTTCGTGAAATTGTAGTGGCATGGATCCAACTGACCCAATATGGGCCATGTACAAGAGGTAAAAAATTTCGCTGAAAACTCACATCTCACATCACTTTAGCCGCATTTGGCAATACCACATCATGCTTAAATACCAGTTGCAACAATGGTTCCCTAGGATAGAGATTCTACCTACAACTTGTAGTTCTCAAACAAACATGGCTTGCATTGTTAGTGTGTTTGGGCTCCACAACTGTATCTGTATAGCTACCATAGTGCCATTTTCCTCATGATGTCATCATCGTACTAGTTGCAACAACAGGGGACTAAGCATGTGTTTGAATGGTGGGTCATAGTGGATCGGATAGATTTGAACCACTTCGACTTATACGGGACTAAGCCTGTGTTTGAATGGTGGATCAAAGTGGATCAAACAGATTCGAACCACTTCGACCCGTGTTTGGGCCATGTTTTGTTTGGGATGAAAAAATTTCGCGAAAACTTTTTGCAGCTTTGACCAATAATTAATAGTATTAAATAAAGTCTAATTACAAAACCACATGCAGAACCCCTAGGTAAATTCACGAGATAAATCTAATGAGACCTTTGCCCGCATGATTATATCATGGGCACTGTAGCAAACTACACTACGTCAGAAAACCTTTATTAGTGACGGCTAATTTCCGCGTCACTAAATTTTCGTCACTGATGTGAAATGTATTAGTGACGCAGAAAACTCCGTCACTAATAAATCAAAACCCGTCACCAATAAGGTGTTTAGTGACATGTTTTACCAGTAACCCGTCACTTATTACTGATATTGGTGACGCACCTGGCTATATCCCGTCACTGATAATGTCCCCAGTGACGGGAGAAAAGAAAACCCGTCACTGATATGACACTCATTAGTGGCGCGTTTTCACAACACCCGTCCCCAATGTCAAATTTGAAAACAAAAAAAAGAGAGAATAAAATATATCTTATATATACATCACAAATACACATTTTTCATCCTTTATATATACGATAGATACACAGGTTTTGTCCACTATATACAGTACAAAATAGAGCCATGAATGAATTGCAAGTACATAGATTTTATCCATTATACACAGCACACAGCCATGAATTGCAGTCATACACAAGCTTAATCAATTGAACTCATACAAATCAACTATGATCTCTAATGCCATTGCAATTATCTTCTTGTATACCAGCCCACCATTAGCACTATGGCACCTGCATCTGGACAATATATCAATCTCCAGCAAAAAGAAGAATTGCAATTGCATAGAAATTGTACTTGGTCCTCGAGCTAATGTCAATTAACTACCACTTAAAGTCCTCAGTTAATTTTATTCCAGAAGGTCCATTGGCTTGATCAATAACAGCCAAGATGATCTAAGATGTTATCTGCCATGAGACAGCAAAAATAACAGCCAAGTCTTAAATACATAACTTTCTAATCATAAAACATATCTGATGAATGTTTAGAAATAAAAAGTACTTAAAACAAGAAGCATAGTTTCCTAGCCTTCATATCTGATGAATGTTTAGAAATAAAAAGTACTTAAAACAAGAAGCATAGTTTCCTAGCCTTGCAGGCTGCAAATATCCCAAATTGTAGGGGATCCATGAAAGGTTATAACAGAAAACGTGCTAGCAGAAATGTATAGCCACCTTAAGCATGACCAATGCTCATGCATAAGTATGAAAATTTAACAAATCAAAAGTTTAAAGATCAGCATAAGTACTTTTTAGGCAGAGGAGGGGGGAGGACGACACAATTGCAGACTTGCAATGATCTCTAAATGTAAAATGAATATAATAATGGATATCAGCTAAAATAATAAGCATAAGTTGAGACAATTTGCAGCTTAGCATCCATCATTTCTATTTTGCTGGACAAAACAGGAGCATTTTTTTAGGCAGTAAAATCTCAGTTAGAATACACCCTCCTGCATATGAAAAAACAAAACACCCACAGGTACCTAAATACTCTTTGAATTGCATGTTTCTAGCATATCTAGTGGCCTTGCTCTCTATCCAGTCTGTTAAAAAAAAGGAAAACATCAATGCATAAGCTTCTAGAGAAACAGTACTTACAGGTAGATCTCTTGCTGAGTTATATACTACAGCACAATAGCAGTTATGAAGACACATGCAGAAGTTAAAAAGTTCACAATAAATATGAACTTTGATAATTCTTTTGAACCCCATAAAGGCTCTAACAACTTCCCGAATAAAAGAAGACCAATGGTGCGCTGACAATCACCTGGAAGAGTATTGCTCATGTGAGTTTGAGGGAAGTCTAATATGTTCTTGGAAAAAACGGTACAATTGTCAAAAAGTCTATAATATTTGAAAACTGTGACCAGTAGTTGAATTCACAAATGTCATGGTATACTTTATTTAGCACACATGCTAAATAAAAACAGTTATCAAACAGAACAACAGTATTTCCATCTCCTAAGATGACATTCAAGTTGGTTATTTCTTACTAGTGTTACACATGCTGTACTCCCACATGTCGGCCCAGCAAAGTCAGAGTGAGGTCCCTGGTAAAGAATAACTCGTGAGATATTCTGTCAACCTTATATCATAAATCAACAAAAATGTGAAGAATCACAACACATGGACTTCAGAGTATCAGAAGACTAAATTTTAGATTTCATTATTAGGTCATAGCATATAATTATTGACAACACAGTCTTCGTATTGGTGGGGGGGGGGGGGGTCTTTGCATAGGTTTCTCTCAACAAAATAAAGTTCTGATATTTTTGTAATTCACAAAGACAGAATTTAGAAGCTAAGAATCTGAAACAGATATAATGTATATCTCAATGAGAAAGTAAATAAGCTATACATCTATTTCAGAAAAGTGAAAGTGGTGGTAGCAAGTTGCATATATACCTCCGGTGTGAAACCCAACTGGCAGCAACATGAGGGTATAAGCACTGTACCTGCTTCATGGTCCTCGCATCAGAGAATGTAATCGAGATGTCACATGGTGGCTTGAATGCTCTAGTGATATAGTTCTGAATTCACATACCCATAGAATTCCATTATCATTATGGTAGATCACGAAAAACAAATCCAATAATTCCGCATCGGAAAAACATTAAGAGCTAAAATCTCTACATGCAGGGAATTGTTCATCAGAAAACAAACAAGTATCAGACATGTGAATGCGAACCAAACTTTTCCAAGTTGGAACAGAATTCATTTCATCTGCAATTCAGACACCAGGCCTAAACAACCTAACCTGAGAAAACAAACAGACTAACAATCCGCTAGTACTGAGTCAGCTCGAGCGAAAATAGACCAGGGCCCCTTGTGCCCAGGCTGCTACGGAGATGAGCCACGCCGCTCCACGACGAGCTAGCCTCCGCTGTGCCGATCTAGCTGCTAGCCCTTGCTGCCGCTTGCCCCATCTGTCGTGTGTCTGTGCATGTGTGGATCTGGATCTGAGATGGGAAGAGAGGAGTGGAGGGAGAGAGATAGACAAATGTACCAGGCACCGGCGTGGGCCTGCAGATCCACCGCCCGGAGGTGTTGAGAACGGCGGGGGCGGCCGCCGTGAAGGTACGAAACCGCATCCCGAGCTCCTAGTCCACCCCCGCAGTCGGCGCAGCTATGAGGAGGGGGGGCCAGAGAGGAGACCACCGGGGGTGGCGAGGAGGAGGGGGCGGCGCCGGGGACGCGGAGGAGGGGGGGCTCCATCGCATCACGAGCTCCTGGTCCATCGCGCCGTCGCCGGAGAAATCGACCAGCGAAACCCTAGCTTGACTCGTCGTGACGAGGTGACGGTGCCAAGGGAAGGAGGCAAGGAGCAAATGAAGGGCGCGGGTAGTGCGGTACCTTTTGGGCCGGCTGAAAGGCCGCCGCGGCCCAGGCCCAGGTTGCGAGCACATTTTCTATTCTAGCTGCTCTATAGACCCGAGTACTCGTACCAGTGACGTGGGTAGACAAAGTGTGTCACCAATTACTTCCAACATTGGTGACCTGTTCCAATAATAGCCGTCTTCAATGGAAGACCAGGTATCATTAGTGGCGCGTTTTACTGAGACACGTCTCCAATATGTCTGGGCTAAGTCATGGATAAAGATATTGGTGACGCGTTTGAACTATAGCCGTCACTAATATTATATTAGTGACGTGTGTTATTTTTGTGTCACTAATCTTGGTGTCTTCTTTGTTAGTTTTTGACGTAGTGTCATGAATTAATTAAACTCATTAGATTCGTCACGCAAAGTTGCACCCATGTGTGAAAAGATTTCGTAAATAGACTTCATTTAGTATTTTATGCAGACAAATTTTTTTTTTGCGAAATTTTTTTAGGAGTAACCAAATGCAGCCTTGTTACAATTTTATGTGGGTTGGGATGAATCCGGACGGGAATATTCACCATGGATGTGACGGACCATCTGAACCCACTTCGACACGCGTCACCCTCCGTCTTTCTCCATCCTGCATGTAAGGGGCGAGCAGCCGGGTAGGGACCAGTGGCGGCCGGTGGCGCAGCAAGGGCAACCAGCGCCCATGACAACGAAGGCCAGCAGCGTCGCAGGAGCCGAGCCGTGGGCAGGCGAGGCGAGCTCGAGCAGGTAGAGAGATGCAGGGCCGCGCGAGCAAAGGCATGGGGATTGCAGGCGGAGGAGCGCTGCGGGGAGGTAGGGTGGAGGAGAGAGCTTGGGCGGTGCGGGCATGCTGCAGGGAGCTGAGTGGTCTGCGGTCTGAAGGAGACGAGGTCCGTATAAAATAAGAGGATGATAGGTGGGACCAGTTGATGACTGTTGCTACTAGTGTTAAAAGGGTATCCATCCCGTCCTGTAAACAAAAAAAAAAAGATTGAACCCAACCCTCTCGACTCAACAATAGTTGGGTTGAATCCAACCTAAAAAAATAGGAATGCTCTACCAGGCCAGCAGTGCGATGCTCAATGTTATAACTCAGAAGTAGGGTGTTCCCAATGCCTTCAACTATAGCAAGATGACGACAGCATGAAGAAAATGGTGATACTACTATGCTGTACAGTAGAACCAGTAGTGCAGCAACCATGATGCTAGATCTAGCTCATGAAGATAGTTGTACTGTCTTGTACCATTTCAGAGGCTTTATTTAGAAATTGCAGGTTCACATAAGAACTGCGCCCCTGTAAGTTGATTGGAAGATAATAGAAGGCAACATCACGAGCTTGCAACCTGGTTCAGCTTTTGGAGTTCTGAATTTAGCAATGTTGATTTATCCGGCAAAATCATATATTTTTCAGGACCTTCCATTTTACAATAAAATTGTGAAGGAGAAAAGTAGCTTAATGATCCACATAGTTGTGCATCTTATACTGAAACAATGTTTAACCGGCAGGATCAGACCTTGCATATTTCAATAAAGTTGTGAAGGAGAAAAGCAGCTGTGAATGGGGAAAAACAGCTTACTGGACCACATAACTATGCATCTCATACTAAAACCATATTGATTTATCCGGCAGGATCGTATGTTTTTAGGATCTTCCATTTTTCAAAAAAAATTGTAAAAGAACAGCATACCAAAGCACATACAGAAGCACACACAACCGAGCTTTGTTGGCTTCCTGAGATCATCAAGACACCCCTTTCCTTTTGTGATCATGCACACATACAAACATTGCATTACAAGCTGCAATCTCGGCCAGCCTGATCCGTAAATCAGAAACTGGTAAGCCACAGTAGCCATGGCGTGCCCTTTTCTAGTCGCACGATGCACGCCGCAAGATGCAGCTCACATCTGTCATCTATGCAACGGTGGCACAAAGTTAGCTTTGCCCTTCTGCAATGGAAGACACGAGGTGAACACTTCAGTGCACTTCAACAGTTCAACCTAGATCAAGATGAGTCTCGGCCGATCTTCGTTTCAAATTTTCACCACTAGCACTCTAGCAGCCAGTTGAATGGGTGCGTACGAGGCAGCTCATCATTGTTCTGTAGATACAAAGAACGAATTCTTGGTTGTTGGGAGCAGATGCATCTCCATTTCTTTCCCGAAAGGAAGGCGCACCCAACATCTGGTGGATTCGCCATGAACGGAGAAAAAGACGGTTTCAGGAGGTCCAAACCGTCAGAGAAGAAAGACATCAATTTGGCGCCACAAAAAGGAGATGAAGCTCGCGGCGGGCCCATTCGAACGAACGCAGGCGCATGAACTCGCCGCTCAAAAAAAAAGATGGGGAACTCGCCGGAGAGCGGCCGTGGGGGCGAGACCGGCGGAGCAGCGCGGATGACTTGGGGGAGAATAGGAGATAGGGGGCGGCGCTCGTGTAGTCTTCTTGCCGAGGAATTTCGATATTTGACATCGAATTCATAGTCCTCACGTCTCTTAACATTAAATTCGCAGGTCTTTCGAAACAAATATGACATCGGGTATGCGAATTCTTTCGAAATGGGGGATTTCGGGGCTTTTTCTCGAGGAATTTCGATATTTGACATCGAATTCGCAGGTCTCATGTCTCTTGACATTAAATTCGCAGGCCTTTCGAAATATGACATCGAGCATGCGAATTCTTTCGAAACGGGGTATCTCGGGGCTTTTTCATGATTTCGCGATTTTTACTAATCTTTTCCCTTTTCTGGTTACTTGAAGTACCCAAAATACCCTCACCCTATCGTATCAATTGAAATCGATCCGGCACCCGTGACCTCTCTGTATCGTTCTTTCTCCCGTGTTCATCCGCCCACCTCTCCATCCGCTCGAGTCGAGGACGCCATCCGCGACAGCGCTGCCCGCCCGAGCCAGGACGCCTGCTCGTCGCAGGAGCGCCGGCCGCAGCCGGAGCGGCGGTCGCAGGAGTGCCGCCCATGATCCCCTTCGAAGTTCCTCCCGGGTAAGAGCTGTCTCTGAAACCCTAGACTGTCACCTAGGCTTTGTTCGTCGATTAGGGGGAAGCTGCATGGAATTGGAAGGTCGATTTGTGAGGAGTTTTAATGGAAAGGACTGATTCGTATGCTCTTTTGTTTTTTTGTTGGAATTCGGTAGGGGGGAATCGGGGGAATCAGATGTAGCTTTTAGGTTGTCAGTTTAGGTTTCTCAGTTCACTCGTGTACTGGATGATGGGAGTTCTGTTCTTGTGCCACGTCAGTCTGATGAATGGACAGTGAATGCTCATTTTTATTATATGAAAGACCTAGAGAATGATATTGCAGCAAGGGTGAAATGGGGGAGCAGCCAGCAGATAGCAATATATGAATTTGACCCAAACACTGGTGGAGAAAAGATCTTGGTGGATGACAAAGCCTTGTCTCTTGCTTTCTTAGAAAGAGAGAATCGGAAGAAGCTATTTCTGTATGTTGATGTGCAGTCCAAACCTGCAGATTGTGTTTCTAACTCAGTTGTCACTGAAGTGATGAGCAATGTGAGCATAAATAATGTTAGTGCACCTGAACAATCAAATAATGAGGTACGAGATGTAGATGTAATTGATTGGGACAGCCGATGTAGATGTAATTAATTGGGACAGCCTGGATATTATTCCAATTGGTCAAGATCATGTAGGTGCTGCTGTTTGTGTCATGGATGAAGAGGCAATGTATGAATTTCTTGGTCTTAGAGCCGAGGATGAAAGAGCAGGAAAAGAGAGAGCTGCAGCTGAAGAAGAGGCAGCCGAAGAAATTGGGGCTATGGATTTAGATGGTGCTGAATTACCAGTTGATGACCATATTCCTGGTGAAGAAGCAGCTTTCCATGATAGGGAGGGTCCTCCTATGGATGCTGGAACATTGTACCCTAGTATGGAAGAATTTCGGGCAGCAGTAAGGCAGCATGCTATTAAAGGGCAGTTCGAGCTTGGAACTGAAAAGTCATGTCAAACATTGTTCAGGGGCTATTGCAAAGCTAATGGTTGTAAATGGGCCATTGTCGCACGGAAAATGAGTGGCACGAAGCTAGTCAGGGTATAGCTTTTGCTAACTTAACCTGTTTTCATACTAACATGTAGCTTTATTTTTTTTTGTTTACCTAACTATGATAAACACCTATTGTTTTGAAGCTAACCAAGCTGTTTTTGTTTGCAGATTACACTGAACAAGGAAGAGCACTTTTGTGCTTCAACCGGGAGAGTGAGGACCAAGATGGCAACATATCATTGGGTGGCAGAGAAGCCTATCCCTTTTCTTAAGAAGGATGCAAACATTGGTGCAAAGAACTACAAAAGGAGCTAGAAGATAAGTATCAGGTATCAATTGGATATTCAACTGTATGGCTTGGTAGGCAAAAGGCTGCAGAACACATTTTTGGAACATGGGAAGAAAGTTTTGGATACTTGTTCAATTTTAAGGCAGAGGTTGAGAAAAAAATGCCGGGAAATGTTGTAGAGATAGAATTGGTACAGAAGGATGAAGGTGTATTTTTCCATAGTTTCTTTTGTTGCTTGAAACCTAGCATTGATGGTTTCCTGAATGGCTGTAGGCCATACTTGAGCATTGATTCAACAGCTCTAAATGGTAGGTGGAATGGTCACCTGTTTTCAGCTATGGCACTAGATGGTCACAACTGGATGTACCCAGTTGCTTTTGGTTTTTTTGATGGTGAGACAACTGAGAACTGGACTTGGTTTATGAGACAGCTGCAAAAGGCAATTGGAAATCCACCTCATCTAGCTATTAGTTCAGATGCTGCAAAGAGTATTGCAAATGCTATACAAGAGGTGTATCCTTGGGCTGAACATAGAGAATGTTTTATACATTTGATGAAGAATTTTCGGAAGAGGTTCCAAGGTCCTGCATTTGGAAGAATGTATCCTGCAGCAAGAACTTTCCAGCCACAATATTATGAGTACCTAATGGCAAAGATCTATGCAGCAGATGCAAGGGTGCAACCTTGTCTTCAGGAATTTCACAATAAGAAATGGATGAGGAGCAAATTTATAGAAGAGGTTAAGTGTGACCACATTACAAACAATGTTGCAGAAATTTGGAATATGTGGGTCAAGGATATTAAGGACCTTCCCATTGCTAATTTGGCAGACACACTTAGGTCGAAATTCATGGAGCTGTATGCAAAGAGAAGGAAAATAGGTGAAAAATTTGGAGAACATGTCATGCTTCCTATTATAGTTCGCCAACTCAATGCAATGAGTAGGCAATTGGGTCATTTGAATATCAAAGAAGGTGGCAAAGATGTAACACCCGGTTTATAAAAGGACATAAACCGAGCAATCATATACGTGCCAGGATCAAGTCACACGTATATACAATAGAATGAACAGTATATCATAGCACATATCACGTAAAAATATATAATAAAGCGAGTACGAATGTTATTTATTACATTAATGACAAAAATATCTGATACAACAGAAGTGAAGAATACATATACGAAGTCTCTCGGAAACTGGGCGCCACAGGGACGTCGACTGGGAGACGAACGCCTAGAAGTCCTCGTAGTCCTGGTAGCGCTGAGCGATCTTCCTCGCGTCGGCAGGAACTGAGCAGCAGTAGAGTATCCCCAGGAGGAAAAAGAGTAGAGTAAGCAAGAGTGAGTACACAACTTGTACTCAACAAGTATAGCACAAACTATGAGGCTCTAAGGTTGGCTGACTCAACTGCATTAGCTTTTAATCTTGGCAAAATTTTATTAAAGCTATTTACTACAAGTTGATGAATTACCATAAACCCAGTTACATAGTAATTAATCAAAATTAATCATGTTACTACTGAGAATCAAACCGAAACCACCAAGATAACCCCGAGAGGCACCCCCCTCGTCGGAAGGAGATAACCCCACTAATCAAAAGGAGGATCTGGGCCGCTCATGACTGTGAGCACGGCTAGTATACCAGTTTTACACTCTGCAGATGTTGCACATCTTTACCCACAAGTCGTGAGCTACGCTAGTTGTTCATCACACTTCCTTAGGTGAGATGACTAGCAAACTCACTACGAGGCCGTTACAAAGGACACGTTGGTAAGGTGTAACCGCTAAGGAATCAGGCTCCGCAACGATGGTACCCACCTCGAGGGGTACGCAGACCAAGCCTCGTAGCCTGGCCACCATTGAAGCTCACCACCCCCCATGCCCCGTCGGTAAGTTACCCCCGAACCAAAATGACCTAATTAGTAAGCCAAGACCGTCCCATTCCAGTCTTGTGGTAGCGCTGTTGTCCCAGGTTGTCGCTCTATGAACCGGTCCTTATGGAGAGTGGCCAACCAGGCAGTAAGCACCGTGCTGGCCCCCTAAACCATGTTTCTAACAAAACCAATTTTAATGAGAAGTGAGCCACTCAAGTCACACATAGGGCCACTCTCAGAATTAAGTTGCATATACCATTAATCAAATTAATTAAAAAGGACCAAGTGTGTTATAGCGCGGCACCTAGCACAACTAACCAAAATGCAACCCAAGGGATATATAAAGGATATAAATTGGCTAGGAAAGTTCTTATAGGCATACAGTATTAAAATGCAGTATGAAAATGTATTTAAAAGTGATAGGTTGTTCATGTTATACTTGCCTTCCTCAAACTGCTCGTGCTGCTGCTCAAACTGCTCTGAATATGGTGGCTGCTCCGGGTACTGGTACTCCTCCGAAGGATCAAGTTCTAGGGGCTTAACTGCGAGAAAAACTAAGTTTCTGGGGGTTTTCTACAAAAACCGAGGGTCTAAACATAATTAAACATTAATTCTAGGGTCTAACGTGCAAAACTGCCAAGGGTGGACGGCGGGTTCTAATTTAAAGAAACTCAGGGGGGTCCGTGCAAAGTTTTGGGCCTAATTGGAATTAGTTTTGAACTGACCAGTAGCGCGGGTTGAATCTAGGGAAACCCGGGGTCTCTTTTGCAAGATCGCCAGGCGCTGACCGGTATCCGCCTAAGTTGACTCGGGCCGGATCTGTTTTGGGCCGTCCGATGGAGATCGTGCGGCTCAGGGCGAAAGGGGGTGCGGGCGGCGGCGGGACTCGCCGGCGACGCGTTCCCGCGGCGGAGAGCGGCAGCTGGCTCGCCGGCGCGATGAAATCGAGCGATTCCGACCCTGATTCGGCTTGGGATCGGGTCAGGCAGCTAAAGCGTGGCACAGGTGATCTTCCTAGGTGGTTTGCATGGGGCCGTAGGGAGCTGGATGGCGCGCGCGGCGGCGGAGGCAGTTCTGGACGCCAGGAACACGCCGGCGTGCAGGCGTGCGGCTGTGCTGGTGCTGGAACTGTGCGCAAATGGGCCCGTGGAGTTTGCGCAAGGCACAGGCAAGCCTGTGCAGGAGTCTTGAGGCCCGGTGCAGTGCTGTGGCAAACTCACCGCGGCGAGCTGCGGCGGGGAAACACCGGCGGTGGTGTTCTTGCCCCTGGGATGGCCTATGTGCCAAGGCGTCTAGCGCAGAAGGTGAAGGGGGTCGCAGGGTTGCTCACCGAGCTCGAACTTGACGGGGGGAAGCAGCGCAGGGGCGTCAACGGTGATGTCCGGTGGCGGCGCTCCGGGGGAAACTTGTGCGCGCAAGGGTCGAAGCCGGCGGCTGTGAGCTTGGAGACGTTCCTGACCACGAGGCGAGGACGTGGCGTCGACTTGCGGAAGCGGAGCGGCGGCAGAGGAGCGTGTCCACGGCGGTGCGGCAGAGCTCCGAGCCGCGGGTCGTGGCGAAGGCGGCGCTAGGGTTCTGGGGAAAGATTGGGGTGGGGATAGGGTTCACGGGAGGTCGTGGATCCTATTCATATTGCGGCTGCGGCCTAGGCGTGCGGGATGGGCAGGGGAATCACGGCGAGGATCACGGCCGTGATTCGGGAGGCCGTTGAGCGCGGGCGCGTCGGGGAAGGAGGACCTGGCAAGCGGGCCCGGATGGTCAGCGGGAGAGCGTGACGCGGTGTGGACGGGGTTGCTGGCGGGCGGGACCGGGCCGTCAGCCAGAGGGGAGGGAACGCGTGCGGGGCGACGCGGCTGAGAGGGAGCTGGCCTGGGAGCGTGGGAGCGGGGCGAGCTGAGCTTTGCGCCCGCGTGAGCTAGGCCAGGCGGTTTTCTGGGCTGGCTCGGGAGAAAAGGAGAGAGAGGAGGAGGCAGCTGGGCTGAGCGTGGGAGAGGAAAGCTGGGCCTCGCGGGTGGAAGTAAACTGGGCCACGGGGAGAGGGAGAAGGAGGGAGCGGGTTGGGCCGGTTTGGGTTTGGGTTTTTGGTTTTCCTTTTCTAATTCTAACTCTATTTCCTATTTCTATTTCTAACTCAAACTCAAGCCAAATGAATTCAAATTTGAATTTGAATTCACTCTAGCACTCAAACAAATAAAGCAATGCTCCAGCATGATGCAACAACAAAATTAAACCTAAGATAAATTTTAATTACTTTATGAAGCAAAAATAAATAAATTATAAATGCAAGGCTAAGCAAATTAAATCCTAGAAAATTGAATAAAACCAATTTTATTTATTATTAAATACTGAAATTTGAATTAGGGTGTTACAAAAGATGAGGCAGAGGTGACAGAAGTCACTCCTAAGCACAAGATCATATGACATGTGGTGAATCTTAAAAGTCATGAATGCACCTGCAGATAGTGGCAAGTCTCAGGAAAACCATGTCCACATGCTTTGGCCCTGATCACTACAATAAGAAACCCAAATATGGAAAGCTACTTGCATCCTTACTACTCTGTGTACCATTTCAGACTAGCCTACTCTGGTGTCATCAAACCGTTGCCTGACAAGTCCCAGTGGCCTCATGTGGATCTTGGCTTCAAGGTCTTGCCGCGGTTGTCCGAGATAGAAGTTGGGCGGCAAAGAAAAAATAGATATCCAAGCTGCTTGGAAGACAAAGGCAACAAACCTAGAGGCAAAGGGGCCTGGCAGGTTCAGTGCAAGAATTGCTTTCAATTTGGACATAGGACTACATCACCAAAGTGCCCGCTAAATGGAACTAAGAAGAGGTATGCATGAGCTGTTATTTTTTCTTGCATATTTTCAGTTTTGAAGTTCTGAAAATTTTATAAATGTAACACAATTATAGGAAGAGCCGTGCTAAAAAAGAGAAGGCTGGGAGGCCACCTGGTACTAGCAAGGAAGGTGCAAGTACATCAAAAAGACAGAGGGTTGAGGAGCAAGAATGTTCATTCAGCACAGCACAAGAAGGTGCCACCGTCAGCACACCACAAAAAGGTACCACCGTCCCTACAGAAAGGTATTTCATGCCATGAATTTAATTAATGTTTTCATTTCAGCCTTGTTTATGTAAGTTTGACACAAATTTCATATCTATTTCAGCCAACAAGTGATGTTGACAGAGGGTGTGACAACAAGCAGTACTCCAAAAAGTAAGAAGGCAGTTTTTAAGAAGAAACTTACTCCAACTAAAAAGAAGCTAGCTACCAAGAAGAAACTGTGAAGACCTTTTCATGTGATGCTTTTGTATTTTGATACACACAGCACCTGTTATGCTTGTGTGCTACCACCTGTTATGCTTTTGTGTGGTCCTAGACACAGCACCTGTTATGCATATTTTCAGAACATGTTATTGTATTTTCAGAACCATGTCATTCTATTTTTAGGACCTATCTTTGTATTTTTCAGAACCATGTCAGAATGTCAGACTCAGTGTGAGAACATGTCAAGTTTATTGGCTCACATATATCCAACTGATCATGATATTAAGGCGGCCGTGCCACTAAGGCGGGCGATGGCGACAAGAACAGGGAACAGCAAGAACGGGAGGAGAGGGCTGGATCGATTCTGATCCAATCGATCCTAAAGGGGATGGAGTCACCCCATTTTGGGTACTTCAAGTGACCAGAAAAGGGAAAAGATTAGTGAAAATCGCGAAATCGAGAAAAAGCCCCGAAATCCTCCGTTTCGAAAGAATTCGCATGTCCGATGTCATATTTCGAAAGGCCTGCGAATTTAGTATCAAGAGACGTGATGCCTGCGAATTTGATGTCAAATATCGAAATTCCTCTTGTCACTGCACGTGTTAGCCCCCTTTCTCAATCAAGACCGTGGAATATGAATCTAACAGCTACCGGGTTGGCAGACGAAATACGACCCACCTGGCTGCGGTCCACGGAGGCCTAATACGCCACGGCGGAGAAAGTGTGCTCGGGCCCATTTTAAGTCAACTATCTAAGAGCTAAAGCCCACTAGTTCCACGGAACGGCCCAACATTCCAAGAAACTAACTGGGCCTAACAACAACATCGTGACTCGCGAAAATCAGGAACAGCTTCGGCCCTGCTCCAGAAATCCGCAGGCTCCAAGACAAAGAAAAGGAATCTTCTCTTGGCAGCTCAGTGACTTTTGTTTTGCTCAAAAAGAAAAAACTCAGTGACTTCGTGTGGATGATCGTTAGACCGCCGCACCTTACAGGTCGACGGCGTCGATGACGACGTGAGCCGGGAGCAGTAATGAAAAGGAAGTTGAGTCCAAGGAACATGTTCTCTAATCTCTACGGGTGTGGCGCCCAGACAACGAGGAGCACCCGCCGTGGACCACGGCCGGGCCGACCCAGGCCAGAATCAGCGTGGAAGAAAGTCCACGCACCTGGAAACCTGCCATGTTCTGTGGAGGAGACGACGCCCAAGCCTCACAGCCCACACACACCACATTTTCTTTAATTTTATCGTCACCGCTATACCTTTCCGCGCAGCATGTCATGTTCGCCGCGCAGCAGCAGCAGCTAGCGGCGGCGGCGACGCCCGTGCGGCCGGGCATGGCTGGCGTGGCCGCGGCCGACGGGCGGCCGGGCCCGGTCGGCGGTCGCCGCCGCCGCCGTAGCACACGCTGCCAGAGTAGCCAGGCAGCGGCTTGAGGCCTTGAGGGCAGCATGCCGGCCGGATTGTTCGGCTCAGGCTCGTTTGGGGAGCCCGGGCAGGCAGGCAGGCAGGCAGCCACACTGGCAGGGCGAGGCTCCGGGGCTCCAGGCCGAGCAGTCTAGTCGATCACAGGCCGGGCCGCACGAGGGGTAGTGCTAGTACAGCACGCACCCTAGCTCGCTCATCGTCGTCTCGTTCGTAACCACCGTGCGACAGCGCCATTATTGTGGTGGCCAGCCACACCCCTCCCGACGTGGAGCCTCCTCCTCCCACGCCACCCCGGCGCTTGGACCCGGCCGGCCGGCCGGTCTTCGACGACGTGCTGACGTGCACGGCCCCCCGCCTTGCTGCTACCATTCGCGCGGCCGTGAAACCTCAGAGCGCGAGAGCTCCGCCGTGTCGACGCGGCCGTCCTTTTTTCCACGACCAGGAAATAAGTGCCCGAGTCCGACGACTCACCAAGAAACTGGCTACGTGCGTGCGTTCGTGCTTGGGTTGGATACTCGGGTGGGGCTTGATGGGGGTTTTTGATGGGTTTTAATACATGTACTATTGGATAGGTGAAAATAGGTGACACTATGAAACAGATTGGGGCGAGTTGGGTTGACGACACAGACGGATTGAAACGGGTTGGGGCGCTATGGTAATAGCTCAGCGCGTAAGTCGCATATCATCTTTCATCGTGACTTCGGGTTGGGGTATTGGGCCGACGGAGTGGGTCAGGGCGAATGGTAGTTAGGACTCTTAAAATATGAGTAGGGGCGAATTCGGGGCGGGTTCAACCCCATTAACAGGCGTACTCGGGTAGGGATGATCTCATCTCACCCTGCTTGTGACTCGCATGACATCGATGGCGGCTGGGGGCAGCGGATCTTGTAACAGCACGCACGAATAACTTAGGCCACGTTTAGTTCCCACCCCATAAACGCAAAAAAATCGTCACATCGAATGTTTCCACACATGCATAGAGTACTAAATGAAGTCTTTTTATAAATTTTTTTGCATAGATGGACTGTAAATCGCGAGACAAATCTAATGAGCCTACTTAATCCACGATTTGCAACATTGATGCTACAGTAACCATCCACTAATTATTGATTAATCATGGATTAATTAGCATCATTAGATTCATCTCGCGATTTACACCCTATCTGTGCAAAAAGTTTTGTAAATAAACTTCATTTAGTACTTCAAATTAGTAAGATTCCAACACAAAAAATTTTTGCGCTTGAACTAAACAGGGCATTAAGAGAGGGTACTCCCTCCTACTTTTATAAGACGCACATGCATATCAAACTTTGCAATCAATATTCGCATGAGTATTTTTTATTTTAATAATGAAAATTTTATATGTTTGGATTCGTAATCAAATATAATTTACCATAATTATAAACTTTACCATGATTATATGTTTACAACCATAAGTGATAAATATATAATAAATGAATGGTCAAAGTGTTATTTGGAAAACACTATCATGTTATAGTATGCTATATAAAAGTGGAAGGAGTGAGTAATAAACAAACCCACGCCAACAACGCCGGCGTCGGCGATCGGCTCCGTGCATACATCACTGCTGCACATCAGCATAGTTTATTAGCTTAATGCAAGGACAGGTTGAGTGAGCCTACGGCGACGACGACGACCTTGCTGCATGCCACAGACGCTGGAGCCCTGCCAGCTCGAGGTTTCTCAGTCCGGATAGTAGATCTCAAGCGAGCTACAATGTTCACAAACAATTTTGTTTATAGCAGTACAGAAAACAATGTTGAGATCTAGGCATCTTGCATTGGCGACCAACGCTCCTGAGCGATGAACCAACCAACTAGCAGCAGTAGGTCGATCAATATAGGCACCCAGAGGCGTCACCCCTTTTCTTTTCTTTTGGAGTCTAGTGCAGGTGGTGGCAGTACAGTACGCAGCGGGGCAGTACTGTGAGCGAGTGAGTGGGGGAGTGTTTGGTGCTGACCGACCCATGCACGCACGAGAAAGCCCACACCGGAGTTAATACGGGCCACTAGCTCGCTAGCTGCTGCAGCTTAAAAGTCTGTAAATAAAACCACTACTTTATTGCCCTACCACTGTCCTTGAACCTGCCCCTCGCTCTAGGACACTGTGTACACTACCATGCTTTTAGATAGAGGCTGTGTTTAGGGCCTGTTTAGTTCGTTTTATCCGTAAACGTAAAAAAATTTTCGTAGGAATCTTGCCAATTTAAAGTACTAAATGAAATCTATTTATAAAACTTTTTCGTTTGTTTGTGGTAGATATTGTCCTACCATGACCTAACTAGGTTTAAAAGATTCGTCTCGCAACGTACATCAAAACTATGCAATTAGTTTTTTTATTTACCTACATTTAGTACTCCATGTATAGATTATTTGCTACATTTAATATTTCGATGTGATGGAGATATGATGGAAAATGATGTTTTTGTGGGGGGTTTTTGGTGAATCTAAACGGGGCCCGAGAGGGAAAGAAAGAAACACAGACAGACATGGCCGGTGATCCAAGAGTGTGACGTGCACCGGAAACCTATCTGTCGATCGATCTCATCACTTCATCAGTGTTCGGACCCGAACCTCGCTTGCTTCTTGGCGAGATCGAGTGCTCCGCACGGGCCGGCCGGCCGGCCGCCTTCCAATCGCGGCGGAGCAGTACAAGGATAAGCCGGGGATCAGTTAGCTCGATCGTAGTCGCCGACGCAGCAGGTTTGTTTTGGGAAGTTGCCGACAACCACCACCACTCGGTGAGGTTTTGATTTCTTCCAAGTCGCAGCGGCGACGCGCCTGCACCGTGCCTTCCGGTTCCGGGGACTTCGCTTTCCTTGACTCGGATAGACCTCTCGATCGCTCTCGGTTCCTTGCAATGGACGACGACGACGACGCCGGCGGCCGGGGGTTCAGCTCCGCCGCGGCCCCCACCGCCTACGCACAAAGGGACAACATGCACACGGGAGGAGTTAAGTAAATAAACGGGATGAGCCGACGCTGCCATTCTCATGCAGACAAGAAACCATGCCATTACTGTATAGGTAGAGGAACTTGCCGGATGCTGCTTGGTGCTTGCTTGTAAAGTAGTAGCAACGCTAGTCAGATTGCTTGACAAGGAGAGAGGTAGTGAAGAGGTGCCAGTACCAGCTCGGTACTGTCTACTGTGACTGATGGTCGAGAGAGAGAGAGAGTGCCAATGGCCTTGTTTGGCAACGCTAGGATTCTAGCGCGCACAAATCCCGAAAAAAAAATCTCGTATGCATGAAGCACTAAATGAAGCCTATTTGCAAAACCTTTTTAGGAATGGGTGTAACTTTTCGCGACGAATCTAGGGTCACTATCCTCTAATCGCGCAGTCAAAGGCCTCATTAGATTCTTCAGAGTCACTAGCGCGGGGGTTCTGAAGTTGGTTTTGTAAACTGGCTTTATTTGACACCGCAATTAACGGTCAAAATTTACTGTTCCTAGCGCTAGGAAGCATGCCAAACAAGGCCAATAATTACTGCTCACCTTTTAACCATGTTCCTTCAGGTCCTGAGTCCGGGACAGCCAACCACCTCCCTGACCCAAGGTTCACCAAACCGTCGGTAAGCTGTCCGGTTTGACCGGTTACCAGTCAAACCGGTCCGGCCCCGGCCCCGGTATGAAACTGGTCCAAATTCAAAATTTAAATTTGAATTCAAAAAAATGAAAAAATTCTAAAAAATTTCTAAAAATAATTCAAGTTGCGACGAATCTAATGGTGTCAAATTTTCTCAAAAATTCATTCGTTTAACATACTTTTCGGACATTTAAAGTTAAAACAAAAAAGAAAAGCAAAAAAATGAGACGGTCCATTAAGGTCCACTTGGTAAACCGGCCGGTAAACCAGTTACACATGCGATTTTAAATTTGGATTTGAATGCAAACCGGTCAAACCGGCCGGTCTAACCGGTCGGTATACCGGTACGAACCGATTGAACTGAGTTTTTTGAATTCAAATTTGAATTTGACCAGTTTCTACCGGTAACCGGTCCGGTAAACTAGAACCGAACGCCGGCGGTTAGATCTGACCGGTCGGGAAATGAAACCCTGCCCTGACCTGCCCAAACTTTCCATGGCGTGAGCAGCTGCACCTCCCAGCAGCCAGCACGAGCGGAAGGTTCCATCCTGGCTGCAACTCGAGCAAGGAACTCACTGACACACGTATCTGCGTGGAGCCCAACCGTAAAAGCGCCCGCCCATTGATGATTGGCGTGCGTGGACAAGCTAGGGCAGCGAGCCCCGCCATTGATCCTGCCCTGCCTTTTTACGGAGCTTCTGCTGCCATGGATGATTGGCGGATTGATTGCTGGTCATGGACGGATGTGCCCTCAGCTCGTGGGCAGAGGATGCCATGGATCGGAGATGCTGCCGCGCGCCGCAGTTATTGCCCGGCCGGCCGGGCCAACCGCGCTGCCAGTGTGCAGTGGCGTCGTCGTCGTCCCGTGGACATGGGTGGAAGGTAAAGGAAGACGTGTGTGGCCGTGTGTTAGTTCGGTGCCATGTAAACGCAGAAAAATTTTGCGACAGAATTTTGTAAATTTGAAGTACTAAATGAAATTTATTTACAAAACTTTTTGCACAAATGAGTTATAAATCGCAAGACGAATATAATGATACTAATTAATCCATGATTAATCAATAATTAGCGGATGATTACTGTAGCATCACTGTTGCAAAATTATGAATTAGATAGGCTCATTAGATTCGTCTTGCGATTTACAGCTCATCCATGCAAAAAGTTTTATAAATAGACTTCATTTAGTACTTCAAATTAGCAAAATTCTTTCGCAAAATTTTGCGTTTACGGGGTGAGAACTAAATAGGGCCTGTGTGTACTGACGGGAGTTGTGGATCAGGAGTCTCCCGGCTTCACCGCCTCCTTCAACCGGTGCATGCATGCATGGTCCTGTGCCCAACTGCTTCCTTTACCAACGATCGATCACACTGACCCATCTCCAGTTCATCTCCGGCAGCGCATGGTACCATGTCTTCGTTCGTCGCTCCGCATTCGATTTTCAGGCTACGGTAGTGTTCATTCGCATCGATCTGCAGCCAGAAACAACGCAAGGAGATGGAGGATGAATGGGTCAGTCACTCCAGCATTTGCCTTGCATCAGCATGCTGCAGTTAGCTTAGCCCCAGCCAGCAGTCGGCCACTAGCAAAGCCAAGTTAGCAGCGAGCATCTCGACCAGCTCGGCTAGTGAGCTCAGCTCGCCGGAGGGCAGCTAGCGCCGCCATAAATGAGGTCGCCAGGGGCGTGGGTGGGGGAGTTTATTACCGACGTACTGGCAGCAGCGAGGGTGGTTATGCCGATGCCCACCCGCCACGCACACCACCTCACCGACAGCGCGCCCCGCGTCCCCCAACCCCACCAGCCTCTCCCACGACTCTTCTCCGATCCTCTCCATTCTCCTTCTCTGCGCTGCAGTTCAGTGTTCTATCACCTGTTACAACCTTACTCGTATGTTACTGCCGCCGGCCGGCCCCACGGCTGCTGCTGCTGCCCCAGCCGCCGCCATGGATCATGGGCCAGCGCCTCCTGGGGGTGGTCACATACATACATATACATGTACCTGCCACTGACAGAAACCCCACTGCAATGTACTCTGAAAGTCCTGGCCTGGCAGAGTACAACAAGCACACTCTGAGTGTGTTTAGATGCCCCAAAAACCCCCAAAATACAAACTTTCCATCACATCTCCATCACATCGAAACATTAAATATAGCAAATGACCCATGCATGGAGTACTAAATGTAGGTAAATAAAAAAACTAATTGCATAGTTTTGATGTACGTTACGAGACGAATCTTTTGAGTCCAGTTAGATCATGGTAGGACAATATTTACCACAAACAAACGAAAATTGCTACATTGTGCTACAGTGTCCGATGTGACTTTTTCTCCCACTTTTCCAGATATCTAAACACAGCCTGTGTGGCAATGTGGCAAGTAAAAGCCAAGGGCCAGGCCACCGGCAGATACGTGGAACGCAAGCTAAAAGTACTCCCGGAGTTGCTCTCCCCCCAAAGGCCAAAATCTACTCTTGTTTCTTTCGCACGCGCGACACAGCCGGCCGGGGGCGTCGTCACCGGCTCATCGCTCCATCTAACCACATTGAACGCTGCCAAGTACAGCGGGGAGGGCTAGCTTATATTCACCGGCAGGGCGCCCGGGGGCACGGCAAGAGCATTACTCCTGCCCACAGCCCACACTCCTCATCCGGAGGCACTCACTCGCACACACTGACTGACTGCTGCCCAGTGCTCGCCCGGATCCCACCGCTCTGGCGCCTGCTGTGCCCTGCCTGCCTGCTCTGTCCTTCCCTCCCCTGGCAGAGAATCTGCAGGGCTTGCCGGGAGGAGGGAGCAGCGCTACCATGGTAGCGTCGAAGAAGAAGTTCCGCGGCGTCAGGCAGCGCCACTGGGGCTCCTGGGTCTCCGAGATTAGGCACCCGCTGCTGTAAGAACAACTAGCTCCTCCTAGCTTCCTTCCTCTCGGCTATGGCTACGGCTGCATGCAGCTGCTAGCTTCACTCGCTCTCGCTGTATAGCTTGAAAGATACATTTTAATTTGCTAGGTCGCTGGTTTTAATTCCTACAATTTTCCTAGCTAGCAGCTTGTTGGTTTCGTTCTCTCTCTTTCGCCATGCATGCATGTGTTTTGAGTAGGAATGCGATGGCAGGAAGAGGAGGGTGTGGCTGGGCACCTTCGAGACGGCGGAGGAGGCGGCGCGGGCGTACGACGAGGCCGCCGTCCTCATGAGCGGCCGCAACGCCAAGACCAACTTCCCCGTCCCGAGGACCGCCACCAGGGAGCTGGCGCCCGTGCCGCCCGCGCGGGACGCCCGCGGCGGCTCGTCGTCGGCTGCTGCCTCCGCCGGCGGCAATAACAGCAGCAGCCTGTCGCAGATCCTCAGCGCCAAGCTCCGCAAGTGCTGCAAGACGCCGTCCCCGTCGCTCACCTGCCTCCGCCTCGACCCGGAGAAGTCCCACATTGGCGTGTGGCAGAAGCGCGCCGGCGCCCGCGCCGACTCCAGCTGGGTCATGACCGTCCAGCTCAACAAGGACGCCGCAGCGGCCGCCTCGTCGTCCGGCGAGGAGCCGGCGCCCAGCGACGGCGCGGCGGCCACGCCGACCTCCACGTCCACGGTGACCACGGACGGCTCGCCGTCGGCGTCGGCAATGATGGACGACGAGGAGGAGAGGATCGCGCTGCAGATGATCGAGGAGCTGCTGGGCAGGAGCAGCCCGGTCTCGCACTCACATGGGATGCTGCAGGCTGGGGAAGGCAGCCTCGTCATCTGAAAATTGCATGGCTGCACGAGCAAGCTAGCATGATCAGGTCACTGTCCCAGATCAGAACAAGTCTTTGGTAGAGAAGCGTGGTTGGTGCAGAACAAGCAGTTAAGATTGCACCATATCATAGGTATCTCTGTTACTATATCGATCCAGCTTAATTAGGAAACCAAAATATATAAATATAGTAAGATAAGATTAGTCACAACCGTGTGAAGCTCTCTGTATGTATTTATTAAAGGCCTACTTACTTGTATGTACGAGCATGCATGCAGTCCCCGGCATGATAGTCACACTGTCACTAGTGAAACCCCTTTGCTATGTATCAATAATATCAGGCTATATATATCAATATCAGTGGTGTCAGGCTATATATCAATATCAGTGGTGTCACCTTCAAAATAGAAGGAAATAATAGTAAGCACCTTGTAATTGTTGTCTTCCATTCTTCTGCTTTCATACTGATGTCTTGCTGAGGGTTTTCATCAAAGGAACTTCAGGAATCTGATGAAGTTGATATTTGTACTGCTGCGGATTCTCATCAAGGAACATCTGCAATTAGATATGATGAAGTAGTTACTTGTGGAAAATGAGATGTGTTTTATTGGGTAATCCTTTCAAATCATAGAGCATTAGTCTAGCTAGCAGTTCCTCAAGAATAAAGAAAATGGCATTGAGCATTTATGCCACGTACCTTTTCGGCAAGGCAGACATACTGCAAGGGAACAAGCAAATGGCACAGACTTCACACAACTACATTAATCAGCTCAAAGCAAAATGTTTACTGAGTGCATGTGCGTCAATGAGAAATTTGGCAATAATTCTAATGCAACAGTAGTGAAAAAAGAAAGGTTATATTCTTAGATGTTATCGGTCGTGAATCTCAGTTTCAGATACATATAACAATTGAGAGCATGTGAGCATAATCAGCGAATGGACTAAATTAATGTTCACAAAATTTGTACAGAAACATGAGGTGACAAAGGTGAACACCATACATGGATTATCATTTGATTACAACAAATCACCGAACGTACAATAGCATGCATTATTCCTCACCATCAATAATAAGCATCCTAATACAAAGATGATTAATGATAAGCTGCCAAGTTAGCATACGACCACACAAGCCATAATGACCAGCGGAAGGCAGGCAAAAAACATCACTGATTGCATGTTTGGTAGATTAATTGATGATTAAATGCAATGTCTACACAATTAACAGGAAGCCATCAACTTAATTGTGACAGCTCACCAGAATGCATATGATTGTTTCAATTGTTCATCCACAGAGTAGACGGCAGGCTGCGGGGAGTATACACAGTAAAAGCAGAATCAGTTCATGTCAGCTTCAGCTACCATGTCTTTGAGTTGTGACGTTAATCCAGAATTATTAGCGCAAAAGAAAACTTCACCACTTCCCTTTTAACTTGGAAACAAAATTGAACGCTAGTACATCATATCTAAATATCAAATGGTAGCTAGAAAGCAAGAGGACTGAAGCAGATGACAAATAACATGGTCCCCATATTCTCTCTTTCCTAATTTCACAACACACAAATAGGAGCAATGAAGGGCGAATCATCTCCACAGTTGGTTCTATCGGTTGGTAAAGCATGCAGTCAATGCAGGTGGGCCAATTCAGTTAGTTGGTCAGTCATAAAGGACGATCTTGCCAGCCAAAAAAATAAACGGGACAACAACAGGAGGACATTAGCTGCCATTGACACATACACTAGACTGAGTCTAGGATGTTGATGAAAACAACAATGGATCACTATTTATAGTACACAACAATATTAGCATCTGATTAAGACCTTAGTGACGTCCAGTGATAGCTACTGCCAAAAGCGATGGGTATGTAGTGAACTCGCTATTAAGTTTGGATGCTTAAAATAAACATACTCCAGTTAGCCTTTTCCTCCTCTATTAATTAATAGCGCTAGCATGTTTGTTAGCTCCTTAGTTTGTGTCACAATCTATCAACCTATCACATAGGTTACAAGAAGTCCACACAGTTGAGATAAACTATGGATATGAAAAGGAAGACAATATTCCTTACAGAACAAAATAGACATATAAGGTTCGCTTAATAAAATTTAGGGGAGGATGGAGACTAGTGCTCTTAAATTTTTGGAAAAGTCACGCCAGTTTTTGCCTTGCCACCTTGTGGTGCCAAGGTAGCTGGTTAAGGACCTCCCATGTTGCAAAAGCAGGCATTGAATATGTCTAGTAGGATAGCTGTACTGGTCCCTCAGCACTAACTCAGCTTTGCTTCAATCCTGTTCACATCATGACAATGTCATCTTAATTAGATTGTAATTGTAAAGCTACTGAATCAGTTACTCTGCGATATTGTTGGCACTATCATCACCAGCTAGATCTACCTAAAAACTCTGAAATGACAATAGATGTACAGGCCAATAAATGGATTAATGACATTGCCTCCTTGATAAATGATGAAATTAGTCCTAACATGCTTAAGAAAACTGTACACTCTTAGCTTGTAAAAGGTGAAATCAAACCATTGAAGTAAACAGTAATATTAGAGGACAGACTGGACAGTTTAAGTCAAACTATTTTCTTAGCAAATACATACAGTCTTGAATTTTCTTACAAGTCTTCCCAAAGTATGGCAAAAGAAGCAATTGGCAATAGACATAAAAATGGACTAGCTCAGTTAGGGACTTAGGGTCAGAATGCCTTGTGTGGCTCCTCTTGATGTGTATAGTATCTAGATGATTAGATTTATCCGCGGCGATACTTCCATTAAAAAAGAGGTGTCAGATCTGACACAGCATTTTCTGCAAGCAACCAGCTGCAGACCAGCCAACCACCCGTTGCACAGCATTGGAAAGTATGACTGCAAGTGTATGATCGAGTAATGACCCTACAAGGAGGTTTTAGTACCATTGCCTGGTGGTCCTAGCTAGCTGTTGCATTTTGATACTACTACCACACAGCAGAGTCAAAACGATTAAACGCTTCCTATTCAAGTTCGTTTCAACAGGTCCATGCATGCAATAAAAATCTGAATACAAGTAGACCTGTTTTAAGCATCTGCAAAGTGATATTTGATAAACTTCCATAACACTGTAATTTGATAAAGCTAGAAATGGTATAGTTATTAAACAGTTCCAAAGCACATGCTGGAGACTCAATTTCCAAAACAGGATGCAGTTTTAAACATAGTAAATTTCACAGTGCACTACAGCACTTCCATGGAATACAAAGTAAAGGTACCTCTTATCCATCTGGCACAGTCATAAAGAAAAAAAATACAATTGTTCCAGATTCCTTCCGAAGTACAATTCTTGTTGAGAAATTAACTATTTTTAACACTAAAACGCAAATTAATCGAGCCAACTATCACAGGTAAGAAGCAATATGCAATGAATTTGGATCAGGCTCAATGATATACTGAATGTAAATCCACAAGATGTATGCTAATTAACTTAACTGATTATCAAAAGAAAAGTTAGTGAAAGGAGGTAAATTTTTTTTTCTTTTAGCGCAATTCGACTAAAACAACAAAGGTATCAGAAGATGTATATTCTAGGAATGATAATATTGTTAGCTTGAGTGGTTAATACGCATCACCATCAGGCCAGTTTGTGTCTGCTAAAAAAATAAACCAAAACTGGGAAAGGCCATTTCATCAATTCAATTCGCTTAAACTTTAAAAAAATATTAATGAAGAACAGAAAGTATCTCCCCCCCCCCCCAAAAAAAAAGTTATTCAGCCCATCTACTGTTAGGCAAGAGTCAATTGTCCCTTTTCTCCCTATTTTAATTGCTGCTCATCTATGCTGATGTATTTGCTAATGTATGTATGCTCTTCAGAACCATTTTGTAGAAAAAAAGTAAAAAACATATATTTGTAGATCATAAATTCACAACTTGAAGATGGTTGACAATTAAGATATACTGGGAAACTTTCCTGTGGGAATGTACAAATAGTTAATAAATTAATATGGGTATAAAATATTTTGCACTAATGGAATATCCAGTTGTAATATCTAGAAATATCTAGAGTGCCAGACCACAAGTTTGACCATTTAATTGAATAGGGAAGCAGAAGTGTATTTATCAAAATTAAATAAAGACAGACAAGCTAATTGTTGTTGTTCCCCTGCAAATAATTATATTTGATTGAATTTGATAGAAGATGTAATTCCCAGAAACTTTTATGATAGAAGAAAATAAACAATGGTAAAGAACATTAAACACAAGCAGAAAAAATATTGCAGAATGCAAAGAGGGGGAGGCAACGGCAAACACCTCATAATAAAAGATTGAAGGTCCTAATTTGGACTGAACCACAGACAGTTTAATGAAGCACTAATGGAAACAGGCAAGGCTCCAATATTTATCGCTGCTTCACTTGCTGGCGTCTCAACCCTCCACCAAGTAGGCAAAGCGTATCCTGGAGATATATAATCGCAAGATGAAACATTTACATACTATTTCCCTTAATAATTAAATGATCTGTCCAAAAATGAGTAAGTTGAGAAAGCTGTTGCCTGTCATACAGGAGATCTCATCAGCCATCAGTCATCACCAACTGGAAAATTATCTTTGGCAAGGCCATGGAGAGGAATACTCTTGAATCCCATCATCATTCTGGTCAATTCACCAAATACAGCACACCGGGGCTCTTTCAGAAGGGAGTTCCTCTGCTCAAAATATCATGGCACGATACTGGAGGAAGTAGCAAAATATCAGCCGAATGCCCCTGATCCAAATGCACCTAAAAGAAATAAAACCTGCAACATGCCCATTGCTTTGCAACATCAATAAAAACTGATGATGCTTTATAACACATCCCAATAGCTGAGACAAGAATTTCAGGTGAGGGTTGTGTTTCAGTATCTCCAAACCTCCCTATCCATAAAAAATTACATAGGGGGTAAATACCAACTCCACGTTTTATAGAAAAACTCACGTTGTACACAAGGTATAGTAAATTAGTATCCCTAAAATCAATAGCATGTGAAGCTTCTCCCAGCCTGAAGACCTGAAAATTAAAGGCTACCCCTCTATTCAGGTGAGTCATATTAACAAGCATCCCCAATACCAATCCCACATCCATCTAATTTGACTAGGTGGTCCTAACTAGTACGAGGCCCAAATAACAGATTCCGTATTTTTGTCCAGTCATGTGAAAAAAGGAAACCAAACCAGCCCAACATGACGCACATTAGCAAGCACCCGCTACACCTATGTCTCACACCCATTGCGAATGCAAGTACTACAGTCACGTCAAAAGAATCGAGTCAAAGCAGCCCCGAATTTGCGTAAAAGGATCGCTCGGTTCGCGTTTCCTCAAGCCAAGCTCACAAACCTTGCTGGTTGCAAGGCGGCCATCCCAGGGGACGGGGACTCCGGACTCGGGGAGTAACCCACAGCCCACAGGTAACCGCTGGGTTTCGGGGGGGGGTCGAGAGGGTACCTTGCGAATGGCGGAACGCCGGGGAGCGAGAGGGCACCGGCCACGCCATCCCACCGGAGTGGGGTAGGCGGGTAGCGACTCCAGAGTCCAGACTGCGGCGGCGAGCCGGCGGGGCGGCGGTCTCCTCGTACCAGGCGACTTTGGGAGGTTTTCTGGTTTTTTTTCTTTTTGTAATGGGAGAATGCGCGGATGAGCTGCCGGGTTGGGCCACAGTTTATAAGTGGGCTGGGCGCGCGTTTGCAACTTTGATGGGCCTCCATCACGCTGATCATTAGTCAGAATATAACATAACACAACATCTTACCGAATGGGCCGATATAACACAACATTAGTGGCCCACATCCAACAGAACCGGTCCAAAAGTGATGCAGCGCGTTACTCAGTTCTAATGCAAATCACCAATGAGCACCAATTTCGTGGCGCAAATCACTTTCAAGGCATCTGGCCTGGTTCAATATATGAGAAGCTGCAATATTTTTCTCTAACTATATTGTACACAAAATTGTTATAACTCCAACAGGACGCATCGCTTTTGATTATTAGTTGCACCACAACATTCTAGATGTGGCTATCACTTCCGCTTCCAAATCCGACGGTGATGGCGGGTTTGGAGCTGGCAGTGATTGCCCTTTTTGTGCTAGTGATCCTTCAGTTACATTTGTGCCAGTTTGGCTCTTCTTTCATGCGAAGACGCGTCTACTTCTAAGTTCTACCATAGTGATTCGGGAATATTTGGATTTAAGTGCTAATATTCCAAAGTGTTAGTTTTTAGCACTAGACTATCTCAATATGAGTGCTAATAAGGTGAGCTAAACTTTAATCAACACTAAAAAGTTTAGAAAAACGTATAAGTGCTAATAGACAAAGTTTAGCACTCATCTTTATTTCATCCAAACATACCTCAATTGATTCGGGCAGCAAATCTCTAGGAGCTATGAAGTGGCATGAGAGATTCCCTACGTGCGATGCCACTCCGGAGACCCCACATCTCCTTGGTTGCCTGTAGACGAATCCGTTCCATTCCATCCTGAATGCACCGTTCCTTTCGCGATGATGAAGCTTGGAGATTGGTCCTGAGATCTCTGGAATATCTTCACGGCACTGATGTCGTATCAGATTTCTGTGTCACTTGTCAGCTTTGTATACAACGCTAGGCGTGCATCGATCCGGGGACGAAGGTAAGTAGAGCAATTGTGGGGTGCCTATGCACCCAAGAAATTTTTGCAAAAATAGTGATTTGATCTAGTTTTTCACCATATATATATATGCACCACCGCAGCTCAACTTCATGCACTCGCAAGGCTAGTGCAACCCTCTTCATTTTGTTCTAGCTTCGCCACGGGCATGCCTCTGAGAGGCACAATAGGTGGAGGCATTGCCTTCTTGTTCAGCTTGCTAGTGGGAGCTTTGATCCTGTACTGTTGCTATCGGCGTCGCCACCACAGGAGCAGCGAGTCGTGTTGCTCCTCGTCCTCAATGAGCACCGCCTACGCGCCGACCCCGTCGACGTCCACCTCCGCCACCTCCTCCTCCCCCCACCTCCACGGCTACAATGACGTCTCTTTCCACCACCGACGTATCTCGCATTTTATTCATCACGGCGGCGCCAAGATCTCCTTTCGCGTCCTCAACATTCGCGGTGACTCCTCCGATGATATACAGCTCATCCTCCACGGCCACGAGGTCCACCTCCTCCTCCTTCGCGGCCACAACGTCATCTCCTTCCGCCACCGATGCGACATCCACCTCCTCGCCGCCTCCTTCTTCCCAGCCACGGCGACATCACCCGCGGCCGACGCATCCTCAATGTCCACTCCCTCGTCCTCCGCGGCCATGGTGACATCTTCTTCCACCACTGACGTGACGTCTACAGTCAAATTGATTTCCGTTGTCATTGAAGTTCTAGCGGAATAGAGAATAGCTGGCTACCTCCTCGTAGACGGGGAGGAAATCACCTACTTGACTTCAGTTCCCTTGAGAGTTGGATTTCGCAGCTTGAGAGTTTGATGCCACCTGGTAGATAGAGTAAACACGATGTGAGAGTTATCTCTTGTTTCTGATAGGGGCGAAACTACATGCACCACGGTCCCCTGTAAGGATCGATGGACCAAGAGGGGGGTGAATTGTGCCTTTTTCAAATTTCTAAAACAATTAAAGCAACCTTAACCTATGCAATGCTAGTAAGACTCAATTCACCAACCGGCTAACTAAGCAAACTACACAAGCTATTAAAGATACAACAAGAATGTGAAACTAAGCAAGGTAGAGCTAAGTTATGATCTCTAAGGTCAAGCACATAAATAATTGTATGAAAGTAAGTGCTTAAAATGAAAGAGTGGGCAAGAGACAACCGGATTTTTTCCCGTGGTGTCGATGTATTGGCACACACCCCTAATCTACGTTGTGACACTCACTAAGAGTCTTGTCACCTCCCATGTTACCGAGACTTGGGCGCTCACTAAGAGTCTCCGTTCACCATCCCGGCGTGGTGGAGCTCAAGCCACGTACAAACTTCTTCGGGCTCCCACAATCCTTGGCAAGCTCCGGAAGAAACACCTTCAATCACCAAGATCGCCTAGGTGCTGCCAATCACCAAGAGTAACAAGCTAGGGCCTTCACTTGAGCAAGAACCGATCACCAAGAATGGATGTACACAAGCTTCTCTCTACTCAAGTCCTTAGTTTTGCTTCTTGAATGATTGAATGAACAAGTGTGTGAAAGATGAAGCTCAAGGTGTCTCTCAACAATAGTATAGTGTATGAATGTTTTCTGGTGTCAAGAGAGAGCAAAATGACCCATTGGAGGGGTATATATAGGCAGCTCACATGAATAGAGCCGTTGGAGAAAAGCTACCAGAAAATTGCTTAGCGCCGGTTAATCCGACAAACCTCCAATAGCCAGTGTCGGTTTAACCGATGAATGTAAACTGCCCACTTGGAAAACTAGCCGTTACAACTTGGGCAGATTAACCGACGTATCATCGGTTTAACCGGTGAGTGTAGTTGTCCACTGATCAACTGAAAAACCAACTCTCTGGACAACTGCACCGACGTTAACTCAAATCCATCATTGGTTTAACCGATGAGTACAACTTGGAAATCCCTGGAAAAACCATCTCACTGGTCAATTGCACCGATGTTTGATTTCAAACATCGTCGGTTTAACCGGTGTATAGAACTTGAAACACCCTGGAAAAACCAACTCTGGACTAATGCACCGACGTTAATTTCAAACATCGTCGGTTCAACCGGTGTATAGAACCTGTCCAGACTCTGATAACTGCGTTTAACCGACGTATAGAAAAGTTGAGTCGTCGGTTAAACCGGTGTATAGACTTTTTCTGATTTTGCCTTTTCTGATTTGAGTCTTTGAATGAAATCCAAATATTCTTGAGATATAAGTTGAAAACCACTTGTTTGAACTTCTTAGAACCTGAGTGACTATAGTGTGCATCCATTTTTAATTGACCATGTCCATGCTCAAGTTACTTGCCCTTAACCCCTCTTAATAGTGCGATCACTACAAAACTATACAACCTATACTAACCTAAGTGTCCTTCTCAACCTTACGACACTTAGGACTAGAAAGATCCTTAGTCTTGATATATATTTGAGTTGAATACCGAGATTGCCTTTTTGAATAACGAAATTGAGGGGCCTCTTTAACAAATGACCAAATGAGCGATAATGATTCATTAAGCTGCACAAGCTCATTAGTCACAATAACGGTTGTCATTAATCACCGAAACATACCTAGAGGGCCTAGATGCTTACAATCTCCCCCTTTTTGGTGATTGATGACAACACAAATATAAACATAAATAATAACGAGAGAGCGAGAAAGATAATACAGGATAAACTCAAGCAAACTCGAAAGAGAACCAAGGAGCTCAATGGCTCAAACGAAATCCATAGATATGTCTCAAAACACAGCATACTCAAGCGTCAAAAGTACATATTCATGAACTAACATCAAATGAGATATAAAACATCAAAGTCCTATAACTACGAGCTCTCTCTAGCTCTACCCTCCCCCTGACTCCCCCTGACTCTCTCCCCCTTTGGCATCAAAGCACCAAAAAGGCGAGCTACTGATCCGGCTGTCGCGGCACGGCGAGGAAGCGGTCCGGGTCGTCGTCATCGTCGTCGTCGTCGGACGGAGAGCCCTCGGTGACGGACGGGAGCTGAGGGTCTGAGCTAACTGAAGGTGTAGCTGTCGTGGAGGCTCGTGTGCTGGCACTGGCTAGAAGAGGGTCCATAGAAGTGGTAGCCGGGTCAGCAGAAGAATTGTCAATGTCTGACGTCGTGACTGCTGAAGCTGCCGGCTGCGTCGACTGCGGAACTATAGACTCCTCTCCTCCTCCCCCTGAAGGTAGTGTCTGTGGTACGACGGGGAGGGCGACTGACTGAACTGCCAACGGAGAGTCTTGGAAGAGTGTAGTCGCTGGCAGTGGTGAGAAGAGTGGACGACTGGCAGACCCAAGGAGTGCAGACATCGAGAATGTGGTCTCCGGTGTCGCCGAGGTAGCTGGAGCTGCAGTAGGGGCTGGAGCTGGAGTGACTGCAAGCTGAGGAGCTCCAACGCCCTGAAGTCCTGGCTGTCCTGGCTGCTGCGGGGCGAGTCCGGTGTGAGTGTAAAGCTGTGTAATCATCCCGAACATCGCCATCATGCCCTGCTGCATCTGCTGGAACTGAGCGTCTGTCCTCTGTGAAACTCTGTCAATGAGTCCGACAAAACGCTCCTCGGTTGCAGCACGCCCTCGGGCAGCCTCCCACTGAATGGCTGCGAGCTGAGCCTCATGAGCTCTCTTAGCCACCTCCTGTGCTATCCGATCCTCTCTCTGCTGAGTGACCAGCTGCTGAAGAAGAGAGGTGAGCTCGGACGGCTGAGTCACCTGGGACTCTGTGACTGTAGCTGCTGCTGGTGACTCTGGAGCTGGCTCTCTGGAACCTCCTGCCTCGTGGTCGTGAGTTGCTGGGGGTGCACGAAAGTACTCGTCGTCCTCGGAGGAGTCTGACTCAAGCTCAGATCAGTGTATCTCATCATCTCCTCCGGGAAGCTGTGCCTAGCAGCTAGCAGTGCCTCATCCTCCTGTGCCACTCGGGCCTGCACCTCAGGTGACAGTCGTGCCATAGCAGCTCTCTCGGCCTGTCTGCCCCTCCTCCGGTCCTGGGGAGCTGTCGGACGGTAAACTGGGAATCGGGGAGCCTCATCCTGAAGGTATACTGCACTGACGGGTGACTCAGCTGGCACAATCATAGAGCATATGTAGCTGATCCAGTGAGCATAAGGAAACTGGCGCACTACACCCATCCCGTCTATGATCACATCCTCGATCTCAGCCAAAATAAAGTCAACAATGTCAAAAGGCTCGTGAGTGAGTATGTGTAGAAGTAGCAGCTGCTGCAGGCCTGTAAACCCCTCTGGCTAGCCACTCCTAGGCAACAAAGTCCTCCAGAGGGCCATGTGAACTGCGTACGCCTCTGGGGTCAGCAAGCTGGGTACTCTGGCATACGACGCTGGAAACGGCTGGCGGAAGCACTGAGAGATCGCCTCGTGAGAAGGTGCAGTCCCGCCAATCATCGCTCTGCGCGGTGGATCTGCGTCTCCATATACCATCTCGTGCAAGGAGACATCAACCAAATCGATTCCGAGAATCCCTGCAATCGTCGCCCTGGACAAGCCAAACGCCTGGCCTCCAAACACGAAGTGTACGGCTCTGCGCTCGGGAGCGATCCAGGCTGTGGCATAAAACACTCTGAACCAGTCCTCGATATATCTGTTCTGCTCCATCTGAAGTAGCCTGGGCAGACCTCTTAAGTGTGCAAAATGCTCTCTAACATCTGCTCCCCCTGTAGCTATCCTCAGAGAAACCCAGTCAAGCACCCTGTGCGGAAAGATCCTGTGCCCTCGCCTCTGGTAGGTCTCGTAGAAGCTGGCCTGAAGTAGTGTCCAGAATCTACAGTCGACCCTGCTGTCACGGGTCACGGGGAACCAGTCCTCCTCTCCAACACTCCACCTGAGCCTCTTGACCTTCACCGCATTGGCCTTGGTCAAGTTCTGGAGCAGCACACCTGGCTCCAGACGCACAACAGTGTCTATACGGAACACTGCGCTCTCGGCCTCTAGGGCCTCGGCTCTACGGGCTGCTGCAACTGCTGCTACGGACCTACGAGGCTCCTGTGGCTGGGGACGTCTGCCGAGTGCGGCCAGAACGTCGTGGAGTCGGTGACCCCTGAGCACTCTCTCCCTGGGACTGCTCTGACAGTGCTGCAACTGAATCTGCTTCTGACTCTGAGCGATCTGACTCTGCAGCTGCCTCAGTCGTGGCTCTGGTGGCCCTGGCACCTCGGACCCTGCCCATACCTCGACCTCTGCCCCTGCCCCTGGCTGGCTGCTCCCTGATCGCGAACGGACGAGCACGGCCTGACGCTTGCTCCTCGGCGGCCTTGGCCACCATCTCAGCTCTCTCGGCCTCTCTCTCGGCATGGGTCCGCTTGCGGACGGGCTTCTCGACCACAACTTCCTTTCCCTTCCTCTTCTCGCGACCCATCTCGATCAGGCAACCTGTCGAAAACTTAGCGAGCACTTGGCGAGAAGGTGCTGCGGCTACGGCATGGGGGTGCTGCAGCGTGGACGGCGCTGAGCGCGTGGCAATGATGCGGAGGCACACAGTGGTGGCGACGCATAGGGGTTGGCGCACGCGGGCGGCGTAGGCGGGCGGCGTGCGAGCGGCGGTGGTGCAGGCTGCGCGTGGCGGCGGCTTGGGCCGGCGGCCTAGATGGCGGGCGGCGCGTGGAGCGTGAGGCAGCGGCTGCGTGGATCGCTGGCGACGGCGTGCACGGGCGGCGGCAAGGTGTAGCGGCAGCGCTGGAGTGGCGGAACGAGCGGCGGCGGCGCGGAGTCGGGAAAAAAACAGAGGAAGTGAGGCAGGCGACCGCGGGCAAGAGAGATAAATGATAAGTGGGCCTCACGATTTTCCTTAACGCCGGTTAAACCGATGCTTAGGTTTAGAACGCCGGTTGATTGCATCGGTGCAGTTCACCCGAGACTCCAGCAGAAAAACATCTGAACGCCGGTTGAACCGATGTTATGCATTTTGAACTCGCCGGTTGAACGTTGCTAACACCGGTTGAATGCTAGGGTCAGATCTGGGTTACGTTCACCGGTTGATCCGATGTTCTGACCTTTGCATACGCCGGTTGAACGCCTGGTTTGTCTGAGCTGAGACAGAAACTTAGTAACACCGGTTAAACCGATGGGTATTGATCCATTAAGCGTCGGTTTAACCGGTGAACCCGAAAACCTTTCACTCAGCTCACTCTTCTATGCTAAGTCCAATAAACTTATAAAATTCAACTAAACTCAAGTTAATGGACTTGCATAGGCGACTTTACCCCTCAAAATAAATAGGGTAGCACACTAGCTTAATAGATTTTCTTTTCAAACACAAGGAAAAGCCGCAAAGCGAGACAAAGCGCCAAATAAAATGTATGAACCATGTCATAGGAATATTGAAGATAAAGAGCTTCAAACTCATCAAGACATGACTCACTAGGCAATAACGCACCTAACACTTTGCTCTTTTCACTTTTCATGAATTAAGATCTTGCATATGAAACAAGTCTCATTTTCATCAAGTGATCTCCTTTGTGACCCTTACGCATGCAATGATGGTGCAAGCTAAAACCACATGCGAAAGAATAGTAAACATGAAGTGCACATCTATATGACAAAAAAATGCATAACGAGAATTTCTACTTGTCAAGTTTGAACCCACGGGAAGCTTCTTCATGATGAGCCTTTCTACAAGCCTGGAGGAAAACAAGTGGACCACCACCTCTAGCTAAATCCTTGCTCATCACTATCTTACCATGGTTAGACAAGTGTCCTATATGTATGCATTTTTCTATATGACAAGGCAACTTACATGACGTTTGCCGCATCTAATAAATTAAGCTCATTCCTTAGCCTAACAAAAGTACTCTCGTCTAATGGTTTTGTGAAAATATCCGCCAATTGCTCCTCGGATCTCACACCTTGAAGAGATATGTCTTCTTTAGCTTCGTGATCACGCAAGAAGTGATGGCGAATATCAATGTGCTTTGTGCGAGAGTGTTGAACCGGATTCTTGGCAATTTTTATGGCACTTTCATTGTCACAAAGGAGTGGTATCCTATCTAGTTTCACACCAAAGTCCAAAAGGGTTTGCTTCATATATAGGATTTGGGCACAACATGCACCGGCCGTTATATATTCCGCTTCCGCGGTGGACAAAGCCACGGAATTTTGCTTCTTACTCGACCAAGACACTAGAGAACGCCCAAGCAAGTGGCAACCCCCGGAGGTACTCTTGCAATCCACACGGCTTCCGGCAAAATCCGAATCCGAGTATCCCAAGAGATCTAAGCTAGCGCCTTTGGGATACCACAAGCCTATGCTTGGGGTGTGCTTGAGATACCGAAGGATCCTATTCACAGCCGAGAGGTGTGATTCCTTTGGGTTTGCTTGTAAGCGGGCACACAAGCACACACTAAACATTATATCGGGTCTAGATGCGGTGAGGTAAAGCAAAGACCCTTTCATAGAACGATAGAGGGATTGATCAACCGGTTTACCGTCCACATCCAAGTCGAGATGCCCATTGGTTGCCATGGGTGTCTTGATCGGCTTGCATTCATCCATCTTGAACTTCTTCAAGATATCTTTAGTATACTTTTCTTGATGGATGAATGTCCCTTCCTTTAATTGTTTGACTTGAAAACCAAGGAAGAAGGTCAATTCGCCGATCATGGATATCTCGAATTCCCTAGACATCATGGTAGTAAACTCATGGCTTAGTAGGTCATTAGTTGAGCCAAAGATAATATCGTCAATATAAATTTGACAAATGAAAAGATCCCCGTTGACGTCTTTTGTGAACAATGTGGTGTCCACCCTCCCGATTTTGAAGTCTTGCATGATTAGGAAGTCACGAAGCCTCTCATACGCCCTTGGAGCTTGTTTGAGCCCATAGAGTGCCTTGTGCAACCTATAAATATGGTTAGGATTCCTCGGATCTTCAAACCCGGGAGGTTGCTCAACATAAACAAGTTCGTTAATAACGCCATTTAAGAATGCACTTTTCACATCCATTTGATATAACTTGATATTATGATGTGAAGAGTAAGCAAGAAGGATGCGGATAGCTTCAAGTCTTGCGATCGGAGCAAAAGTTTCACCAAAATCCAAACCTTCGACTTGAGAAAACCCTTTTGCCACAAGTCTTGCTTTATTGCGTATCACCACCCCATGTTCATCTTGCTTGTTTCGGAAGACCCTCTTGGTGCCGATGACGTTCTTGTTTTTCGGAGGAGCTTCGAGGACCCAAACTTCATTGCGGGTGAAGTTGTTCAATTCTTCTTGCATGGCCATCACCCAATCCGAGTCCTCAAGTGCTTCCTCTATGCTAGTGGGTTCAATACAAGAAACAAACGAGTAATATTCGCAAAATGAAGCATGCTTAGAGCTAGTTCTTACTCCCTTGGAAGGACTACCAATGATTTGATTAATTGTATGATCCTTGGAGATACGACCATGCTTCACTAGCGGTTCATGCGTGGATGTTTATTAGGGTGGATCATGGGTGACTTGTGCTTGTGGTGGAACATTTTGCTCTTCTTGTTCTTGGATTTGGGGTGTTGGCATTGGCACATTCTCTTGAGGTTGTGGATCATCTTTTTCTTGATCTTCATCCACTTGGAGTGCCGTGGAGGTGCTTGGTATAGATGAGGAAGGTCCTCCCCCTTGATCATTGCCTTCATGCACCTCTTCCGGCTTGATATCCCCAATGGACATCTTCTTCAAAGCTTCATCAATCTCCTCATCTCCTATATTGTCATAGCCAACAACCTCCTCTTGGGAGCCATTAGATTCATCAAACTCCACATCACATGTTTCTTCAACTAACCTGGAGGTTTGATTGAATACTCTATATGCTTTGGAGTTTGATGCATAACCAAGAAAGAATCCTTCATCACATCTACTTTCAAACTTACCGAGCCTTTTCTTCTTATAAATGAAGAATTTGCAACCAAAGACTCGAAAGTAGGATATATTCTCCTCTTGAGAGTTTCTCCACACTACTCTTGAGGCTTGCCACTTGATCCATCAATTCATTTTCCCTAGAAGGAGCAAGCTCGGACACAATATTAGTGGCATTTGCATCAATGAGTAGGTCATCACATGAAGTAGAAGCATTGACCTTTTCAATGGTTTCATTGACAAAGTTCTCAAGACTTGGGTCAATTGCTTCATAGGCAAATTCAAGTTCTTGATATTTGTGACCCAACTCCCTATGCTCTTGTTTAAGCTTTTTGTGGCTCTCTTCAACTTGCTTAGCAAGTACAATTGACTCATTGTGCTTTTTGAGCAAGTCATTGTACTTGCCAAGCAAATCGGAGTGGGTAAGCTCTAACTTGGCATGAATGCTATCAAGAATCTTGACTTTGCCCTTTTCCCTCTTGATAACGGATGTATACTCATTAATGAGGTTAGTGAACTCATAAGGGTCAAGCTCATTGTCACTATCACTATCCTCCTCACATACCTTTGTTTTACCTTTTGCCATGAGCAACATGGGAGGTGGAGGTAGCGATGACTCTTCGTTGGTGAGGGCGATGGTGACGATATCTTCTTCCTCATCACTTGACTCTTCGCTTGATGAGATATCGATCGCCCACTCTTGTTTTTCTACCAAGAAGCTTCTCTTGGCGTTGCCATTTTTCTTTGGGAAGAGCTTGGTCTTCTTGTCATGGCTCTTCTTCTTCCCAAGTTTCTTGTTTTTGTTCTTCTTTTCATCTTCATCATCTTCGTTTGAATCATGGCGATGCTTGCTCTTGTTGTCCTTCTTTCTCTTGTCCGGCTTGGGGCAATTTGGAGAGATGTGACCTTTTTCTCCACAATTGTAGCAAGTTTTGTTCTTGATGTCTTTCCTTGGCCGGAACATTCTTCTTTTTGGGTCAAAGTTGTAACCCTTCTTGTTTATCTTGTCGCTCAAGCGTGTGAACTTTCTCATCATGAGAGCAAGTTCTCCATCTTCTTCATCATCGGATGAGCTTTTATGATGATCTTCTCCTTCATTGCTTGAGCTTGATTCTTGCTTGATCATCTTGAGCTTGCGGGGCTTGTTTGCCTTGGTTTTGAGAGCGATTGACTTGCTTGTAGTTGGCTCTTCGGACATACCAAGGATACCCATTTCATGAGCGCGAATTTTGCCCACAAGCTCTCCCACTTCCATCGTATCAAGATTCTCCTTTTGAAGCATAGCATTGATAATGTTGTACTCGGGCTTCGGAAGGAGCATGAGAATCTTGCGGTTGATGGAGTCACTGTCAATTTTAGAAACTTCAAGAGCATTAATGTCCTTGACAATGACATTCAAGCGAGAATACATATCATTACAATTTTCATGAGCTAGCATCTTAAAAGAATCATATTTAGCTCTAAACAAGTGATATTTTTGTTCACGAACTTTTGTGGAGCCTTCATGAATTTCAATTAGCTCTTTCCAAATATCACTTGGTAAGTCCATGCCATTTACTCTAGCAAAGACTTCCTCACTAATGGCTTCGAAAATTGCATTTCTAGCCTTTGCATTCCACTTTAGTTGTTCCGAGGTGGGTGTTCCGGTGAACCCGGTCTTTGTTGCCAACCACACTTCGGGGACAATTGCATCAAGGTATGCGGCCATGCGAACTTTCCAATAGGCGAAGTTCTTGCCCTCGAAATGAGGCGGCGAATCACCCATCTTAGCCATAGTTCTAGGCGGTGAAGCCTAATGATCCAAATGAGCAACGAGGCTCTGATACCAATTGTAAGGATCGATGGACCTAGAGGGGGGGTGAATTGGGTCTTTTTCAAATTTCTAAAACAATTAAAGCAACCTTAACCTATGCAATGCTAGTAAGACTCAATTCACCAACCGGCTAACTAAGCAAACTACACAAGCTATTAAAGATACAACCGGATTTTTTCCCGTGGTGTCGATGTGTTGGAACACACCCCTAATCTACGTTGTGACACTCACTAAGAGTCTTGTCACCTCCCATGTCACCGAGACTTGGGCGCTCACTAAGAGTCTCCGTTCACCATCCCGGCGTGGTGGAGATCAAGCCATGTACAAACTTCTTCGGGCTCCCACAATCCTTGGCAAGCTCCGGAAGAAACACCTTCAATCACCAATATCGCCTAGGTGCTGCCAATCACCAAGAGTAACAAGCTAGGGCCTTCACTTGAGCAAGAACCGATCACTAAGAATGGATGCACACAAACTTCTCTCTACTCAAGTCCTTAGTCTTGCTTCTTGAATGATTGAATGAACAAGTGTGTGAAAGATGAAGCTCAAGGTGGCTCTCAACAATAGTATAGTGTATGAATGTTTTCACGTGTCAAGAGAGAGCAAAATGACCCATTGGAGGGGTATATATAGGCAGCTCACACGAATAGAGCCGTTGGAGAAAAGCTGCCAGAAAACTGCTTAGCGCCGGTTAATCTGACGAACCTCCAATAGCCAGCGTCGGTTTAACCGATGAATGTAAACTGCCCACTTGGAAAACTAGCCGTTACAACTTGGGCAGATTAACCGACGTATCATCGGTTTAACCGGTGAGTGTAGTTGTCCACTGATCAACTGAAAAACCAACTCTCTGGACAACTGCACCGACATTAACTCAAATCCATCGTCGGTTTAACCGGTGAGTACAACTTCTGAAATCCCTGGAAAAACCATCTCACTGGTCAATTGCACCGACGTTTGATTTCAAACATCGTCGGTTTAACCGGTGTATAGAACTTGAAACACCCTGGAAAAACCAACTCTGGACTAATGCTCCGACGTTAATTTCAAACATCGTCGGTTCAACCGGTGTATAGAACCTGTCCAGACTCTGATAACTGCGTTTAACCGACGTATAGAAAAGTTGAGTCGTCGGTTAAACCGGTGTATATATTTTTTCTGATTTTGCCTTTTCTGATTTGAGTCTTTGAATGAAATCCAAATATTCTTGAGATATAAGTTGAAAACCACTTGTTTGAACTTCTTAGAACCTGAGTGACCATAGTGTGCATCCATTTTTAATTGATCATGTCCATGCTCAAGTTACTTGACCACCCCTCTTAATAGTGCGATCACTACAAAACTATACAACCTATACTAACCTAAGTGTCCTTCTCAACCTTACGACACTTAGGACTAGAAAGATCTTTAGTCTTGATATATATTTGAGTTGAATACCGAGATCGCCTTTTTGAATAACGAAATTGAGGGCCCTCTTTAACAAATGACCAAATGAGCGATAATGATTCATTAAGCTGCACAAGCTCATTAGTCACAATAATGATTGTCATTAATCACCGAAACATACCTAGAGGGCCTAAATGCTTACATCCCCCAAAAAAATTATACTTTTCTAATCTCAGCCCCTATATGCACCCCCTCTCCCCAATACTCTGCTACCCTTATTGATCTAGCCAGCAGATAAAGCAAAGAATGAGAAGCGAATTGACCTTTTAGATAGGCTTCTCCAAGACATGCTCCATGCTTATTGAAGCTCACATTAATCAATCAACTAATATTTACTCCCTCCGTCCTGAAATGTAGGCATTCTAGAGTTTTTAAGACAAATTATAGTTGTGTAGAAAAGAATCTTCTACCCCTAATTATTATGCATTGGAACTCTATTTGGTTCATTAAATATGTGCTAATTAAGGTATCATTCCATTTCTCCATGCACCTTCCCCACATGCACCTTCCATATATGGTTGCATGCACGTCTTTCTATTGAGACAGACCCGAAAACGATGCACAATTAAAATGGTTGGGTCTACTTTCAACATTGAAAATAGCCTTATATTTGAGGACAAATTTTGAATCCTAGAATGCTCTACATTTCAGGACGGATGGAGTATGTATCTTAAGTATGTGACCCTTTTGCCAGCTCCTTGCTAGTATTGCTATCTCATTGCACGCTGACGGCGACAATCCAACGGATGGATGAAACCTAGATGCAGCAAGGTTGTTACTTACCCTCATTGGGCGTTGCTGCTCGGACACCTGCTGCTCTTATTTGTTTGTACTTTGTGTAGTCAACAAGTGCACATCTCAATGGCAAGAAACTGATGCCTTTTTCTCAATTAATCTGGTTAAAACATCGATGCTTTCTGAAATTTTTTTCTATTAATCTGATTTTGTTTACAATGCCTTTAAAACTGCAAGATAGAGTTCCAGGGAAATTGCAAATCAAATGAAAATTTTGAAGCATCTACTTATTCTTTGAACTGAGCAAATGTCAATATGAGTCCATATTTACAAGATTTTGTATCTAAGGTAATATTTAATTAAAATTCCGGGCTTCTACAAATAGAGTGGTGAATTCATGAAAGGGTTTCATTGATATCTAGTAGACGCTCAGATTTTGGCCTTCTCTCTTTCGTCATACTACACTAACTAATATGGTGTATTTTTTTATTTCTCTATATTTTTTGTTACATCATTCCCATTATATAGATTATACTACTATTGATGTTAAAAATGTCTCGTTGCATTATTATATGAACAATATTGTCTAAAAACTACATACGCCATTATGTTCTTGGTAAAGTGACGCAACCACCCTAATTTGTTCTGGCTTCGCCACTGACTGAAACCACTTACAAGTTTGGCACCACGGTCTCACATCCAACAAAACCTCTCTGGAATTGAGAGTCAGTTTCCAAGGTTTTCTGATCCAAAATACTTCTAAACAGATCACCACGCCGTCACCGAAGTCTCTGCTTGCCATTGACCCAGAGCTTCTCAAAGCTCGATTCACTAGTGAAGTGGGCACGGCATAATAGCTAGCAAATCACGAGCATATCCTGCGTTAGTTCGGAAACGATCAAGAAGCCGCCATGGATATGCCTTTCGATGTCATTTGGCGATTAGGGTGCACGATGTCCGTTACACACAGTCCGTTAACAAGTTTCACATCTTCAAACCTCAACAATGCATTGATACTGCAATAGAGACGGGGAAAATTGGCTGCACAACAGTGACGAAGGCATCTGCCCAAGAATATGCAGAGAGGTGCTTCCTAGATTCGGATCATTTTCCGGGGAATCCGTGCTGCTGGACAAGGGGACCCTAGCCTTGCTAGTTTCCACGGTTTCAGGCCCTGTTTGGTTTTGGGTATCACAAATAACACATAATTTTCGAGAAAAAAATTTTACATGCATGGAGTACTAAACGAAGTTTATTTGCAAAACTTTTTCACGAACATGTGTAACTTTTTGAGACGAATCTAATGACGGTAATTAATCGATGATTTGCTACAGTAATGCTACAGTAACCAACCTCTACCCGTGCGGTCAAAGACCTCATTAGGTTCGTCTCGCGAAGTAGCGCAGGGTTGTGGAGTTAGTTTTGCAAACTACCTTCATTTAATATCCTAATTATTAGTCAAAATTTTTATACTATTTGTGCTACCCAAAACCAAACAAGGCTCAGGCTTCAGAGTTCAGCCCCTGCTGCCTGTCCACTGTCCATCAACCTAGAAAGATGGTACCCTCTTGGAGCGATCTTTTGTGCAAGAGAGACGATGGCCAGATATATGGACGGAGTAAGTGTAACACTACTGTAGGACGACGAGTGCATCATGTTCTAGCAATCTAGCTTCATTTCCATAACGATAGTGAAAATAGCATGCATGCGAGAAGCGCCAAATGCAGGTTAGCAAGTACGAAAAGGTTATTATTTCGATGGTTGCTGTTGCCACAATGACATTCTTTTAAGTTGCAACGTGATCATTATATTGGAATAACTTGGTTTGCAACCATATGCTTAAGGAATAGTAGTATATACTAGTGGTTAGTGCACCATTTTTGTCTAATCTATGGGCTATGCCCGCGAATTTTGGAGAGGAGAAAAGATATCGGAATCAAACGGTAAAGTAGAGGTGGACAAACAAATGAAGAGTTAATTAATAATTGTTTATATTGTTTTAGATTATATTCCGCACTGAAAGTGAACACGCTATATTTAAAAAAAAACTCTAGAACTTACAATTTCTTATTGGATTTGCATGCAAACCTAAGGAAAACTATGAGTTTAGCGCACATTTTAACTGCAGAAGTAAACCATAGTGTATGAGCCAAACAATAGTGTGTATATCTCAATAGAGTAAAACATGGTGTAGTCTAAGATCGAGAAACTAACAATTTTCTAGCAAGCTATATATGATTTTGAAAGTATCCATATGGTTGGAATAACTTTATTGCAACTACAA